>NC_055997.1:146674533-147315548 GCF_018446385.1 Zingiber officinale
TAACAATCCTCCGCATAAATGAAAAATAATGTATGCATGTTATCACCTAAGGAGAGTTCAATCAATAAGTCAATGCATCGGGAAAGATAACTTATGACTTTGAACCTTATGTAGTGGAATGCTATCGAGCATATTAGACTGTATAGTGAACGTGATGGTAAGAACTCACGATGGAAGTAAGGAATTGAATTGAAGATATTAAGGGGAAACAAATAATTGTTAATTAATCTAACCTACCTAAGCTAACACCAATTAACTAACCTAGGTATAAAGAGCCACCACTGTTCCTCCGTCTCACGACACACCTCATACCGCCGACTTCCTCTCTTCACTCACCTTCGTCATCTCGACGGAGTTCTCTCCTCGGCGGTCGGAGCTGAGGACAATGTCGGATTTGGTTGCCGATCTTCATCGATGGTAGCGGATCGGACAAGGAATCGTGCGATTCCTCGCTTTGACGGCACAAAAATTGGAAGCTAGGGCATCCGGCAGTGGAACAAGAAGGAAGAAGGCAAGTACCTTTCCCTATGTTGAACGGAGATCGGTGAGGTAGGGAACAAGTAACTAAGGGGACGATTTTTTCTTGCCTGAAGTGTTCGATCTAAGAATTTTGTGTTGAGTTCCGAGTTATCTTCCTGACGTTTATGGTTTGGCTTGAGGTTCAGTGACGTTCTAGCTTCGGTTTGGGTTTTCTATGAGGTTCTTCTGTCGATCTGTGATCTCCATGATGTTTTGCTTCGGCTGGTGACCTTCTGTGGATTCGTTGTAGGGTCTATTTAAGGTATCTTGTTTTTAAATGGATGCGATACGACTGTTTTCTCTTGGATGGTTTTGAGCGATTCATGGGTCTTCTTCCGGTTTTCGACACAGAATTAGGGCATTGCGTTTAATCGAGAATTGGTCTGGGTTCTTCACCGAGGTCTGAGATTTTGCTTTGTAGCTTGGTTTTCTTGCTTCATTGGAAAGGATTTTGGTATTGGATTGGTTCTGTCTTGATGGATTTGGGTTGTGACTGCATCCGATATGTTCTTCTGTTCATGGATTCACTGTGGGTCATGTCGTGGATGTATTTCAATAACGTCTCGCTATTATGGATAGCTATGAAATTTTGTGCGACTCCTTTGATGAAATTCTGTCCTGCAGGCAGCTACAGATTTTACGTGATTTTGATTTGACGTTGTTGAGGTTCAGATGCTTCGGTCGGTTTTGAATTCCAACTAATGTGTTCGGCTGCTTGAGTAATTGATGCGATGGCGATCCTGAAATTTTGGTTTGTTTTCCTCGGAGTCCTCTTGTGTTTTCTGGATTTAGGAGCGGATGGGAATTGATGTAGATTTTCCTTGCAAGGTCGTGTTAGTACTCTTGGATAGTTAGTAAAGGATGGTAAATGATTTCAAAGGTCGTGTTCTTCATGTTTCTTGCACGGATTTAGGGCATCTTATCGGGTTCGTTGCAGCTTTGTTTCAGATTCTGCGTAAATGAGATGTTGTAGATTTAGTGTGGATTCTACATGAATTCGTTGTTACCTCGATTCTTCACATTGGTTTGCATTTTTCGGACAGATTCTTGGTGGACTAAGTTTGATTGATGGTGTATTTGTGTTTTTTCCATTTGTCTTTGAAGGATTTTGGGCAGATTGCTTGTGCTTTAGGCCTTGATCGGTCATACTGTGGTGTGGATTTCTCGATTTCTTTTGAACAGCTAGACTGATTTGTAAGTTGTGGATTCAAGATGGTGTGTTCTGTTCCTTTGAAATGACAGTGGTTGGTGGTTGAGCTATAGATTTAGAAGGTGTAAAAATGAATTCAATATGGTTCCTTCTTCTTTGGATAGTTACTGTTTTCTCTTCTTTGGACAGATAGCAAGTTAGGGATTTGGTTTGGGATGTTCTACCTCCTTCCAAGGGTTCTCGGATTCTGGATAGAAAATCGATTAACTTGTAATATGAATTTAGTGTGGATTCTGTTTCTTGTGTTGGTTTCAAACTCTTTTCCTTTTTGACAGATAACGAGCTAGTGATTTGATTCGTGATGTTATTGTTGTTTATGTTGGGCTTTTGGGTTCTTGATGCAAATTTGGTTCAAGGTATAATTGTTCTTCTAGTTAAGGTAATGCTAATAGAGATGCTCCTCCTTAATTTTTTTAAGATGTGCATGGTTATAGATTGGATAGGATTGAATAGAGCTAAGATCTTTGAGTAAAGAGTTTTGATTCATGCATGATTGCAAAAATATGATATGTGTGGAATATGTTTATTGATAAGAATATTGGAAAGATATGGAAATGCTATTGTGAATTAGTATGTTTACCGAAAGAATGAAATGTGCTATTGATATAAGTAAAATGTGGATTGATTATGTTTTTCTTAGGTGGCTAATGGGATGGGTATGAGCATATGTGGTAGCAGTACGGGTTAGGTGCCTCGGGATGAGTTCCGGGGAGGGTCCTTCCAAACATGACTGATACTGTAATTTATTGTTAGCTTCGGCTATATGATTGACTGCATGTTCTCTAGGAGGTACCTCTAGGTTCATGAGACTGTTGACTGTCTCTAATTGTGGTTACATGATATGTGGCATACTCACCCTATTAGCTACATAGGATCACTTGTGCATGCTTTGCCTTTCTTTACTGTATTGTAGTTAGGTTATAATTTTTTTATTATGAGGGTTCTAGTTGCTATTTTTATTATCTCATGGATGTCCTTTTATACATATTGGATTGGGCTTGCTGGGCTGTAGACTCATGATGTCTACATTACAGGTGAGGATGATTCTCAGGGTACAACGGAAGGCTCTCGGATGGAGTAGACGAGGAGGCGGGATGAGCGCATGATACTGTCTGTTGTCTAGGAGTGCCAAGCATATTGGATTCATCGCAAGGGATTTTGTTTCTTTATTGGGAATGTTTTGGGAATTATTGTTTTATTCGGTAAACCTTTGTTGATACGGTTATTTTTATTGGTTATGATAGTTCTTTGTTGGTACTGTATTATGATAATGATGAGAGAGTTTTTTTTTTAAAAAAACTTCAATGGTAGACGCGGGATGTTTCAATGATGTTATGAACTGCTCAGCTGTTTGTGTATACTAAGACAATAACACCCACACAAAGATTTATCTCACTTACTTTGGATTCTCATGGTTGGTTCTGTTTTGGCCATGGATACCATCTTGGATTCATAAGTGTTTTATTGAAACAGTCAGTTTTCACACTCACATAGGTAACACTTCTATCAAGAGTATCCTACTATATTTCATCTTATAAATGTATAGAAGTCATTAAAAGCATAAGCTTAACCTCACTATATGTTGTAGGACAACACAAGTTCATCCTAGGATTGGAATAGAGATACTGATAATATATTTTGTATGCTGTAACACAACTTCTGTAATTTCGTTGTCTCATTGAACCAAGATCTTGGGATTTCCATTCAATAAGGATGAGTTATCGCTACAGTCATTTTTAGTTGTAGATTTTAATCTCATTCCTCTCGATGAGCAGTATACTTGATTTCGACTTAGCCCCTTCGTAAGAGGATCTACCAAATTATCTTTGGACTTGACATAGTTGATTGCAATCACTTCGTTCGAGATCAACTGCCTAATGGTATTGTGACTACGACGTATATGTCGAGACTTACCATTATACATACTACTCTGTTCCCTTCCAATCGCTGATTGACTATCACATGTATAAGTACGGCGGGCACAGGTTTCGTCCAGCTCGGAATATCTTTCAAGAAATTCCACAACCATTCAGCTTCTTCAGCTGCTTTGTCTAATGCTATAAACTCAGATTCCATAGTTGACCAAGCTATGCATGTCTGCTTTATGGATTTCCAAGATACCGCTCCTCCACTGATTGTGAATACATACCCACTAGTAGATTTGGAATCTTTTGTATCTGATATCCAATTAGCATCACAATATCCCTCTAAAACAGCAGGATACTTTCCGTAATGTAATCTATAGTTCATAGTATATTTCAAATATTTAAGAACTCGCATCAATGTTTTCCAATAGGTGTCGTTTGGATTACTCGTAAAATGACTCAGCTTGTTGACCGTACAGGCAATATACGGACAACGACTTAATGAGTCGACACACCTTTTCCTCTTTTCTTGGAGCTACGAACCCCTCGGGTTGCTCCTGTAGGTGTAGCGAAGGCTGACAAGAGGGGGGGGGGGGTGAATTGCCTGAAAAATAAAAGATACCCTCCTCGGCATTTTCAACTCAAAATAAAAGCAACTATAATAAGACAAAAAAAGGAAATAGAAATAAACCAGAGACTCGGGAGTTAATCTGGTTATAACCAAGAAGGTTGTTAATCCAGGGCGATGAAAAGCGCGCACTAAGAAAGTCTCCTTTACTGTAGGTAGAGAAGCCTTTTTACACACTGAGAAAGCTCACAAGCTGCTAGGAATTGATTACAGAGTTGAATACTGAGTTGATGTCTAATTCCTAGCTCCAGGGGCCTTTATATAGCTCATGGAAAGTCTATCCCGAGGGTCCAAGGCGCCTCTAATAAGGTTCAAGGCACCTCCAACTCGGTGAGTGGATAGAATTCTATTCGGTGCTCGAACGGTCATTTTGACCAGCTTGGAGGCGCCTCCAACAATGTTGAAGGCGCCTCCAAGGTGGAGGACAGCACAGGCGGCTCCAGCACTTCCTTTAAGGCGCCTACAGCTTAGCTTTTTAGCTCCTTTTAACTTTGTTTCAGCTTCCGATGCTCCGACAACTTGGGTGATTGCGGCCAACCAGAATAGGGCTCACCCGAACCCAATTCCCGGTCTTTTCCTCGAGCAGGCTTCCGTCCCGGCTTAACGTCCCTCAAACGCCGCACACGTTCTTCTCGCCCACCGGTGTACTCTTCCGCAGCTCTCTCGTCCTTCGGACGCACCGAGCCCGTCGGCTCCCTTCCCGTGTCATCCTTCTCGCTAACTGTGTCTTTCGCTCGACTTCCTACGCTCCTAAGCTCCTACACACTCAGACACAGGGATCAAACACAAAGCAGGACTTAACCAACTTAGTTGATCACATCAAAACACCCATGGGGTCCAACAACTCGATATAGATTTCTTCTTCCAACTCACCATTTAAGAACACAGTCTTAACATCCATTTGGTGTATTTCAAGGTCATACATGTTGAAATGTATACTAAAAGCCTAGCTTTTTGTATAAACTTTTATTTAGAAATAAGAATCATATTGGTCAAATATCTACATTTATAAGTTAAGTGTAGTTGTTCAATTAATTTATATTATAGATAACATGGTGTATGGTGTCACACATAGAAGATCATATTATCAGTTCTTTATAAATTATAAACAGTTGCTCATGACAAGATGGATAGGAACAAATCATTAGAATAGTCGTAGTGTAATTTGGTGTTAGTTTATCTTGACTATAAAATTACACTAGTACACTCTGAATATATTGAGCAAGACTATTTAAGGTAAGTTCTTTTTATACTGATTTAATAAAAGAACAAGACCTTTGTTATTATGGAAGTGTGCGCTCTTAATCCCGATATAATTGTTGGAATGTATACTAAAAACCTAGCTTTTTGTATAAATATTTACTAAGAAATAAGAATCACATTGGTCAAATTGTCTACATTTATGCTAAGTGTAATTGTTCAATTAATTTATATTGTAGATAACATGGTGTGTGGTGTCACACACAAAAGATAATGTTATCAATTTCTTATAAATTATAAACAGTAGCTCACGACTGAGATGGAAAGGAACAAACCATTGGAATAGTCGTAGTGTAATTAGGTATTAGTTTATCTTGACTGATAAATTACACTAATACACTCTGAGTGTATTGAGCAGGACCATTTAAGGTAAGTTCTTTTTATACTGACTTAATAAAAGAAAAGACCTTTGTTATTATGGAAGTGTGTGCTCTTAATCCTGATATAATAAACACGTGTACTTAGTATTTATTTTTTTGACTTATCAAAGGGTGAGATTTAGCTCGATAAATCAAGAGGTCCGATAAGTTGGGAAATGATATTATTTATAGTGTGCGTTATTGATTATAGAAGGAATCTGTGTCCTAGTAATCTAGGTTGATAATGTCCCCAAGGGGAGCTCATAAGGATTGTCATGTAAACTCTGCAGGTGAACTTAGTCCGGCATGACAATAAGGTTGAGTGGTACTACTCATGGAATTAAGAAATTAATTAAAGTAAGTTGTCAGTAACTCATTTAATTAGTGGACATTCGACATCTTAAACACAGGGAGATTAACACACTCATGATAAGAAGGAGCCCAAAATGTAATTTGGGATTGGTGCGGTAGTTCAATAATAATTCTTTAGTGGAATAAATTATTATTAATGAAATTAAGTTGGGTGTTCGGGGCGAACATGGGAAGCTTAATTTCATCGAAAGACCAAAACCAATTCCTTCTCTCAGTCCCTATCGTAGTCTCTTATTTATAAAGTGTGATACTCACCTATACCTACCTTCCTACCCAACCTTAGGTGGCCGGCCAAGCAAGCTTGGAGTCCAAGCTTGGGCCGACCAAGCCATAGGTTGAGCAAAGTTAAGGTTGCCGACCCTAGCTTGGAGCCCAAGCTTGGTGTGATCGAACATATAAAAATAAAAGGGATTTTATTTAAAATCTTTCCTTATGTGGAAGCCATAGTTTTAAAAGAGAGTTTAAAATTTAAATCTTTCCTTTTATAGCCTTCTACAAAAGATTAAGAGAAAGGTTTGATATCTTTCCTTATTTGTAGTTAAAAGGAAGATTTTAATTTTTGATTAAACTTTCCTTTTATGAAATCATCCTCATGATTTTAAAAGAGAGTTTTAAAATTAAAATTTTCCTTTTATAGTTTCTACAAAAGATTAAGAAAAGATTTGATGTCTTTCCTTATTTGTAGATTGAAAGGAAGATTTTAATTTTAGAGAAAACTTCCCTTTTTGTAAATCATCCACATGTTTTAATAGAGAGATTTTAATTTATAAAAGTTTCCTTTTATAACCAACCATGAAGGGAAAAATTATTAGAGAAATTTTTAGTTTAAAAATTTCCGGAAACAAATAAGGAAGTTTTAATTTTGTATTTAAAACTTGCATTATTTGGAGCACATGAGGTGGCCGGCCAAGATAAGGGTTAAAAGAAATTTTTAATTACATTTTTCTTATTAACCAATGGCAAGGAAAATAAGGGAATATTAATTATAATTAAATTTCTTTATATGCCAAGACCAAGGAATATAAAAGAGGGGGTAGAGGTGCCTCACCACACACAACATATCATCTAGTATTCCCTCTCTTTTCTACCTTGGTGTGGTCGGCCCTAATCATCCTCTCCTCTCTTCTTCTTGTGGCCGAACCACATCATCTCTAGGAGTTCTTGTGGTGGTCGGATTTTGCTTGGAGAAGGAGAGAAAGGAGGCTTTGCTCTTGCATCCCTTGGAGCTTGAAGGTTGGTGGCTGAAACTTGCAAGAAGGAAGTTGTCTTGGTGGTTCTCATCTCGGTAGATCGTTGCCCACACAACGTCCATGATAAGAAGAGGAATACGATAGAAGATCAAGAGGTTGTTGCTTACAAAGAAATGTATAACTAGTAATTCTATTCCGCATCATACTAGTTTTTTTTCTTTGTAAGAATTTTGAAATACCAAACATAAGAGGCTAGTGATTCTAGGTTTCAGATTTGTTTCGAATTTGTGTTTCTTTGGTTTTCGATCTTGTGATTCGATTGTTCTTTTTGGTTAAACCTAGGGTTACTATAAGGAAATTAAATATTGAATTTCGTTAAGAGATTTTGTCGAGGTAGTGGTGGATGCTCCCATACCCAAGAAGGCCAAGTGTCTCGCCATGTTTGACCTGGGAACCGATTTTTGAAATAAATATTTAATTGAATTTGTAACATAGGTGGATTTGGATCTATAATGTTAAGTATCGTTTGTGATCCAAGTCTAAACCTCTAAGAATAGATAAGTTAAATTTGGAATCAATAATGTTAAGTTCTGTTTGTGATTCAATATTTAATTTTTAAAGAACACAATAGGTTGTTACGTATGGTTCAGGACTTATACAAAATTTTTGTACAGGGGAATCAATACTATATTCCCAGTAGCAACCAACAATAATAACAAGCACGTGTACTTAGTATTTATTTCTTTGACTTATCAAAGGGTGAGATTTAGCTCGATAAATCAAGAGGGCCGATAAGTTGGAAAATGATATTATTTATAATATGTGTTGTTGATTATAGAAGGAAACTGTGTCCTAGTAATCTAGGTTGATAATGTCCCCAAGGGGAGCTCATAAGGATTGTCATGTAAACCCTGCAGGTGGACTTAGTCCGACATGACAATAAGGTTGAGTGGTACTACTCTTGGACTAAGATATTAATTAAAGAGAGTTGTCAGTAACTCATTTAATTCGTGGGCATTCAATATCTTAAACATAGGGAGATTAACACACTCATGATAAGAAGGAGCCCATATAGTAATATGAGATTGGTGCGGTAGTTCAATAATAACTCTTTAGTGGTATGAGTTATTATTGATGAACTCGAGTTGTGTATTCGGGGCGAACACGGGAAGCTCAAGTTCATCGGGAGACCAAAACCAATTCCTCCTCTCGGTCCCTGTCGTACCCTCTTATTTATAAAGTATTATACCCACCCATACCCACCTTCTTACCCACCTTAAGGTGGCCGGACAAGCCTAGCTTGGAGCCCAAGCTAGGCCCGACCAAACCAAGGTGAGAGGTGGCCGACCCTAGCTTGAACCCAAGCTTGGTGTGACCGGCCACAATAAATTAAAAGGATTTTATTTTTTAAAATATTTCTTATGTGGAAGCCATGGTTTTAAAAGAGAGTTTAAAATTTAAATCTTTCCTTTTATAGCTTTCTACAAAAGATTAAGAGAAAGGTTTGATATCTTTCCTTATTTGTAGTTAAAAGGAAGATTTTAATTTTTGATAAAACTTTCCTTTTATGAAACCATCCTCATGATTTTAAAAGAGAGTTTTAAAATTAAATCTTTCCTTTTATAGTTTCTACAAAAGATTAGGAAAAGATTTGATATCTTTCCTTATTTGTAGATTGAAAGGAAGATTTTAATTTTAGAGAAAACTTTCCTTTTTGTAAATCATCCACATGTTTTAATAGAGAGATTTTAATTTATAAAAGTTTCCTTTTATGACCAACCATGAAGGGAATTTTTAAAAGAGAAATTTTTATTTAAAAATTTCCGGAAACAAATTAGGAAGTTTTAATTTTGTGTTTAAAACTTTCCTTCCTTGGAGGATTAGATATGGCCGGCCACATTGATAGAGAAAAGGAAATTGTTTTAATTAATTAAATTTTCCTTTCTATGGCAAATAAAATAAAGAAGTTTTTATTAAAACTTTTCTTATTTGCCAAGACCAAGGAATATAAAAGAAAGGGTAGAGGTGACTCACCACATAGCACATAATCTAGTATTCCTCTCTTCTATTACTTGTGGTGGCCGGCCCTCATCTTCTTTCTCTCCTCCTTTTCTTCTTCTTTGGTGGCCGACGACATCAACTCTCAAGGAGCTTGTTGGTGGACGGATTTTGCTTAGAGAAGAAATAGAGAAAGGAGGCTTTGTTTCTAGCATCCCTTGGAGCTTGGTGGTGGTGGTCGAACCTCATTTTTTCTTGGAGATTTTGTGGTGGCCGAAACTTGCTTGGAGAAGAAGGAAGCTTGGGTGGATTCTCGTCTTGGTAGATCGTCGCCCACACGATGTACGAGATAAGAAGAGGAATACGGCAGAAGATCATGAGGTCTATAAGTTATAACAGGTATAACTAGTTATTAGTTTCCGCATCATAACTAGTTTATTTTTTTGTTTAGATCTTGAAATACCAAACACAAGAGGCTAGTGATTCTAGGTTTCGGATTTGTGATTCGAAGTTGTGTTTTTTGTTTTTTTGATCTTGTGATTCGATTGTTCTTTTTGGTTAAACCTAGGGTTACTATAAGGAAAATAAATATTGATTTTCTTTGAAAGGTTTTGTCGAGGCAGTGGTGGATGTTCCCATACCTAAGAAGGCCAAGTGCCTCGCCATGTTTTACCTGGGAGCCAATATCTGAAATAGATATTTAATCGAATTTGTAACATGGGTGAGTTTGGATCAATAATGTTAAGTATCGTTTGCGATCCAAGACTAAACCTCTAAGAACAGATAAGTTAAATTTGGAATAAATAATGTTAAGTTCTGTTTGCGATTCCATATTTAATTTCTAAAGAACACAATAGGTTGTTAGGATAGGTTTAGGACTTGTATAAAATTTTTGTACAGGGGAACCGGTACGACATTTCGAATAGCAACCAACAATTGGTATCAGAGCTAGGGTTTGCCTCTGTGTGTTTGGTTTTCAGTTTAATTATGCATATGTCATATATATTTTAGGCAGGATAATAGTAGGATATGCTAACTCTGTGATTGTGTGATACCAACAATTGGTATCAGAACCGGTACGACTATTATGACTTAATGTGATTGTGTGTGATTGGACCCTTGGATATGTCAAGGGTATTTTTATGTGTGTGCATGATTGTATTTATTAAATATAGTAAGAGCTGTATTAGTTTTAAGATTTTATATTTTTGTTTCGATCTAGAGTACATGTACATTCCTTTATAGAATATAGGATCGATATATGTAAAATTCTATTTTTATCACGGATCGTATCCTTGCGAGGCGTGGTACTATTTGTGGACCAGAGGCGTAGCGGAAAAGGAAGCAAGATAAATGTGGCGACAAGACCCGATTGCGGTGGCTTAAAATGGCAGCAGCTAGGGTTGGCAGCACACGGAGGAAAGTGATCGAAAAGGCCATAATAGTTGGAAAATTATTTTTCCATATTTATTGCTTTATTTGCTGTGATGTGTGCTTGCATAGTTAAAATTCCTCACCTTAAATAACTAAGTGGGAGAGGGATTAGTAGATAAATTCCACGATCTCCATTACTGGTTTGTAAGTGATGCGACAAACTTGTGTGTTGGCTCTGAGTGCCTCCCTCCCCATCGGATGAGTTTTTTTGCAGATCACTAGATCAAACTTCCTTTATGGATGCTTATAGGAAATTATTTAGGAGCGTGTGATCTTCTCCATTTAAAGGGGCACAATCCTATTTAATGGACTAAGTATCAAGTAATTGTGTTAGTGCGGTTAGCACTAACGGTCTAACTCAGGTTTTGATGAATGACAAATCAGGTTAAGTTAGGTTCGTCGTTATCTAACACTCTGATCGAGTGTGCAGGATAAGTCCAGACAGGTCGACGGGCTGACCGGATGTCTGGCACGAAGTCCAGCTAGGTCGACGGGCTGACCGGATAGCTGGCGAGAAGTCTAAGCGGGTCGACGGGCTGACCGGACGCTTGGCAAGAAGTCCAGCTAGGTCGACGGGCTGACCGGATAGCTGGCAAGAAGTCCAGACGGGTCGAAGGGCTGACCGGACGTCTGGCAGGTAAGTAAGGTAAGTCACTGGAGGGGAGTGACTGCGAGGACGCGTTCCCGGGAAGGGAACATTAGGCGTCGATCCGGTTTAGATCCATTTCGGATGTCTAAGTCGAGATCGTGACTAGATTCCGGTCTCGGAAAGACGGAATCTAAGTCATACTATTTGTGTTAATTCATACTATTATAAAATGTGCTAACAATCTATGTTGCAGGATATATATTGCCTCGGACTAACTTTGTTTTGCAGGAAAAGGGAGTTTTCTGGAACAAGGTGGTCCGGGCGCCCGGAGGGGATTCGGGCGCCCGGAAGGGATCCGAGCGCCCGGAAGGCAAATTATATCCAGCCAAGTCGTCGCCACGTGGAGCATCTCGGTTTGAGCAACTACATCACATTCCAGGCGCCCAGAAGGAATCCAGGCGCCTGGAGCAGCATATAAAAGAAGCCCCAGGGATGGAGCTTCTTGAATCATCAATCTGAGAACTCTTCTACTGCTGGTCCTGCTGCTCTACGCTCCTGTGACGCCAACAAAGCTCCGACAAAGTGCTCCTTCGGTTTTTAGTTAATTTCTTTGTCGGTATTACTTTGTTTCACTAGCATTTCCTGTATTCATTTTGTAATTATATTCGAATTGCTAGTAATTGCCCAACGAAAGTGGTCAATGACCACGAGTAGGCTCCGAACGAAGTAAAAACAACTGTGTTCATTTACTTTTCCGCTGCGTATTTTTACTCGACTTTTCGAATCGATATTCACCCCCCCCTCTATCGAACGATCACGGTCCTACAAGTGGTATCAGAGCAGGTACCGCTCTGATTTGGTGCAACCACCAATCAGACTGGGGGTGAAATTTTTTTTTCCTTTTTTTTGGTCTTCAGTTTTACACTTAAACTCCAAACTGGTTTATCATTTTTTTAATATTTTTTTGTTGCAATTAAATCTAAATTGGTGCAACACCAATCTAGATTTTTCTACTATTTTCTCTTCCCGCACTACTAATCCAAGACCAAGTCTTGGGATATTTTTTCGGTTATTTACTTGTGTACAGGATGTCCCAACAAGAAGGCTTCAGCACAGTACGACCTCCACTCTTCAACGGGGACGATTTTCCGTACTGGAAGAAGCGCATGGAGGTTTACCTCAAAACAGACTTCGACCAGTGGATGAGCGTTACGAGACCCTATAAAATTCCAGCAGACACTTCCGGGAATATACTGGATCCTGAAGACTGGACAGCTGATTTGAAGAAGAAAGCGTCAACAGAAAATAAAGCAATCAACACTCTACAGTGCGGATTAACAAGAGAAGAACTAAACAGAGTCGGTCCACACAAAAACGCTAAAGAGCTGTGGGACAAATTGATCGAGCTGCACGAGGGAATGAGCGACGCCAAGGTAACCAAACGAGACTTGCTCTTAAATAAAATTTTTAATATAAAAATGCAGGAAGGTGAAACGGCGAATCAGCTCCACGCGAGGATCAAGGACATCCTCAACGGGCTTCATGCGATAGGCCACCAGATGGAAAATAGAGACTTAATAAGGTACGCATTAAATGCTTTTCCACGTAATAGTTTGTGGGCATCAATAGTGGATGCCTACAAAATTTCTAAAAATCTTTCTAAGTTAAAATTAGATGAGCTTTTCTGTGAATTAGAATTACATGAACAAACTAATGCTGGAGCCGAGAAAGGTATAGCTTTATTTGCAGGTTCCACCAAAGAAAAGAAAAGCAAGCCTGAATTTGAAGAAGATTCCGACCAAGATTCCGAAGACGAAGAACACCTGGTGAACTTGGTAAGAAAAATGTTCACCAGGAGAAAAAGGAGCTTCAGCAAAAAGGACCTTCAAAAGATCAGTTCTCCCTCAGAACAAAAGAGCGTGACTTGCTACGGCTGCAATAAAAAGGGACACTACAAGAACGAATGCCCAAAACTGAAGTTCGACAAAACAAAGCCAACCAAAAAGAAGGCACTCAAAGCAACGTGGGACGACTCCTCGGACGAATCGGAGGAAGAAGAGCAGAAACATCAGAGCCACCTCGCACTGATGGCCCGCGAAGATGAAACAGAAGACGAGTTGGAAGATGAAGATGGGTCTGAACCCGAAACAAGCCACGGGTCCGTACTCGTTTCCGAAGGCCCGAATGAGGTATATTTTAATTTAAACAAAAAATTTTTTAGAATTATTTCCTGTTTAAATAGTAAATTAACTAAAATAGAAAATAAAAACAAATCACTTCTTGAGGAAAATCAAAACCTCAAGAAATAAATCAAAAATTCAAATCCAACTCAAGATCTAACACTTGAGGAGGAGAATTTATCATTAAAAAATGAGATTAACAATTTAAAAGAAATGTTAGAAAAATTCACAACAAGATCAAAAAATCTAGACTTAATTCTAAATAATCAAAAAGCATGCTATAATAAAACCGGACTAGGATATAAGTCGAATTCAAACAAAACCTTCAAATCATTAATAACCCAACACAAATCAACCAATCTAGCTTGGGTTCCGAAAGCGTGCTTAACCACGCAAATAGGACTTAATCAATATTATATACCTAAAGAAAAAATACATTATATAAAATCGAATAAACCAAACCAAAATCCAAAATATAAACCTAAATCAAATTCAAAATCTAAACACTTTAAAAATCAACAAAATTATCACCAAGTTAACCATAACTATAAAAATAATCGACACAAACCTAAAACCAAAATTTAAATTAATGGCCAATAATTCAGGGGGAGGCTCCAGAATAGCTGGCACCTTTACCCGACAGGGTAACCTAAAACAAACTAACCCGGCAGGGTAATTAGGATTAGAGACCAAGTTTAACTTGAATCATGATACTGGTGAAATTTTTGGATGATAGTACGTTAGGGAAGCTTGGGCATCGCATGTCTAGAAAGATATGGCTTCGATTTGGTGCATTTGGCCAAGTGGAACTGACCGAAGCTACCTTTAAATGGATCCTAATCAGTTAGACCAAGATTTAGTACTAAGCTCCGTGGATAGGACTATTCAGAAAATCTTGAAAGGTTGGTTACTTCTAATGACGTCCATGTGACTCACCAAGCTTAGAAGTTTATCCGAAGATTGCCTATTTGTGGAAACCAAAGCTAAATCTGAATCTAACACAAGTTAAACCAAAACTCCGCAATTAACAATCCAATTTCATCTTACAAAATCATAGGATTCCCTGATTGATAATATAGATCGGGTGAGATGAATAAGGCTAAAATTTTTAAACTCAAAATTTCAATTTTTAAACATAAAATTAATTTCAAAACTTTAATTTTAAACTTAATTTCAAAATTTTAATTTTAATTTCAAAATTCTAATTTTAAACTTAAAAATTAATTTCAAAACTTTAATTTTAAACTTAATTTCAAAATTTTAATTTTAATTTGAAAATACTAATTTTAAACTTAAAATTTAATTTCAAAATTCTAATTTTAAACTTAAAAATTAATCTCAAAATTTAATTTCAAAAATTATTTAACTCAAAATTTTAATTTTAAAACTTAACTTCAAACCTAATCTCTAATTAAAAAAAAAAAAAAGTCAAAAACCAGGGGCGGGCACCCCTGGTATTCCCCTCCGGGGCGCCCGGAAGGGGATCCGGGCGCCCCGCCCTAAATCAACCCCGGGCGCCCGGAAGGGATCCAGGCGCCCGGAGTTCCTTATAAATAGGGGGCAGCAGGCGCCCCCAATCCTTGCCCCACAACAACTTCACTTTTGCCAAGGTTCACTCCGTACCTAAGTGCGAGAGTATTTTAAATCAAATTTTCTTACGGTGAAGACGTTGTTGCGATTCAACCGAGGTCGTCAGATCTATATCTTATCGATGGCTCCTCGGTAAATCTTCTTCCCCTATCTGAAAATTTATTTGAAGTTATCTTTGAAACCTTTCTTAGAATATCTTTTTTATAAACAGTAGGAAACGAACAAATACTGGTGCTAGACCCTCTAATGCTAGCTCTGACCCTAGGTTTCCCACAGATGAACTAAGGATTAAGTTTGAGTCAACCATTTATAAGGCCATTAGGACTACCTGCATAGATAGATCGTTCTTTCTAGGGTCATGTCCCTCTGTTTTAGAGGTTATAGACCACTATAACTTAAGGAACCTTGTCGAATGTACCAGTCCAATAAACATAAGTCTGTGTGCCGAATTTTGCAATAACCTAGTGAAAGTAGACGATCTCACCTATACCACTAGGGCAGCGGGCACTGATATCACATTTTCCCCTACGACAATCCGAGAGTTTTTAGAGTTGCATCCATCTACTTGTTCCTTTTTGTGCTATCCTTCCAGGGATCTACCATTCGGAGATCTCTACTCACATATTACTCTCGATACGATTTATTCGTATTTTTTTGGGGGAGAGCGAGATCCCACTGTGACACAGTTTAGGTCGGTAGAACTTCGGGTCCAGGACTACGCTCTTTATAGGGTTTTAGTCCTTTGCATTTTACCACTGACTACTCGGGACATCGCTGTGATGCACCCATTCCATTCGTTCTTACTCTATGCCCTGAGTCATAGATTAGATATTGACATCAGCCTATATATCTTCTCCACCATTATCTACTCGGCTGGATTCATGACTGATAGACGAGTCCACATGCCATTTTGTCATATTCTGACAGCCTATATGTCCTCGTTACACATTGATGTCACTAGAGGAGACATTGCCCATATGACCGAGTTCGATGTTATAGCAGCTCGGAACTTCTCCCTAGCTGGTGTCCAGATAGATAGGGATGATGGGACTATGTCTTGGCGGAGGGGGGCACAGCACCAGCCCGATCCAGACGCACAGGTGGACGAGTTCATGCTCGCACTATTTCCAGAGGAAGCCGCACCGGCTCCATCACCGCCCCCAGCTCGAGCACCACGTCATGCTCCCCGCACTCTAGCCGACCGTATGACCGGACTAGAGAGAGCTATGGCGAGTCTCCAGCAGGAGAACTCTGATTTTCATCGAGACATACGGCGAGAGGTTGCCGAGTTACGAGTTGTCGGGGACACCCGACACACTGAGTTGATGGCACTTCTCCGATCCTTGGGATCTGGACCACCCCCTTCATCATCTCAGTAGCTCTAGTTATGACTCACTTCTGTAGCTACACTACCTGTAAAATATTTTGGATTTATCTAGTGATATTTCAAACCTGCATTGATTATGTTATATCTTGGTAGCCTAGGAATTATAAATTTCAAAATTGTTTTAAAAAAAAAAAATTCTTTCAAATTATAAGTTAAAATTGTGTGTTTTCAAAACTTTTCATTTTTATATTTTCAAAAACAGTTTTGGCCTTAGACTAGTTTTAAATCCTTAGAAAGCATGTACCCATAGGACTAGTTTTTCAGCATCTCACCAACACCTTATGTTTACCTTGCTTGTGTTTGACAAACATAGAAAGGGGTGAGATGCATAGGCCAACTGTCTGGACTTAAGATGCTTATTTCAGTGCATCAGCATAAGTCTGGACGTTAAATACAAATCAGACAGTAATCAGATTAAGATCATCAGTCAAGTCAAACACTAACTGTTTATAATCACCTTAATTTGACTAACCAAGTGAAAGCTACTATCTTCTGATAGTTAGTTAGTACCTAATTGGTTAGACAACTGTTTAAATTTAAGTATCAAGTTCAGGGGGAGAAATTAATTAAAATTCTGTGTGTTTGAAAAATGCTTTTTAAAACTAACTTATGTTTGAACATTAGTTTACAAAAAGTTAAATTTAACTAAGTGTTTGAAAAACTTGGAAGTTTAATCCCACCTAATTTTTTAAAACCTGATTTAAAAAGTTGACTATTGCAAATTTAACTTATTCAGTTTTGTAACATATGCTTGAAAATTAAACTTTCCAAATTTAGTTTTTTTTGCCTTAAAAATTTATTTTGGCAAATTTAATCTTACTTGTTTAATTTTTGCTTTGTTTTGAAAAATTGAAGTTGAAAATTTACCTTTTTTTGAAAAGTAAATGTTACTTACATTTGAAAAGAAAATTTGAAAAACCTGATTTAAAAAGTTTACACGCTTGAAAAGTTAAACTTGATTAACTTTAAATTTATACTTTTCAAAATTCAACTTGTCTCCCCCAAGTCAACTTGATTTTTTTTACTTGGATTTAAAAATTATACTTTTATCTTTGAATTTTGAACCAAACTCAGATATTTTTTCAAGATTAGCTGTGCTTATTTTTTTTACAGTAACTCTACACTATGATTGTTTACCCTTGTTTTTTTTGGATGAATGCCAAAGGGGGAGGGTTAGGTGGTTAACTTAGAGCAACTAAATGCAAACTTGAAAAACTAGCTTAAAACCTTAAAAACCTCGAAAATCATGCTTGATTTTTTTGCATATATTTATCACTAACTTAACCAGGTTGTCATTCCATCAAAAAGGGGGAGATTGTTGGTGCGGTTAGCACTAACGGTCTAACTCAGGTTTTGATGAATGACAAATCAGGTTAAGTTAGGTTCGTCGTTATCTAACACTCTGATCGAGTGTGCAGGATAAGTCCAGACAGGTCGACGGGCTGACCGGATGTCTGGCACGAAGTCCAGCTAGGTCGACGGGCTGACCGGATAGTTGGCGAGAAGTCCAAGTGGGTCGACGGGCTGACCGGACGCTTGGCAAGAAGTCCAGCTAGGTCGACGGGCTGACCGGATAGCTGGCAAGAAGTCCAGACGGGTCGAAGGGCTGACCGGACGTCTGGCAGGTAAGTAAGGTAAGTCACTGGAGGGGAGTGACTGCGAGGACGCGCTCCCGGGAAGGGAACATTAGGCGTCGATCTGGCTTATATCCATTTCGGATGTCTAAGTCGAGATCGTGACTAGATTCCGGTCTCGGAAAGACGGAATCTAAGTCATACTATTTGTGCTAATTCATACTATTATAAAATGTGCTAACAATCTATGTTGCAGGATATATATTGCCTCGGACTAACTTTGTTTTGCAGGAAAAGGGAGTTTTCTGGAACAAGGTGGTCCGGGCGCCCGGAGGGGATCCGGGCGCCCGGAAGGGATCCGGGCGCCCGGAAGGCAAATTATATCCAGCCAAGTCATCGCCACGTGGAGCATCTCGGTTTGAGCAGCTACGTCACATTCCAGGCGCCCGGAAGAAATCCAGACGCCCGGAGCAGCATATAAAAGAAGCCCTAGGGATGGAGCTTCTTGAATCATCAATCTGAGAACTCTTCTACTGCTGGTCCTGCTGCTCTACGCTCCTGCGACGCCAACAAAGCTCCGACAAAGTGCTCCTTCGGTTTTTAGTTAATTTCTTTGTCGGTATTACTTTGTTTCACTAGCATTTCCTGTATTCATTTTGTAATTATATTCGAATTGCTAGTAATTGCCCAACGAAAGTGGTCAAGGACCACGGGCCTTCGAGTAGGAGTCGTCACAGGCTCCGAACGAAGTAAAAACAACTGTGTTCATTTACTTTTCCGCTGCGTATTTTTACTCGACTTTTCGAATCGATATTCACCCCCCTCTATCGAACGATCACGGTCCTACAAATTGTATACACTTAGACACATTTAATAGTATCCTCCCGATCGGAGTCACTGCTATTATTTGTGTGATCGAAGGAAAAACCAACTATTAATTTTGTTTGTCATAAAGTTAGGTTGACAAGAATAAAATTAATGGGTAAAACCTTCTCTTACAAATGTTTGATTTTGTATACGTCCACACTATCGTGGCATGCAAAATTCATGGTGATTGAGGTGTTGGTGAATTTAAATGATATTGTTTTGAGAATCAATATTATTTTAAATTCAAAGTTTTGACCAAATATTTGGTCAAAGACAGACTAACTATTAATTTTATTTGTCATAAAGTTAGATTGACGAGATAATAAAATTAATGGATAAAATCTCCTCTTAAAGTTTGAATTTGTATACGTCCGCACTAACGTGACATACAAAATTCACGGGGATTTTTAAGGTGTTGGTCGTGACCAAATATTTTTGTGATTCTTAGGATTTCAAATGTTTGTCAATCCCCTAGTTGTTATTCTATATAGTAGACTTAGTAGTTCTAATTATAATGATTGGAAACAAAACTTGGACACTAAGGTGGACTGTCCTCTCAGAATTGAGAACAATAAAGGTGTATTTTATTCATTAGTTGTTAAAACATGTTTAGTGGTGTTATCTACCGGTACCTGGTGTGCAGATACAGGAGCCATTGATCATGTCTGCAATTCATTATAGGGGTTCCAGGAAACTCGACAACTATATGAAGGAGAAATCACTGTCTACAAGGGCACTGCTACAAAAGTAGCAGCTGTTGCAGTGGGAGATGTTTATCCTCCGATAGGAATAAAACATGGGTTTTGAGAAATTATCTTTACGTACCAAGTTTAGAAAGAACTAGATTTCAGTTCAAAGAACTTGATATTCTGTCTCTTTTGATAACAAAATTGTTATCAAGAAAAAGAGAGAAGTTATCAGCTCTGGTACGTTGGTTGGCAATTTATAATCCAAATAACTCCCATGATGCAACAAATGAAAATTAATAACACATCTTCTAACTCTAATAAGAGAAAACAGCCTTTAGAAATGAACTAATCATATCTTTGGCATCTAAGGCTAGGTTATATTAACTTGAGTAGGATTCATTGGTAGCCGATGAACTTTTGGGTTCATTGGTAGTGGAAAACTTTCCAACCTACAAGGCTTACTTGGATGGAAAAATGACCAAGAGACATTTTAAAGTCTAAGGGGTATAGAGCCAAAGATGTGTAAGAATTGGTTCATTCTGATTTATGTGGACCTATGACTATCTAGGCAAGAGGTGGTTTCGAATATTTCATCTCTTTTATAGACGACTATTCAAGATACGGGTACATTTACTTGATATGCCACAAGTCTAAGTGTTGGTGCGGGAAGCATCCGACGATCAAACCCGAGTTTTGATAATGGCAAAGGATTCAAAGTTAAGGGGTTTTGTGATCTGACAGCTTTGTTGAGTGTTTCAGGAAAGTCCTAACTGCGGTTAGGCAGGTGAAAAACCCTAGGGGGTGGTAACCCTAGGTCCTAGGGGGTGGTAACCCTAGGTCCTAGGGGGTGGTAACCCTAGGTGGAGAAAAGTCCTAGCTGCGGTTAGGCAAAGGGAAAAACCCTAGGGGGTGGTAACCCTAGGTCATAGGGGGTGGTAACCCTATGCGGAAAGTCTTGGCAGGTCGATGGCTTCAGGCAAAAGTCCTAGGGGGTGGTAACCCTAGGTGGAAAGTCCTGGTGTCGCAAACCAGGTGAAAGACTGGACTAGTCGGGAAGCGGATGTCCAGCAGAAAGTCCGGAAGCGTCGAGTGCTGAGCAAAAGTCTAGTCGATCTGGAGGATCGCACTGGCAACAGGTAAATCTCCTGAGTGGAGTAGGTGAGGACGTGTTCCCCGTAGAGGAACAATAGGCGTTGGTCGACCTAGGGTTTTCGGGAAACCCGGACAGTTCGAATGTTGTCAAAACTTTCATTATTATCATTCATTATGTTTACGTGCTAACTTTGTTTTGACGGTATGTGTTTGGGACTAACACATTTTGCGAGAACAAAGGAGCAAGTTACAACTCGGATGAACGGTGTCCGAGGCGCCTCCATGGAGCTTGAGGCGCCTCGGGTCAGGAAAAGCCAGCGCAGAAGGTTGAGGCGCCTTAGATGAAGTTCAAGGCGCCTTGGTCGAAGGTTGAAGGCGCCTTGGGTCGAAGGCGCCTTGAACTGGATGAAGTTCGACCAAGTCTGATCCCCCGGTGACTCGGCTGTTTAAGGCGCCTGAAGGGCTTCAAGGCGCCTTGAACACTTTATAAGGGGTCTCGAGTAGCAACAATAACGAACTCCAAGCAATCCTTACGCCACAAGTTGTTAATGAGATGTCCCGAAGTGCTACAACAACCCGGAGCTTCAGATTCTGCTACTTTATTGTTGTCGGTATAATTTGTTTTAGTTCTTTCAATTGTAATATCTTATTGTACATTTTACGAGCTTATAGTTGTTGCCCACGGAAAGCGATCAAGGATTGCGGGCCTTCGAGTAGGAGTCGCCTTAGGCTCCGAACGAAGTAAAACTTCTTGTGTCCCTCTGTGATTGCATTCGTTATTTCCGCTGCGTATATTTACTTTGATAGTTCTTCGATTCCGATACGATCAAAATAGCCACGAGCGCTATTCACCCCCCTCTAGCGCGTCTCGATCCAACACTAAGTGCTTTGATAAGTTCAAAGAGTACAAAACTGATGTGGAGAAACGTCAAGGTAAAAGTATCAAGAGACTACGGTAAGATCGTAGTGGCGAGTACCTCTTAGGAGAGTTTAGGAGTCACTTATCAGAAGTCGGGATTCAATCCCAACTGACTGCACCTGGTACACCCCAACAGAATGGTGTAGTAGAACGAAGGAATATGACTCTTATGTAAATAGTTAGATCAATGATGAGTTATTCAGAATTATCAAATTCGTTTTGAGGATATACTCTGGAAACGGAAGTGAACATAGTACCTTCTAAGTCAGAACCCTCTACTCCCATAGAATTATAGAATGGGCGTAAGCCTAGTCTAAAACATATTCGATTTTAGGGTAGTCCAGCACATATGCTGAAGGAAGACACTGATAAGTTGGAATTAAGAACAGGAGTTCACTTGTTTGTGGGTTATCCTAGAGAAACGAAAGGAGGTTTATAGTCCTAAAAATCATAAGGTTATTGTTGGCACCAATGCCCGATTTTTAGAAGAGGACTATGTAATGAACCATAAGCCCATAAGTAAAAATTGTTCTTAAAGAAATAATAAAGGGCACGTCTAATCTAGTACCAACAGTACAAGATGAAATATCACAAGAAATTGTAACACGTATCACAAATGATACACAACCACAGACAGTGCTTCGTCGTAGTGGGAGAGTTGTTAGGCAACCTGAAAGATTCATATTTTTGGAGAGTCGTCAGACTTGATCCAAGGTAAACATGAACCTGATTCCCGAACATATGACGAAACACTCCAAGATAAAAATATAGCATCTTTGCAAAGAGCAATGAATACAGAATTAGAATATATGTATTCTAATAAAGTCTGGGAGCTTGTAAAATCACCAAATAGTGTAAAAGTCATTAGGTCTATAATATAAAAAGAAGGACAGACGGGAAGGTGGAAACTTTCAAAGCAAGGTTTGTTGAAAAAGGGTATCGATTATGAGGAAACCTTTTCACCAGTAGCCATGCTTAAGTCTATCCAGATACTCTTATCTATTACTGCTCATATGGATTATGAGGTTTGGCGAATGGATGTCAAGACAGCTTTCCTTAATGGAAGTCTTGAAGAAAGCATCCATATGAAGCAACCAGAGGGGTTTATTGCAAAGGGCAAAGTGCATCTAGTATGTAAGCTCAATCGGTCTATTTATGGACTGAAGTAAGCTTCAAGGTCTTGGAACATCCGGTATGGATTTATTCAGTGTCCGGATGAGTCTTGTGTATACAAGAAGTGTGATAGAAACGTGGTGGTATTTCTTATACTATACGTAGATGACATTTTTGATAGTTGAAAATAATATCAAAATGTTGTCAGAAGTAAGGGTATGGTTGTCCAAGCAATTCGATATGAAGGATTTGGAAGAATGTGCACATATTTTCGAGATCAAAGTAATAAGGGACCGCAAGAAAAGAATATTGTGCTTATCCCAAACTTCATATATCGATACAATCCTAGCTCGTTTTAGCATGCAAGACTCCAAGAAAGGTTTTCTACCTTTTAGACATGGAGTAGCTTTATCTAAAGAGATGTCTCTGAAGACATCAAAGGAGATAGAGGACATGAAGGCAGTTCCTTATGCTTCGGCTATCGGAAGCCTAATGTATGCTATGCACGAGATCGGATATCTGCTTTGCCATGGGCATGGTTAGCAGATATCAAAAGTAACCCTGGACAGGGACATTGGACTGCTGTAAAGCATATATTAAAGTACCTGAGAAGGACTAGAGATTATATGCTGGTTTACTAAGCAGATAATTTGCTTCCTGAAGGTTACACAGATTTTTGACTTCCAATCAGATAGGGACAATAGTAAGTCGACCTCGGGGTTTTGTGTTTACTTTAGGAAGTTAAGCCATAACAATGGAGGAGTGTTAAGCATAAATGTTTTTCGGACTCCGCCATGGAAGCTATGTATGTGGCAGCCTCTGAGGCAACTATAGAAGCTGTATGGCTAAGATACTTCATGATGGACTTAGATGTGATTTCTGGTTTGCCCAATAATTATTATAATGTATTGTGATAATAAGTGGCGCAGTAGCAAACTCGAAGGAACCACAAGTCCATAAGGCAAGTAAACACATAGAGTGCAAGTACCACCCAATACGAGACATTGTATAACGAGGAGAAGTTGTTGCCGCCTAGATTGCATCAGGTGATAACCTGGGAGATCCTTTCACTAAGGCCCTTAAGGCAAAAGATTTTGATGGGCAGGTTGAAGGGTTGGGAATCAGATATATGGCAGGGTATATGGCAGCATAGTCTTTTAGTATAAGTGGGAGATTATTGGAATGTATACTAAAAGCCTAGCTTTTGTATAAATATTTACATAGAAATAAGAATCATATTGGTCAAATATCTACATTTATAACTTAAGTGTAGTTGTTCAATTAATTTATATTATAGATAACATGGTGTGTGATGTCACACACAGAAGATCATGTTATCAGTTCTTTATAAATTATAAACAGTTGCTCACGACAAGATGGATAGAAACAAACCATTGGAATAGTCGTAGTGTAATTTGGTGTTAGTTTATCTTGACTATAAAATTATACTAGTACACTATGAGTGTATTGAGCAGGACCATTTAAAGTAAGTTATTTTTATACTGGCTTAATAAAAGAACAAGACCTTTGTTATTATGGAAGTGTGTGCTCTTAATCCTGATATAATAACAAGCACGTATACTTAATATTTATTTCTTTGACTTATCAAAGGGTGAGATTTAGCTCGATAAATCAAGAGGCCCGATAAGTTGGAAAATGATATTATTTATAGTGTGTGTTGTTGATTATAGAAGGAAACTGTGTCCTAGTAATCTATGTTGATAATGTCCCCAAGGGGAGCTCATAAGGATTGTCATGTAAACCCTGCAGGTGGACTTAGTCCGACATGACAATAAGGTTGAGTGGTACTACTCTTGGACTAGATATTAATTAAAGAGAGTTGTCAGTAAGTCATTTAATTAGTGGGCATTCAATATCTTAAACACAGGGAGATTAACACACTCATGATAAGAAGGAGCCCATATAGTAATATGAGATTGGTGCGGTAGTTTAATAATAACTCTTTAGTGGTATGAGTTATTATTGATGAACTCGAGTTGTGTGTTCGGGGCGAACACGGGAAGCTCAAGTTCATCGGGAGACCAAAACCAATTCCTTCTCTCGGTCCCTGTCGTACCCTCTTATTTATAAAGTATTATACTCACCCATACCTACCTTCTTACCCACCTTAAGGTGGCCGACCAAGCCTAGCTTGGGCCCTGTCGTACCCTCTTATTTATAAAGTATTATACCCACCCATACCCACCTTCTTACCCACCTTAAGGTGGCCGACCAAGCCTAGCTTGGAGCCCAAGCTAGGCCCGGCCAAACCAAGGTGAGAGGTGGTCGGCCCTAGCTTGAACCCAAGCTTGGTGTGGCCGACCACAATAAATTAAAAGGATTTTATTTTTTAAAATCTTTCTTATATGGAAGCCATGGTTTTAAAAGAGAGTTTAAAATTTAAATCTTTCCTTTTATAGCTTTCTACAAAAGATTAAAAGAAAGGTTTGATATCTTTCCTTATTTGTAGTTAAAAGGAAGATTTTAATTTTTGATAAAACTTTCTTTTTATGAAACCATCCTCATGATTTTAAAAGAGAGTTTTAAAATTAAATCTTTCCTTTTATAGTTTCTACAAAAAATTAGGAAAAGATTTGATATCTTTCCTTATTTGTAGATTGAAAGAAAGATTTTAATTTTAGAGAAAATATTTCTTTTTGTAAATCATCCACATGTTTTAATAGAGAGATTTTAATTTATAAAAGTTTCCCCATGAAGGGAATTTTTACAAGAGAAATTTTTATTTAACATTACAAGAAAATTGAGATTTTACAACACTTAAAAGACAACGTTTTTTTTTAAAAGCGTTGTCTTTTTCTTTTTAACAACACTTTTAGTGAAAAGCGTTGTCTATTCCTTTATTTTCTTACTAATAGACAACGCTTTTTTAAAAACCGTTGTCTATTAGTGATTTTTATGGGTCAAGCACAACGCTTTTTGAAAAGCGTTGTCTATTAGTATTTTTTTAGTGTCTATGACAACGATTTTTAAAAAGCGTTGTGTATTATTAAACCCTCATCTAAATATGAGATAATACAAACCGTTGGATCAAGTGCCCTTAGGTTTCACTCTCACAACTCCTCATCTCATGCTTATCTTCCCGAACCCCTCTCACAACTCCTCATCTCATGCCTATCTTCCCGAACCCCTCTCACGCCCTCTCCTTCCAACTCCTCTCACGTCCTCTCCATCCAACTCCTCTCCAACAAACCCCTCTCCGGCAAACTCCTCTCTGCGAACCTCCTCTCCTCTGAATTCCTTCACCTCTTCGTCAAATAGCAAATGCCCTAATCACTCCGCTCTTGGATCGCCACCCTCCGCACTTGGCCTCCTCTTTGGAAGATCGATATTTGCAGCTCGGTCTTTGTCTTGCTCTAGTTTGTCGGAGAAAATTGTTATTGATGGCCTGGGGTGATTTGTTAAAGCCGATTCATCCTCATTTCATCTTTTTTTTTTGTTAGGGTTTGCGAAGGCGGAAAGCGGTACGGATGATGGAGAATCGCAGAGCATATGAAAGGAAAAGGGAAACGGGTCGTCTCTTTGCTTCCTCGTCGCTCGCTCTGCCACCACGCGAGGCGAGCAAGGCTGATCCGTTCGTGCTTTCTTCCCCGAGTTAGATCTCATCCTTGATCGAGCCGAGAGCCCTTTGGGTGCGATTCGAGGCAACACAATTATGGATGATATCGCATCCATTACCATTTTTGACTGAAGCAGCTTGTTGTTTGATGATCTGCCGGAACTTGAGATTTTGAGTGCTCAGTTAAAATAATTTTTGAAACTCCGTACTAATGTCCTGTGGAATTTGTAGGAGCGATATGTGGCAATGGCAGGAAGAAGAAGAATGTTGCCTGCCAACATATTTCCAATTTGGTTTGTTTTCTACAACTAATTCTTCTTCTTTTTTTTTCCAAGGGAATTTACGTTTTAGTACCTATTTCTCAAATTCACAGCTTTACTTCTATGGGATGATATGATGGGAAATCAAACTCCACTTCGAGGATTTGGTGATTTCGACTTAGACGAATTGGATTTTGGAGGTGTGTTTGTCAACTTTGCCTTCTCTTCTGACTGTTTCAAGTCCTTCTAAATCTCAAGTGAGATAAATGGTAGCAGATGAGGTCGAGAAGGGCGTGGAGGAAGCAAACGGGGCATCAAGAGTGAAAAGGCGTCATGTTCTAAATTTTTTTTTCTGATGATGATGGTGCCACAGCCGTCAATGAGCATTTGTCCTCTGAAGTAGTTTGTTCCAAGACTGTTACTTCAGTTAGATAAATTAGATTCATCTTAATACTTTATTCAAATTAGGCTAAAGCATCCACTTGATGCGTTTGATTTTTTTACTTTAGGTTCAGGAGGACTCGACATCAGCAAAAATATGCACACAAAATTTACAGTCGAATCTCACGTGTTCAGGTTTTAATTTTCTTACCTCGAAAAGAATTTTTCTAGCAGTAGATGTGGATTTCCAGCTATTCTAATCAAAGAATTTGTGATAGATGATAGATTTCTTTTCAGTAATGAAGTCTTGGATCCATCCTTAGATGAATGGATGGAGAACTATTTCAATGATAGTGAGATGTATTGCAACTCTAAATACACATCTTTTCCTTTCCATGCTTCATGGTTGAATTTACATAGTTGTTATATTCTGTTGATAATCTGGTGTTGACGTGATGTGATTAGATGCTCAGTCAGTAACTTGTTTCTTGTGTTTTAAGTGTACCAATGGGATGGACTTGTTTAGTATATATTGCAAGTTTAAGGACTCAATTGAAACAAAAAATATAGCAACCTGTTTGAGTTTTAGACGATAAGTGAAGGGTCATCCTTTCTTTGCACTCTAGAATCAAAGCCATATTTTATATGTATAGTTTAGTACACCGGAAAACTACATTTGCTATTGGAAAATTTCAAGTCAAATTGTGTTTGATAAAACTACAAGTTCTGCAAACCAAAGAAATCAGAACATATGCTGATTTCGACTTTAGTTCATGTGTAAGAACTCAAATGAAATATATGTTGTTCTTTTTGCACTGCATCTTTAATTATGTATTTATGTCTCACAGTGGTTTCCCTAGCATCTCCAATTATGCTATTCTTTTTGCTATATTTTCATAGCGGAACAAAGTAGCACATGTATTTTTCGTTTGCTCTATTCTCCATTATTTTATGCTTAATTATTTTTCTCTTAAAAGTTATTGTATGGTGTGAATTATGACATTTATTTTCAGCTATTACCACCGAAAATTTCTTTTGCATAATACTGATGGTATTATTTTCTGTGACAGATACACGGTGGTAGGTGTTTTGTTCCAGTCTCAAGCCGTCAATCCATTTTGATCAATATATCTAGTAGAAGTAAGCATGCAGATTGTTGTCTTAGAGGCCGGCTAGCTATTTTGTGCTTTTTTTTTGTTTTAAATTTGAATATCACTAACTACTTTGAAACATAAATATTTAATCTTTTTGTATAGTTGAATTCTCCTGTAAATACTAATACTTTGTAATTGAATTCTATTGTTTGGTACGAGTTTGAAATCATTAGCTAAGCTAATTAATGCTATTTTATATGTCAAATTTGAATCTGGATATGATAAAAGAAAATTAATAGTTTTGTAAATATAAAAAATGATTTTGTAAATAGATTTTTTTTATTTTTTTTAAAAAAGACAACGCTTTTAAAGCGTTGCAATAATGATGTTTTTACAAAAAATACACAACGCTTTTAAAGCGTTGCAAAAGCGTTGTCTTTGCTACAAACGACAACGCTTTAAAAGCATTGTGTATTTTTTTCTTGTAGTGTAAAAATTTCCAGAAACAAATTAGGAAGTTTTAATTTTGTGTTTAAAACTTTCCTTCCTTGGAGGATTAGATATGGCCGACCACATTGATAGAGAAAAGGAAATTATTTTAATCAATTAAATTTTCCTTTCTATGGCAAAGAAAATAAAGAAGTTTTTATTAAAACTTTCCTTATTTACCAAGACCAAGGAATATAAAAGAGAGGGTAGAGGTGCCTCACCACATAGCACATAATCTTGTATTCCTCTCTTCTATTCCTTGTGGTGGCCGACCCTCATCTTCTTCCTCTCCTCCTTTTCTTCTTCATTGGTGGCCGGCGGCATCAACTCTCAAGGAGCTTGTTGGTGGCCGGATTTTGCTTGGAGAAGAAGTAGAGAAAGGAGGCTTTGTTTCTAGCATCCCTTGGAGCTTGGTGGTGGTGGTTGAACCTTATCTTTTCTTGGAGATTTTGTGGTGGCCGAAACTTGCTTGGAGAAGAAGAAAGCTTGGGTGGATTCTCGTCTCGGTAGATCGTCGCCCACACGACGTCCAAGATAAGAAGAGGAATACGACAGAAGATTGTGAGGTCTATAAGCTATAAAAGGTATAACTAGTTATTAGTTTCCGCATCATAACTAGTTTATCTTTTTGTTTAGATCTTGAAATACCAAACACGAGGCTAGTGATTCTAGGTTTCGGATTTGTGATTCGAAGTTGTGTTTTTTGTATTTTTGATCTTGTGATTTGATTGTTCTTTTTGGTTAAACCTAGGGTTACTATAAGGAGATTAAATATTGAATTTCTTTGAAAGATTTTGTCGAGGCAATGGTGGATGTTCCCATACCCAAGAAGGTCAAGTGTCTCACCATGTTTGACCTGGGAGCGATCTCTAAAATAGATATTTAATCCAATTTGTAACATGGGTGAGTTTGGATCAATAATATTAAGTATCGTTTGCGATCCAAGTCTAAACCTCTAAGAATAGACAAGTTAAATTTAGAATCAGTAATGTTAAGTTCTGTTACGATTCCATATTTAATTTCTAAAGAACATAATAGGTTGTTAGGATAGGTTCAGGACTTGTATAAAATTTTTTGTACAGGGGAACCGGTACGACATTCCGAGTAGCAACCAATAATATAGTGATGCGATGGCTATCAACACTCGTATGGATGTAATCCTTGTCACCGGTGAGTATGTATCAAAGTAGTCAAAGCCTTCCTTTTGCTTGTACCTTTTGGGTACAAGTCTGTGTTGGTGTTGAAAGGTTGCAAACATAGTCCCACATTGAAAACACATGGGAAAGATCATGGGTATGAAAAGGTAGTCTCGTCATTTTTGCTTCCACACACACTTCATATTTGTGTGTTTCGTCAACATTGACGTTTGATAATAAATTTAACTTGACGAGATGTTTTAGAGTATTATTATTGACATGTCCAAGTCGATCATGCCACAAATTAAAACACTCAACAACAGCTAGAAGCTTTTATTTTATTACCATCAAATTCATGGTGTACAGTCATTACAACCATTTTGAATATACTCTCTTCTAAGTACCCTTTACCTACAAATACACCATTTTTCATAAGTACAAAGTTGTTTGACTGGAACACTAGTTTGAAACCGGTCTTAACAAATGCTGATCCAGAAACTAGGTTTTTCCTGATTTCAGGAACATGGAGCACATCAATGAGCGTTAGCTCTTTCCCAGACGTCATTTTCAGAACAACTTTCCCGAGTCCGACAATCGGGGATGTCATGGAATTGCCCATATAGAGCTTTCTTCCACTTATTGGAGTATACTTGGAGAACATCGCCTTATCAGAACAGATATGACGGGTTGCTCCAGTATCGATCCACCACTGCTTCGGGTTATCCACCACCGTGTTGGCTTCAAACACGACCGCAGTGAGATCCAATTCCATGTCGTCAGAAGTTACGACTTGGTTTGCAGCATCCTTTTGACTCTTGGTTGGTTTTTTCGGGTGTCTACAATCCTTGGATATGTGTCCTGGCTTTCCGCAGTTGTAGCATGTGTCCTTGAATTTCTTGCCTTAAGCATTCTTTTTGAATTACTTCGGTTTTTTGTCTTTTGGCTCAGCCAGGTTGGACATCTCGTCGACTGCCCGCTTCGTTCCTCTGGAGTCGGACATCTTTCGATTATCTTCCTCTATTCGTAACTTCAGGATTAGGTCTTCAAGTCCTATCTCCTTTTGCTTGTGCTTTAGGTAATTTTTGAAATCTTTCCACGATGGAGGGAGTTTCTCGATTACCGTGGCTACTTTGAACGACTCGTTCAGCTTCATGTCTTCGGCATCCAGATCATGCATTATCAGTTGCATGTCTTGGACTTGAGATGTTACGCTCTTGGAATCCAACATTTTGAAATCCAGAAACCGACTGACGATGAATTTCTTCAACCTGGTGCTTTCAGTTTTGTATTTCTTTTCAAGTGACTCCCATAGAGATTTTGCCGTCTCTATTGAACAATATACATTATACAATGCGTTGAGAACGTAGTTACGACACAGGAAATCTCCGTGCGACCACGCATTGCATGCATCCTTACTATCGAAATTACCTTCCGTAGCGGCTGGCGGGTCTTCATGCAAAAATCGTACAAGGTTCATTGTTGTCAGGTAGAACAACATCTTCTGCTGCCATCTTTTGAAGTCCGCTCCGTTGAACTTTTCCGGCTTCTCTCCGGTTGGAACGACAGTTGGAATGTCATTGATTCCAGCCATCAGTTTACACGAAAAAAATTCGTCTTAAAAATGTTGGGTCCTTTAATGCTGATGCAAACTGAGTGCAGGTAGAATGATGGTATATCACCGTTTTCGGCTAAGTCAAGGCTAGAGTTAGGCTCTATCTCTTTAAGACGAATTTGCCCCGCACACGGTGCTCACGAAATACGACAATCGTCTTCCAAGATACAACAACTTTTATTTTGTGATAGCAGCACTGCAAATTGTAAGACCTCCGAACCAAGGAAGCTTCTTGAACTCTCCAATGCAAGAATGCAATGCTTGCTTTGCTTGGAAGGAAGTGAGTGAATAAATGAGTATGTGAGGGACTTTATTTATACATATGAAAGAGTATAAGAACCTTTTGGTTCAATTATATCTCATCCATCCATTTCAAAATAGGTGATGTAGATCGCATCCTTTCCTAAGAGGTATACTACCTCTTCATTAAATGGATCCTTTAATCATCCAAAAGATATTTAAACACTCTAACATTGCTTTTAGTTAAAATAGGACATTTGTCAGATTTGGAGAATCATGATTCCAAATTGTATAGCGTATCTTGTTGATCCTCATTAAGGAGTTTCTTCCATACATGAGAAGGGATCGACAAGTTGACTGAAAAAAGTATGTGTTCTTGTCGTTGACAATATCTGAGAGACAAATATTTGTGATATCTTATATTTGTGATCCACTTCATTTTTTTTTCTTCTTGTTTTTTTTTGGTTGTTGCATTCTATTTGTTTGTATTCCCACAATGTAGTTATCTTGAATCCCTATGTTGAACTGGATTCTCTATTTGTATTCCTACATTCTTCTAGTTATCTTGATGTCTGCCATCTATGAGGAACACAAAGACGAGGAAGGTTTTCTTTACATGACATACAGCAGCGAGAACACAGTTGGTGGCTATGGAGATCGAACGATGATGAGATTGTCATCATTTGTGATCTTGTCTGAAATCGATGAAGATGATCAATTGAAGATGTGACTGCAAAGTTAACACGGCGAAGACTCTACGTAATCCTACAATACAAAAGTGTCAGTGTCGGACTGGGAAGAGATTCCTGGTGTTGGTCCTCTGACGCTCAAGTTAGTCTCCGGTGCGTAGAAGAAAAGGAAAACTGTAACTAAAGCGTGTGTAGAATGAAGTTGCGTATACCTCCTGTTGTAGATGAGAGCCCCCTTTTATAATATTCTTGTAGTGTTCGTGCACACATCCCAAAGTATAGACACGTTTTCCTAGATGTACGAGGAAAAGATAAATCGAAAGTGTCTTTGATACTATTCCTTAAGTAGTTATGGAATTCTCTTATATGACAGCTTAAAAGCTTCTAAAGTATGATTGTTTACTGGACATGCCCTGTTGTCAGCGGTATAAACTCTCAAAAGGATATGATAAGATATTTAGTGGGATCGTGCGCAACCGACGGGAGTCCACTCGGCCGAGCTATCCCTGATTGATAGTGTCCTTAGGGCCTACCGGCTCGTCTCTTTCCTTGCTTCCTGATCATCGTCGGTTATCCTCATTTGATTGGACATAGAGCCTGGTTAGCGAGATCAATTGTTGCTGAGCTTTCTTTGTGGCCGGAGGATTATTCTATCCGGTCGGACAATGCCCATCTTACTTGTCCCCTAAACTTGTGTTGTCTGTTCAACCATACTTGATTCGTTTGATCGACTTAGACATCTCGTTTGACTTTATCTTCCACCTTGATCGATCTTGTTTTACTTTTGACTTACCTTTGATGGAATCCCTCGGATCAATTCAATAGGATGAAAATACTAAGAGCAAATTGTGTACATATTTCTGATATTGAGGTAAGTTTGTGTTCCATAAAGATGAACTCAAGCTGGAAACTCAGTCACATGTAACCCGGGAACAATGGTGACATTTGTTCTAGTTTAATAATTTACTCCAATGATATAGTGCATCGCTCTTTTATTTGGAATCATTTTTCGAATTGTTTTGGATTTTGCGATTCTAAACTCGAAAGTAATCAGTAATAGTGCATATCGATTTATCAAAAACACACATTGTCGATGCAGTCATTGGGTATAAAATGAAAGGCTCTAATTTCATTTCATTTGGCGAGCAGCTCCTGCGCCAGGGCTTCCATGTTTACAAAGGAAGATCCACCATCTTCCCATGCCTTCTTAGCCGCCGCCATCATCTCCCCGGCCTTCGCCCTCACTCTCCTTCCTTCCTCGCTCTCCCCCATTAACGCCCTCACTCCCCTCTCCAACTCCTCCGCCTTCACAAAGTTATCATTCGCCCTCTCCACCTTCAGCTGCAGCGCCACCCCCATCTCCTCCTCCATCACCACCGCGTTCGAATGCTGCTCCGCGTACAGCGGCCACCCCAACAGGGGGACCCCGCACTGCAGGCTCTCCAGGCACGAGTTCCACCCGCAGTGCGTCACGAATCCCCCCACCGCCCGGTGAGCTAGTATCTCAACTTGCGGCGCCCACGACGGCCATACCATCCCCCTCGCCTTCGTCCGCTCCAGAAACCCCTCCGGCAGAACCTCCTCCAGCTTCGCATCCGCCGGCTTCCGTCTACCGTACACCTCCTCCTCCTCCGCCACCCGGAGCACCCATAAGAACCGGCACCTGCTACGCTCCAGCCCCGCCGCTATCTCCCCCACCTGCGCCGCGTTGAAGCAACCTCCGCTCCCGAAGCAGAGGAACGCCACCGAGCGTGCCGGCTGCCCGTCGAGCCACACGACGCACTCGTGCTGCCTATTTTTCTCGCCGTCCTCACGCGCGATCAGCGGACCGACGGGGTACACCGGCGGTGTCCGACGGCCGGGCGCGCAGAGACCCTCTTCCAGCGCCCGCAGCGTCACCGGCTCAAGATTCGTGAAGGTGTTGATCACGATGCCTTTAAGCTCGGAGCAGCGCCGGCCATGGTGGATGAAGCAAGTGTACCTCCTGCTCTTCTTCCTCATAAAGGGCGACGGCATCGAGATCGGCGGGATGGGGCACACGCCCGGAACCCTCACCTCTTCTTCCATCTCCTCGAACTCCACGGGGAACTTCTCCTCGAGGGTTGGGAGATAGAGCATAAGAGCGAGGCAGGCGGCGTTGGAGGCGAAGTAGACATAGCAAGGGACACCGAGCTCGGCGGCGACGTCGATCGCTCCCGTGGCAAAGAAGTCGACGATTAAAGCGGCTAAAGGGGCGTCGTCGGAGCGCAATAGGTCATGGAGCACGGATTTGATTTGCTGTTTTTGCTCCTCCATGTAAGCGAATATGAAATCCTCGGGTCCGTCGAAGTCCTTGGGCAGATCGACGGGCTGGAGATGGCAGAAGTCGATGTCGAGGCCGGAGGCGACGACGGTGGCGATACAGTCCTCAACGGGTAAGGCAGGGAGAGGAGCGATGAGGACGGTGACGTGGAAGTGGTAGCGGTGGAGGAGTTTGGCAAACTCGAACATGGACATGATGTAGCCGGCGCCGGGGATCGGGAGGAGCACCACTTTGCCTTTCGCCATTTTCTCTGTAGAGCCGAGGAGAAAATTCGAAAGCAAATCAAGATCTCACATTACCCTCTGTTTGGATAAAGTGAGGAAAGGTTATTAATAGAAAGGGAAGGGAGAGAAGGAAAGGGAAGTGAAGGGAAGTAAAGTATTTAACTTCTCCTTATTTGGAAGGGATGGAAGGTTCATTAACATGTTACTAAATAGATAAAGTTACAAAAATATCTTTATTTTTTAAATAAGAAAATTTTTATAATATTAATATTTATTTTATAAATATAAATTAGATATTTTTAATAATAAAATTGATTTTTTATATCATCATTTAAATTAATTATTTTTTAATAAAAAATTAAATTTTTTATACTATTCATAACAAAACAATGAATTACCGATAATCAAATAATTAAATGAGAAATAATAAAAATAATGATTTTAGAAATCTTAAATAAAAAAATTTGAAAAATAACACCGTTAACGAGAATTTCTATTCTTTAAAAACTTATTAAATTTTGATGAAAAAATTTAAAAATAGTAGATATTCTCTTAAATTTTGACGACAAAAATAATTTCTTAAAATTAGAAATTGAAATATTTCTTAAACTATTAAGAACAGGGATAAAATTGGAATAAAAAATATTTTGTTTTCCCTTTCCCTTCCTTACACCCCAATTCGGGGTGTAAGAAAATCTCTCTTTCCATGGATAATGAAGGTTAAAACTTACCCTTCCTTACCTTTCCTTCCCTTTTCTCACTCCCTCCCAAACGAGATTCAAAGTTTCCCTTCCCCTTATTTACCCTTCCTTCCCCTTCCCTCATCTCCTCCCAAACAGACCATTAGATACGACTAGGGGCGAGCAGTGAATCCGCCAAACCGACCAACCCGCTTATACCGACCCGAACCGAACCGAACCGAAAAAAAATGATCCGTCGGATATAGAGCCGGATGTAGGGTCCTAATATTACATTATCTGATCTAGTAGGGTCGGATAGTTTTTTATCCCAATAACCGAACCAACCCGATCCGATCACCCCTACTTGCAGCAACTAATGTTGATAAGTTGTTACACGTTGTAGCAACTACTGCCGAAAAGCTGCTACACATTGTAATAGTTATTTTCAATTAGCTGCTATAACATGTAATGAGTAATGTCTATTATCATTTTAAAAAATTTTATTTTTTTTGTTATATTTATATTTATATTTTATATTTCATTGGATATAGGGTCGGATATCCAAATAACTGACAACCCGTCGGATATATGAAACATAAGAACCGCCGGATATAGGACCGGATGTAGGTCTCGATTTTGCATTATCTGATCTAATAGGGTCGGATAGTTTTTTACCTCAATAATCAAACCAACTCGATCCATGATCACCCCTAGATACGACCCCGAGGAGATTTAACATATTTATTTTTACAAATCCCTTTTAATTTATTCGATAAAATTCCTGATTTAATCTTTTGCTAAAATTTAGTTTAATAAAGTTTTAATTATCCTTCAATATTTCTTCCCTTCTATCTAATGCAACTAACTTTCTCTCTCACGCACACGCATAAGGCTCATCAATGATTTTGTGGGTCCTCTAAATTTCTTCACCTGCTTATTTTTTAAAAAAATCTTTTAAATCATTAATGAATTAATAATCTCTAATGGCTCAAAAAAATACACATCATTCACATTAGCATGTCCCCCTCAGAACAGTACAATAATTAAAATATGCACATCATCCATGACTCAGCTCTAAGTCTCGACATTTTCTCCTTGTCAGATTTCAACATCATCTCTTGCTCGGCTCCAAATCTTGATGTCAAACGTAAACTTCTTTTGTTTCCAAGGTCAATCTGTTACACCTTAGAGTGTACTTGTCCCATAAAATCATATTGTATCTCTTTTATAATAATGACAAATGAAATCTGAATACATAGTCATAGATCATACTAACCACACAACGGAAGAATAAAAACAAACATACTCACAATAGGATAAAGGGATTCACACAATCCCACAACAAACAATAGAAAGCATACATAAGAGAGGGATTTATCTAATCCGCTCAACAAAATATAGAAACTAACACCACTACATACCGATACAACTTATACAACATGTACAAGTCCGAATAAAAGGATATCACAAGGATAAAATCCACGAATGAAACAAAATATAAATACAAACAACAAGACACAATGGGGAAAATACGATCTCGAGTGTGATGTGGGATTGACAGCTAAGACCTCTAAGTGAAACGATATTGTAGGATCGAAAAGAACGCTAGTGGGGGGAGGGGGTGAATAGCGATCACGAATATCGATAGCAAATTAATCGAAGTATAGAGCGGAAGAAAAATGAATCAATGCTAGTTTTACTTGATTCGGAGCCTTCGACGACTCCTACTCCAAGGCGCGCACTCGTCGAGTGCTTTCGTTGGGCAATCCACTAACAGTTCACAAAAGATTACAGGAATTAAGTACAAGAATTGGAAAAAATTACCAACAACAACAGTAGAATTGAAAAGTCTTGGTCGTCGGTTGTCGGTGGAGCGTAGCAGCTTTGCGTGAGCCTTTTCAGAGCACCGAGCAAGAAGAAAACTTGTAGTGATTGTTGTTCTGAAGTTCAAGGTTGAAAGCCTTTAAATAGGTCCATTCCGGACACCTGGAACCCCTTCGAGCGCTTGTACCACGTGGCTCAGTTAATCGACGCTCTCCACATTAGCTTGTGGATGAGTTTTTGGGTCCGAGTGTCTGGACTAACTCCGAGCCCCCGGACCGCCTGGGCTCCTGCGGCTTGCCCAAGCGAACTTGGTCCGGGCGTCCGGACTCCTTCTGAAACGACCCGACCCCTCGGCCCCTTGGGTGGCCACAATGGCGGCCCATTAGGGGGCCCCTTGGGCAGCCACAATGGCGGCCCAACTGGCGACCCCTTATGTCGTCGACCGACGACCCTCAGGCATGTGTCGTTACTCACAAAGACTTCCCACCCCTGGCCAGTGGATTTTTGCCTTCCCCAGGATTCGAACTCTAGACCTCCAGGCTAAGTACTAGAGTTTATGAATCCTAGTAGCCAAGTGGTCGCTCACTTGGTTACCATGATTCATAAACTCTAGTACTTATCCTGGAGGTCTAGAGTTCGAATCCTGGGGAAGGCAAAAATCCACTGACCAGGGGTGGAAAGTCCTTGTGAGTAATGACACGGCCGAAGGGTCGTCGGTTGACGACATAAGGGGTCGTCAGTTGGGCCGCCATTGTGGCCGCCCAAGGGACCAAAGTTGGGCCGCTAGTGTGGCCGCCCAAGGGGTACCCCAGAGGAGTCCCTGCCAGAGGAAATTCCGACAACATCTCCTCTGTACGGGTGACAATCTGAACCATTTCTACAGAGACAATATACCTCAGCCACAGGCGGTTGGAATATACACACAACCACGCAGTTTATATGTAGCCTACTCGGCTGATACAATAAAAATACAATCATGTAGTTATATGTAAATCTGACAGCCCACTCAACTGTACCAAAACCAAACACAGCGGAAATACAATGGACAACACATACAAACTAAAAACGAAGATTGCTAGCCGGTTAGGCTTACACCACACAACAAAACAATACTCTAGAAACAAAACCAGAACACAAAGCTAAATACACAAGTTTCATATACCAAAATAAAAATAAACAAAAGCGGAGACAGGTCTTTTGATGTGATGTGGAGAGCGGCAGACAGGATACTCCAAGCGACTCCATAAACAACCTGATACCTGAAAAAGATAGTGTCCACGGGGTGAGTTCAACAACTCAGCAGATACCTAGTTGACATGTATAGTAAATTATAACAAATAATAATAACTATGGAGTACAGTCTCCTAGACAAAAGCTGGAAATGCACAACAGAAAAGGGTTGAATAGAACTGTACTAACCAGGGCCTCCTATCAGAATAGTCAGGTTGTCAGACTGAGAGTATCATAAATCCTGTATGCATGTTAAACATATGCATCCATCCAAATGCAGCATATAAGTGTAACAAATACAATCAGTAAATGCATCAATGCATATGATGCCAATGACATGGTCACCCCTGACGCCAATCAACCATCTCACACACGATGGTGAGACCGAGTGGGTAGGGCTGTGACAACCGTGCACTCTGCCATCACTGCTCCTGATGAGTGACCAAGTGGACGGGATGCTGTCGGAGTACACCTATTCTCCTACCCCAAATCATAAGTGGGGGAACTCAATGCTCTTATCTCCTTGCGTCTCTAAACCAACAGAGCCTAATAGAGTAGAGCTGTCTGCCGGCTACCATGCTGAGTCACCGGACCAGCGGAGCCTAATAGCAGAACTGCCACACACCTGCCTGATATACCACTAACCCATGAGTGGTGGTGTGTGCAGATCTATGTAACTGGCGATGTGCTCGACAATAATGGAGCAAACTATCGCACAACATGCAATCTTGCGAGATGATGCATGACACTAAGCATGGCAAAATCCTGAACAGCATAGCAATATCTATATATATATAAAATGTGTACCATAGGACAATGAACCAAATCAAAGGTACATAGATCAGATAAGGTATAAAAACCTAGATCCTGAACATAATAAACACATGGTTGTGTCAATACCCCTATAAGCATGTATAATCAGGTAGGTACTAACATGAAGTGCATAATAAGTAAACAAAACAAGCATGCAACAGGTATTGGGTAGTGACCAACCGAAGCAAAGACGAGCATAATTATTACTAAAGGTTATAACCTACTAAACATATCAACATGATATTATCAAAGACAAGTCAAGGTGTCCGCCTCAAATAGCAGGTCTAATCCAGTCAAATCCAACATTGAGATACTCATCTCGAATCAGAGTCCTGTAATATATGACATACAAATTTAGCTAATTACATATAAATTAATTAGCTAAATCAAATCCTCAAATCTATTTAGGATAATCATAATCGAATATGACTATTGATTAACCTCCTATTTATCAACCTACTACAACATGCATAACCATCTAAAATAATCAAATCCAACCATGATTTACATCTAAGATCAAAACCTGCATTTAACTAATCAATCACACTAATCATGTATCAACTAGTAATCCAATTTATCCCTAATTCCATACCTCAATTCACAGCCAAAAAGATTGTTGCCGGAAGGATGTAACTGCTGCTGGAAACATCACAGCTCTTGCCAGACACCTCTTCATTGCCCGGATCCAAAAAGGAAACACCCAATCAACACAATACCGAGATGAGATACACAAATCACCACTAGGAAGCGTACACACTGACCTTACCTCTCCCTCTCCTTCAGTGATGGCAGTGCAGCAAGAAATCTACTGCTGGTGGCAGTGAATCCGGCTGCCGAAAGAATGAAGAGGGGGAGGTAGTGGTGTCGGGCGGCAAGTCATGGTCACCGAGACGCTGGTCTCGGACCGCTCTGCTTCTGTCCACAACCCGGAGAGAGATCTAGGGCACAGGGGAGACGGAGCAGAGATTAGGGCAATGGAGGCAAAGACGCTAGGGAAGAGGAATGCAAAGCAGTGGCTGCCTGAGAGAGATCGGACTGTAGCCGTCGGCACACGGAGAGAAAGAATCCAACTAGGGCACGGCTAGGTCCTCTCTGATGATCAACAATCAGCGTTGAGGTGTGAGACCGGCGAAGGCTGGAATCGGGAATTAGAGCACAGCGTCGCGGGATCGGGAGTAAGGCCTAAGGCCGGCGTCGCGTGAAAGAAGGGAGAGGGTCAGCGTCAGGGCTCGACATCGACGGTGGATCTAGGGCAGAGGGGAAGAAGGGTCAGTGCTAGGGCTGAGGAGGAACGACACGTTCCTGATCTCCCTGATTTAGGGCTCGGCTGGCGACTATGGTGGAGATTGGCACCGTCGCTCGGCGAAGTGGTGGAGCAAGGGTGGCGCGAGGCGGCGAGGAAGAGGAGAAGACGGTTCGACGCAGAGGAGGATCGGGAGGAGAAATGGGGCACGACACGGGTGAGGGAGAAGAAAAGAGGGGGAACGGTTATGACACGGGAGTGGAAAAGAAGAAAATAAAAAGAAAATAGAAAATAAAAATTCAACTTTTTCTCGTTAAAATGGGGTAGCCTCAATAGGTTTTCCCTGGGACCCATAATTGATCCCCGTAACCTACACCATACGGTCTCCGAAAAATTCCAAAAAAAATTCTAAAAATTCCAGAAAATTCTCTTTATCATTATTCACCATTTTTTTTTCGGTATTTTACATTCCCCCCCACTAATAAAAATTTGGTCCTCAAATTTCGTTATCTACCATCAGCAAGTATTACCAAAAGCTAAACAGTAGAAATGTTGAACGGAACCATAACTTACATACCTCAAGTGGAAAGATGGGGATAACGAGCTCAAATCGTATCCTCGAGCTCCCAGGTAGCCTCCTCGTCGGAATGATGCTACCATCCGACTTTAACTAGTCGGATAGTCTTGTTTCGCAGCTGACGCTTTTCCAGTCCAGAATCCGTACTAGAACTTCCTCATAAGTGACGTCAGGCTGAACGAGAACTGAGATATTTGTCAGCACATGTATCGGGTCGGGTACGTATCTTCTCAGCATAGATACATGAAATACGTCGTGAACACCTATTAGGGACGGTGGTAGTGCCAGCCGATAAGCTATTGCTCCAATCCTCTCCAGGATCTGGAAAGGGTCAATGTACCGCGGAGCTAGCTTACCTCTAAGGCCAAATCTCTTCACCCCTTTCGTAGATGAAACTCGTAGAAATACATGGTCTCCAGTAGAGAACTTCAAGGGTATGTGTAGGATCGAAAAGAATTTAGATATCTCCACAATAGCATGATATTGTCCACTTTGGGCCTAGACTCTCATGACTTTGCTCTTGGGCTCTCCCCAAAAGGCCTCATGTCAATGGAGATATCTTTTCTCTTATAAACCCATGATCTTTCCCATGTGTTTTCAATATGGGACTATATTTGCAACCTTACAACCCCAACAATCCCCCCCTCAAACAAAGGACCATAAACTTCCCACGTCCGATCCTCGACCCACCAGGTCTTCCTGCCCCTCGGTCCACCCGACCTAGTAGGACTTCCTTGCCTAGTCGCAACTAGGACTTCCTTCCTGGTGTCTGGTCCTCTTGATCCAAACATAGGAGCCCCCACTTTCTTTGTTCGAGATCAATATTGTACCCATATGGCTCAATCAAACCATAGCTCTTGTGCACAGTCGGCGGTTAAACCTTCTGGCAGTCCGGGCTCTGATACCAATTGTAGGATCGAAAAGAATTTAGATATCTCCACAATTGCATGATATTGTCCACTTTGAGCTTAGACCCTCATGGCTTTGCTCTTGGGCTATCCCCAAAAAGCCTCATGCCAATGGAGATATCTTTTCTCTTATAAACTCATGATCTTTCCCATGTGTTTCCAATATGGGACTATGTTTGCAACCTTGCAACCCCAACAGTATGTGTCTCCGATTAGCATAACTCTTCTGGTGGTCCTGCGCCTTTGACATTATCTGTCTGATAGTACGGACCAACTCTGCCTCATGCTGAGCTCTATGAGGTCCCAACAGCTAGGCCTCCCCAACCTCTTCCCAGAGGGTGGGTGTCCGACAAGGCCTATCATACAATGCATCAAACGGTGCCATCTGGATAGCCGAATGAAAGCTGTTGTTGTAGGCGAACTCTACCAATGGCAAATGGCCCTCCCAACTGCCTCCAAAATCCAATACATATGACCTCAACAAGTCCTCTAGAGTCTGAATGGTCCACTCTGACTTTCCATCTGTCTGCAGATGGAAAGCTGTACTGAAACGGAGCTAAGTGCCCAAGGCCTGCTGCAGACTCTGCCAGAATCGAGACGTGAACCGAGGGTCTCTATCCGAAATAATAGTCAAAGAGACACCATGTAATCTGATGATCTCCCGACAATACAGATCTGTCAATCGATCTAGGGAATCAGTTTTTCGGATCACTAAAAAGTGCACGGATTTGGTTAATCGATCAACGATTACCCAAATTACGTCATGGCCTCGACAAACCCACTACAAAGTCCATGGAAATGTGTTCCCATTTCCACTCGGGAATAGGAATCCTCTGTAGAAATCTGGCAGGTCTCTGGTGCTTAGCCTTCACCTGCTGACAGACAAAACATCTAGCTACAAATTCTGCGATGTCTTTCTTCATACCGTTCCACCAATAGGAACGCCTCAAATCTTGTTACATGCGGGTTCCACCTGGATGGATCGCAAATCGAGAGTGAAGAGCCTCCTGAAGTAGCTCTTGTGAGACCGGGTGAGACTGAGGTACGCATAATCTGGCTCGAAAGTATATAATACCCTCATCATCTCGTGTGAACTCGTTCTGCTGCCCGGAAGCTATCTGGCTGCCAATAAACTACAAATGCTTATTCCCAGCCTGGGCCTCTCGGATCCTCGTCCTGATCGACGACTGAGCAACCATGGTAACCAGAATACCTTGCTTTGTCTGTCCCTGCTCCTGAAGGCCCAACTCGGAGAAACCCTGAACCAAGTCTGTAACTAAAACTCGGTGGCAAGCCAAAGTACCTCTAGACTTCCTGCTGTGTGCATCGACAACCACATTAGCTTTCCCCGGGTGGTAGCTAATGGTACAATCATAATCCTTCAGGAACTCCATCCAAATCCTTTGTCGGAGATTAAACTCCTTCTGAGTGAACAGATATTTGAGACTCTTATGGTCCGTAAGAATCTCAAATGTAATACCGTACAGATGATGTTGCCAAATCTTCAGAGCAAATATAATAGCGATCAACTCCAGATCATGTACCGGGTAGTTCTTCTCATGCTCCTTCAACTATCGAGAAGCATAGGAGACTACCCTGCCATGCTGCATCAGAACAGCACCCAAACCCTGAAGAGATGCGTCGGTGTGGAACACGAATCCATCCTCTCCAGAAGGTAAAACCAAAACCGGAGCCGACACTAATCTCTGCTTCAGCTCCTGTAAGCTGGTCTAGCAGTCCTTGGACACATGAACTTCGCGCCTTTCCTGATCAGGTGTGTCAATGGCATAGCAATTCAGGAGAAACCCTCGACGAACCGTCTGTAATATCCAGCCAGCCCCAGAAAACTGCGGATCTCCTAAACTGATTTTGATTGCTCCCTACTGGTGATAGCCTCGATCTTTTGAGGGTCTACAAAAATACCTCGGCTAGAGATCACATGACCTGACTGAAGATAGCTAGAAGGTACACTTGCTGAACTTCGCGTATAGCTGATGTCGTCAAAGAGTCTCTTAGGCTATGCGAAGATGCTGTGCATGTTCCTCCTCGGAACGCAAATAGATCAATATTTCGTCGATGAAAACGACAACAAACTGATCTAGATACTCCATAAAGATGCGGTTCATCAAATCTATAAATACCGCTGGAGCATCGGTAAGCCCAAATGATATTACCAAAAACTCATAATGTCTGTACAACAAACATTCTCAACCAGAGATCCCGGATAACAAGTCCGAAATCTGATCACTAACTACAAATCACCAAAGAATAGATCATCTAATGTGAAAGCAACGCTCCATCACAAAAAATATTACATATGTGGGAGCAACGCTCTACCATCAACAAGGCAACCTATATGGGAGCAGCGCTCCAACACAACAATCCAAAATATGTGGGAGCAACGCTCCACCACACACAATCCAAAATATGTGGAAGCAACACTCCACTACAAACAATCCATAACATGTAGGAGCAACTCTCCACCACAACCATTTAAAATATGTGGGAGCAACGCTCCACCACAATCAATCCATAATATGTGGGAGCAACTCTCCACCACAAAAAATCCAAAATATATGGGAGCAACGCTCCACAACACTCTAAAATAGGTGGGAGCAACGCTCCACCACAATAATCCATAATATGTGACCAAGACATCTTACTATCCAACTAGAGACTGCACGAGATCACTCTACCACATATCACTGTGGGCATCCAAAGGTGTAACAACCTAGTAAGCAAATCAAATCCATTGTCAACTCTCTCACATCCTAGTAGGTCACCCACCAATAGGAGAATTAGTTGATAGGGTAATACAACAAATGATATAATGTAGACACTCCACATCCTACATTCAACATAGGTAGAATCATCATGATGCCACCAACAATACAACTGGCACACGTGCACACACAACATAGGTATGATCGACATAATCCTCAAATTAGTACACACCCAACACACTCATAACACATGTATAAATCAGTGTGATACCTCCAACAATATATATCGAACCCGTGTGTATAAATCAACGTAGGTATAATCGACAATACACCTCAACGACATTCACCAAGAGTATAAACTACTTAATACTTCCAACAAATCATAATAGAAACAAGTGTACACTCAGAACAATTATAATCAATAAGATACCTCCCATAAAACACCAAACACATGTACACATACCATAACACAGATTTTATCGACATGATACCTTCAATAATACAATCAGACACGTACACCTAACTACATAGCTATAATTCACAAGGAACCTACAATAATCATATCAGAACATGTATACATATACTACCTGCAAATGGACAATCTACCACAGGGCTCCTACAACACATAACAATCATATGTACACGCAATATAGATATGAATAATCAGCATATTTAACTCAATCAACTTGACATTCCCTATGCTACCTTCCAAGTTATCCAACTAGGTACATACAGTCTAAAATTAAAGTACCCATGGAATAGGATACATCGATCCTCTATAGACTGACCAAGCCGACAATGGTATACAGCTAATTCAGTCCTTTCCCACGTCAGAACAAGCCATGTACCCAATGTGCTCAAGATATCCAACTAAGAACGAATAACTCAAAGATCAGCCTCTTTATAAAATAGAGTAAGTCGATCCCCTGCTGATCGGACCAAAAAAAAAAAATCGGTCATCTACTAACTAATCAAGAATACATTAATCCTCCACAAGCAACTAAAGTATATCGATCCACGACTACCCAAATCAACAAGTGTAAATCAGACTTCTTCTGACCGATGTAGCAAGAGTAAATAAATTATCTACTGATGAAATTAACTAAGATAAAATGGTATTCTACTGACTAAGTCAACATGAATATGTAGATACTATCTACTACCCAGCTAATAATAGCAGAGACTAGTATGTGCCTCCATCTCCTAACCAACTAGTAGTAACGGAAGCTAAAACTACTGGTGGTAGGATATGAAAAATCACCAGAGACTATAATCCTTAATCTCTATTAAGGTCGACCAAGATCAGTGGCTAACCCATCACATGTAATATGTGCTACAACAACTAGACAGGTACTAAATAAAAAGTGCTAATACATGTCATAACTATCATAGTCAACAATGCATACACTAACAGAAGTATATGATAACAATATACCAACATACCTCCTATAGCTTGGAGACGTCCTGCTGCTGCCAGGTCCCAAAATCCGAAAAATCACATCAAGCAGACTAAATCATGAAAATCCGAAACACATGAAATAAGACTCGTAAACTTGGCTCTGATACCAATAAATTGTCATGCCCCAGAGGAGTCCCTGCCAGAGGAAATTCCGACAACATCTCCCCTGTACGGGTGACAATCTGAACCATTTCTATAGACACAATATACCTCAGCCACAGGCGGCTGGGATACACACAACCACACAGTTTATATGCAGCCTACTCGACTGATACAATAAAAACACAACCACGAAGTTATATGTAAATCTAACAACCCACTCGGTTGTACTAAAATCAAACACAATGGAAATACAATGGACAACACATACAAACTAAAAACGAAGATTGTTAGCCGGCTAGGCTTATACCACACAACAAAACAACACTCCAGAAACAAAACCAGAACACAAAGCCAAATACACAAGTTTCATATACCAAAATAAAAATAAACAAAAGTGGAGACAGGTCTTCTGATGTGATGTGGAGACCGGCAGGCAGGATAATTCAAGCGACTTCATAAATAACCTGGTACCTGAAAAAGATAGTGTCCACGGGGGTGAGTTCAATAACTCAGCAGATACCTAATTGACATGTATAGTAAATTATAATAAATAGTAATAATTATGGAGTACAGTCTCCTAGACAAAAGATGGAAATGCACAATAGAAAATGGCTGAAGAGAACTATACTCACCAGGGCCTCCTATCATAATAGTTAGGTCGTCAGACCGAGAGTATTATAAATCCTGTATGCATGTCAAACATATGCATTCATCCAAATGCAGCATATAAGTGCAACAAACACAATCAGTAAATGCATCAATGCATATGATGCCAATGGCATGGTCACCCCTGACGCCAGTCAGCCATCTCACACACGATGGTGAGACCGAGTGGGTAGGGCTGTGACAACCATGCACTCTGCCATCACTGCTCCTGATAAGTGACCGAGTGGATGTGATGCTGTCAGAGTACACCTATCCTCCTACCCCAAATCATAAGTGGGGGAGCTCAATGCTCTCATCTCCCTGAGCCAGTCTAGAGGAGGAATCCCTGTCGGCTACCACGCTGCGTCACACTACCCATGAGCGGACCAACAGAGCCAAACAGAGCAAACTGTCTGCCGGCTACCACGCTGCGTCTCTAAACCAACGGAGCCTAACAGAGTAGAACTATCTGCCGGCTACCACGCTGAGTCACCGGACCAGCGGAGCCTAATAGCAGAACTGCCACACACCTACCTGATATACCACTAACCCATGAGTGGTGGTGTGTGCAGATCCATGTAACTGGCGATGTGCTCGATAATAATGGAACAGACTATCGCACAACATGCAATCATGCGAGATGATGCATGACACTTAGCATGGAAAAATCCTGAATAGCATAGCAATATCCATATATATTTAAAATGTGTACCATAGGACAATGAACCAAATCAAAGGTACACAGATCAGATAAGGTATAAAAACCTAGATCCTGAACATAATAAACACATGGTTGTGTCACTACTCCTATAAGCATGTATAATCAGATAGGTACTAACATCAAGTGCATAATAAGTAAACAAAACAAGCATGTAACAGGTATCGGGTAGTGACCAACCGAAGCAAAGACAAGCATAATTATTACTAAAGGTTATAACCTACTAAACATATCAACATGACATTATCAAAGATAAGTCAAGGTACCCCCGCCTCAAATAGCAGGTCCAATCCAGTCAAATCCAACATCGAGATGCTCATCTCGAATCAGAGTCCTGTAATACATGACATACAGATTTAGCTAATTATATATAAATTAATTAGCTAAATCAAATCCTCAAACCTATTTAGGATAATCATAATCGAATACGACATTGATTAACCTCCTATTTATCAACCTACTATAACATGCATAACCATCTAAAATAATCAAATCCAACCATGATTTACATCTAAGATCAAAACATGTATTTAACTAAACAATCACACTAATCATGTATCAACTAGTAATCCAATTTATCCCTAATTCCATACCTCAATTCACAACCAAAAAGATTGCTGCCGGAAGGATGTAACTGCTGCTGGAAACACCACAGCTCTTGTCGGACACCTCTTCACTGCCCGGATCTAAAAAGGAAACACCCAATCAACACAATACAGAGATGAGATACACAAATCGCCACTAGGAAGCGTACCTACTGACCTTACCTCTCCCTCTCCTTCAGTGATGGCAGTGCAGCAAGAAATCTACTGCTGGTGGCAGTGAATCCGGCTGCCGAAAGAATGAAGAGGGGGAGGTAGTGGCGTCGGGCGGCAAGTCGTGGTCACCGAGATGCTGGTCTCTGACCGCTCTGCTTCTGTCCACAACCCGGAGAGAGATCTAGGGCACAGGGGAGACGGAGCAGAGATTAGGGTAATGGAGGCAACGACGCTAGGGCAGAGGAATGCAAAGCAGTGGCTGCCAGAGAGAGATCGGACTGTGGCCGTCGGCACACGGAGAGAAAGAATCCAACTAGGGCACGGCTTGGTCCTCTCTGATGATCAACAATCAGCGCTGAGGCGTGAGACCGGCGAAGGCTGGAATCGAGAATTAGAGCACAGCGTCGCGGGATCGGGAGTAAGGCCTAAGGCCGATGTCGCGTGAAAGAAGGGAGAGGGCCGGCGTCAGGGCTCGGCATCGACGGTGGATCTAGGGCAGAGGGGAAGAAGGGTCGGTGCTAGGGCTGAGGAGGAACGACACGTTCCTGATCTCCCTGATTTAGGGCTCGGCTGGCGACTGTGGTGGTGATTGGCACCGTCGCTCGGTGAAGTGGTGGAGCAAGGGTGGCGCGAGGCGGCGAGGAAGCACGGGTGAGGGAGAAGAAAAGAGGGGGAACGGTTATGACACGGGAGAGGAAAAGAATTAAAGAAAAAGAAAAATTCAACTTTTCCTTGTTAAAATGCGGTAGCCTCAACATGCTTTCCCCGGGACCCATAATTGATTCCCGTAACCTACACCATACGGTCTCCGAAAAATTTCAGAAATTTTTTTAAAAATTACGGAAAATTCCCTTTATCATTATTCACCATTTTTTTCGGTACTTTACACCTTCCGGGCACTCTGATCCCTTTCTTCAGTAGCTTTTTCTTGCAGAAAAGGTTAGTCCTGGGCAACCAAAAATAGATTTTTCCATGCAAAATAGAGTTAGCACAACATAATAAAATATGAGTAGTAATTGTTGGTGTAATTGACCTCTAGGGTTTTGATTTTTGACAATGCACCCAAGTGTGGTTAGTTTGATCAATGGTTAATCCAAACAGTACTTGATGTTTGGAAGAGAGTAGTCTAGTAAGGACTAAATAACTAGCAAGGATAAGTTCTAACTGGAGGTTAGGCAAAGTGGAAGTCTTGGTGAGTGAAGTCAGACCCTAGTGAGTGAAGTTAGGTGGTTGAAGTCCTGGTGAGTGAAGTCGGACCCTAGTGAGTGAATCTAGGTGGTGGAAGTCTTGGTGAGTGAAGTCGGGCCCTAACGAGTGAAGCTAGGTGGAGGAAGTCGTGGTAAGTGAAGACGGACCCTAGCGAGTGAAGCTAGGTGGATGAAGTCCCGGTGAGTAAAGCCAGGTAATGGAAGTCCTAGTGAGTGAAGCTAGGCAAATCTTAGGCGGAGATAACCCTAGGTTATACTTGAATTCTGTTAACACTGTTTTACCTTACCATTTTATCTATTGTGCTAACTCAATGTTGCAGGAAAGTTCAGCTAGATCGATGGACTGACTGGATAGCTGGCACGAAGTGCAGACTGATCGACGGACTCACCGGATGTCTGGCAAAAGGTAAGTAAAGGTAAGTCACTGGAGGGAAGTGACTGTGAGGGCCCATCCCAGTTGAGGGACAATAAGCGTCGGTCCAGTTTAGGTTCATTTGGGATCCCTAAGTTGAGACCTTGACTAGTTCTTGGCCCTGGGAGGACATGAACTAATTACTCTATTTTTTATATTGTACTAACACTTGTCTTGCAGGGTATTTTAGACTAACACATTTGTTGCAGGGCAATAAAGCAAGCAAAGTTGTCTTCGGGTGAACAGTACCCGAAGACGCCTTCCATGGCTATGGAAGACACCTCGGTACTATTCATAGAAGGCACCTTCCATGGCTATAGAAAGCGCCTTCTACTGGATGAAATTTAGCCGAAGTCTTGGATAAGCACTGATCACTTTAGATTGATTTTGTCTCATTGGAGGCATCTTCTATGCTTATGGAAGGCGCCTTCCAAGCCTTTTATAAGGCAGTTTCAAGAAGGCATTGTAACAACAACAACATACGAGCTACTGCACGTTTATTCAAGCTTCTGACAGCTCCCGATTGCTACTACGACTCTACTACGAAGTTGCTGAGCCCGACGACTGATCCAAGGAGTTCTGGTCACGCTTGGCAGATAGACATCAACACAAGAAGAGCTCTCATTTCAATCCATAAGAGTGTTGGTAACTTAGTCTTTGTACTTAATTATTATAAAAGGGCAAGTACAGTGTGTCGCACTTGACCTAACCTTTTTGTACTCGATTTTCTTTTTCGGGGGTACCGGAATAAGTTTTTAGTGGACTGCCCATCGATAGGTCTACGGGACCTAAGCCTTGGAGTAAGAGTCGCCGAAGGCTCCGAACTAAGTAAAAACCGCCTGTATTTTCTTGTGTCTTGGTTTTTTGTTTTCTCATTTTTATTTTCTGCTACATACTTTGCTTTTAATTTTTAAAAGAAAACAAGTTTTTAAAAACCACGTGATTCACCCACCCTCTCACGTGCGTCACGATCCAACAAGTGGTATCAGAAGTAGGTGCCGCTCTGAATTGGTGCAACCACCGATCAGGCAAAGGGGGTCCTTTTCAAAAGCAAAATAGAGTATGTAGACTTAAGAAGTCTATATATGGGTTAAAGCAAGCATCAAGATAATGGAACATAAGATTTAATGAAGTTATTTTTTCTTATAGTTTTGAAATGATTAATGAGGATCATTGTGTTTACCTAAGAAAGAAAAAAGGAAAGTTTATCATCTTATCATTATATATTGATGATATGATAAGGAAGTGACATAAAGTGCATGATAGAAATCAAATTGTGGCTTTTATCATAATTTGACATAATAGATATGAGAGAATCTGAGTACATCTTAGGAGTGAAGATCATTAGATATCGAATGTAAAAACTTTTGGATTTGTCTCAAGAGGCTTATATTACTAAGATGCTAAAACACTTCAATATGTCAAATTACAATATTGAACAAACACTTGTAGTGAGATGTACTATTATAAGCAAAAGTATATATCCCATAACTCCTGAAGAACTAGCCAAAATAAAGAAAAAAAATCATATATGAGTGTTGTTGGTAGTTTAATATACACTATGTTGTGTAGTCGTCCTGATATAAGCTATATTGTTAGCTTAGTTAGTCATTTCTAGTTAAAGCTAGAATCAAAATACTGGAAAGTAGTGAAGAGGATATTTAGATATCTCAAAAGGGGCAGTGGATTATTATTTTTGTTTCAAGAATCAAATATGAGTCGGAGTGGCTACACAGATACAAATAGGGCAAGAGACCTTGATGACAGAAAATCTACATCAGATTATACCTTCTTACTGAATGGTGGCGTCATCTCATGGAACAACAAAAAATAGGTTTGTGTAGCTCTGTCGATAATGAAAGTTGAGTATGTGGCTTGTGCAGGGGTTGTATAGTTGAAAAGGTTCCTGAAACATCTAAAGATTGCTGAGGATAGTGGGAGTCCTATTATAGTGTACTATGATAGTCTATAGCTTTTTTCTGAAAATCCCAAATATCACAGCAAAGAAAAGCATATAGAAATTAAGTATAATTTTGTAAGGGATATTATTGACAAGAAAAATATAGTTCTTGAGTATATCCCTATACGTAATATGTTTGCAGATCATTTTACTAAGTCATTAACTAAAGAGTCATTTCAAGGACATGTGAAGTTTTTGGAACTTCAAAGAATGTAATATATTGTAAAGACATTTAGATATATAAAAATGTCATGATCTATTCAGTATATATATCTTTGTTATATTTGAATAAAGTCTCGATTAGCATGTTGGCAGATTAAGATTGTTCCACTCACATGGATAATCATCTTTGTTTGTTAAGTATAAATAAAGGTAAGATCGTTACTTATGAAACAACTTATGTAGTTGTGAATAGAGATATATCCATAAGTTATGGTCACCTTGATAATTCTGTCAAGATGAGATCATTTATATAATGATCGGAGTAAATAAACCTATCATTTGTCAAATCTGCTTAGAGCTAGATTGAGTCATCAGGGATATGGTGTCGCAGTAGGATATTCAGGTTATCACCCAGGCACTTGCAGTTCGATCCCTAGTTATGGCATATTTGCACAAATTTTTACTTCAAATGGGGCGTGCAACCAAAGGATGTTGGGCTTCTGGGCTGCCCTCCACGTGAGCTTTCCGATTTACCATGGTGGTCGATGGAAAAATTATGTGGGCCCAGGCTGGTCATCCGCAGGGCTAGTCAATGAGGCTAACTGGGTTTATCATTTTTTTTTCTTAGAGCTAGATTGAAATTTATATGTTGAATTCAGAATGGCAACACCTCATGTGCTAGCCACTAAACCGTACCGAGAGGACATTTCATATGTTGAATTCAAGATTATACATTAAGTATGTCTAAATTGAAATTTATACGATGTTAAATTTTTATCAAAAACATGCACTTTTTTTTGGTAAAGAGAATAACATTGTGGCATATGATTCATACCACATGTGCTATGGCGATAAGATGTATTAACGTCCTAGGTTGGGATATGGGATTGAGAGGGGAGGTGTTGGTGGCGTAGGTCGAAACTTGGATGATGGTGTTGAAATCTTAGACTGAGAGGGGAGGTGTCAGTGACCTGGGCTGCTACCTGGATGATAATGTCGATCGGGATATGAGACTGAGAGGGGAGGTGTCAACGGTCTAGGCTGAGAATTGGATGATGGTATTGATATCTAAGACTGAGAGGGGAGGATGTTAGCGGAGAAAGTCGAAATATAGGCCATGTTGACAGCTTGGGCCGAGACATGACCAATGTCAGGATCTGAGATTAAGATAAGAGAGGATGTAGGTGGCTGAAACTGAGATATACATGATGTTGGTAGCTTGGGTTGAGATGTGGCCGGAGTCAGGATCCATTCTTGATCCAACTATGGACCTTTGAGAGGAGTGTGTTGAGTGAACTCAACTAGATCTGAATCTCCATCAGGCGGAGTCTGATCCTCTATAAGTTATATCTATCTTATTTTAACTTTGATTAACAATTCAATATGACTTTTGACCATATGAAATACATAGTATGTGTAGAATTCGGCCACATCAATCATTGACACCGACGAGTACATGTGTCCGACTGAGCAAAGCAACATCTATTGTGCTTCATCTTCACTGTGCAACATCAGAACCAGTAACTTGTTCTTCAGCTAGCCGAGAAGTTTATCGCTCACTGCTGGAAATTTAGAATTGGTACAATAACGATGGATCCAACTGGAGAATTTGATCAAAGAGGACTCGAGCTACCCAATTATATTATTTATCTTAAAAATACTTTTACTTTCAGTTGCAACTAACTAACGGTTACAAACTAACGGTTATAATGTGTAACTAATTGCTACTATACGATATTATAAAGTTAATACGAGTTACTATAATGGTTCTCACGTGATTTTTATTGTCCTCTCGGGGCGATTTGGTTAACACATGAAGTACTGTTAACTTAAGATTTGAATTTTGAATTTAGTATAATCGAGGTAAATGATTTCCTCATGCGTTAATCACTATTTCAAGAACTAGTAATCATCCGTGATTTATTTTTTCTATGTTAGTCTTGAGACAAATTAGTGGGAGCGCTAGAGTGGATGTAGTCACCTTTTGCCACTCTAACCTGATTTTGGTCCATTTAAAATAATTTTAATAAATTTTAATCGGTTGATTCTAGGCTGTATTAATATTATAACCGTTTTAATGTGATTTTTACCATTAAAATAATTTTAATAAAATTTAAATAACTTTAATTAAATAAATAAAGAATATATTTATATAATAGTGTTCTTATATATAATAATTTTTATTATAGTGAAATGGTCAATTTTTTTATATTTCAATATTGATAGAGTAATTACTATGAGTTTCCTTTTGATTTTTTTTTTCAAAAGATACGTTTTTTTTTTTTTTTTTTTGACGATTTGCATAATTTAATTTTGTCCAAAAAAATTTCAATTAAATTTTTACAGAATCTTGGAAAGAAAAATGATTTTATCTGAATGAATTGATTGATCTATCATCTTTGACACGTTAATATTCTTGACGTGGCCGTGAAGGTGCACATTTACTGCTAGATGATTTAGGTCACTAGTTAGACTAGCTCAATAATTTCGATTCGTCGTTCCAACACGTACTAATTATTGCTAGTTACACTATCTTTGAATCAACAATAATTGATATCCGTTTCTCAATTTCCCTTAACTCGATCTTAATTGTTCGCCCCACCGTATTTAATCCCGTCTACATCAGTCATCCTGCTGGTCCCATTTCTGAAGACTTCTCCATGTTGCACATGCGCTTGATCAAATCGCTGCCATAAACACTAATTAATGCATTGCACATGTACTGCCCTCATTACTGAATGCTACTGCTGCTCTTACGATTGACCTAATTTTCCAACCAAAGATCAATCAGGACATGGCTTGCTAATAATTTGACGACCGAGCAGGCGCGAATCCAACTGGAGAATCATGCATTCTGATTTGCAAAAATATATTGCATATCATTATTTGACATCAATCCCTTTCTGGAAGCATTGGGAGATGGACTATGATACGGCGATAAAAGGATCCCACCAAACGTGGATCAAAGGTGAAATTAACGGTCGACATAAAAGTCAAAGACAAGGTGGCAATAATGATGAGTGGTGATCAACGATCCCATCAAAGACGGCAGAACGAAAAGCGATGCCAACTATTGATCGGGCATGAATTGTCCGATTGACCAGGTAGCTTGTCTGAGCAGAATACCCATCTGGCCAGAAACACTGACAAGAACATCAGACGCTCATTACAAATCGGAGGAACGCTAAGGCGACCGGAGCTCGTTGTCCGGACAAGCGGGAGACAATATACTGAACCAAGTCACTGCGGGGAAAAGTAGCAGAGGATGATTGAGCGGAGGAGTCCAGCTGAGCAACTACCCCGCTCGACCAAACAGTGGGACCATTCCTGTATCTCTTAATATCCCTTTGGTAGGTAATACCGCTGACAATAAGGCATGATCAACAGACGGATCGTACGATAGAAGATTCTACTGTCTTATCAGAAATTTGCATGTCCTGTTAAGATATGGTGTCAGAAATATTTTTCTGACATGTCCTTTCATAGGATAGTATGGAGAACGTGCCCATGCCTTGAGGAGCGTGCATGTCGTCCACTGTAACCCTATATAAAGTGGAGTCCATGCATCGACGGAGGTACGTGTTATTCACTATTCATGCTTGTACTTACTATTGCTCTGATATCTTCTACTATTCTGGTGATTGATTTGAGCGTCGGAGAGCCAACGTTGGGATCCATTCCCACTACAAAAAAACAGGGCTTCAGAAACGGATTTTTAAAACGAAAATAAAATCTGTTTTAGATTTATATAAATCAGAGACAGATTTAATACGGAATTATTAATCCGTTTCATTTTAGTAAATAATATATATTTTTAAAAAAATTAAGACAAAATTTAAAACAAATTTGAAACAAAATTACATATAAATTTTTATAAACAAAAATAAATATGAATTATAAACAGAATTTGAGACTGTATAATTTCTGTGACAAATTTTGTTTATAAATTAATTAAAAGTTAAAACGGAAATAAAATCTATTTCAGATTTATATAAATCAGAGATAGATTTTATACGGAATTATTAATCCATTTCATTTTAGTAAATTATATATATATTTTTAAAAAATAAGACTGAATCTAAAACAAATGTAAAACGAAATTACATATAAATTTTTATAAACAAAAATAAATATGAATTATAAAATTTGAGACGGTATAATTTCTGTGACAAATTTAGTTTATAAATTAATTAAAAGTTAAAATGAAAATAAAATCTATTTCAAATTTATATAAATCAGATACAGATTTATTATATAATAATTAATTTGTTTAACTTTAATGAAATATAATATTTGAAAAGAAATTTAAAACAAATTTTGATACGAAACTATGTATAAATTTTATTTTAAAAATAAATATGGATTATAAACGGAATTTGTGACTGTTTAAATATTTAATGAAAATTTTAAACGAAAATAAATCTATTTTATATTTATATAAATAAGATGCACGAAATATAATATAATATATGAAAAAACTTTAAGAAAGAATTTAAACCAAATTTAATATGAAATTACATATAACTTTTTATAAACAAAAATAGATATGAATTAGATTTTCTAACCCTTTCTCCTTGTCCTAATTTGGCTTTGGCTTTATCAAAGCAGGTACGAATTCTTTTTCCCACGCCTTTGATTTTTTTTTTCTCATGCTTGGTGGCCATCTCATACTACTGCAAGGTCGTTCGTAACTACGAGGTCGATTGTAGTTGTGAGGTCGGTCGCAACCACTTGAGGTTATCTACAGTTGCTTCTCAAGGTCGCAAGATTCGTGACCTTTTCAATTAGCCCCCTCATGCGACTGTGAGGTCGTCCACCCTACAGTCCCTGAATTATTGTTATTTTTATTGATTTTTATTAATAATTGTGCACTTTTATTGTAAATTATGGTAATAAAAAAAATAATAATTAAATAGTAAAATTTAATTGGGGAATAATCTTAACAGAATTTCACTACTAGAAATATCATCTACTATGGCAATTTCTTTATGACATTTAATTTTAAATGTCATTATAAATAATTTTTAATGATATATATCAAAAAGATTATTTTAAATATTAAAATATTATTTTAGACTATTTATGATGATAAATTTTGATAATGTTATCATATAACTATTTGGGTTTGATTAAACTAAACCTACGTATTTAATCGATTTTTCCCGATTCCTTCTCATTTTTCCCCGATCCTTCGTTCCTTTCTCCGATTTTGCTCCTCCAACCCCTTCATCGCCGGCGTTGGTCCACACCACCACGCCGATCTCCACGAGCTCATCGTCGGGCAGCAGTCTTTCCTTCCGCGTGCTCCACCGACGCCCTCTTCTCCCTTCCTCTCTCTTGTGTCTCTGCCCTAGATCGCCGACGGAGAGGTTTCTTCCACCGCGATCTCACCTTCACCCGTCGTCGTGGCACCTTGTCTGTGAGATACCGGCACCTATAGCTACCAGCCATCGACGCCGCCGTTCTTGTTCGTTGCCACTTCCCATCTCTAACTCCTTTTCCCATCTCGAGCCCTAGCTACCATCACTGGGATCGAGTCCAGCGGATCGTTCCAAGCTGCTGAGTGTCGCCTGAGCGCCACCTGAGCGCCACCTGAGCGCTGCCTATCCAGTACCTTGTTCTCGATCTTCCATCCGCGGCCTCTCCCTCACGGTGACATTGGGTGCGTGTTCCCATGATCCAGCGATTGCCTGGATTCATTCGCGACTGATCTGTTCCCATGGGCGCAGACGTCGTCTCTGATTGTGCCCGCCAGCAGATCCACTCTGGTTAGTCCCTTACCTTTGGGGATAGTGTTTGATCTCCTTGCTTAGTCCGACATGAAGATTTCTACCAGTGATTGGAGACTAAATTGGGGTAAGCCTATGAACTGATTTTGGATTTCATTATATGGTTAGTTGATAGATGTCTTGGATTTGGGTGATGGTGTGGGCAGCAGTAAGTATTACCCCTGATTTCCAGCAGTAGGGTTGCTTCGATCACAAACTAACAGTGGAGTGCAATGGAATTGGGTAAGTTGTGTTCCTAATTTCTAAGATTTCACATTCTTAATTGCTCTACCTGTTGGATGTGAGAGTAATCCATGGATATGGTTGATTGATTTCTAGGTTTGGTATCAATAGGATTGACCTGTTGGATGTGAGAGTAATCCATGGAAAGTAAGACTGATTATTTTTTGTGTACTGTTTTTGTGTTCTTGGATGATGATATTGTGGTGCAGCGGGATCTCACAGCATTGTGGAAAATTGATATCGATGGGAAGGTGAATGGAGCAGTTGAGACATGCTTTGGGGCTTTTCATCATTATTCACAGCATATAAATTTCTCACACCCTTGATCAAAGTCAGTTATATCTTTGCTTCAAGTTCCAAATTTGTTATGTAGTTGTGCACTAAATTGGATTACTTTGCAACTTATATACCTTTGCTCCGTGGTTTTAATTGTAATTCTATATAGAAATTTTAGATGGAAGAAAAGAGAGTCCAGGAGGCCCATGGCAATTCATTGGTCTCATGCCACTTTTTGATCCCCTGAGACATAACAGTGTAAAAACAATTCATAGAAACAATTCGTAGGGCATTGAATCTTGGTGTCAATGTAAAAATGATTATGGGTATGCTATATGTCGTAGAACGTCATTCTTGCTTTCAGCTTTGCTTCCCTTTTGGCTATACAATTTAGTTGCTCTTATGGATTTTTTCTGGAGAAGTTAGTTTTGTTTAAGCATTCTATTGATTTTTTTTTTGACAGAATCATCTTGACATAGCTGTGAGATGATATGAATACAAATGTCATCTAATGAGACTAATGCATTCTAGTTCTTAAAAAGTCACCATTGCACATATTCAACCAATCTTCTACCAAACAGTTGAATATGTGAAAAAATGTACAGAGATACTCTGAATTAGCATAAGTATAGTTCTGAGTGAGTTTGCAAAGATAATGATGGGAGTGGTAATAGGTGGTCATCTGTACATCCTTGGGTGGTGGCTATCTTTAGTATTGGCCAATGCAGTTTCATTTTCAATTCATATAGAGAAGATGTTATTCAATCAATGTGTCATTAGAAGGATTGTTTTACTTGAAAAATGGTAGGGTAATCATTGCCTAACAATCAGGACGTATTTTTTTATTGGATAAGCACTTTCACCTATCCTATGTGTACCTCATGTCATGACCGCATATGAAGCTTCTTTGGTTTTCTTAATTCTTGATTGAAACAATCAAACTCAGTTCTTGATTTGGATGGGATTGTTGAATAATAGAAGATTATTTTTTTGGACATGGAGGACTCCATTGGTATTTGGTTATGTAGCTTCAAGTAATCGAATAGTTCGTAATAACTATTGTTCTCAAGTAATCAAAGTTAGTTATACCTTTGCTTCAAGTCCCAAATTTGCTTTGTAGTTGTTACTTAACTATATATGAAAAATTCAATGATTGTTACTTAACTATGGTAATTCTTTGTTTCAGGTTAAGTGGAATTTAGTGGGCAACTTTTATTTTGTTATGTGTAGAATTCACAATAGCTCAGCTGAATTCCAAGTAAGCATAATATACTTGTATTTTGTAGTTAGGTTAGACTTAGCTCTCAATTCTTTCATTGTATTTATTCATTAGGTTTGATTTTATACTTGCTTTGCTATTTCAAATCTTAGTCATAGAATCCAAAATCCAAACTCCCTTGTTAATTCTTTAGCATTGACAACTATGGACTAATTAGTGTGTGATAATTGATACTGATTATGACTTTTGTACAATTTTAATTTATTTTGTATTAAAAATTCTGATATTGTAAGGCTTACTTGTTTTATATTTTGATTTGTTAGATTTTCTCAACAAAATTGGTTGGTTCATTAATCTGTACAAGAGAAGCAATTTAGCTCATGAAATTCGAAGACAGGGAGAGCAAAAAGAAGAAATTGAAGGCATGAATGCTATTAGCTCGAGGATGGAGGAACAAATTATTGAAAGGGGGAAAAAATTTGTTATTACAGAAAGTAGGCAGAGGAAAGAAAATCTTAAGGAGATGATTCGGAAATGATTCAAGAAATGAAATTTACAAATCATTTATATCTAGGAAAATTTAGTCTTTATAGTTTGATTATTGGTCAAATTTGTTTGGATAATGTAAATATTTATTTATTTTAATGTTAATTGTATAATATATTTGGAATTAGAAGTTATTTCTTTTTAATAATTTTAATTTATTTGAAATGAAGAATTATTAAATATATTGATGAAAAATATAAAAATATAATATAATAATATTTAGTGATAAATTTAAAAATAAAATTATATACGGATTTATAAATAGAATTGTAAACTGATTTATAAACAAGATTAATAACAGATTTAAAACAAAATTAGAGACAGAATTTACATTTAAAATTAATTTTATTTTGTTAACTTGAAAACAGATTTATAAACAGTTTTTTCTTCCGTTTCTAAAATTAGAGACGAAATATTTTCGTTTCAAAATTAGCTACGGGACTTTCACTAACGGATTTTTGAGACGGAATATTCCGTCTCAAACTTTCTTTAGAGACGGAAAAATGATTTTCAGAGACAGATTTTTTCGTCTCTAAAGCCTTGTTTTCTTGTAGTGTCCCTGACCCGGCATTGACATTTCTTGTGTTACAAAGAGGAGCGAAGTCTACACGCGGTCATCCCAGAAGCCACATCCCTAGCTAGCATTCTTCACGATTTTTGGACATGATCATATTAACACCGTCTGTGGGAACATAGCCTAGATCCGAGACGTAGAGATAGAGAACGCTAGACGACTCACGACAGTGACACTAAAAAGTAGGAATTAAATATGATGATATAAACTGGAGCAACAAAATTAATAGAGCTAACGACAACAGCAGATGCCAGCCAAGCGCAAGATACATGAGCCCCGACATCAATAGCGGGGCATCAGACTGAATATAGAGATCGAGCGGAACATATATCCGTTCGAGGGCAGAATAAAAAGTCGACCAGCACATATGGGGATGCACCCAATGCACCGATCCCCTTTCATCGTGCATTGTTCTAGACTCTATCGGAGGAACAGGGCTGAGCGGACAGGGAACCATGATCCTCTTCGGACGACGCGCTCGTTCGGGATGCGCGAAAAGGAAAAGCACCAAGAAACGATAATTCGCTCAAACGGATCAACCGATAGTTTTCTCAAGGGATTCTGGACGACCCACTACCTCGACATTACACCCAATTGATAATCAGGGAATACAATGGAATGACTGATCCTGACAATGTATTTTTGACAAGATGTCATATTCATATTAAAGAATTTGTCATGTCAAAGGTGTTGGAGGGTCATGTCTCCTATGTCTTCTAACAATACACAGGGGGCTCACATGCTAGAACGTCTGGATATTTGGGTGTGAGAGAGGTATTTGGTCAGAGTGGAGGTGAGCCGAAGTGTCCGATCGTTAGGGTGCTCGGCTCGGTCAGACTGACTGGCAAGTTGGCTCGGTCGGGCTGACTGGCAAGTTGGCTCGGTTGGATTAATTGGCGGGTCAGTTGAATGGCCGGCGGTCAGCTCAGTCGGGAAGACTGGCAGGTTGGCCTTGACGGGTTGGTCATGACAGGTCAGCCTTGGCGAGAAGGTCTTTGTGAGTCAATCTTGGAAGACTGGCCGATCGGTTCTGATAGGTCGGTCTTGGGTGGTCAGCCTTGTCGGCTTGGTTAGAAAGATTGGCGAGTTGACTTCGGCCAAGAAGACTGGTGGGTTGACTTTTCCCAAGAAGAATGATAAATCGACTTGGTCAAAAAGATTGACGAGTCAACTTAGATAGAAAGGACCCTATTCATCCCTTTAATCTTAACCCTACTCAACGTGCCATTGATCTTCTGGCATCCGTGACAATTTTAAATACTCACCGTATTAGGCACCATCCAGACAAATTCGTTACAAATATAAATTAAAGTAAACCGACATTGTTCATCTATTTTGAACGTAAGCTCTATTTTTGTGTGGATGCTGCAGCGTTGTCGAATCTTAAGCAAAGAGCTAAAGATTAGAAGACAATGAGTGTCTGATGTTTCATATAGTCCATAACAGAGGTTCTGAGCGTTAGAACACAAGCATGAATTAATGTAGATCAATAGGAAATTTTCTCCCTATTTTGAGCATTTATTTACTCCCTATTATGTACTTAAAATACAAGCAAAAGTTGTCATGAGTTAAGTTGCAGTAATTAAGCACTCCAAATGAAGCTTAAGCTCGGAGTAGCTCCGGCCATGGTGGACGAAGCAAGTGTAACTCCCTCTCTTCTTCCTCATGAAGGGCGACGGCATCGAGATCGGCGGGATGGGGCACACGCCTGGTACCCTCGACGGAGAAGTGGTCAACGGGTATGGCAGGGACAGGGGCGATGAGAACGGTGACGGAGAAGTGGTAGCGGTGGAGGAGTTTGGCCATCTCGAGCGTGGACTTGATGTGGCCAGGGGCGGGGATCGGGAGGAGCACCACTCTAGCTTGAGCCATGTTCTTGCCGAGTGTTCCAGAAAATTTGATGCCAAATGCTACTCTTCTTATCTGAAGTTTTATTTTTTCTGGCTTGAGCCATATTCTTGTGTTCCAGATAATTTGATAGCAAAAGGGACTCAATTTTTTTTTTTTAATTTTTTTTATTTAGTTGGTATTGGTAACCAATTCTTATTAACTTGGATGATTGATCATCAATAGGAGGAAAAATCCTTTTCCTAACATTTGTAGGATCCGCGCTTAAAATTCTAACCACTACACGTAACCCAAGACTTATCTAAACAATTATTTTAACTTGAGCTAATAAAAATTTTATCAAATATTTTTTAAAAATTATTTATAACCCTCTTAATATTCTCCAACTAAATCTCATATAAAATATTCATTTTTAAAGTGTTAAGAAAATGAAGGGAAAATATGGAATTCTTAAAAAAACGCTTAATTTCCATTTTACTCTCTCACCAATAGCTAACTCTTTTATTTTTTTTTTCTTTTTTTTTATGTAGACATATTTTCTCTCTTATTTTTCCTCGTTTTGTTTTTCTTTTCTTCCCTCTATTTTTTATTTTTTATTGTTAAATACTATTTTTTTAATATCAACACCAAATTGTAACAGAGTAAGACTTATGGTGTTAGTGTTGATGTTGGTGTTTCTAAACTAGCACGGTGTTGGTTTTTTAAAATTAATATTATAACTTAAATATAGATCAATACCATCGGTATCCCATGGTAAGCACGTGGAGAAGAGGGGTATGACTATCCCCTCTTTCATTTTATTTAAAAAAATAATATTATATATTTAAAAATCTTCATTGTCACTTTGATTGATTCATTCATGACCGTTCATTATAAAAAATTAAAATTATTCACATATTTAAAAAGCACACAATCTAAGTTATATATATAATGGAACCATTTTTATGAAGAAATATCATGACTTAATATTAAGTATTAAATTTTAAAAATAAAATATATAATAATAAATAGATAAACAAAATCATATGATACAAAGTGAGGATACTAAATTAAAATTAAATCGAGTTCGAATTAAATCCCACAGATAGATGCAGAGATAAGAATTATATTAGTTTGAACCGAAATTGATTTAGAGTTGATTTGATCAAATTATTGTCAAACCAATTTTAGGGTTTAAACGAATTCAATCAATTTAAAATGAATTAGAATATTTTTATAAGAAAATCTCCTATTTCATTTTTTTTCTCTCCTTTTTCTTCTTAGCCCTATCATACCGTATGTCACCCCTTTACCTATTCCTCTATTTTATTTTTCTCTTCATCTTTTTCCCCATTTGCTTTTTCTCTTTCTCTTTTCCAACAGTAGTAAACTTATAATTTTTTTTCTCTCTTCTTCTCAAGCATAATAGCTCTCTTTATTGTCTCCTTCATGCTGCCGTTTCGGCCACATTGATATAGTGGTAGCTGGAGATGCGAGTAGTCGTCACAGTCCTGTCTGCTCAGCCACTCAGATATAGTGATGGATGGAGTGGAGTCAGGAGTGATGCATATGTGTTCATATGAATATGATGCGCGGTGTATCTTTTGGTGATATATTTGTATATGCTTGTAATATGTTGCATTTGATTGAGTTACGTCATGTTCATCATTGCACTATATGCATGCTGATGACCATTGTCTCCCTTATGACATGAGCTAGTCGCCAGTTATTTTTTCTGCCCATTCGACCACTTAAGGATAGTGATAGCTGGAATTGGGTGCAGTTGTCCTATTGTGCCCGCTCAACCATTTTATGTAGTGGTTCCTGGAGTCATGCAGACAGTTATCCTCTTTCTATGTAGCTAGATAGCTACTTTGCATCTTGCCCGTCTCGACCACATTGATGTAGTGGTTGTTTGGAGACGCGAGCAGTTGTCACTGTCATACCCACTCGACCATGAGGATGTAGTGGTAGCTTAGAGTGGTATGTAGGAGTGAGGCATACATGATCATATGCACAGATGATGCGTGTTGCATATCTTGGAGATACTGTTGTGCATATGTTTGTGACATGTTGCATTTGCTAGAGATATGATTGTTGCATATGGTTGTCATGATTCATACATATTTATTTATCATACATGTATATGTTATCATATATTGCTCAAGTGTTATGAGTAAATCTGTTGTTGATCCCTAGTGAGTTTACTGATCACTATACTGTGTGTATTAGATCCAGATTGGGTATATGCATTGTATTATGTCATATATGATCATGTTCTTATTTTTCTACTGAGATTGTATGCTTTGATCACTATATTTTATACTGACTATGCACTATCATGTCTATTACCCGCTAAGTCACTCAGACTCACCACCCCCATTTGCACTTTTATGTTTCTCAGATAACATGTAGATGTTGCAGAGTCGCTTGAAGTATCTTGTATGTCCGTCCCACCTTATATCTGAGGATGACTTTTACTCTGTTTTATATTTTACTTGCATGTTTGGATTTTTTAAACTTGACATTGTAATAATTTGACTTGGACTTGGTGTTTGGCCTTGTGGCTCTTTTTGGTTATTTTTGGTGAATGATGTGTAAAACATAACCAACTAGAAGTTTGTTGTTTTGGTTTGGGTGACCTATCCTTTTGTTTTCTGCTGTGTTTTTAGTACAACCATGTTGGCTGCTTATTATCCTATGTGGTTGTGTGTATGATTCCAACCGTGTGGACTTTATTACTATACTTGTACTATCTTGTGGCATTATATCCAGGTTTCATATATTGTCATAAGGGGACAGATGCTGTCCATTTACCGGGCAGAGACTCCTCCGAGGCGCAACAATAAGAGATCTCTTTATTTTCTCCTTTCTCTTCTCTAGCAGGCAAGAAAGGCAACATCTGTTGCTACTCTCTTCCAGCAACCATCTTCTCACTCTCTCTCTCTTCTCATGTTTTTAGGATTTCGTTGGCACCATAAGAATAGTCATGTTTTGTCTTGCCTTATCTTGCTCTCTTTATGTCGTTGTTGAGCTCACCAAAACTAATCGAGGTTGCAAACGAAAAAGAAAAAGCTCCCCTCTTTTGTTTCTTCATTCCTATCTTCTTTTCTCTATTTTTCTCAAAATCAACGATTTTTTTAAAGAGGAGTAAGTTATTCCTTTCTTCTTTCATATTTCATTAATTAAAGGAGAGTTGAAAAGTATAACTTTATTTTATTAGGTTGCTAGCTAGGATGGTTATTTAGATCATAATGAATTATGAGTTAAATATTATGAGGAAGCGAGATCACAAATGATTTTTTAACTTTGAGTTATAGATAAGATTTGGGGATCGATGAATCATTGTTTCAACTAGAACCAAGGGCTATAGTTGAAAATTTTGAATTTAAGTTTATTTTTAGCTCTTTAAATTTGAAATTTAGACTTTTGGAGGGTGAAAATTAATCTACACTAATATTTAAAATTTTTAAAAAATCGCCCATCCTGGTAAAAAATCATGGTTACGCCATTAAGCACCATTGTGGTGTTGATTTTTTAAAATAATTTTAAAAAGACATATTTGGACTTTGTAGCACTACATAAACCCATAAGAGTTGAAATAAGTACAATCATAACTCTCTAGATTTATCAATGAGTTTTGATTGAAACTTATTGATGAACCTAAAAGATTTAGATTTCTAAAAAAGTTCACATGTAATGGAAGAAGATAGTGCGGTGAAGATATATCTATGGTGTCAATGTATGATTTTGACTTCCCTACGATAAGTTATATATATGTGTCAATTGACTTTAAGCCATAAAAATTGAAAACCTTTTTATCACTATTGTTTATGTCAAAACTTATTTATGAACCTACATAGCTCTAATCGAACTCACTCCAAGTACTACAAGTTTCTGAAATACCTCTGAGTGTATATATACATAGAGATACCATCTTAAAGTCATTAATAGTAGTGATCAGAAAATTTTTAAATTTATGACTTAAAGGCAATCGACACATACACATAACTTATCGTAGGAATACCAGAACTAGATCTAAATGCGATAAATACCTTCATTGTACTACCCTCTTGCATTGTTATTCAACTTTTTAGAAATCTAAATCTCCTATGTCTATCAATAAATTTCAATCAAAATTCATTGATGGATCAAGATAGCTCTGATTAAACTCATTTCAAGTGCAATAGGTTTCTGAAGTGTCGGAATCTATATATGCCTAGCGATATCTGCTTGAAGTCATTAATAGCAATGATTAGAAGATTTTTAAAATTTATGACTTGAGACAATTAAAATATACACATAACTTATCGTAATAACATCATAATCATGTATATACACCATAAATACCTTAACTTGACTACCCTCTTTAATTATATGCCAACTTTTCATAAATTCAAATCCTCTAGGTCTATCAATAGATTTCAAAACTCATTGTTCAACCTAGCAAGCTCTAATTTGATTCATTCCAACTCCTATAAGTTTCTGCAGTGCTCCGAAATCCAAATATATCATTTTTTACCATTTAAAAAAAATAGCACCATAATAGTACAGTTAGTGTTGGTGTTTAAGTTATGATATTGGTTTTTAAAAAATCAACACTATAACAATATTAGTGTAAAAATCGTTAGGCGATGACGAAAACTGAAGCAAGATGTAAAAAAACGATAACTTTCTCTTGATTTTTATAATTATACTCTCATAATAACATTATAATGGCTAACATTAGTATTTATGTAGTTCACACGCCGAGTATAAAGGAGTATTTGGTAGAGCTTCTAATAAGCTCTTCTTAGATTCTAACTATATGAAAGCACCTTTGAGTGTTTGTGAATGTCAACTTTGCTTCAGCTTATGTAATTTTTATTCAAAAATTGAAAGTAAGAATTTGATGTTTTTTCTTGCTTCTATTTTTTTTATTTATGGTCTAAAATTAAATGCTGACATTTATGTCCTTAATAAATTTATCATTTTACATAATTTTCATCATACTTCTATGATATTTATTTTTTAAATAATATTTTATATTTTTATATAATTTATATTTCTAGAATTATATATATATATATATATATATATATATATATTTGTGTATTTATATAAATTTTGTCATTATTTAAAATTAATTTTATATATTTTTTCATTATAAAAAAATAATTTTGATACAATATTTAAAATATAATAATAATTATATAAACAAATTGTGTATCAAAATTATATTTAGATAATTAAAAAATATTAATTTATATAATTTAAGGATATTGTTGTCATTTAACTAAAAATTAAGTTTGAAAGTAATGATTCACAAAACACTCAAATTTTATCGTATGATCCTGTTTGAAGGCTAGGAAGATGACGCGCTGGTTCTGGTGGATGATTTGTTGACTGGTGAATGACTTCTTTATCTTGAAATGGAACTTTCCTCAATCCTGCGCACAGTTAGATAATACAACAGGACGTTAGTGACTAATGACCTGGAAAGGGATCCCTGGCAAGACCCTCCGACGCTTAAGTCAGTACAACACTAGATAAAAGAATGACTAGCAGTAGAGAAAGTGCTTGTGCGAGCGTAAGGTGTAGTTGATGCTCCTTGCGTACCTTGCAAATAGAAAGTACCCCCTATATATACCACCTCTCATAACCTCCATGATTATGAGGTGGTTCAAGTTGTCAGAGTTTGTTAGGTGATGAAAAGTGTGCAACTTGGACCTTTCGGAATGATTATACGAGGAATCTTTTGTCTACCCATTGAGCTACCTCTTTTGTCGTTTATACTTCATGTCATTACTGAGGCGGTTAGAGGAATATGCTGTCATGACTAGCTTTCTTATAAGAGACATAATAACCCTCGAAGAAGGCTTCAAAGCAATGTTCTCTGACAAGTTATGGTAATCTGTTATAATATTGTTAGGAATTGTCTGCAGAGTATGTCTCGGACGATCTCCAGGGTTGGCCTTATTTATGCCTGCCTCTGTATTAATTTGCTTGGTCGTGTATTAAACATTGTAAAAATCTATTAAAGAGTTTGATATGGTGTCCAAAGTATGATAAGAACCCATTTGAGAGGTCATATGATTAATTGTATATTAAAACAACATTTAAGAGACAATATGATATCAAGTAATTTTAGACTTGACCAACCTTTGCCTGGCCAAACGTTCATGTGAATCCTCTAGAGGGTAGGTGCCTCTAAGCCCGACCGGACTTTGCCCGCCTGAGCGCATATTGAGAACTTTATGAGGCTAAGTGTCCTTGAATCCGGTCCGCTTTTACTGGGTCGGGTGGATACAGAAGAACTTATGTTCGACTAGTCTTCATCTAGCCGATCGTATGTTTAAGAGCTTGATGAAGCTAAGAGTGCTAAGCCTGGCTGGCCTTTTTCCGACCGACCTTTCCCCGCTCGCATGTGTATTAAGGACTTTATGAGGCTAAGGGTGCTAGGCCCGACTAGCCTTTCCCCGCTCGCATGTGTATTGAGGACTTTATGAGGCTAAGGGCGCTAAGCCCAACCGACCTTTGCTCGACCGATCATTTTTTGCCTGAGTGGATATTGAGGACTCTATGAGGCTAAGGGCGCTAAGCCCAACTGGCCTTTGCCCAGTCGATCGTTTTCCACTCACATGTGTATTGAGGACTTTATGAGGCTAAGGATGCTAAGCATGGTTGGCCTTTTTCCACCCGCACGGGTATTGAGGAGTTTATTAGGCTAAGGGCGCTAAGCCCGATCAGCCTTTGCTCGACCGACCTTTTTCTACCCGTGTGGGTACTGAGGACTTTATGAGGCTAAGGGTGCTAAGCTCGACTGGCGTTTACCCTGCCAGCCTTTATCCGCTCACTTTGTATTGAGGACTCTATGAGGCTAAGGGTGCTAAGCCCGACCAACCAACCTTTTTCCGCCCTTGGGGTATTGAGGACTTTATGAGGCTAAGGGCGCTAAGCCTGACCAACCTTTTTTCGCCTACATGGGTATTGAGAACTTTATAAAGCTAAGTGTGCTAAGCTCAGCCAGCCTTTTTCCTCCCGAGTGGGGATTGAGGACTTTATGAGGCTTTATGAGGCTAAGCCAGCCTTTTTTCGCCTTTGCCTGGCTAATCTTTTTTTGCCCGAGTGGGTATCGAGGACTTTATGAGGCTAAGGGTGCTAAGCCGGTAAACCTTTTTCTGCCCCTGTGGGTGGACTTTATGAGGCTAAGGGTGCTAAGCTCGGTCGACCTTTTTTCCCGAGTGTGTATTGAGGATTTTATGAGGCTAAGGCCGCTAAGCCCGGCGGATACAGAGGAACTTATGTTCGATCATATGTTTAAGAGCTTTATGAGGCTAAGGATGCTAAGCCCGGACGACTTTTCATCCGGACGAACTTCTTTGAACCTGGTTGTCCCTTTACTGATCGAGCGCATTATCTCTTTAGTTTTACAGTGAAACCCTAGAGTCATTATATCCGACCAGGTTCGTAGCTGGTCATTCTTATCCAAACATCTTGCTATAGGGTCGCACGAGCAAGACCCGAGAACTTTGAAGATGGGTGATCAACAGAACCAGATATGGAATGCTCATCCATCCTGACTTTAATTGCCACATTACCTTGACTTTGATTATCACGTCATCTCGTGGATCCGCTCATTAGAACCTGTATCACTAGCCTCCCCTACAAGTCTAGTTGAAGGAGATCCAGCCAACTAACTGGACCTAAGTTATAGTTTCATTTTCTCATCCTCTATATTAGGGTCACCTTACATCTCATGTTCTTGATTGTGCCTTAGGTAATCGATGATTTTTTCAAAAACAATTTTCAATTTGCTAGGGCTAGTACTGAGGACATGCGAAAAGATATTTTTTGCTATAAAAGGTTTTGCTTGTCATGTCTTTCATAAATGCCCATTTATAGGTGAATGCCACGTGACTCCACTACTCATTCTCTGCAACGTATGCTAACATCTATTGCTTCATATAATGCAATGGCACGCTCAATTTTGCAAATCAATGATCCTCCTTATGCAGGCCATTTCAATCTAACGACGACAATCAAATTCATTTTTATAAAACCCTAAACAATGTGGGTTCTTCACACTTCATCCTTCCTTTTCTCTGGTTTATTTTCTCCGACGACCTCCCTTCTTCCATCTATTCTCCCCAGCAACCTTCGTTCCTCTATATTTTTTTTTCTCAAATCCTCGATAACTTAGTAAGTTACTCATCCCCTGTTTAAGAGTTTATTTTGCAATGACCCAAGAATCTTTCGCCCCTTGGCATACCTCTACTTCTTCAAGCTTTGACGCCTCTAATCTAGCTTACATTTACTCTAGATATGAAATCCCTCATAGTTATCGTATTTGTCTTCCTTCTCTGAACAATCATCTTCACCCTCCTCCCGAAAACGATCTTCTTCAAGTACATGTTGTCCTCGAACAACGGTTGGAAGTTCCATTTCTTCTTCTTAGAGATGCCAAGTCCTGCTACTTGGTCTATCAATTGACAATCCTCCTTTCCTCCTCTTCCTGACCCTACAAAACTCAAACGGGATCCAATCTTCCTCTCCTATCTTCCCAAGCTAAGTAGTCAACGTTTTAGGATTCATAAGTGGTTACAAAAAGGATTTTTTATATCTTTTTGGTTTGAGCCCCATTCAAAAGAGACTACCCTGTCTTTTTGGTAATTTTGATACTTACATTATCGCTAACTAAGGTATTTTTTATTTTATGCAGTGGATGTTATTCTTATGTCCTTGATCGATGAATCAATCGATCTGAGAGTAGAGGAGCTTCGTACCAAGGAACAATAACTATTGGATGAGTGGGGTTTACCACTACCCCTGCCTTCTGACGAGACCTCCGAAGATCATGTGGTTGAGCCGAGCACTACCACTGCATCTGTGGAGTTACCTTCAAATCCTTTCCCTATAACTACGAGCTCTCCTCCAGAGAAAGCGGCTTCGCCAAAAAGAAAATGCAAGAAGCGTAAATTGACCCTTACCTCTTCTCCTAGGAGATAAGCAATTTCTGTTTAGTCAGATCCCTCCCAAGAAGATATACGAGAGTAATCCTCCGAGCAGACCTTGGCCATCCTTTAACCTACCCTCTCAACTCTTGCTCGTGCCCGAACTCAAGAGGACGCTTCTTTACCAGGCTACTCTTTAGATCCTTTTTTTTTTCCTGCATTTCCTGGCATGAAAACTACCCTTGCTACTCTGGAGTGTTCTCCACAATCATCTATCATTTTTTGTTTATCCTCTACCCAAGCCTCGTTTTCTCCAACATCTCTTCTTCCTTCTACTCTCCCAATATTATTGGGAGGTCGTTTAATTGATGCTTGGATAGAGGCTAAAAGCTTAGCGAACTCACTCCCACGGAGTTAGCAGATGAGTTTTCATATGAACAGACTAAGGTATCGTAATTTAATCAACTATCTTTAACCTACTTTGAATGCTCATAACTATATTTACCTTTCAGCGCTGGACAATTAGTATGAGCATTGCTCAGCAATTGCATGATTTGGTTAAGGTGATCAAATTGCTGAAGCAGCAAGTCACTAAGGTAACCTCCATGCGTACCTCTAAGCGGATATCGGAGCTAGAGGTCCAACTACAAGAAGTTCAAAAGCTGGCTAAAGCTGAGCTTGAGAATGCAACTGAATGGAAAACTACTCTAGCTACTTGTGAAGACCAACTTCAATCAAAAATAAGTCTTCGAGTAGAAGTACAAACAAAATTGGACAAACAAACAACAAAGAATACATAACATTCTTCCCACCTACAAGAACTGTTGACTAAACATGTTGTTGAATTAGCTTCCAAAGAGTCTAAACTGATGGCCCAAACTATCGAGCGGGATTCCCAGTTGTTGGATCTGATAACTACTCAAGTCGAAATAACAGTTGCTCAGGCGAAGTTAATAGCCTATCAAGCGAGGGGAAGATGAGCGATTTGAGGCGAGAAAGAAAGCCCTTTTCAACACACGTGAGTTCAATGTACTCATTGCCAACTCCATTTCCAAGGCACTTTTTCTCGGGGCAGAAGGGGTGATGGAGTAGTTAAAATAAGATGAATATTTAACTTCCGATCCCCCTACTAGTTTTTTGGACCACAAGAGGATAATTCATACTGCCCCATCTGGTCTGCTTCCCAATTTATCTTAATTTGTCTTATTTTTCCTTATTTGTTTAACTAGTGACTTGGTTTTGAATATTCATTGTATCTTTGTTTAATATTTAAGTCTTTGGTTAAACTCATCAAGCGTCTTCTCTGTAAAATCTAGTTGCATGGGAACCCCTATTTTTAATATGTGTGTGCGGTATTAGTGATAATCTAATTTCGTTCAGACAAAACCTGGACATACAAGGACAAAGTTACTTAAGGCTGACCGGCTAGGCCGGGAGAATTACCACATGCAACACTCATTCGGATAAAAAGTTAATTCTTATGATCGGTCGAAATTGAAACTCAATCAAGTTTATTTCTGCTTGGACTCAAATCCTAAATGAGAACTCACTTAAACATGTCTCTAACTTATTATTTTCCTGGGCATACCCTAAAAATTAGTTCGAACTTATGACTAGCCATGCTTCCTAAAGACTTACACAGAAAACCATGTTTGCTTCGATAATTTGCCTTGATAAAAGCATTACCGCTTTGAGCTAAGTGCCCTTCAAATCAGTTACTGCAGAAGGTTTTTTATTGGTGACACGTGTGTATGCATCATCATAGGTGTACAATTTTTTATTTGCCCATTGCTTTATCAAACTATTCGATAGTTCACAATTAATCCCATCTTTTTGACTATTATGATCTGACATCTTATTTAGAAAGTCTTTTTAAAGAATCCTTATAAATATTCTACGAAAAACCCTAAGGCCTTCTTTTCATCTTCGTCTTCGTTGTTTTTGCTCCGACTTTCCGTTCCTTCCCTTCATTGGCTCTAGTAATCTTTTCTTTTTAAAAAATGGCTGAGAGTAATGAGTGGTATGTGTAATGCTCTTCCGATTTCACCCTCGATGATGCTTATGACATCAATATTAACTATGACATTCCTTCCTATATAGTCATTTCCACTCTGGAAGACCATCCTCATCGTTCTCCCTTAGAGAGAGAGCATGCCATCATTAGGGAACAAGTTGTATCAGGTTTCCATTTTCCCTTACATCCTTTCTTTGTTGATGTCAGCCGATATTTCAACATTTCGCTACACCAACTTATTCCCTAAGCTCTTAACATTTTGAGTGTAACGACCCAACCCTTTGGCCTCTTGGGCAGCTCTTGCGGCGGCCCACTGGCGGCCCTTATGTCGTCGGCTCATTTGGTGACCTCTAATGTCGTCGACCGATGACCCTTGGCCGTGCCGTTACTCACTAGGACTTTCCACCCCTGGCCAGTGGATTTTTGCCTCCCCCAGGATTCGAACTCTAGACCTCCAGGCTTAAGTACTAGAGTTTATGAATCCTGGTAACCAAGTGAACGACGCTCACTTGGTTACCAGGATTCATAAACTCTAGTACTTAAGCCTGGAGGTCGACGACATGAGAGGTCGCCAAATGGGCCGACGACATAAGGGCCGCTAGTTGGAACACCACAAGGGTCGCCCAAGAGGCCAAAGGGTCGGGTCGTTACAATAAAAGGCGCCTTTTTATTGTAACGACCCGACCCTTTGGCTTCTTGGGCGGCCCTTGCGGCGGCCCACTGGCGGCCCTTATGTCGTCGGCCCATTTGGCGACCTCTAATGTCGTCGACCGACGACCCTTGGCCGTGCCGTTACTCACTAGGACTTTCCACCCCTGGCCAGTTGATTTTTGCCTCCCCCAGGATTCGAACTCTAGACCTCCATGCTTAAGTACTAGAGTTTATGAATCCTGGTAGCCAAGTGAGCGCTTTGATACCAACTTGTAGCACCCCACCCTCCTCACTACTGGTCTGTGAGGGCGGAGCGCTACTGAACTACTAATTCTTTCTTAACTAGGGTTGTTCAGATGTAAAGATCAATACATAAACTCTCTAAACATGCAATTAACTAGCAGCGGAAAACTAAATGACTAATCTTCACATACTACTCAAGTATATGTTCACATCTGAAACTACGTATCAATTTAATCATGTTGAAATATATATATTAATTTAAACATGCATGCAACCATTATACATCTCAGATGATAGGTCTAATGTGCATAACAATTTTAATAAAAGAATTCTAAGTACATAAAGTCATCTTATGAATTAAATTATCTACATGAATAAACAATCCTAATAGTCTAAATACAAAATATCTTAATAAAATCTTAAACTAAATCCCAAGGCTTCTATAGTCCGGGCATCACACATCCATCCACACCTCCTTGTCGCCTTCCTTTGTTATAGCTTTTCCTTTCCTTTATCTGCAGTAAGAGGAAAATGCATCTATAAGCAAAATTACTTAGTAAGCGCTATCTAACTCACAAAACTTGAATATGCATGTGACTGGAAGAAAATCTAAAAACTGAATGCTCAAAAGAAATACTACTCATGCTCATCTAATAACAAAAGAAACATAGCATATTGAAATACTAAATATGTAAGCAAATCTAAACAACATGTCAGCATACAAGAAAACTACACTTGTTGAATTTTAAACTTATGTGAAGCTTGTTTTACTTGTTTAAAAACTTATACTTTAATACTTTAAAATAATAATAAACTTTCTTCTTGGGCCCAGGCATAGTATCAAAGCGCGCTCCCTAATAGAAACTGGGATAGCGACCCACCAGTCCTATGAGGGTAAAGACCTCGGTCTTACCAGGGCCAAGACCTCGGAATTGGTCACCTGGATTTGTTTAACGACAACTTCGAAAATCGGGTATTAGCCTCTTAAGAAAAGTAAAGACCCGGCCCTTAGGCCTCTTGGGCGGCCCTTGCGGCGGCCCACTGGCGGCCCTTATGTCGTCGGCCCATTTGGTGACCTCTCATGTCGTCGACAGACGACTCTTTGGCCGTGTCGTTATTCACTAGGACTTTCCACCCCTGGCCAGTGGATTTTTGCCTCTCCCAGGATTCGAACTCTAGACCTCCAGGCTTAAGTACTAGAGTTTATGAATCCTGGTAGTCTTACTCACTAGGACTTTCTGTTGGTGCGGGAAGCATCCGATGATTGAACCCGAGTTTTGATAATGACAAAGGATTCAAAATTAAGGTGCTTTGTGATCTGACAGCTTTTGCTGAGTGTTTCAGGAAAGTCCTAGCTGCGGTTAGGCAAGGGAAAACCCTAGGGAGCGGTAACCCTAGGTCATAGGGGGTGGTAACCCTATGTGGAAAGTCTTGGCAGGTTGATGGCTTCAGGCAAAAGTCCTAGGGGGTGGTAACCCTAGGTGGAAAGTCCTGGTGTCGCGAACCAGGTGAAAGACTGGACTAGCCGGGAAGCGGATGTCCAGTAGAAAGTCCGGAAGCATCGAGTGCTGAGCAAAAGTCCAGTCGATCTGGAGGATCGACTGGCATCAGGTAATCTCTCCTGAGGGGAGTAGGTGAGGACGCGTTCCCCGAAGAGGGAACAGTAGGCGTCAGGTCGACCTTGGGTTTTCGGTTGGAAATCCGAAGTCAGACTCGGACAGTTCGAAGATTGTCAGCTCTTTTTTTAGTATGGAATATCAGTTTCTAACGTTGTCTTGCAGGGTATGCAATTGCTCGGACTAACCTTGTTTTGCAGGAGAAGGAGCTCCTGGAAAAAGGTGGTCCGGGCGCCCGGGATGGATCCGGGCGCCCGGGACCAAACTTTATCCCTGCCGCGACTTCGCCACGTGGAGCATCCTGGTTGGTTGGCCACGTCACACTCCAGGCGCCCGGAAGGGATCCAGGCGCTCGGAATACCATATATAAAGAGGGTCAAGGGAGCAGCTAAAGAACAACGAATATAACAACCTTCTAAGCAATCTCCCTGCGACAAGCTGCTAACGACTCGATCCAGAAAGTGCTGCAACGACACCCCGACAACCCGGAGCTTTAGATTTAGTCTTTTGTTGTCGGTATAATATGTTTACTACTTTGAATTGTAATTAGTCTGTAATATCTTTATCGTGCTTATAGTTGTTGCCCACGGAAAGCGATCAAGGATCGCGGGCCTTCGAGTAGGAGTCGCCTTAGGCTCCGAACGAAGTAAATCTCCTTGTCTCTCTGTGTTTATTATTTCTTTATTTCGCTGCGTTTTTACTCGTTTGTTTTACGAATCGAAAGAAATAGCCACGAACGCTATTCACCCCCCCTCTAGCGTGGTCTCGATCCAACAATTGGTATCAGAGCGGGGTCATTTTGAATTGGTGCAACCACCTTTCAAAACAAATTTTTCTTTCGATTTTATATTTTTCGGAGTCAATTAGAATCTAGCCTTATAGCTTTATTCTAATTCTTTTATCGAATCGGCTTTTGCCCGAAGTTGGTGTAACACCACTCGAGCTTGTAATTATTACTATTCTTTATTCCCGCACTACTAATCCAAGACTTAGTCTTGGAACATATATTTTTGTTGTTTTTTGTTGCATATTACAAATGGCTCAACAAGAGGGGTTCAGTACTGTTCGTCCTCCACTATTCTCCGGAGATGATTTCGGTTACTGGAAGGGAAGAATGGAGACGTATCTGAAGATCCAGTTCGAAACATGGATGATCATTAAGACGGGACTTCAGCTACCTTCCGATGACGACGGCAAACCAACCCCCTGCAAGAAGTGGGACGCCTCTCTAATCAAAAAGGTGGAAGCCGACGCCAAAGCTACCTGCACCCTCCAGTGCGGCCTTACCAAAGAAGAACTCAACAGGGTCGGCCCGTTCTCTTCCGCAAAGGAGCTCTGGGAAAAGCTAGTCGAACTCCACGAAGGCACTAACGACACCAAGGTAAGTAAAAGAGATCTTTTACTTAATAAATTATATAATCTAAAGATGCAGGAAGGCGAGACGGCGAGTTCTCTACATGCGAGAATCCAAGACATCCTCAATTCTCTTCACGGAATCGGACAGAAGATAGAGAATCGGGACATCATAAGGTATGTTTTAAACTCGTTTCCAAGGAACACATTGTGGGCATCAATGGTAGATGCCTACAAAGTTTCCAAGGACTTGTCTTCAATAAAATTAGATGAATTATTTTGTGAGTTTGAACTTCATGAGCAGACTAATGCACAGCCAACCGAGAAAGATATTGCGTTGGTTGCAGGTACAAGTCGAACACGGGAGCCGAGATCACGACGAAGAACGGAACCGGAGTCGGAAGTTGAACCAGACTCAGATGATGAAGACATTGAAATTACAACCGAGCTGGTAAACCTCGTAAAGAAGCTCTACAAGACGAAGGGCTTCAACAAAAGAGATCTAAAAAAGGCAGTGAAAACGAAGGAAGGTTCACAGAACTCAAAAATGAAGTTTGAAGTGACATGCTACGGGTGCAACCAAAAAGGGCACATCAAATCCAACTGCCCTAACCTGAAGGAGGTCAAAAAGCAAAGAAGGAAAAAGGTCCTTAAGGCAACATGGGACGAATCTTCATCGGAGGACGACGACGACGAGCTCGAACAGACGAGTCTACTCGCATTAATGGCCCGGGACCAAATCGTCGAATCCGGAAGCGAGAGCGAGTCTGAGGCGGAGTCCGAGCAAAGCCACGGATCCGTATCCGTTTCCGAAGGACCAGACCCCGCTGTAAGTATCTCCCGGTTAAACATTTTAGTTAGTTACTTATTGCGCAAATTAGCTAAGTCAAACCTGAAAGTTAAGTCACTTCTAAAGGAAGTAACTGTCCTTAAAGAAGTGGCTGACACTAAACCCTTACCTGACCAGAGCCAGATTGAATTTCCAACTCAAGTTCAAAAACTTGAGGAAGAAAATTCAAGTCTAAAAAATTAGGTTAAAGATTTAAAAACTACCTTAGAACGGTTTTCTTTGGGCTCCAAGAACTTGGACTTAATTCTTGGGACACAAAGGGCCATTTACAATAGAACTGAGCTGGGATATAAAAGTAAATATAAATCTTACTTATCCTTAATAAACAAACAAAGTAGTAACTCAGTCCAAGCATGGGTCCCCAAGTCCAAATTGATCAATCAAGTTGGACTTGGTCAATACTGGGTCCCGAAGGATCAAATACACTACCTCAATAGACCATATCGAGGCCGTGATCCAGGGGGAGCAAAAAGAAAAACGATATTAAAAATATAAATTCAAAATTAACCTAGAAATTTCTAAATTCGAAATTAAATTATAAATTCAAAAATTAAATTCAAAATTCGAAATTAAATTATAAATTCAAAAATTAAATTCAAAATTCGAAATTATAAATTCAAAAATTAAATTCAAAATTCGAAATTATAAATTCAAAAATTAAATTCAAAATTCGAAATTAAATTATAAATTCAAAAAACTAAATTCAAAATTCGAAAATTCAAAATTCGAAATTAAATTATAAATTCAAAAATGAAATTCAAAATTCGAAATTAAAATATCGAAATTAAAGTTAAATTCGAATTTAATTAAATCAAATTAAAATCCAAAGGAAGGCTCCAGATTATCTGGCACCTCCAAACTTAATCAACCCGATAAGGATAACCAAGAGTAGACTACCCGGCAGGATAATTAAGGTTAGATAAAATGGGCTAGGTTTAACTTGACCCACGGTACTGGTGAAGTTTTTGGATGATAGTACGTTAGGGAAGCTTGGGCATCGCATGTCTAGGAAGATATGGCTTCGACCTGGTGCATTTGGCCAAGTAGAACTGACCGAAGCTACCCTTAAATGGATCCTAACTAGTTAGACCAAGGTTTAGTATTAAGCTCAATGGGTAGGACTATTTGGAAAACCTCGAAGGCATGGTTACTTTAATGAGCTTCTTGTGACTCACCATAGCCCAGAAGTTTATCCAAAGAATGCTTACTTGTTGAACCCAAAGCTAAACCTGAATCTAACACAAAGTTAAACACAACCCTAAAAATTGAAATAATTCATCTCACAAAATAATAGGATCCCCTGATTGAAAACAGACATCGCGTGAGATGACTAAGCAAATTAAAAATTGAATATTCCTCAAAGTTACTTAAACTAAATTTCAAATCAAATCAACTTAAACCATTTGAAAATTTGAATTAATTCTCAATTAAACATGTTAAAAATCAAGTCTACTTAAGCATCTTTAAGTTAATTAAAACATTTAAAAAAAAAAAGTCAAAAACCGGGGGCGGGCGCCCCCGGTATTCAGACCCCGGGAGCCCGCAGCGTACCCGGGCGCCCCGCCTCACACGACCCCGGGCGCCCGGAACACGTCCGGGCGCCCGGACTCCCTTATATATAGGGGGCAGCAGGCGCCCCCTACCCTTGCACTCAAGTTTTCCTTAAAGCTTCTAAGCTTACCTGCGAAGACTTTCAAAATTTAAATTTTCCGCGGTTGATACGGAGTCGTGACTCAACCGAGGTCGTCAGTTCTAAAATTTCTTTCAATGGCCCCTCGGTAAAATGTCTATCCCCTCCTAAACTTTATTTCTTATAATGCTTGTTTATTTCTCAATATAATATTAGTTTGAAATTTAGGAAGCGTACTAAGTCTGGTGCTGGGCCCTCTACCCCTAGCATTGACCCTAGGTTTCCCACCGACGAACTTAGGATTAAGTTTATGTCAACAAATTACATGGTCATTAGAACCAAATGTATAGACAGATCGTTTTTTCTACGATCTTGTGTTCCAGTCTCCGAGGCTATAAACCACTATGGGCTACGAAACCTAGTTGAGAACACCAGCCCAGTCAACATAAGTTTATGTGCCGAATTTTACAACAACCTAGTGAAAATAGACGACTACTCCTATACCACTAGGGCAGCTGGCACGGATATCACATTATCTCCCACCACCATTCGTGAGTTTTTAGGGTTACGAGAGTCACCCTGCACCTTTTTATGCTATCCTCCTAGGGAGCTACCTTTTGGAGATCCCTACTCACATATTACCCTTGATACGATCTATTCATATTTCTTTGAGGACCAGCGTGATCCCACTGAGACCCAGTTTAGGTCACTTAACCTTAGAATTCAGGACTACGCCCTTTATAGAGTTCTAGTACTTTGTATTCTACCGTTGACCACTCACGACATTGCGATGATGCGCCCGTTTCACTCCTTCCTCCTCTATGCCCTATGTCATAGGTTAGACATAGACATCAGCCTTCACATCTATTCCACTATTATTTACGCAGCTGGATACGTGACCAGCAGACGAGTACATATGCCTTATTGTCATATTCTGACAGCTTACATGTCCTCACTACACATTGATATCACCAGAGGTGACATCCGCTACATGATCGAGTTTGACATCATAGGAGCTAGGAACTTTTCCCTAGCAAATATCCATATAGACGATGAGGGTACCATGACCTGGCGTAGGAGGGCACAGCACCAGCAGGCGGAGGAGGCAGAGCATGATGAGTTCATGTTGGCGCTATTTCCTGAGGAGGCTGCTCCTGCCCCACCACCACCTCGAGCACCACACCCAGCTCCCCGCACTCTAGGCGATCGAGTTTCCGGACTAGAGAGGGCTATATCGAGTCTCCAGCACGAGAACTCCGAGTTTCATCAGTCCATGCGGCGAGAGGTCTCCGATCTTCGACGAGAGGTCCGACAGGAGGTCTCCGACTTACGACGAGACGTACGACAGGAGCTCTCCGACCTACGCCGAGATCTACGAGAGGACGACCGGGCTCGTCACACTGAGATCCTGACACTACTCCGGTCGCTGGGTTCCGGACCACCTCCCTCATCATCTCAGTAGCTCCTACTGTAGCTCTATTATGACTCTAGTACAGCTTGTAACAGCTCGATTATTACTCTTTTATCTATGTCAACTTTTTTAGACGACTTCACTTCAGGCTTGATTGACTATACCTTAATCTAATAGATTAGTTTTTTAGTCACTTTCTTATAAACTTCTAGGAAAAAACTGATTTTCCAAAATCTCCACTTTGCTAGACTTTCGAAAGTTGGATGTAGTCTACGATTTTACCCTAGAAATCATGCTCCCCCAGGACTCAGCCAGAGCATCTCACAAACACCTAGAGTTACCCTGATTGTGTATGTAAAATATAGAATGGTGTGAGATGCATAGGGTACAGCCTGGACTCAAGAATGCTTATTTCTGTGCATCAATATGAGTCTGGGCGTTAAATACATGATTAACAGTAATCAAATCAAGTCTTCCAGCCTAAGTACAATCTAACTGGATCAATTGACTTGACTTGACTAACCAAGTGAACACTGTTGCCCTCTAGGCAATCAGCAAGTAGCTAAACGGTTAGACAGTTGATGGAGGAAATAATAAGTTTAAGCATGTCTGTACTTAAGGGATCTGATACCTGATCAAAACAAATCTTTACTCATGCTTGGACTGTAGGGCTCTGATACCTTATTTAAGCTGAAACCTCTTCGAAATTTGGAAATTTGAGCTTAAAAACCTGAATATCTTCTTTCAAGAATTTTTTTTTTAAAATTGAAAATTCTGCTTGAAAATCTTTAAAGTTGAAAATTTTATTAGAAAATTTCTGAAGTTAAAATTTTTTAAAATTTCTGAAGTTGAAAATCTTGTTAGCAAACTTTTGACGTTGAAAAGTTTTAAAATTTCTGAAGTTAAAATTTTTTTGGTTAAAAACATTGTTTACAAATTTCTGCAGTTAAAAATTGTATTTACAAATTTCTGAAGTTGAAAACTATGTTAACAAATTTCTGAAGTTGAAAATTAGGTTTTTCAAAACTGGCTCATTTTTGATGTATGGCAAAGGGGGAGAGTAGAGAAATTCAAAGAAAGAAATAAATTCAAAGAAATTATTCTTAAAGGGAGCTTGTATTAAGGGGGAGCTATGTTTATGCCTAAAATAAATTCAAAGAAATTATTCTTAAAGGGAGCTTGTATTAAGGGGGAGCTATGTTTATGCCTATTTTTGCTATCACGCTTATCTTGCTTATCTTGCTTCTTGTGCTGCATAATTTTAACTTAACTTTGAATTACGTGTTGCCATAATCAAAAAGGGGGAGATTGTTGGTGCGGGAAGCATTCGACGATCGAACCCGAGTTTTGATAATGACAAAGGATTCAAAGTTAAGGTGCTTTGTGATCTGACAGCTTTTGCTGAGTGTTTCAGGAAAGTCCTAGCTGCGGTTAGGCAAGGGAAAACCCTAGGGGGCGGTAACCCTAGGTCATAGGGGGTGGTAACCCTATGCGAAAAGTCTTGGCAGGTTGATGGCTTCAGGCAAAAGTCCTAGGGGGTGGTAACCCTAGGTGGAAAGTCCTGGTGTCGCGAACCAGGTGAAAGACTGGACTAGCCGGGAAGCGGATGTCCAGTAGAAAGTCCGGAAGCATCGAGTGCTGAGCAAAAGTCCAGTCGATCTGGAGGATCGACTGGCATCAGGTAATCTCTCATGAGGGGAGTAGGTGAGGACGCGTTCCCCGAAGAGGGAACAGTAGGCGTCGGGTCGACCTAGGGTTTCCGGTTGGAAATCCGAAGTCAGACTCGGACAGTTCAAAGACTGTCAGCTCTTTTTTTAGTATGGAATATCAGTTTCTAACGTTGTCTTGCAGGGTATGCAATTGCTTGGACTAACCTTGTTTTGCAGGAGAAGGAGCTCCTGGAAAAAGGAGGTCCGGGCGCCCGGGATGGATCCGGGCGCCCGGAGGTCCGGGCGCCCGGGACCAAACTTTATCCCTGCCGCGACTTCGCCACGTGGAGCATCCTGGTTGGTTGGTCACGTCACACTCCAGGCGCCCGGAAGGGATCCAGGCGCCCGGAATACCATATATAAAGAGGGTCAAGGGAGCAGCTAAAGAACAACGAATATAACAACCTTCTAAGCAATCTCCCTGCGACAAGCTGCTAACGACTCGATCCAGAAAGTGCTGCAACGACACCCCGACAACCCGGAGCTTTAGATTTAGTCTTTTGTTGTCGGTATAATCTGTTTACTGCTTTGAATTGTAATTAGCTGTAATATCTTTATCGTGCTTATAGTTGTTGCTCACGGAAAGCGATCAAGGATCGCGGGCCTTCGAGTAGGAGTCGCCTTAGGCTCCGAACGAAGTAAATCTCCTTGTCTCTCTATGTTTATTATTTCTTTATTCCGCTGCGTTTTTACTCGTTTGTTTTACGAATCGAAAGAAATAGCCACGAACGCTATTCACCCCCCCTCTAGCGTGGTCTCGATCCAACACTTTCCACCCCTGGCTAGTGGATTTTTGCCTCCCCCAGGATTCGAACTCTAGACCTCCAGGCTTAAGTACTAGAGTTTATGAATCCTGGTAACCAAGTGAGCGCCGCCTTATCTCCTAAAAGGCAAATCCTGGGGGAGGCAAAAATCCACTGGCCAGGGGTGGAAAGTCCTAGTGAGTAACGGCACGGCCAAAGAGTCGTCGGTCGACGACATGAGAGGTCGCCAAATGGGCCGACGACATAAGGGCCGCTAGTGGGCAGCCGTAAGGGCCACCCAAGAGGCCAAAGGGTCGGGTTATTACATTGAGTGGTACTGTTATCGTCTTTCGTTTACTTAATGCCCCCTTATCTCCTGACCTATTTCACTATTATTTTTTCCCTCGCCAAGTAGCGAATGGTCTATTCAAGTTTCATGCTCGCCTTAAGGCAATTTTATTTAATCAAGTCCTAGCCCAGGAAGAATGGAAAAATAAGTATTTCTTCATATGCCTCCCACCTTCTCCACCTTACCCTGTGGCTTGGCAACAAGATCTTCCCCCTCTCCCTAATTTAGGTAACATCTCTGCAGATCCAACTCTACATGAAACCCTAGAAAAGTTAAAGGGTGCAAAGTTCAATTTACCCACCTTGACCATAGAATGCCTATTATTTATTTTTGGGCTCAATCCGATCAACTTAGGGCTAAGGGTCACCTTTGGTGAGCAACAATTCCTATTTTCCTTGTAATTAACCCGTTGTAATTCTCTTACCATTTGTTATAGAAGCTTCTAACATTTACTTATTTTTGTAGCGGAGGTCGTTCTCCCAGCTTTCCTATACAAGAACACTCGGCTAACAAGAGCAGTCCTAAACAGGCTAGGGGAAGATTTACTAAAGGAGCGTCAATTTGAACAAACCTCTGTGTCTATTGGTCCACTTCCTCTGGCTGAACGTTCCCTAGAGCCATTTTCTAGTTACTCAGAGTTGGATATGCCCCTGGTCATCTAGCACAAAAGGCCCCATGCGGAGGCTTCGGGGCCAGATATGCTTGAACAACCCATCTCCCAAAAGTCTTCCCTCACTCTAGCCAAGATTTCTTTTGCCTGAGGTAAAGAGTCCGGTTCTCAAAAACATAGTCATTCTCATCTTACACTTGCTATGATGCGGCTAGACATTCTTATACCTATGTCTTATGTGATCCCCCCAGTTATCAAGCCCATCAAGACAACGCCAATTCCAACACCTACTTAGCCAATTTCATCACAAGCCTTAATCATTCCTTTAACTACTCCCCGCTCAAGGCAAATACCTTGAAGGAGATCGGTCGGTCGGGTGTTTGAAAGATTAATACCTGAGCAAAGTCTAGAGTCAACTGGACAAACATCAATATCTTTACCCGTTCAACCAACTCTTGTTTATTCACAATCGCCTGAGCTCCCTCTTGCTCTTCCTTCAAGACCTACACCTTCAACTAGCTTTTAATGTCTTTTCAAAAAATCCCATGGGTTGTCACCCCAATAAGGACTAAACTCCACTTCTTTCGTACCTTTTAGGATACTTAAGTTGAAGGATCGCTTGGCTGAGTCATGGATGCAAACACATATACAAGTACAAAGAACTACAATTTCAGAGGATGTCGATGAACACCACCGAAATTCTACTTTAGTAAGTCCTTAACTGAGTTTTTGTAAATTACTATTATGAAATGTAACTCTATTATTATTCTATCCAGTTCTATGTGTTGGGCTTACAGTTTGGCCAATTAGTTATGGATTTGGAGAGGGCCAACAAAGTTTTGAAAGATCGTGTGGAAGAACTACAAGCTACCTCCACTGCTCCTGGTAATGAGATTGCTCATTTGTAGGGAAAAATAGAGGAGCAAGCTGAACTTATTTTTAGTATGGAAAAAAATTTACAAGATTGTTGTAATGACCCGACCCATTTGGCGGCCCATTTGGCGACCCTCGGGTCGTCGACCGTCGGTCGTGCCGTTACTCACTAGGACTTTCCACCCCTGGCCAGTGGATTTTTGCCTCCCCCAGGAGTCGAATTCTAGACCTCCAGGCTAAGTAGTAGAGTTTATGAATCCTGGTAACCAAGTGAGCGTCACTCACTTGGCTACCAGGATTCATAAACTCTACTACTTAGCCTGGAGGTCTAGAATTCGACTCCTGGGGGAGGCAAAAATCCACTGGCCAGGGGTGGAAAGTCCTAGTGAGTAACGGCACGACCGATGGTTGACGGTTGACGCCCCGAGGGTCGTCAAATGGGCCGCCAAATGGGTCGGGTCATTACAATTGCCACCGATTACTGCAGTCTCAAGAGACGGACAAGAAGAATTTAGAGCTCATGTTACAAGGTAACGAATCTAAGCTCCAGGTGGAAAAAGTGATGATAGATAAACCCTTTCAGACCTAGCTCACAAAAATACTCTACTAGAGGAGCTGAGGATTTCACATGCCGCCAGAACCCCTGAATTAATCCAAGAACTATCTACTAAGAACTTCTTGTTGCTAAAGCAACAAGAAGAACTGAATGCCCGGGAAGTCTAGCTAGAATCCCTGAGGGCCAAGTTGAATGCAGCAAAGGCTGAAACAGATGCTACCCGAGCCGAGCTATCCACTTACCGTGCCATGGAAAATGAACGCATCGAGGCAGGGAGGAAAGCTTATCTTGACGCTATCAATTTTAAAAGAAAATTAGCTGCGAGATTCTTTAGAACACTTGACCATGCCGTGGGAGGAGTGGTCCAACAACTGTGCGAGGGCGGTCATCTACCATCAGAACCTTCTGACCAATTTACAGATCAACACCGACTTCTTAGAGAGCTCCCGAAGGACCTCTTGAGCAAATTCAACTAAAATTTTTCATGTTAGATCTCATGACATGTAACTATATGTGATTATTGAACAGGACCGAAATTAAATATCTCTTAAATGTTGCTAGATGTTACCTGTACCTTTGTGAATCTTCCGAACCACCAATACTTCTGCTAAAAATAGGTCTTGCATGTGCTCTTTATGAAATATATATATCGGTTCGCATAATAAGCTTGGCGAGGTAATGACATCTAACAGAATAACCAGGCTAAGCAAACAACTTATATTGTAAGAACTTCCTAAGATAAATGATATACCGAACAGAATAAGTGCACTTAGCGAAATAATCAGACCAGCTATTTATAAGTAGTTCTCATAAGGAATTCTCGGACTGAATAAGAAGTCGAACAAGCACATAGTACCGAACGAAATAAATAGACCAGATATTTATAATTAATCTTCATAATAAATTCTCAGACTGAATAATGAGTTGGATGAACACATGACGTCTAGTGAAGTAAATAGGCTAGCTATTTATAATCAATTTTCATAATGCATTCCTGAACTGAATAATGGGCTGGGTGAACATATAACACCCAGCAAAATGAATAGACTGGATATTTATAATCAATTTTCATAATGAATTCTTGGGCATAATGGGTTAGACGAACACATAACGCTAAGTGAAATAAACAGGATGGATATTTATGCTTAATTTTTATAATGAATTTTTGAACTGAATAATGGACTGGGCGAACACATAACGTCGAGCAAAATAAATAAGCCAGATATTTGTAACTTCTTGATGTTGTAATCTGTATGGAATGAATTCTTATTTAGAACCCGCTGAAAGCTGGGGGGTTTGGGACAAACCCAATTGCTCAGGAGTTAAGAATTTGTAGACGTAAGAACATGCTTACTTGTTCTTGTGTCTAAAGTCTTCGCTCGACTGTATAGAGTTTAAAATCATAGTTCGACTGTATAAAGTTTAAAGTTGCATTTCGACTATATAGAGTTTAAAGTCGCAATTCGACTGTGAAGAGTAAAGTCGCAGCTCGACTGTATAGAGTTTAAAGGTGCAGTTCAACTATATAGAATTTAAAATCACATTTCGACTATATAGAGTTTAAAGTCGTAGTTTGACTATATAGAGTTTAAAGTTGCAGTTTGACTGTATAAAGTTTAAAGTCACAGTTCGACTATATAGAGTTTAAAGTCGTAGTTCAACCGTATAAAGTTTAAAGTTACAGTTTGACTGTACAGAGTTTAAAGTCATAGTTTGACTGTATAGAGTTTAAAGTTGCAGTTCGACTATATAGAGTTTAAAGTCATAGTTTTGTTGGTCCCCCTTGGTGGTCGGCTTACGAGGGGTTGAATAGCCCTGCACAATATAAAACCAAAAATACCCTTCTCGGACTTTAAAAGAACACTTGTGTAAATTAAATAAAGAAAGTAATTAAAAAGACGAGACTCACAGATTTGACTTGGTTACTACCGATGAGATTGTTAATCTAAGGAATGGAGCGCACTAACTATCTCCTTCAGGCGGACAAGCCTCTTACAGTAGTGAAAGCACATAAATGAGAAGCTAAACTAAAAGAAGAGCGCACAAGTGTTGTTACAGTGATTGCTTGATTGATTGAAAAGCTTCTGGACTAAGGTTGTATTTATAGCCTTGGTAGGGGCGCTTAGAGTGTTCCAGGCGCCTGGAAGGGGATAAAACTTTATTCCTTTCGCAACGGATCACGGTCAAACATAATTTGGTCAAAGTTGGGTTTCGGGCGCTCGGAATCGCTCTGGGGCGCCCAAACCACTAAAGTCAACATGGTTGACTTTTTTCGATTCGGGCTTTTTTCTCCGGTTCAACTAGCCGCGGTCCAGGTCTTCCGCTCCAGCTCCGCTCGCTTGGGTGATTTCGGCCAACCGAAATAAGGCTCACTCGAACCCAATTTCGACCTTCTCGAGCAACCTTTCGCTCCAGCTTCTCGTCCCTCGGAAACACGGCGCACTTCCTTCTCGTTTGCTAGCGTACTCTTCCATAGCACCTCGTCCCTCGGACGCACCGAGCCCGTCAGTTCTCTTATATTCTCTTGTTTGTTGTCATGTTTACTTCTATTCATAGAAATAGTAGCATACATTGCCCTATTGTGTAGTAGTCTAGTTATTTGACAGGTTTGACTTGTGTACCTATTTTATTGTTACCTATATCATTGTATGGATTTATTTCATTTTTGGTATATTTTATATGGAGGTGTATACTATCAGTATCTACATCTTTAGTGTCATGCACCATCTTGCATGATTGCATGCTGAGCGATTGTCGATTCCATTATTATTGAGCACATCGCCAGTTACATGATCTACACACACAACTACTCATGGGTTAGTGGTACATCAGACAGGATGTGTGCAGTTTGTTCTGTCAGGGTTCTGCTGGTCCGCTCATGGGTAGCGATAACTACAGCGTGTAGTGGGTAAGGATCCCTCCCCTTAACCATGATATAGGGAGATGAGAGCTTAGGCTCCCCCCACTATGTTTGGGGTAGGACGATAGGTGTACTTTGATAGTATTCTATTCACTCGGTCACTCAGGAGCAATGATGACAGAGTGCACAGTTATCATAGCCCTACCCACTCGGTCTCACCATCGCGTGTGAGATGGCTGACTGGCGTCAGGGGTGACCATGTCATTTTTACATCATATGCATGGATTGCATTTATTGTTTGTGCTTGCTGAATTATGTATGTAGCATTTTTGTGGTTACATATGATTGACATGCATACATGTGACATTTTGTATCTGGTCTGACGACCCTTATTTTCGGATAGGAGGTTCTGGTGAGTATAGTTTCTTCAATCTTTTCAGTCTGTATTTCTTATTTTTGTTCAGAAAACTGTACCGCATGATTATTACTGTTAGTTATATCTTATTATGCATATCTATTCGGTATCCGCCGAGTTGTTGAACTAACACCGTTGATTTATTCCTATTTCAGGTTGAAGCTGTCAGGAGGTTCTTGTTGCTAGTCTCCTTGTCACAAGAGTTTACATATTGGTCTTTTGGTATTCTGTTTATTTGCTTAGAGTTGTGTTTCGGACTTGTATTGGTTTTGCACCCTAGATTTGTATGGTTTTTCTTAAGGCATTGTAATGGTTGGTCTTTTGCTTGCTTGGTGGGTTTCTATTTGGTATGTTTTGCTACGCGCCTGTCGGGCGACAGAAAAGGTAAGTTTGGATGTTGTTTTCAATTTCTTTTCGTATTATGATGACAGTCGGAGGTTGATATATTATAACTGCGTGGATTGTTTTATTTTTGTATGATATATATTCCAACCGTGTTGGTTGATGATTATGAGCCCTGAGAGCTATGTAGATAAGTTTCAGATTGTCACCCATACAGGAGAGATGCTGCCGAAATTTCTTCTGGCAAGAACTTCCCCAGGGCGTGACATAATTAAATTATTTTAAAATTTTAATTAAATTATTTTAAAAACATAATTAAAATTATTTTAACACTTAAATTATTTTCAAAACTTAATTAAAATTATTTTTAAAACTTAATTAAAATTATTTTAAAAACTTAATTTAACATATTTTAAAACTTAATTAAACTTATTTTAAAACTTAATTAAAATTATTTTAAAAACTTAATTAAACTTAATTAAAATTATTTTAAACAATTTAATTAAACTTATTTTAAAACTTAATTAAACTTATTTTTAAAGTTAATTAAAAACTTAATTTAAAATATTTTTTTAAAAAAACTTATTTTAAAACTTAATTAAACTTATTTTAAAACTTAATTTAAAATATTTTTTTTTTAAAAAAAACTTATTTTAAAACTTAATTAAACTTATTTTAAACTTAATTTAAAATATATATTTTTTAAAAAAACTTAATTAAACTTATTTTAAAACATAATTAAAATTTTAATTAAAAACTTAATTAAAATTTAATAAAAAACAATTTTTAAAACTTAATTAAAATAATTAAAACTATTTTAAAAAACTTAATTAAAACTATTTAAAATTATTTTAAAACTATTTTATAACTTAAATAAAAACTATTTTAAAACTTAATTATTTAAACTATTTTAAAACTTAATTATTTAAACTATTTTTGAAACTTAATTAAAAATATTAAAACTATTTAAAAAAAACTTTTCGTTGACCGAACGATATGTTCGGTAGACCGATTCAACAATTAACCGCGACCGAAAACATAATCCTGAACTCTTCAATTGTTCGATTGATCGAACAATGGTTCAGTCGACCGAAATCTTGAATTCGCACCCAATGATCAATGTACCGGTTGACCGAAAACCCGATTCGGTTGATTGAAAACCAACACCCTCTTTTTGATTGGTCGAAAACACGACGATTTTAAAGGATCGGTTGACCGAACCCCTTATCGGTCGACCGATCGATGGCTATAAAACCGCCCCTCGAGCAGAAGCCAAATCACATTCCACTTCATCCTCTTCTTCTTCTTCTCCGCCTTCTTGACCAGTTTCACCTCTTACAACCTTCCTCGAAACAAGAATGCCTCGGTAATCACCTTCCGCCTCTTCTCTTCTACATTTATTTATTTTATTTCCTTAATATTAGTGAAAAGAGCCGTACGTCCGCACAAAGGGAGGCTAGCTCCTTAAATCCCAGCCAAGATCCTAGGTTTTCCTTCGAAGAACTACGTCAATCTTTTTCTAATAAAAAGTTTAAGGTGATAGGGACTCGTTGTCTTGATCTTTAATTCTATCAAACATACTGTCCAGATGTCATAGACATCACACAACATTTTCAACTTGATAGCATTGTCTTTTGTCGGCATGCATACAATCCAATTCTATGTTCTGAATTTTATCACAACTTGTGTGAACTTGACCCCCATCACTATAAGACTAGAGTTGCAACCCGAGATATGTTGTTTGATCTTGATATGTTTCTCAGGTTTTTACGAATCTGACCTTCTGTTAACTGCATTTTTTTCAGTGCCTCAATTCCTGACATCCTGCCTGCTCCTTTCGCTCATTTGACCCTTGACCTTATGTATGCTGAATTCTTTGAGGGACCTCGTCCCAAAAAGATGTTCACTGTACCACTCAGTCCAAATGACAACGCCTTTTATAAGATGATCGTGTCTTGCATTCATCCCTTGTCATCTAGAGAACAGGGCATTTTGCGTCCGGTCCATCTTTTTCTGATGTATGCACTGAGACACAGACTAGACTTTGACTTAGGGTATTGGGTGTTCAGATCTATCATCTACTATTCGGGGTACAACACCTCGAATAAAGTTCACATTATTCAGTGCCATATTCTCACTACATACATTGCTTCTTTAGGTGTAGGAGTTCACCGTGGTGAGTTGATTGAGTTGTCTGATTTTGATCTTGTCGGGCAGTTGTCTTTGGTTGGGATTAGGACTAGCGTCGAGGGACTTGTGTATAAACGAACCCATCCACAGTACGTTCCACCGGCAACCGAGGAAGATATTACTAAGGATGATCTGATTTCAGTCGAAGTACCTCTTCCACTGATTGTTGATCTAGGATATACATTAACACCTTATTTTGATAATGCTCAGAGCAGTTCCTATGTGCCTCCTCCTAGTGATTTCTTTAGCCGACTTCGAGTTGACATTTTTAGTCGGTTTGACTCTTTGGAGACTAAGATGCATGATCAGTACAATTCTCTCCAAGGATAAATTATGGACTTTCTTCAGGAGATGACAGACCGTACTGATGCATTAGAGAGGGAGCAAGGGAGGATGTTTGATTATCTTCGAGTTGATGATGTGGATGAGGATGAGTGACCTCTAGGAATTATTACTTTTGACTTATTGTACTTATGAGATACTTTGCATTATGACTAAGTATGTTTATGGATACTTTTCAGTTATGACATTCCTTCATTATTTTTTGGTTATTGTTTACATGTTATTTATAGAATAGGTTTCTTAACATATTTTTGAAAATATTACTTAGTAGTTTTTCAAAATTATTTTTGTAAAATTTTCCCTTTCAAAATTTTATTTTCAAAAATTTTTCAAAATATTTTATTTTTCTGGAATAGTTTAGGTCTTTCCCGTAGAATTGCATGATCCTATAGTTTTAGCAGCTAGCATCTCACAAGTACAATAGGATCCCTTGCTTGTACAACTTAGAATAAGTGAGATGCTTAGGACTTAGCCTAAGATTTCAGATGCTTATGTCAGTGCATCGCTATAAATCTGGGCTTTAAACAGCATACATTGATCAATTTGAGTTTTCTAGCTAGTAATAACCTAGTTAATTTTAAATGCTCAAATTGACCAACCCGAGTCAATAGCTACTATCTTGTGGTAGTTAGCTTTGTATAAAGGTTGTACATTTCATCATAAGGATATTTTTTTTTTAGTTTTTAAACTATGCTTAGACTTTTAGGAAATTATCGATTTTAGGGGGAGCTTCACACTAAACTTTCAAAACACCTTCCTTTTCTTTTAACAAATTATGTTGAAAATTATTTACTTCTAAAAATTTTACAAAATTTTATCTATAGTTTCCATATTATTTTTCTTTATGGGTTTTCAAAATCATTCCTTAGTAATTTTTCAATATAATTTCTCAAAATTTTACCTATACTATCATTTTTCAAAATTTCTCCCTAAAAATTTTTTCAATCTTTTCTAAACTTTTCAATATTATTTACTTTACAATTAAATTCACAAGTCTTACCTTTACTTAAAATTTTAACCTTGCTAAAATTTTTCAAAATTTACACTTTCCTAAACCTTTCCTACTATTTTTAACTATTTCTTTAGAATTTTACTTTACTAACATTTTCAAGCCTTACCTTTACTTAATATTTTAAAAAGCCCTCAAATTGTTTTCTTCTTTTGAAAATTTTACTTTGCAAAAATTTCAAATGTTTTTCTTTTAAAATTTTCTCTTATATTTTACTTATGTGTGATTGTTACCCCTATTTTTGATATGTGTCTAAGGAGGAGAGATAGTGAATTCAGGAGGAGATGTTTAACTCAGGGGGAGAGTTAAAGTGCTTGCTTATTTATTTTTGCATATTTTAACTTAACTTTGAACCTTAGTTGCCAAACATCAAAAAGAGGGAGATTGTTGATGCAAGTTGCACCAGAATCAAACATAACTTTTTATGCTATCAATGGTTCAAGTTAAGTCTTGTTGTGATCTAACAAGTTGATTAAGTGTGCAAGCTGTTTACTCAACCGAAAAAGACCTAGTTGGAGGCTAGGCAGGAGAAGTCCTAGCAGATTGTGGAACCCAGGTGGAAAGACCAAGTGGGTTGAGAGGATCCGACATTTGGCAATGAGATCGAGAGGTCTGGAGGACCAAACATCGAGAGAAAGTTCTGGAGAGCCGATTAAGGCTAAGTGAAAAGTCTAAACAGAACTGGAGGATCAAAGTTTAGCAGGTAGATTGAGGTAAACAACTAGAGGAGCGATAGTGAGGTCGTGTTCCTGAAGGGAACAACCTAAGGTCGCTGATCCAACTAAAGAAACCGGGAATATTTTCAAGTTGAGATCAAGATAGTTGAACTATCTATTATTATTACTCATGCATTTTATATTATTGTGCTAGTCTCTATTTTGTAGAAATATACTGTTTAACTCTATTTTGCAGGTTTGGCCTGATCGATCGACCGAATAAGAAGATAAGTCGACCGAACCAGACTAACTCAGAACATACACAAGTTCAGACCAAACCAGTCAAAGCTTGATCGGTCGACCGAAACCTGATGATGTGACACAGATCAGTTTGGTTAGAAGAAGAGAAGGAAGCTAAGTTGATCGGTCGACAAAACCAGCAGATCGGTAGACTGAACAATCATCACATTAAAGGCGCAATAAGTGTGAATCTTGGCAAATCTCGACGAACAGGAAAGGATCCTATTCGGTCGACAGAAAAGATGGATCGGTCGACCGAACCCTTAATGGTCATTAAGTGCCGAAGATCCAATCAGCATCAAATCTCAACAAATATGGAAGGGAGCTGGTTCGGTCGATCGAGCACAAGGATCGGTCGACCGAACATCGATGATTCTTATAAAAGAGAGCTCGAGGTCCGAGGCTCAAAAACATATTCTGGTTGGGTTCAAAGTTCATCTCTGTGCAAGCTGCGATTCGTGTTACGACTACTCATCTACTGCTTCAAGAAGTGTCGACCAAGTCTCAACTTTTATATACTGTCGGTATAACTTTCTTTTGCTTGCATTGCACTTAATTCAAATAAGATAGTAGGTTGTTACTATCTTACTCATCTTCTTATACACACTGCTTCTTTCTGAAATTTTCGAAAAGAAGAGATTTAGTGGATTGCCCATCGGTTCGATTAAGGATCGTGGGTCTTAGAGTAGGAGTCGACCTACGCTCTGAACCAAGTAATCGAACATGTTCTCTACTTTTTTGCTGCACGATTTTATTTTAAACGAGTAAAAGAAAAGTTTTAAAAGCGCGATATTCACTCCCCCTCCCCCTCTATCGCACTCATTTGATCCTATAAATGGTATGTGCACCACCTTCATGGAGCTTCTCAAGGAGCTTCCGCATGTTGTACGACCTGAGGTCATGGTTCTTGATGACAGATTTGAGGACCCGCTCGAGGCCCTCTTGGTGGTGGAGCAAGTTGCGTTGGGCGATCAACCGCTAGGATAGGAGTAGGTGTAATGACTTCCCTCCTTTGGGCTGCTTGTGCTTCTTCAATATTTATGAACTCCGTTGCCCGATTGAGTAGAAGATTAAAGTTCTTTGGAGGTTTTCTGGTCAGATCACGAAAAAATCATTATCGGTGAGTCCTTAGGAAAAGGCATTCACCAAAATCTCTGTGGTAGCGGTGGGGATATCCATAGTCACCTGATTGAATATTTTAATGTAGGCTCTTAATGTCTCTTTAGTGACCAAAGACTAGGGAAAGGGTCCCTGGCAAGGCCCTCCGATGCTCAATTCAGTACAGCACCTGATGGAAGAATGAAAAATAGTAGAGGAAGTGCTCGCACGAGCGTAAGGTGTAGATGATGCTCCTTGCGTACTTTGCTAATGGAGGGGACTCCCTTTATATACCACTTCTCATAACCTTCATGATCACGAGTTGATTCAAGTTGTCGGAATTTGTTAGGTGATGAAAAGTGTGCAACCTGGACCTTTCAGAATGATTATACAAGGAATCTTTTGTCTACCTATTGAGGTATCTCTTTTGTCATTTATACTTCGTGTCATTACTAAGGCAGTTAGAGGAATATGCTGTCATGATTAGCTAGTTTATGAGAGACATAATAACTCTCGAAGAAGGCTTCAAAGGAATAATCCCTGACAAGTTCTGATAATCTGTTATAATGCTGTCAGGAATTGTCTGTTAAGTATGTCTCGGTCGATCGCCGGGACCGACCTTATTTATGCCTGTCTATGTATTAATTTGCTTGGTCGTGTATTAAACATTGTAAAAATCTGTTCAGAGACTGATATGACGTCCAAAGTATGATAAGAACTCATTTGAGAGGTCATATGATTAATTGTATATTAAAATAGCATTTAAGAGACTATGTGATATCAAGTAATTTTAGACTCGGCCAACCTTTGCCTGGCTGAACGTTCATGTGAATCCTCCAGAGGGCAAGTGCCTCTAAGGCCGACTTGTCTTTGCTCGTTTGAGTGCATATTGAGAACTTTATGAGGCTGAGTGTCCTTGAATCCAGTCGACTTTTACCCGGCCGGGCGGATACAGAGGAACTTATGTTCGACCAACCTTCATCTAGTCGATTGTATGTTTAAGAGCTTTATGAGGCTAATGGTGCTAAGCCCGGCCAGTCTTTTTCTAGCCAACCTTTCCCCACTTGCATTTGTAGTGAGGACTTTATGAGTCTAAGGGTGCTAAGCCCGGCCAGCCTTTCCCCGCTCGCATGTGTATTGAGGACTTTATGAGGCTAAGGGCGCTAAGCTCGGTTGACCTTTGCCCGACTGACCTTGTTCTGCCCGAGTGGGTATTGAGGACTTTATGAGGCTAAGGGTGCCAAGTCTGGCTGGCCTTTTTTTGGCCGGCCTTTTTTCCACTCACATGTGTATTGAGGACTTTATGAGGCTAAGGGTGCTAAACCCGACTGGCCTTTGCCCAACTAGCCTTTTTCCGCTTGTGCGGGAATTGAGAACTTTATGAGGCTAAGGGCGCTAAGCCCGACCGGCCTTTGCCTGGTCGGCTTTTTTCCATCCGCGTGGGTATTAAGGACTTTATGAGGCTAAGGACGCTAAGTCCGATCGGCCTTTACTCGGTTAGCCTTTCCCCGCTCGCATATGTATTAAGGACTTTATGAGGCCAAGGGTGCTAAGCCCGGCTGACCTTTGTTCGGCTGGCCTTTTTCCCCCCGCGTGAGAATTGATTACTTTACGAGGCTAAGGGTGCTAAGCTCGACCGACCTTTTTCCGCCCACGTGGGTATTGAGGAGTTTATGAGGCTAAGGTTGCTAAGCCTGGCCGACCTTTGCCGGGTCGACCTTTTTCTGCCCGTTGGGTATTGAGGACTTTATGAGGCTAAGGTCACTAAGCCTGGCCGACCTTTGCCGGGTCGACCTTTTTCTGCCCGTTTGGGTATTGAAGACTTTATGCGGGTAAGGACGCTAAGCCCGATCGTCCTTTCCCTGGTCGCATGTGTATTGAGGACTTTATGAGGCTAAGGGTGCTAAGCCCGGCCGACCTTTGCCCGATTGACCTTTTTTTCACCCGCACATGTATTGAGGACTTTATGAGGCTAAGGGCGCTAAGCTCATCCAGCCTTTGCTTAGCCAACATTTTTCCGCCTGAGTGGGTATTGAGGACTTTATAAGACTAAGGGCGCTAAGCTCGACCGGTCTTTGCCCGACCAACCTTTTTCCGCCCACGTGGGTGTTGAGGACTTTATGAGGCTAAGGGCGGTAAGTCCAGGTAGCCTTTGTCGGGCCTGTCTTTCCCCACTCAGATGTGTATTGAGGACTTTATAAGGCTAAGGGCTCTAAGCCCGGCCGACCTTTGCTCAGCTGACCTTTTTCTGCTTCAGTGTGTATTGAGGATTTTTTGAGGCTAAGGGTGCTAAGCCTGGCCAGCCTTTGCCCGACCGACCTTTTTCCACCTGAGTGAGTATTGAGGACTTTATGAGGCTAAGGACGTTAAGCTCGGCCGACCTTTTTCCGCCTGCGTGGGTATTGAGAACTTTATGAGGCTAAGGCACTAAGCCCGGCCGACCTTTTTCTGCCCGCGTGGGTATTGAGGATTTTATGAGGTTGAGTGTCCTTGAATCCAGCTGGGTGGATACAAAGGAATTTATGTTCCACCAGCCTTCATCTGGCTGATCGTGTGTTTAAGAGCTTTATGAGGCTAAGGGTTCTAAGCCGACCGACTTTTCATCTGGCCGAGCTTCCTTGAACCCGACCGTCCCTTTACTGACTGAGCGCATTATCTCTTTAGTTTCAAAGTGAAACCCCAGAGTCATCATATCTGACCAAGTTTATAGTCGGTCGTCCTTATCCGGACGTCCTGCTGTAGGGCTGCATGAGCAAGACCCGAGAACTTTGAGGTTGGGCGATCAATAGAACCAGGTATAGAATGCTCATCCATCTTGACTTTAACTATCACATCATCTTGACTTTGACTACCACGTCATCTTCTGGATCCGCTCATTAAAACCTGTATCACCATATATTAGCTTTTGTCTTTTATTTCCAAACACTGCATATTTAGTTTCTCACTAAATTCAAAAGAATCTATATAAGAATCACTCTTAAATAAATAAAAGTTCTCCCAAATACTCCCTGCATCTTACTTCATCTTTAACTTCTAATTCTACGGGATGTACAGTTACTTAGAGGAGGTAGATTTACTATAATACAGTAAAATATCGGGAAAAAAAAAACTCGAACATTCCTTAGTTAATTTTACAGTCGGTTATAAATTGATTATGAGATTTGTTTTTTTTTACACAAATCTGGGAATAATCGTAAGGAGCACACATATTTTATTTTTGTTTTTCATTTCTTTACTTCTTTTAATTAATTTTATGATGATTTTTTTTAATATATGCTCAACTAATTCTGGTAATGGGCAATTTTTCCAAACATTTTTATCAGGAAAATTCAGAAGTGCAAATGGGATACACTCTTTGGGTGTTTGGAGTCTGCGTAACACTTATGTCATTGCACGATGCTCGGGGGTATTTGAAGATGATTTTTATTCTATGAAAGCATTCGCGCGGTGAATGACAATAATAAATCTCACCTTCAATCTATTTCATGCTAACTTTCTCCTCTTATATTTTTATTTTCCATATTTTTTTCTTAAGACTTTTTTTTTAAAAAAAAATTGAGGTAAGTTCTCTATTCCATGATTTTTAGACTCTTTTAAAAGCCGAAAAGGAGAGAGAACAATTTTAAAGGGAAAAAAAAAACCTCTTAAATAAAGTAAAAGAAAAACGAGAGAAAATGAAAAATATGCAGGGAAGGGAAAGGAAAAAGACAAAAATAGCGCTCACAGGTGACATTGCGGGCTGACCGGTAGCACGAGCGGCCGTCTCACGGGGCTGTCCAGCACCGCGGGCCACAGCCCCACGAGGTGATCTCGTGCAAGGTCCCTTATTGCGATTGCGTGAGACTGCCTTGTGCGGTGGACGAAAGCATTAAAAAAAAATCATAAATATATCAGTCGAACATAAGAAAACAATACAATTTATTTAAAAAAAATAAATAAAAAGGAAAAAAAGTATTATGTGTTGCAAAATAAATTATGTGGATATTCATAACCCTCAATGATTTCATAAATTCCTTCATCTACATAACCTATCATCTTTTAAACTCCTAAGTTATATAAATTCATGAGGAGTTTCAGTATGATTATTTACCTATAAATACATATGTATATTCATTTTAATGAGTAAGAAAGAAAGAGGAAAAAGAGAAAAGGTTAATAATATTTCTTTTTCATATACAATTGCTTATATAATTTTATAACACGTTATCAGCACGATAATTTTATATATTATTAAATTAGTTATAGGTAATATATAAAAAAAAGTATATATATATTTATATATACATATATTTTTTTTTCTCAATCAAAATTATTCACATGCCAAAAAGTTAAATTTATAGTTCCTTTATCATTTGTTAGCTATTATTCAATTAATTATTAGTTAGTTACTTATTTATATGACTTGCAACATTTCAAAAATTTTACAATATTTTACCATTAAGTATTACCAAATCATCTTTTGATTATATCATGTTTTATCATTTATTAATAAATATATATGATGCACGTTAATTATTATTAATAATTTGGTTTTCTTTGTAATAGATTCTTACTATGTTCAATCTTTCAAAGTTAGAGTTTGTGGCTCTTGATATTTCGGGAAAAAATTATCTATCATGAATTTTGGATGCGGAGATTTATTTGGATGCTATGGGTCTTGGAGACACCATAAAAGATGGAAATAAGGAATCATTACAAAATCGTGTAAAAGCAATGATATTCATTCGTCACCATCTTCATGAAGCATTGAAAATTGAATATTTGACAATTAAAGATCCACTTGAGCTATGGAATAATTTGAAGGAAAGGTATAGCCATTATAAAACTGTGATTCTTCCAAATGCTCGTTATGAATGGATTCATTTACGTTTACAAGATTTTAAATCTATAAGTGAATATAACTCAGCAATGTTTAGAATTAGCTCAAAATTAAAATTATGTGGTGAAAAAATTATTGATGAAGATATGTTGGAAAAAATATATTCTACCTTTCATGCATCTAATATGCTCCTGCAGCAGTAATATAGAGAGAAAGGTTTTAAGAAATATTCTGAGTTGAGTACATGTCTTCTGGTGGCTGAGCAAAATAAGGAGCTTTTGATGAAAAATCATGAGATCCATCCAACTGGTGCTAGTCCAATCCCTGAAGTGAATGAGATAACTGGTAAAAATGATAAACGACAGCACAGACAAAAATTTCATCATGGTCTTGGCCGTGGGCGTGGTCGTGATCGTAGATACGGAAATGATCGATCTCAAGAAAATCATGATGGTTATAATAAAAGAAACACAACAACTCACCAGAAGTGGGTTAACAATAATGTTCACCAAAAGTGGACAAATGACAATGGTAAAAGGGTACAAAGTGGACAAGATAATGACGAAAAGAAACCAGAAAATTCATGTTATAGATGTGGCATGAAAGGACACTGGTCACGTACTTATCGTACGCCAAAATACTTTATTGATCTCTACCAAGCCTCTTTAAAGGGCAAGGCAAAAGATATAGAGACAAATGTTGTCTTTCAAGACAATAACACAATTGTTGGTCCTTCTATGACAACACACTTGTAGGCTGGAGGTTTCTAAAGTACGATTTGGATGTTTCTGATTTCTTTGCAGATCCTGATGGAGGGATAGACAATTTGGCTGGAAATGAAGATATTTATGGAAATGTCTAAATTAATCAAATATTTTAAAATAAATTAGTTCATTTGCTATTAGGTTTTCTTTTACTAATCTTTTAGTTGTTTCTCATTATGTATCTCTTTTGTTTTAATGAAGAATATCATGACTTTTGGATTCAATAATGGAGATTTATGTCTTATTGATAGTGCAACGACACATTCTATATTCAAAAAGGAAAAATATTTTTCTTATTTAGAAATGGGTGAAAGTAATGTTAAGGTACTACAAATATTATTGAAGGTTCCGGAAGAGCTAATATATCATTATTTGGATGAATAAAATTTGTTATTGACAATGCATTGTTCTCTCCTAAGTCTCAAAGAAATTTGCTAAGTTTCAAAGATATTCGCCGAAATGGATATCACATTGAAACATATGATGAGAATATTGAATATCTCTATATTACAAAATTAGTGTTGGGTAAGAAACATGTATATGAAAGATTACCTGCTTTCTTATCTGGTTTGTATTACACAATAATATATGCAGTAGAAACAAATGCAATAGTAAACCCGAAGTTTACTGATTCAAATGATTTTATACTTTGGCATGACCGATTGGGACATCCTGGTTCTACAATGTTTCAAAAAATTATCAAGAATTCACATGGACACCCATTAAAGAACCAGAAGATTCTCCAATTTAATGAATTCTCATGTTCTACTTGTTCTCAAGGAAAACTTATTATGTGGCCTTCACCATTTAAAGTTAGAATTGAATCCCCTGCATTTCTGGAATGTATACAAGGTGATATATGTGGGCCTATTCACCCACCATGTGGACCATTTAAATATTTTATGGTGCTAATTGATGCCTCTACAAGATGGTCACATGTATGTTTATTATCAACTCGCAACCTGGTGTTTGCGAGATTGCTCGCCCAAATAATTCGGTTGAGAGCTCAATTTCCAGAATATTCTATCAAGAAAATACGTCTTGATAATGCGGGTGAATTTACATCCCAAATATTTAACGACTATTGTATGTCTATTGGAATAACTGTTGAACATCCTGTTGCTTATGTTCATACACAAAATGATTTAGCTAAATCATTTATTAAACGTCTCCAGTTAATAGCTAGACCATTGATTATGAGAACTAAGCTTCCTACATCTATTTGGAGGCATGCTATTTTACATGTAGCAACACTTATACTTATCAGGCCAACCAGTTATCATATATTCTCCCCTTTACAATTGACTTTTGGTCAAGAGCCTAATATATCCCATTTGAGAATATTTGGATGTGCGGTATATGTGCCAATTAACCCACTACAACGCACTAAAATGGGACCCCAAAGGAAATTGGGAATATATGTTGGATATGATTCCCCTTCAATTATAAGATATTTGGAACCAATGATAGGAGATGTTTTTACGGCGCGATTTGCTGACTGCCACTTTAATGAAACAATTTTTCCAAAGCTAGGGGGAGAAAATAAAGAGTTTCCCAAAGAAGTCACTTGGCATGCATCATTATCGCAATTTGATCCTCGTACAAATCAATGTGAACTTGAAGTTCAAAGAATAATACATTTGCAAAATATTGCAAATCAATTGCCTGATGCATTCACTGACTTGAAGAGAGTGACTAAGTCACATATACCAGCTATTAATGCTCCGGCTCATATTGATGTACCAATTGGACAATCAATTAATGAGATTACAACTCGCCTGAAGCGTGGTAGACCAATCGGTTCTAAAGATAAAAATCCTCGAAAAAGGAAAGGAGCAACTAATCAAGATGTTCATTTTGAAGCGCCTAAGTCTCCTATAGAGACAATTGACATAACTTTTGATAAAACTCCAGAAGAGGTCCAGATACTTGAAAATAATGAAGAAATCTCAATAAATTATGTCAAGACAGGGAAGAAATTGAATCGATCAAGATTAGTTATCGACAATAAATTTGCATACAATGTAGCGCTTGAAATTATTTATGAAAATGATGATCAAGAACCTAAATCTATTGAACAATGTCGTAGTATGCATGATTGGCCAAAATGGAAAGATGCAATTCAAGAGGAATTAAACTCACTTGCAAAACGTGAGGTTTTGGGACCTGTAGTCCAAACACCAAAAGGTGTAACCCCTGTAGGGTACAAATGGATTTTTGTACGAAAGCGAAATGAGAAAAATGAAATCATAAGATATAAAGCTCGTTTAGTGGCACAAGGTTTTTCTCAAAAACCTAGTATTGATTATGAAGAAACATATTCCCCTGAAGTGGATGCAATCACATTTCGATATCTTCTTTGTATGATAGCACAAGAAAAGCTTGAAATGCGTTTGATGGATGTAGTAGCAGCTTATTTGTATGGAAAACTTGATAATGATATTTATATGAAAATCCCTGAAGGACTCACAATGCCAGAAGCATCAAGTTCAAATTTTAAAAATATTTATTCCATTAAATTACAAAGATCTTTGTATGGATTGAAGCAATCTGGACGTATGTGGTATAAACGTCTAAGTGATTATTTGGTGCAACATAAATATCAAAATGATCCAATATGTCCATGTGTTTTTATAAAAAAGGATGGACTAAAATTTATCATTATTTCTATATATGCTGATGATTTAAATATCATTGGAAGTTCTGAAGAAGTTATACATACAGTTGATATCTTGAAAAGAGAATTTGAGATGAAAGATCTAGGAAAAACAAAATTTTGTATTGGATTAGAAATTGAACATTTTGCTGATGGAATTTTTATCCATCAATCAGCTTATACACTAAAGGTTCTAAAACGATTTTATATGGATAAAGCTCATCCATTAAGTTCCCCAATTGTTGTTCGATCACTTGATGTGAATAAAGATCCTTTTTGACCTAGTGAAAATGATGAAGAACTGCTTGGTCCTGAAGTACCATATTTAAGTGCAATTGGTGCATTAATGTATCTTGCTAATAATACAAGACCAGATATAGCATTTGCTGTAAATTTATTAGCAAGATACAGTTCTTCTCCAACACGTAGACATTGGAATGGAATTAAACATATATTTAGGTATCTTCAAGGTACCATCGATTTAGGCTTATTTTATTCTAATATGTCTACTTCACAGTTAATTGGTTATGCAGATGCAGGATATTTATCTGATCCACATAAAGGTCGATCTCAGACTGGTTATTTATTTACATATGGTGGAACAGCCATATCTTGGAGATCTATCAAATAAACCATAGCCGCTACATCATCGAATCATTCTGAAATACTTGCAATACATGAAGCCAGTCGGGAATGTGTTTGGTTGAGATTAATGATTCAACATATCAAGGAAAAATGTGGTTTAGCTACTAATAAGGAAATTCCAACAATATTATATGAAGACAATGCGACATGTATAGCTCAATTAAAGGAAGGGTACATCAAAGGGGATATAATTAAACATATCTCACCAAAGTTCTTCTTCACTTATGATCTACAAAAGAATGGTGATATTAAAGTTCAACAGATTCGCTCTAGCAATAATTTGACAGATTTATTTATTAAAGCATTACCTACAACAACATTTAAGAAATTAGTACATGGTATTGGAATGTGGCGGTACAGAGATCTCAAATGATATTTCAAATAGAGGGAGTAAATTTTTACTATATCATATTATATTGTCTGGTAAATTTATAGTGATACAGTTGCAGAATGACATACTCTTTTTTCCTTACTAGGTTTTTTTCCCATTGGGTTTTTCCTAGTAAGGTTTTAATGAGGCGGATTCCTTAATTATGGACATCCAAGGGAGAGTGTTGTAAAATAAATTATGTGGATGTCCATAACTCCCAATGAATTCATAAACTCCCTCATCTACATAATCTATCATCTTTTAAACTCCTAAGTTATATAAATTTATGAGGAGTTTCAATATGATTATGTATCTATAAATACATATGTATATTTATTTTAATGAGTAAGAAAGAAAGAGGAAAAAGAGAAAAGTTTAATAATATTTTTTTTTTCATATGTAATTGTTTATATAATTTTATAACATTATGATTTTTTTTATAATTTTTATTTCTGTCCATGACAAATAGGCATTACTCCCAACAATGCCTTTAAAAATATAAGTAAAAGTTGTAATGTGTGTTAGAAGATTAAATTTTAAATAGAATAAATATTTTTTAAAACATTTTAAATTATATATTACATTTTAAATTAATGAATAGTGTTAATCAGAATTAGTCGGAATCGGGCAAGGTCACTTTATTGCATCTAAAATCAAACGGAACAACAACTCTTTCCTTCCTGTCCAAATCTAATCCTGAAATTTTCCATGCAGCTCCAATTTCATTTCATTTGGCGAGCAGCTCCTGCACCAAGGCTTCCATGTTTACCAAGGAAGATCCACCTTGTTCCCATGCCTTCTTAGCCGCCGCCATCATCTCCTCTGCCTTGGCCCTCACTCTCCTTCCTTCCTCGCTCTCCCCCATTAACGTCCTCACTCCCTTCTCCAACTCCTCCGCCTTCACAAAGTTGCTCTTCGCCCTCTCCACCTTCAGCTGCAGCGCCACCCCCATCTCCTCCGCCATCACCACCGCGTTCGAATGCTGCTCCGCGTACAGCGGCCACCCCAGCAGGGGGACCCCGCATTGCAGGCTCTCCAGGCACGAGTTCCACCCGCAGTGCGTCACGAATCCCCCCGCCGCCCGGTGAGCTAGTATCTCCGCTTGCGGCACCCACGACGGCCATACCATCCCCCTCGCCTTCGTCCTCTCCAGAAATCCCTCCGTTAGCACCTCCTCCAGCTTCGGTTCCGCCGGCTTCCGCATCCCGAGCACCACCTCCTCCGACGCCACCCGCAGCACCCATAAGAACCGGCACCCGCTACGCTCGAGACCCGCCGCTATCTCCCCCACCTGCTCAGCGGTGAAGCAGCCTCCGCTTCCGAAGCAGAGGAACACAACCGAGCGTGCCGGCTGCCCGTCGAGCCACGCGACGCACTCGTGCTGCCGATATTTCTCGCCGTCATCGCGCGCGATCAGCGGACCGACGGGGTACACCGGCGGGGTCCGACGGCCGGGGGCGCAGAGACCCTCTTCCAGCGCCCGCAGCGTCGCCGGCTCAAGATCCGTGAAGGTGTTGATCACGATGCCTTTAAACTCGGAGTAGCGCCGGCCATGGTGGAGGAAGCAAGTGTACCTCCCGCTCTTCTTCCTCATGAAGGGCGACGGCATCGAGATCGGCGGGATGGGGCACACGCCCGGAACCCTCACCTCTTCTTCCATCTCCTCGAACTCCACGGGGAACTTCTCCTCGAGGGTTGGGAGATAGAGAATAAGAGAGAGGAAGGCGGCGTTTGAGGGGAAGTAGACATAGCAAGGAACACCGAGTTCGGCCGCTACGTCGATCGCTCCGGTGGCAAATAAGTCAACGATTAAAGCGGCCAAAGGGGCGTCGCCGGAGCGCAAGAGGTCATGGAGCACGGATTTGATTTGTTGTTTTTGATCCTCCATATAAGCGGAGATGAAATCCTCGGGTCCGTCGAAGTCCTTGGGCAGATCGACGGGCTGGAGATGGCAAAAGTCGATGTCGAGGTCGGAGTCGGCGACGGTGGCGATAAAGTGGTCAACGGGTATGGCAGGGACAGGGGCGATGAGGACGGTGACGGAGAAGTGGTATCGGTGGAGGAGTTTGGCCATCTCGAGCATGGACATGATGTGGCCGACGGCAGGGATCGGGAGGAGCACCACTCTGCCTTTCGCCATTTTTCTCTGTAGAGCGGAGGGGAAAATTCGATAGCAACTCAGGATCTCCTCCTCACTTTAGATACGACCGAGGAGATTTAACATATTTATTAAAAAAAACCCCTTTTAATTTATTCGATAAAATTCCTAATTAATTTTTTGCTAAAATTTAGTTTAATAAAATTTTTAATTATCCTTCAATATTTCTTCGCTTCTATTTATTCAAATAAAATAATAACTAACTTTCTCGACGCATACAGGTCCTCCAAATTTAGTAACCTGTTTTTTTTTTAAAAAAAAACTCTTTTAAATCGTTAATGACGTGCTAATAGTGATTAATAATCTTTAATGGCTCTAAAAAATTCATATCATTCAGCTTCCAGCGAGAACTGCAATAGCTTGGTCTGACATCTCTCAGCCTGTGGATAGCTGTCAAAAAAATACGAACACTAAGCAAGTCACAAAGATACTTCAGAACTAGTGCAAGGAAACATTATAAAATGATAAATAATAAAAAAAAAACACCAGTCACTAATTGAAGGGTTGGCGACAAAAACTTTAATTAGAAGGATTGCCGTAGTGTAAACACTCTTTTCATGTAACGAAGCTACCAAGTTTATCTAGAACATTTTACAGGAAAAGGGAAAACAAAGACTCCATGAAAACTAGACTATCTGCATCGGGCGCGACTTGTCAGGCCAGTAAAACCAATCACTGATCTATTTCATGTAGTCAACGGCCTAATATTTGACTGTCATGACAGATGAACACACATCCCTAATTGTTAGCATCACAAGGAAGAAACATAACGTTCTTTTTTGTTTTCTCGTGCTCAGTCATCACAGTTGTTTATGATATTATTCATGAAAATTGATATTATTAGTTGAATATATATATATATATATATATATATATATATATATATATATATATATATTTTGAAGTTTATTTGTTTAATTTAATAAATTATTTAAATTTATTTATTTATTTAATTTTATATATATTAAATGAAGATAAATAAATTATTATCAAATTTCTCATTTTCTATAGTCCATGATGTTTATGCAAAATCATCACTTGGGGCCGTCCAGTAGGTCGACTTTCGTATGCATGCGCAACACCAAAGAATTTCATTAGCTTGTTAATTAATTGGTACAAGTAGTAATCCTTGTTGGCATTTCTATAAACAAAACTTAAATTAATTAAAAAACTGGAAGACAATGGCAGCAGGTCTAGATAAGAAAATTTGTTTTCCAAGTCTAATTATATTTCACCTGCTCTAGCCAATTAGGATGGTTAGGAATCGTGTTAACTACGCGTGAAAGGATGACTTTTATTCATCTGTGAATCAGAAAAAGCTACAACTCGATGAAATTAGGGACGACAATGGGTAGAAGTTGGAAAGATTTCATATCATCTATATTTATTTTCATTTATTATATTTATAATAATATTTATTTTTTATATTCATCGGATATTTAACTTTTATATACATATTCATACTGTCAGAATGTCAAGTATTTATAATTTACTCATTATCATATTACTCTCTACCATTTTTATTTTTTAAAAAAGAATTATTTCAATGTACTTGTCAGCTCTTTCTCGTCTCGCGCTCCTTCGATCGGATGAACATTTCCCATAAAATAGAAAATGAAATATGTGTTGATAAATGAATAAAGTAACAAACTAAATTTTTTTTTATAAGACGAAAAACGAACTACAGTTTTTTCTTTCTAAATATATATATATATATATATATATATATATATATATTAGGATTTTATCATATTCACTTCTATACCCATACTTAAATATTCATTTATTATAATTGGATATAAAAATTTCCTCCATATCCTCCTCTATTCGGATTGAATATTAGATTATCCATAAAATTGGAATGAAATTACCGTCCCTAAAAAAAATCCCCTATCCAGAACCAACTAGAAGTCTGTCTTTAGTGCCATAAGCTTTGCACGCACGATCAAATAGGCTTCACAACCCGACTCCCAAATGCAAACACCAGCTGCCCATCTGAATTTCATATCACTCCAGCAACCCCATAGATATACATGTGTCCACGTCGATCCGGAGATGTCTAACCGGAATTGAAGACCAACAGCTTGGAGAGATAGAACCAGGAAAGAAAATAAGGCAAAACTTGTTATTGGTTTGGCTAGAAGAAGAGAAAAAAACTATGATTCTTGCTTTCGATGCAATCGATCTTTAGAATTTCGATATTTGACAATGTATTCAAGTATGGTCAGGTTGACTAAAGGTTAATTTAAATATGACTTGATGTTTGGAAGAGAGAAGTCTAGTCAGAACTAGATGACTAGCATGCGTAAGTCCTAATCAAAGGTTAGACAGGTGAGAAGTCTACTAAGTGACTAGTCTTAATTGAAGGTTAGACAAGGAGAAGTCCTGGTGAGTAAAATCATAGCCTAGCGAGTGAAGTTTGATGATGGAAGTCCTGGTGAGTAAAATCATACCTTAGTGAGTGAAGCTAGGTGGTGAAAATTTTGATGAGTAAAGCCAGACAATGGAAGTCCTAGTGAGTAAAATTAGGCCTTAGTGAGTGAAGCTAAGTGGTGGAAGTCTTGGTGAGTGAAACCAGACAACGGAAGTCTTGGAGAGTAAAGCTAAACAACAGAAGTATTGGAGGTGTAAATTCCAAGTATATATTGTTGGAGCACTGTAAATGTCCTATGTTTTGATGTTTGGGCAAAAATTTAAGTTAAATTTATTGTTATATTTGATATGCATTGTGAGTGCGTAGGATACATGTATAATAAGGAGAGTTCAAGTGTGATCTTGAACTCTCCAGACAACGGAAGTCTTGGAGAGTAAAGCTAAACAACAGAAGTATTGGAGGTGTAAATTCCAAGTATATATTGTTGGAGCACTGTAAATGTCCTATGTTTTGATGTTTGGGCAAAAATTTAAGTTAAATTTATTGTTGTATTTGATATGCATTGTGAGTGCGTAGGATACAGGTACAATAAGGAGAGTTCAAGTGTGATCTTGGCAAAGGAGGAAAGTTCAAGGGTAAGTTTTGGTAGTGTAAGTCCAAGCATATAGTCTTGGTAACGTAAGTCCAAGTGTGACTTGGTAATGGATGAAGTCCCAAAGGTGCAACCTCTTGGTAAAGGAAGACCCGACAACAATGACAAGGCCGATGGAAGCTCCAGAAGGCAAGCCATGAAGGATGGGGAGACATCCGAGGGACGCGAGGCTGATGGAGGAGGCTAGAAGGCTAGGTCTAGGTTGTGCGGGCAAGGACGAGTGCATGAGAGACTGTACTTAGAGTAAAATTTTTGTGTTAGCGTTACTGTAGCAGTTGACTGATATTTTTATCAGTCGACTGGTAACCGACCGTTGGATTGTAATGGTCGAATTCCATTTAGGACCAGTCGACTGGTGGTTATACTAGTCGACTGGTGGCGGGAAACACAACTTGTATTTTCTCCCAAGCTCTATTTAAGAGAGCTTGAGGTGTTTGGCTTTGGTTGACGAAATAGACTTGGTTAAAGTCTATTAAGAGTCTCCTAAGTGCTCCAAGCTTCTCTTGTGATTTAAGGGTTTTTGAATCAATGTTGTGGTGAGATTTCTCCGACGAGAAGAAGGTTTGAGCTAGCCAGAGTTTTTCGAGGAGTCATCCACCGACGGATCGGGATCGCCCACCTTACGGGCAATCATGGAGTAGGAGTTTATCTCCGAACCACATAAATAAATGTGTTATTGGATTTTCTATTTGTTAGTTTGTTTTGTATACCACTGTGTACTAACAATTGCAGGAAGCAATCGAAGTGGGTGATCAACTATTCACCCCCTTCTAGCCTGTGCCAGAAGTTTTAACAAGTTGTATCAGAACTTGGTCTCTCTTTGTACTAATCATCAAAGGAGCAACGTGGGCACTATCTCACGTGTGAGAAATAAAAGTAAATTTAAAACAGAAAGAGTTTTTTTTTTTTTTTTTTTGGTAAAAAGTGAAAATAAAATTTTATGTTAATAAATTTTCAATTAATGAAGCTTGATCCGAATCAGTTAGTTCATTTAACCTAACCCTGTATAATTGGGTTGATCCAAGTAAATTTTAATTTGATTTAAAATATTAGTTGATTTAATTAAATTAATTAGAATGATTTAATTAAATGAACTTAGATTAAAAAAATAATTGAACATCTCAATTAAATTAATTCTAAAAAGAATAAGAGATTTATGATCTTATTGTCTGATTGATCAATCCAATGTATTAGTCAATTGGAACTCTTTAAATATAAGAAAATTTATTTTTTTTATTTGCTTATGTATTCTGTATGGATATTGTTCCACACATATGTGAGAATTGAATTTGACTGATTTTGTTACTGGTTTATCGGTTTTGTACTGATATTATTATTTTTAATTCTAAATACCATAGATAATATACACGATGGATAGTCACTATGAACGACAACTTGAGTTTTGGGAGGAGATTAAGGAGCTTGATTATGATCCGGATCACAGAGCCAGATGGCTTATTGGTCGGCTCGATCGAATATTCTAGAAACTCAAACGAGAAGAGTTTTCAGTCTGGGACAAATATAGAAGATGGGCTCTGATTCAGTCACTGTCAGGCCATCTTTGTGATATAGCACACTGAATGATGGATCACTCTGAAGGGTGCATCTCGTATTCAAAGATGTGCATAGATTTACTTCATTTGGCATGTGATCCTGAAGAATCTGTAGAGGATCTAGATCTCGAAGAAATGGATCCCGCAAAATCCGAAGAGGATCCAGATTCCGAAGAAATGGATCTCGCGAATCTGAAGAGGATCTAGAAATTGATCCCAAAGAATTTGAGGAAGAAGATCCTGAAAAATCATAGGAGGATCTGGAAGAGTGTACGGAGGATCCTAAAATGGATTTGAATATGGACCTGAATATGAATATGATGGATGATTTAGAGGTTGATCCTGCCTTCATCGAGTCCGGGATGAACGAGATAATATTGCCCACTACACTAGTATTTTTTTTCTAGTAAAAGTGGTGCTAGTTTATCTTGCAAAGTAGAGTTCAGTTGTTATCACGGTCACTGTGTGTGGATAGTATTAAGCTCATATTAATAAAATCATGTAATAGAAACTGTTGTTATGTACAAATAGTACTATTTGAATGAAAAGTTATGTTATGCGTTAACAAACTTAGAAAAAGAATGTTATATGTTAACAATCTTGATAGAATGATTAGTTCATTTAATGATACGTTCATTTGATGGAATATGTGTAATATAACTAATCAATGTTGATTAGATTGGAACATACAAATGATGAGTAGAAATGTAGTTAGTGTTGTGTCCAAAGGATGTTCACATTCTCCACAATGGCATGATATTGTCCACTTTGGGCCTAGACCTTCATGGTTTTGCTTTTGGACTCTCCCCAAAAGACCTCATACCAATGGAGATATTTTACATCCTTTTAAACTCATGATCTTTACCAAATCTTTCCAATGTGGGGACTTTGATTGAACCCCAATAATCCTCCCCTTAAATGAATGATCATAATTACTCTCATGGTTCAGGCCTTCCCTTGAGCATTCAGTCACCTTGACTTATTCCGAGCCTCCCCGTAAGCAGCTGGTTCCGGTCAATGTAGACCTGCTTCGGGCCTATCCGCGAGCATCCTATTACCCTGACCTGCTTTGGGCCTATCCACGAGCATCTGGTCACCCTGACCTGCTTCGGGCCTCCCTGCGAGTATCTGGTCACCCTGACCTACTTGCCTTCCTACAAGTATTTGATCGCCCTGACCTACTCCAAGTCTCCCCGCAAGAATTCAGTCACTCTGACCTGCTCCGGGCCTCCTCACAAGCATCCGATCACCCTGACATACTCTAGACCCACCCTCAACTTCGTTCAAGGCCACCCCACATTGCATCGGGTCTTGACCATGGCTCTGATACCATTTGTTTTGCCTAAAGGATGCCCACATATATCCACAATGGCATGATATTGTCCACTTTGGGCCTAGGCCCTCATGGCTTTACTTTTGAGCTCTCCCCAAAATGCCTCATGCCAATGGAGATATCTTACATCCTTTTAAACCCATGATCTTTACCAAATCTTTCCAATGTGGAACTTTGATTGAACCTCAACAGTTAACACTTAATTTTGTAAACCAATTCTAATTTACACTGAGTCAATAATTAATTACATGCATATAAATTACATTGAAATAATAAATAATGTGTTTATTTATTGTAGATTTTGGTAAATAAAAACATCATAGCTGAACTCAATAAGGGAGAGAAATTATATGGGGATAACTACAAAATTAGGCACCTCAAGATATAATATGTTCTTGAGAAACAAGAAGTTCTAGAGGCTATAAATTAGTTCATGGAAGAACCGATTGATGGTTCTACAGCACAGAATAGACGTGACCTTGATGCCTATAAGGCATGGAAAAGGAAGGGCTCCACTGCTAAGGGAATATTAATTAATTAAATGGTGGATGACCTGACATTTGAGTATGAGTCATTACTATCGACTCATGTTGTTTGGGTAGCCCTTAGAGAGAAGTATAATGGAGTAAGTTTGAATAAATTTTGTTAGTTGACAATTAAGTTTTATAGCTATAAACAACACTTAAATGTTACCATATCCCAACATATAAGGGAAATATGTAATGTGATTCGAGAGCTTAAAATCGTTGGTTATGAGTTGATTAATAAATAACATGTTCAAGTAGATTTGTTCGCTTCCTGATTTTTTGAAGACAATGAAACAGAACCTTATATACAATGAAAGTGTCAAGACTTTCACTGATATCTCACGCCATGTTGAACTGGAGGCGGAGAGAATAACATCCGCAAGGATTTCTGGCCAAGCTTTTGTAGCTGAAGGTTATGGTTCTAAGAACAAGAAAAAATGGTTTAAGAGAGAAAAGAGAAAAGGAAAAGAACCTGGTGTTGTTGTTGGGCAAAACTAAATTAAGAAGAAAGGAAAGAAATATGGATAAAAACCTAGGAGCAAGCTGGCTTGCTATGACTGTGTCAAGAAGAACCATTTTGCTCAGGATTGTATTGAGCCGAAAAAGGTAGATCCATCTTTATCTTCTTTCCATGTGCATTATGTTGCAAGTTCAGTGTTGTTAGTTAATTCTTATCCGTTGTGGATTATAGATTTAGGAGCAATGAACCATGTAGCTCGTTATCGAGCTACATATATGGAGTATCATCGGGTACCAGCTGACAACAAATGGATATATGTGGGAAACAATGCAAGGATTGAAGTTAAAGACGTTGGTACTTGCAAACTTAACCTACGTGGTGGGCGTACTTTGTTTCTACATGATATCTCGTATGCTTTTGAGATTCGATAGAATATGGTTTCCGTTACTAGTCCTCTTGATTTAGGTTATTGTGTAAACTTTTATAGTCATTGTATAGAACTTTGCATTAACTCTGTGTTAATTGGAAATGATTATGTAATGAATGATTTCGATGTAGAACCAAGTAATAATTATGGAATTGATGGTTATTGATACTGTCCGAAAGTCAAAGAGACAGAATGCTGAGGATGTGGCGCTCCCGCTGATCGCCTGTAGACTCCGCTCGGACTTGCAATACAAACTACGTCAGTGCCGAACTAGGGAAGAGGTCCCAGCGTTGGCCCTCCGAAGCTTAAGTCAGTCACCAGCGATGAAGTATAGGGCGGAGCAACAAGAAGACTGTAGCTTAAATAGTGAATATCGCATACCTCCGCCGATATTTAGACCCCCATTTATATAGAGCTCCTGTAGCGTGCATACACACTTCCCAAGGCAAGCACACTTCTCAAAGTTTTTCCTGAAAAGACTTGTCAGTAAAGTGTCCCTGACACAGTACCGCAATGGACCGAGCATATCTCTGAAGTGATAGTGGAAGCTTCCGCCATATGATCTTCTGGTCGTTCATGCCTGGTGTTAGTGGCATCCACTCCCAAAAGGATGTCGATGGATATTAGAGGGAGTGTACTGCTAGGCCAAGTGGGTTGGCTGCTCGGTCGAAATTTCGCCGCTCTTGTGACCCGTCCGGTCGGCCAAAACCTCGCTACTCTTGTGCATTGTGTCCACTCAATCGAAGTTCCGCTACGCCAGCTGAATCCTGCTACCAGGCCAAGCGAGGTAGCCGCTTGGGCGAAGTTGAACTTTGCCTATATCAAGTTTTGCTGTCTGGCCGAGTGGGGTAGCCGCTTAAGTTTCTGCACATCGCCCCCCTTGAGCGTCGGTCGTTTGACTTCTCCCTGTGGCGAAGGAGGCGGCAGATTGGGACCTTCTCCCTCTGGTTGGGGCATGGTCGCCCAATCGACCATCGATATTCGAGCGTTGACCACCTTGACTTTGACCTCCACCGTGGTCGTGGGGTGGGGCCCCTCATCATCATCGCATCACATGCCTCCCTCTCAAGTCTAGTCCAAGGAGGCTGCAAATCTAACTGACTGGATAATTGTCTGAGCATTTTTCCACCCGATCAACCTTCGACACTACTTGGTTTTTGACCAAGACGCAACCGCTTCCTGCCGGTTGGCTTGTTGAAGCTTGTCGTTCGACCTTAGGTATACTCTCTCAATCCGATCGGCGCAACGAAGGTTTATACTTGTGAAATCTTTTCTTGGGTTGTCTTGGGCGACCACGATCCTAGTTGACGCCACATAGATTTCTAGGAAATCATGCAAATCTCTGCGCATTAAGACTGAGCATGCCTCCATGCCCTCATTAAATGCTGACCCATGGTGAGGCGCCACGTGTTGCGCCCACTGCTGCCGCATGCCCGACGTGATAGTCAGATATCTGCTGGTGATGTGACGTTTGACGATTCAAATTCAACGGTCAAATCTCGGCCTGGGTTTCTGCAACCTAGATCGGATAGCTCTGGTCGGCCGACCCCAGGGTTATAATCCCGTGTGTGTCGCCACTTTTGTATACTTCTCTTCGAGTTCTTCGGCGACTCTCCTGTGCTCCTCCAGTGACCTTTTTCAGTAAGCTTCCCTTCCATCGTCTCTTGCTTTCTCGTCTTCCGACGTCTGCACTTCCTCGTTTTCGAGTTTTTCGGCGTTTGTGTCCCGGCGATAATTCCGCCAGTAGGTTTTCTTTCCTTCGCGTCTCTTCACCTTCCCTTGTTTTGCAATGGTGAGCTCCTCACAGCCTCCCGCTGGCATCCCTGGGCTCTGGTACACATCTAACGAGCTCCAATTTGACGCCGGCAATGCTGAGAGTCTGAAAGTCGCTTTTGAGCTTCCTCCCGAATACGAAGTTGTTCTTCCTTCTTCCGATCAGCCAAATTCTCTACCACCCGACTGTATTTGCTTCTTTAGGGGTCATTTCACCGCCGGTCTACAGTTTCCCATCCACCCTTTTTTTCCGCCGTGTGTAAATATTTTCGATTCTCCCTTCATCAGCTAGTGCCGAACTTCTTTCGGCTGCTGTGCTGGGTGGTGGTTCTTTTTCGCCTGCACGACATCCCCCTTACTCCCCGGCTCTTTCATTACTTTTATTATCCCAAGTTATCTGAGCCGGGGATTTTTTTTCCCAAGCCCGAGTGGACTTGGTTTTCTTTGATAAAATGACGACCTCCAACAAACATCGGAAGGAGTACTTCTTTTTTGTGTGCTTTCCCGAGCGGCCGGACTTCCCAACAAACTGTCAAATCAACGTGGCGACTCAACCTCCATTAAAGAAGTATAAGAGCCGATCGAACTACCTCAACGTAGCCTCTATGTTGGCCGGTCAGAAATATGACATCCACAAGCGACTGCTAGAGGGTGTCTTTTATATTTTCAGCTTGAGTCTGATCCACACCCGGCTTTCGTTCAACCTAGGTATGCGATCACTTTACTTCTTTCTTTGATTCTAACTGTTTTTTCTTCCTTTCTTGTAGTTGAAGTCATGCTACGTGCACGTCTAACCCGCAAGGCAAAGCTCACGAATGTCGCGATCAACGCGGCCGCTATGGAAGAACTGGGGAGCCGCGGTCTGCAGCCGGTTGGCTTACAAGAAGAGCCACAGGACGAGAGCGAAGCGGCTCCCGTCTTGGTAAGCGGTGGAGCGACTGGCGGCTCCCAACCTCCTTTCAAATGGCTTCTGATCGTCCAAGTTGAGGGGGCTTCGGTCTCAACCTCTTCAGCTGAGCCATTGATCAGGCGCAAGAGGCGTCGAGCGGAGCCTTTATCCTGCTCCGCCACTTTGGGGGTGCAGTTTGCCGAACAGGTTGAGACGTCGACCCCCGCTCTAGTCCAAGAGTCTGCTGCTCCTGAGTCATCATATCGGACTCCCTCCCTGTCCGGCCAGCCACAAGGAATAATCTGCGCGCCGTCGGTGGCCTTTATGCCACCAAAGTCAAATGCTAAGAAGTCGAGCATCCGCCCAGCGTCTTCGTCGCGGTCGTCCGGATGAGCCACTTTTGCACAATCAACCTCGAGTGGCCAACGACACATTATGACAATTCTTCACCTGCCGAGCGAAGAGTGGCATGAGTCTAGCACCAAATCTCGAGCTCCTGAGCACCAAATTATCATCCAAGGGTCGCTCGCCCAAATGTGGGTCGATGCCCAGGCCTGTGCGACGATGATGCCTCCGGGGGCGCTCGCGGACAACCACACTTAGATGTCTACAGGGGTAAGTTTCGCATTTTCATAGTTTATTTCTGATCGACACTTATATTCGCTTCGTTGTTCACAGTACTGGGTGGAGAGCCTGGCCATATGCCAAAGTCTCGCATTTTTGGAGGAGGAAGTGAAGAAGATGAAGGCGTTAAGTGGCCAATCCTCCACCACTCAAGAGCATACGAACGCCGAGGCGGCCAAACTGCGAGCCGATATGGTGAAGAGCACCAAATTGCTCAAGGTCGAACGGGAAAAAAGTTCAGGGCAAGCCACTCTACTGGCTTGGCTCAATAATCAGGTCACCACCTTCGACAATAAAATCGAGTCGACTAATGCAAGGAAGAACCGGGCTATCGAAGACCTCGAACTAAAGAATAAGGAGGTCCGAGCCCTCGCCCAAAAACTCAAGGAAACCGAAGATTTTTTGGTCGCCGAATGGAACAACCGGTCGGCTGAAGAGGCTGCTCTTCGCAGCCAACTCGCGGCCCAAAACAATGAGCTGGCCACCTCCAAGGATGAGCTGGAAGCCTCCTGAGCAGCCTTAAAGACCTACCAAGATGTCGAGCCTAGCCGTTTCGAGGCTATGAAGAAAAATTACCTCCTTTCGGATGCTTTCAACGAAAAGGTCGTCGATCGGACTCTGTGCCTTTTTGATCTGACCATCGATGGGACGATCAACCAGCTCAGAGAGGGTGGCTACTTGCCGGCAGCGCTGATCAGCAGCATCATCAGCCGGGACAAACTTACTGCATCGCTGCTTGACGATGCCTTGAACTACCTTGAGTGAAGTCGAGAGCTCTTGTAAAATTTTTGAAGTCTTAATAAATTCTTGTCCGTTCGAACAAGCTTTATCTCCTTGTATGTTTTTCAACTCTTTTGAGCATTGTAAGAACTCATGACCTCGTTACTCCGATCGTCCATGATTAGTCTATCTAAACGACCGATCCTTTTGTATTCAGAGTTCCATTATGATTTTGCAAACTTCCGATCGGCCTAGGAGCATTTCGAAGAATAGTGCCGAACGATCACTATACTTTGAAGACTTCAAGCTTTTGAGTAGACTGGGTTCACGGTCGGCTATTCATCGACGCTTGCCCTCTCTCTAAGTCAAGGGTTTAGGGTCACCGCTCGGCTGTTGAGGAAGATTATGCGAACACTGGGGTTTAAGGTCGCCACTCGACCATTGGTGTAGCCCCGGGTTCAAGGTCGTCGCTCGACCGCTAATGTAGACCCGAATTTAAGGTCGCCGCTCGACCGTTGACGGAGACTAGAGTTTAAGGTCGCCGCTCAACCGTTGATAGAGACAGGAGTTTAAGGTTGTCGATCGACCGTTAGTGGAGACAGGAGTTTAAGGTCGTCGCTTGACCATTGGTGGAGATAAGAGTTTAAGGTCGCCGCTCGACTGTTGGTGGGGACAAGAGTTTAAGGTCGCCGCTCGACCGTTGATGGAGACAAGCGTTTAAGGTCGCCGCTCAACTGTTGGTGGAGATAAGAGTTTAAGGTCGTCGCTCGACCATTGATGGAGATAAGAATTTAAGGTCGTCGCTCGACCATTGATGGAGACAAGCATTTAAGGTCGCCACTCGACCGTTGATGGAGACAAGCATTTAAGGTCGCTGTTCTCGACCGTTGGTGGAGACAAGAGCTTAAGGTCGCCGTTCGACCGTTGATGGAGACAAGCATTTAAGGTCGCCACTCGACCATTGATGGAGACAAGCGTTTAAGGTGTTGGTGTGGTTAGCACTAACGGTCTAACTCAGGTTTTGATGAATGACAAATTAGGTAAAGTTAGGTTTGTCTTGTCTAACACTCTGATCGAGTGTGCAGGCGAAGTCCAGACAGGTCGACGGGCTGACCGGATGTCTGGCACGAAGCCCAGCTAGGTCAACGGGCCGACCAGATAGCTGGCACGAAGTCTAAATGGGTCGATGGGTTGATTGGACGTTTGGCACGAAGTCCAGCTAGGTCGACGGGCTGACCGGATAGCTGAAGCGAAGTCCAGACGGGTCGAAGGGCTGACCGGACGTCTGGCAGGTAAGTAAAGGTAAGTCACTGGAGGGGAGTGACTGTGAGGACGCCTTCCCGGGAAGGGAACTTAGGCGTCAATCCAACTTAGATCAATTTCGAAAATCTAAGTTGAGATCGTGACTAGATTCCGGTCTCGGAAAGACGGAATCTAAGTCATACTCTTTATGTTAAAATTATAAACTGTGCTAATATTTTGTTTTGCATGATATACATTATATATTTGCCTCGGACTAACCTTGTCTTGCAGGAGAAGAAGTTTCTGGAGAAAGGTAGGTCCGGGGCCCGGAGGGGATCCGGGCGCCCGAAGGGGATCCGGGCGCCCAGAAGGGATTCGGGCACCCGGAGGCAAGTTTTATCCCCTGACGCGACGTCGACACGTGGAGCTCATTGGTTGGACTTTCTACGTCATGGTTGAGGTGCCCTGAAGGTTTCAGGCACTCCGAGCATTATATAAAAGAAGGGTCAGGGATGGAGCTTCAAGAACAACGAGATCTACAACGGCCTGCTCTACTGTGCTCCTACGACGCCGCAAGGCTACTCCGACAAAGCGCTGTCTTCAGTTTATTTCTTTTCATTTTGTCAGTATTTATTTTCTTATTAGCATTCCTGTAATTCATTATTGTAACATTATTCGAATTGCTAGTGGATTGCCCAACAAAAGCACCCTTGTGTGCGGGCCTTGGAGTAGGAGTCGCCAAAGGCTCCGAACCAAGTAAAAGGTTCTTGTGTTAGCGTTGTTTCATCTTTATACTTTCCGCTGTGTACTGTTTTCGAAAATTGCAAATCGCTACTCACCCCCCCCCCCCTCTATCGATTCTTCACGGTCCAACATAAGGTTGCCGCTCGACCGTTGATGTAAACCCGAGTTTAAGGTCACCGCTCGACGGTTGATAGAGACAAGCGTTTAAGGTCGTCGACCGTTGTTGGAGACAAGCGTTTAAGGTTGTCACTCAGCCGTTGACGTAAACCCGGATTTAAGGTCGTCGTTGGACCATTGATGAACATAAGCATTTAAGGTCGCCACTCGACCGTTGATGGAGACAAGCGTTTAAGGTCATCGCTCGACCGTTGATGGAGACAAGCATTTAAGGTCGCCGCTCAACGTTGACGTAAACCTGGGTTTAAGGTCGTCGTTTGACCGTTGATGGAGACACATTTCAAGAGGCCTTCACTTTTTATTCATATTTTGCCTTGCGTTTGGGAGACATACAAAAATACATTGTATTCACTCGCGCACCTCTCATCTGGCCTTATAGGGTTGAAGATGATTTGCACTACATGGCCTCTCGAGCCGCCTACCCTCTTCATCCTCCAAGTAGTAGGCGCCCGAATGGAGCTTCTGCACAATCTTGAAAGGTCCCGCCCATGGGACCTCGAGCTTGGTGATGTCGCCGACAGGCTTTACTTTCTTCCAGATGAGATCGCCGACCTGGAAGGACCTTCGGATCATCCTCTGGTTGTAGTTCTGTTTCATATGTTGCCGGTATGCTGTGAGCCGAACAGCTGCTTTCGCCCACGTTTCATCCACCAAGTCGAGCTCTATAAGCCTCCGTTCGGCGTTTCCCTCGTCGTAGTATTGTACCCGATCGGATTCTACCCCGACCTCCACGGGGACGACTGCCTCGCCGCCATATACCAAATGGAAGGGGGTTACGCCGGTTGACTCCTTCGGGGTCGTGCGAAGGGCCCACAACACGTCGGAGAGCTCATCAACCTAGCTGCCTCAGACGTGGTCGAGCCGCGCGCGTAGAACCCTCAGGATCTCCCGATTGGCGACTTTGACTTATTATTCCCTAGGGGTAGGCCACAGAGGTGAAGGCTTGTTGGATGTCATAGCCCTTGCACCACTCTCTGAGCCTCTAACCGGTGAATTGCCTCCCATTGTCTGATACGAGTCGGCGTGGGATGCCGAATCGGCATATGATGTTCTACGAAACAAACTTAATGACCATCTGCTCGGAGATTCTTGCAAGCGGCTCGGCTTCCACCCACTTCGAGAAGTAGTCCATCATGACGAGTAAAAATTTCCGCTGACCGGTCGCCATGGGGAAGGACTCAACAATATCCATGCCTCATTAGTCAAACGTGCAAGATATTGTGGATGCTTTCATTTCCTCGGTCGGTCAGTGCGACAGTTTGTGATACTTCTAGTAGGACAAGCAGGTGGTCACCGTTCGAGCGACATCCTCTTGGAGGGTCGGCCAAAAATATCCGGCTAGGAGTATCTTTCGAGCTAATGCACGGCCGTCCGAATGGCCTCTGCAGGAGCCTTGGTGCATCTCCCGCAGAATATACTCGACGTCTTCCGATCCAACGCATTTGAGTAGGGGCCTGGTGAAGGCTCTCTTATAAAGATGGTCCCCAATCAAGGTGAACTGTTCGGCCCTCTTATTCAGCAGGCGCGCTTCTTTCGGAATGGCAGGTGTTACTCCTGAATGCAAAAACTCTGTCAAAGCTGTTCTCCAGTCGTTCAAGAAGGTTATTCCTTTCATTTGGTTGATATACACCACAAGCGAGATTTGTTCGATCGGCTGTCCTATGACAATCGGTGATAGCGAACTGGCTAATTTTGCCAACTCATCCACCGCCTAGTTCTCCGATCAGGGGATATTTTGTATGATGACCTCCTAGAAGTTGGTCTTCAACTTCTCGAAGGCCTCCGTATAGAGCCTGAGTCGGACATTGCCTATTTCGAACGTTCTGGATAGTTGTTGAGCGGCAAGCTGGGAGTTCGAGTGGATGAGGACTTTAAGGGCTCCAATATGTCGAGCTGCCTGTAGGTTGACTATTAGTGTCTCATACTCTACTTCATTATTAGTGGCTCTGTAGTCCAGCCGAACGGAGAGCTACATCCGGTCTTCTCGTGGTGAGATAAGCAATATGCTGATTCCGCTGCCCTACCGAGTGGACAAGCCATCCACATATATCTTCCATGTCGCCTCCGGCTCGACATTCTGGACTTCTATGATGAAATCCACCAAGGCCTGAGCCTTGATTGCCGCTCGGGGTTGATACTGTATGTCGAATTCACTTAGCTTGGTTGTTCATTTAATTAGCCTTCCTGATGTTCGGGGTTGAGAAGGACTTGTCCCAAGGCGCTGTTAGTTAGCACAATGATTATGTGTGATAGGAAGTACAGACGAAGCCTCCGAGCGACGAGAATCAAAGTATACGCTAATTTTTTGAGACCGGTGTAGCGAGACTCTGCATCTTTCAATATATGGCTCAAAAAATATACAGGCTACTACTCACGTTCTGCCTAACTAAAGCCGATCCAACGACATGTTCGTTGGATGATAGATAAATTTAAAGTGGCTCACCAACAACCGGCTTGGCCAATACAGGCAAAGAGTTTAAATATTCCTTGAGATCTTCTAGTGCCTGATCGCACTCGGCGTCCCACTGAAATTTTGTAGAGCGGCGAAGCACTTTGAAGAACGGTAGGCTCCAGTCGAATGACTTAGATATGAATCTGGATAGCGGTGTGATCCGACCGGTCAACCGTTGAGCTTCCTTCAAGTTCCGAGGTGGAGACATGTCTTACAAAGCTTTGACCTTACTCGGATTGGCTTCAATACCCCGCTCAATGATGATGTAACCCAGGAAGTGGCCACTTTTCACACCGAATAGACACTTGCTCGGGTTCAGCTTTATTCCATAGGTCCACAGTGTTCGGCAGGTCTCGTTGATATTTGTCCATAGGTTAGCAGCTCTGAGGTATTTAATTAATATATTGTCGACATATACCTCCATATTACGGTTGATCTGCCGTCAGAACACCTTGTTCATCAGCCTCTGGTAAGTGGCTCCGGTGTTCTTTAGTCCGAACGACATGACGTTGTAGCAGTACGCTCCGTCAATTGTAATGAAGCTGACCTTCTCCTGGTCCTCGCGGGTGAGTGGCACTTGGTGATACCCTTGGTATGTGTTGAGCATGAAGATAAGCTCACAGCCCGTCGTTGAGTCCACCATTTGGTCTTTTCGTTCGCTTAGGATAGAAGTCCTTTGGGCGTGCCTTATTCAGATTACGAAAGTCGATGTAAACCCGCCATTTATTGCCCGACTTGGAGACTAACACAACATTTGCTAGCCAGCTCGGGAATTGAACTTTCCTAATATGGCCGGCCTCCAACAGCTTCTCTATCTCCGCCTGGATTATCACATTTTGCTCCGCGCTGAAGTCCCTCTTTCTTTGCTTCACCGGTCGAGCGTCCGGTCAGACATGAAATTCATGCTGAGCCACGCTCGGGGAGATATCGAGAAGCTCGTGCATCGACCAAGCGAACACGTCATGATTTTGTCTAAGACAGGTGACCAACTCTGCTTCTTCTCCACCTTCAGGTCGGCGACAATGAAGGTTGTTGCTTTCGCTCGGTTGGGGTGGATCTGAACCCTCCTTTTCTTCGTATACCAAGGCAGGAGATTTTTTAGTGATCGCGTTTACCTCCAATCGCGGAGTCTTTCGAGCGCTTCTTACCTCAGACTTGACCATCTCGACGTAGCATCGTCGAGCGGCTAGCTGATCGCCCCTGACTTCACCCACCCGGTTGTCTACCGAAAACTTGATTTTTTTGGCAATAAGTAGATACTACCGCCCGGAACTCGTTGAGGGTCGGTCGGCCCAATATGACATTGTAGGCCAAAGGTACGTCCACCACGATGAAGTTGGTGGTCCTAGTTCTCCTCAGTGGCTCCTCTCCAAGCGAGATGGCCAGTCAGGCCTGTCCCAGTGGTAGTACTTTGTTGCCCGTGAAGCCATAGAGAGGAGTCGCCATGGGCAGCAACTCGCTCTGATCAATTTATAATTGATCGAACGCCTTCTTAAAGATGAACTCCCTGTATCAACAAAAGTTCAATGAATAGTGGATGATCCGTGCATTGTCGTGAGGGATGTCCACTCCCTCCAAATCGCTGGGGCCGAAGTTGATCTCGGGCCCCTCGGCCTTCTCCTTGATGCATCCCACTGCGTGGATCTCCAACCGCTGAGCATTCGATTTCCTGGCTCTGTTGGAGTCACCGTCGGTCGGCCCCCTGACAATCATGCCTATCTCTCTTTGGGATGCATTGCTTATGTTTTCTTCTTCCCGAGCGGAGGGCATGTTTCGCTTGGCAGGGACTCGGGAGGGGCCAGTGTCATCTCTCCGCTAATGCTGGTGGTGCCGCTCGGGCGCCCTTCTGTTGTCCTCTTTCCGACTAGTAGATCGATGCCTTTGTCGCCGATCGGGAGAGGGAGATCGGCGGCGGTATCCTCTTGGAGCCAGTCGGCTGACGATTGGGGTTAGACCGTGGCAATCACGTGTGTTGTGGGTCGACGACTGGTGGAAAGAACAAAATATCGGCGTCCATACTTTGCTCTGTGATGCCTTCGGCCGACCAGACGCCACATGATGTACGGTATATGCCCTGGTCTCCTGGTGTGGTCGCGCTCCTTGGTCCTTGGCCCTTGGCCCTTGGCCCTTTGGGCGACTGATGGCTGCTTGATGATCGACACTCGATAGACGCCTAGGGTTTGATTGGCGCCTCTTTCCTTCTAACCGCTTGGGCTTCTTCCACATTTATATATTCGTTAGCCTTCTTGAGCATGTGGTCGAAGTCCCTGGTGGTTTCCTGATGAGCGATCGTAAGAAATCTCCCTCGACGAGCCCCTGAGTGAAGGTATTCATCATTGTCTATGATGAGACCGAGGGGATGTCCATGGCTACTTGGTTGAAACGTTGTATGTACGCTCGGAGCACTTCCTTGGGCCCTTCCTTTAGGGCAAAGAGGCTGACACTCGCCTTTTGATAGATTCGGCTGCTGGTGAAATGATGTTGGAACGCGGTTCGAAAGTGTTGGTGTCGAAAGCATCCGATGATCAAACCCGTGTTTTGATAATGACAAAGGATTCAAAGTTAAGTTGGTTTGTGATCTAACAGTTTGAATGAGCTTGCAGGAAAGTCCTAAGTGTGCTTAGGCAAAAGTCCTAACTGCAGTTAAGCAGGTGGAAAACCCTAGGGGGTGGTAACCCTAGGTCATAGGGGGTGGTAACCCTATGCGGAAAGTCTTGGCGGGTCGAGGGCTTCAGGCAAAAGTCCTAGGGGGTGGTAACCCTAGGTGAAAAGTCCTGGTGTCGCGAACCAAGTGGAAGACTAGATGGGTCGAGGAGCGGGCGTCCAGCAGAAAGTCCGGAAGCATCGAGCGTTGAGCAAAAGTCCAGTCGATCTGGAGGATCGTGCTGGCAACAGGTAAATCTCCTGAGAGGAGTAGGTGAGGGAGCGCTCCCCGCAGAGGGAACAGTACGCGTCGGGTCGACCTAGGGTTTCCGATTGGAAATCCGAAATCAGACCCGGACAGTATATCTATGTGTGCTAACCTTGTCTTGCAGGGTATATGTGTATTTTGTGGACTAACACGTTGTGCAGGGACAAAAGAGCACACTTGGCCTCGGATGAACAGTGTCCGAGGCGCCTCCATGGAGCTTGGAGGCGCCTCGGGTGCAAGCAAGAAGAAGTCAGCGCAGCAGAGCTGGAGGAACCTTGGATGAGTCTGAAGGCGCCTTGGACCAGAGCTTGGAGGCGCGTTGTAGTGGCTTAAAGGCGCCTTCAAGTGGATGAGGTGCGACCGGATCAGTGCTGATCCACGCGGCTGACTCGGTGGGTTGGAGGCACCTCGAATGGGCTTTAAGGCACCTTCAGCAGTGTATAAAAGGAAATCTCGACTAGCAGCTCAAAATATCACCTTCTAAGCAATCCTTACGCAACCAGCTGCTAACAAGAAGTTCCGACGAAGCTACAACTTGACGCTGACGACCCGGAGCTCAGAAACGGTCATTTCTATTATCATTGGTATATTTAATTATTGTGAATTGTACTTGAAATTTGTAATCCTTTTCGAAATTATAGTTGTTGCCCAACGTAAACGCTCAACGAGCGTGGGCCTTGGAGTAGGAGTCGCCACAGGCTCCGAACCAAGTAAATACCTTGTGTTTGCGTTGTGTTCTTTTATATTTCCGCTACTTTACTCGATTAGTGTTTTATGAATCGAACGAATAAGCCACGAGCGCTATTCACCCCTCTTTAGCTCTTATCGATCCAACAATTGGTATCAGATCGGGGTTGCTCTAAATACGCATTTCGTTTTTCCCTCCAAAATTAATTTTGAAAAATTCACTGTCATCTTTTCACCACTGGTCCGTATTAGCGAAATATCGCATTTTCAAAAATTTGTGGTAATATATTTTTTTATATTATTTTAATAATATTTTATTATTATTTTATTATTTTTTCTCGAAATTCCTAAATTACTACTTATAATTTTTTCTCCCACACTACTAATCCAAGACCGAGTCTTGGAATAGATTTTTTTTGTTTTATTTGTGTGCAAGATTTTTAATGGCTTTCTAAGAAGGCTTTAGCACGGTCCGCCCGCTACTCTTTTCCGGCATGAATTTTGGCTATTGGAAGAACCAGATGGAATACCATCTCAAGACGCAAGTTGAGATGTGGATCATTATCCAGACTGGACTCAAGCTTCCACGTGATAGCACTAGAGAACTCGTCTCATGCATCAACTGGGGTGCTAGTATAATGAAACAAGTTGAAGTCGATGCCAAAGCAACTTGCATGTTACAATGCAGCCTAACCAATGAGGAGCTGAACCACGTCGACCCCTTCTCAAGTGAAAAATAATTGTGGCAAAAATTGATCGAGCTACACGAAGGTATTTTTGATACGAACGTAAGTAAGTGCAATTTCATAGACGATTCATTAAAATTAAATGAGCAGACTGATACTACTTCGGCCGAGGAAGGTGTTACGTTATTTGCAGGAATAAGCAAGACGAAGAAAGCACTGAAGGCAACATGGTATGAGTCATCAAACAAGTTTGAGTCCGACGAAGAAGAACCGACGAGCTTCCTCGCTCTACCAGTACTCGCAACTATAGCGGAAACTGAGTCCGAGTATCAGTCAAAAACCGAGAGCGAATCTGAGACCGAGTCAGAGTGAAGCCACAGATCCGTATCCATTTCCGAAGGACAAAATACCACTGTAAGTTCCCTACTCGTCGAAACTCAGTTAGACGATTTACAAAAATTAGTTCCGTACTTATTAAAGAAACTGGCTAAATCCAACGTCCGGATCAAGTCACTCCAAAAGGAGGTAACAACCCTTAAGGAAGCGGCTAACTCGAGTTCTTTGACTGAGCCCGTTCAAATTGGAAGTTCGACTCTAGTCCAACAACTTGAGGAAGAAAATTGTAATTTGAAAACTCAAATTAAAGAACTCAAGGACACGTTGGAACGATTCACCTTGGGTTCCAAGAATCTGGATCTAATTCTTGGAAAACAACAGCCGTTTACAACAAATCCAGACTTGGATTTAAGGCCAAACACAAATACAAATCCTATCTGTCTCTAGTAAATCAATCAAATAGAAAAGTAGTCCAAGCATGAGTCCCCAAGTCAAACCTGATTAATCAAGTCAGACTTGGACACTATTGGGTCCCCAAGGATCAAGTCTACTACCTTGATAGACCATATCGAGGCTATGATCCAGGGGGAGCAAATAGAAAATCTATCTTAATTAATAAATAAATTGATGGATGATTGTTTATTTACTTTCCTTGTAATAAGCATGTTTAGACTAAGATAGTTTAAGGACCTAGGCGTAATTTACACTGCTAGTTAAACCTAGGGGTTTCAAAAAATAAATTAAATATATATTTTCTTTGAGCGGCTCTATCTAGGAAGTGGTGGATGATCCTATACTCAAAAAGGCCAAGTGTCTCGCCACGACCTAGGAGCCACTCTTTGAAATACATATTTAATTGACTAATTGGAAAACCTAATTTTAACTCAAATGTAAATTAATTTTAGAAATAACCTAAATTAAAGATAATCATCTCACAAAATTACTTAAGATTACCTAATTGATAACTTAGAATCGGGTGAGACGGATCTAGGTTGAACTTAGTCAAAATCAACTAAACCTAATTAATTTAATTAATTCCAATAAGTCAATGTCAAATTATTTAAAAATCATTTCAAAAATTATTTGAAAAATTATTTAAAAATCATTTAAAAATTATTTGAAAAATTATTCAAAATCCATTTTAAAAATTATTTGAAAAATTATTTTAAAATCATTTAAAAATTATTTTAAAAATTATTTAAAAATTATTTTAAAATCATTTAAAAATTATTTGAAAAATTATTTAAAACCCATTTTAAAAATTATTTGAAAAAATTATTTAAAAATAATTTAAAAATTATTTGAAAAATTATTTGAAAATCATTAAAAAATTATTTGAAAAATTATTTGAAAATCATTAAAAAATTATTTGAAAATTTATTTAAAAATCATTTGAAAAATTATTTAAAAAATTATTTTAAAATCATTTTAAAAATTATTTAAAAATCATTTTAAAAATGATTTAAAACCCATTTTAAAAATTATTTGAAAAATAATTTAAAAATTATTTTAAAAACTATTTAAAAAATTATTTAAAAATCATTTAAAAATTATTAAAAAATCATTTTAAAAACTATTTGAAAAATTATTTTAAAACCATTTTAAAAATTATTTGAAAAATTATTTAAAAATCATTTAAAAATTATTTGAAAAATTATTTAAAAAATCATTTAAAAATTATTTGAAAAATTATTTAAAAATTATTTGAAAAATTATCATCTTAAAAATTATTTGAAAATCATTTTAAAATCCTTTAAAAAAAACCATTTAAAAATTCATTTGAAAAATTATCTAAAATTCATTTGAAAACCCATTTAAAAATTCATTTGAAAAATCTTTCAAAAATTTATTTGGAAAAATATTTAAAATTCATTTGAAAAATTATTTAAAAAATCATTTGAAAAATTATCTAAAATTCATCTAAAAAATTATTTAAAAATTCATTTGAAAATTTATTTTAAAATCACTTGAAAAATTATTGAAAAATCATTTAAAAAAATTATTCGAAATCATGATCGCACTTAATATATTAATTTAATTTCAAAAACATGATCGCCTTTAATATATTAATTTAATCTCAAAAACATGATCGCACTTAATATATTAATTTACTTTCAAAATCATGATGGCACTTAATATCTTAACTAATTTTAAAATCATGATCGCACTTAATATCTACACACTTAATCAATCTCAAAATCTTACTAAATTATATTTTAAAATCATATTTTGTTTCCCTAATCTTAATCAATTTTCAAATTATAATTTCAACTCAATTAATTTTTAAATCTTCAAAATGTTAAATGTTTACTTATTTGGAATTCTAACTTATATTTTCAATATTTTTAAATGAAGTTAACTCCATCTCACACTCACTCATAAGCTGAACATGCTTGATAACCTAGAATGGGTGAGATGAAAAAATTAGAAAAATAATTACTTTTAAATACATGCTTGGACTATAGGCATTAATTTGGGAGAGTGAAAATTTTGTTTCCCCAAGAATATATATATATATATTTTGACTTATCTTTAAAATAAAAATTATTTTTGATTTGACTTCAAAATCAAAAAACTATTTTTGACTTGTCTTCAAAAATACAAATTATCTGTGACCTGGTTTTAAAATTTAAACTTTTCTAACAGGCTAAATGTTTTCAAAGCTAAGTACTTAAGCTAAGCTCTGATGTATATCCTTTTAAGTTAAGTACTTAAACTAAAACTTTTCAAATTTAACTTAATTTTAGTTAAGTATTTTTTCGAAGCATTTTTGAAAATTTAGCTAAGTGTTTCTCAAAGTAATTATTTTCAAATGCTAAGTTTTGCTAAGTTTTTGTTGAAAACACTAAGTATTTTGTCAAAAAGCTTTTTCTATTTAAGCTAAGTATTTTTCAAAAAGTTTTTCAAATTTAACTAAGTGCTTTGATATCACAAAATTGGCTCAATTATTTTTCGAAGTTGAAATAATTTATGACAAATACTTTTTCACTTAGCTAAAAGTCTTACAAGAACATTTCTTTTAAAAAGCTAAGTATTTTTTAAGGTATGACTAAATATTTTTTTCAAAATATTTTCAAACACGCCTAGTACTATGGTTTTTCTTTAAACTCCCCTTGTATTTTGATATATGACAAAGGGGGAGAGTAGCATAGTATAAAATTCAAAAGTAAGATTCACAAGTAAGCTCTAATTCAGGGGAAGATTCAAAAGTAAGCTCTAATTAAGGGGGAGCCTTACATTTTAAAGTTTTAGCTTAAGCTTTGTTTATGTCTAAAGTTGTTTACTTATGCTTGCTTACACTAAAACTTTAAAAATTGTTACTTATGCATCTGTTTACTTATGTCTGTTTTTACTTAACTTTGAATTTGAGTTGCCATAATAAAAAAGGGGGAGATTGTTGGTGCCGGAAGCATCCGACGATCAAACCCGTGTTTTGATGTAACGACCACCCTCCTTACTACTACTCTGAGGGTGACCGCTACTGTTTCTACTAACTTCACGTATCTAGTACTACTTACTCTAATACCAGAGATACTTTAAACTATTGGAAACATATCAGAACATGCCTCTAAATAGCAACATACAATTTCTTGATACATTTTTTTTTCTTTTCTATTCTTTCACAAGGTCAGGTATGCAATCATGTAAACTACAGACGAGCATGGCATACGAACATCGAGTAGAACCTGCCTACTGTACCTAAACAAGCATAGCTACTGATATGTAGAACATGACTCTATATCTATTTTAAAGAGTGTTGTGATTCATTCTGAGATTTAAAGACTACTATACCTAAGTTCCAAGGCAACAACATAAAAGGGAAAATCTGTAATGCAAGCTGCCATTGTAATGGAGAGAGAATTTCAACAGTAACAAAAGACTACTGAGCATACTACTTCACACTTCTAACTAAATTTGCAAACTACAAATCAGATATGAACTCACGGCAGATTTTCAAGCAGCACTTAACCACAACATAAGAAAGAAGCACTCAAATCAAATATGTTCTTACTTGACACTTGCTAATCCGAAAGAAGCACCTGCTGCAGAAATTTCAAGCAGTACCTAACCATAACAAAAGAACCATTAAAACCAAACCAGCTACTGCAATTGAATCAAATCCAGAAACATGAATTTTACACACTTCCAGATACATTAAGTGATAAGGTGAATCATGCGGCAGTTCTTTTATTGAAGCAAAACTCACTTCACAAAACTTGAAAACTAAGCCAGAATAAGGAAAAAGGGACATGTTCTCAGCTTAACAGTTATTTCAACTAAATGACAGGAAGATAACGAAATTAGTAATGCAAGGAAACTACTCTACAGCAACCTCCAATTATTTGTTCTAACACTTAAAAGAAGCAATCTAAAACAATCCTTAGCAATGCAAAATAAATTCTACTCTAACAGTAACATAAACACAAGCAAATATAATTTCTAAACTCTTCTAGTAAGGTCCCAAGCTTCCATATCAGCCACCACACACACACCATCGACGTCTCCTTGTCGTCTTCCTCTATAACACTTTAGCTTTTCCTTTACTTTTATCTATATCTGCAGTAGGAGGAAAGTAGTATCTATAAGCTAAAAGCTTAGTAAGTGCTATCTACTCACAAAAACTCGATAAGAAATGCATGTGCATAAAGGAAAGTAGGAAATACATGCTCCACATGAAAATAGCAACTAAAACTAAATCATGCATCTCTAAAAGGAACAACAGATTTAACTTGCTAAAATTTGCAACTTAGATAAAAGAACTTGTTCCATTTGTTCCCCAATTTATACTCTTATACTTTAAAATAATAATCAACTTTTCTTGGGCCCAGCATTGTACCACTTTGCGCGCATTCTTAGTAAGAATCGAGGTAGCAAATCCCGAAACTACTAAGATACTTCTAGGCCTTGTGCCTAGGGGCATCTTGGAGTCCATCCCTTGGACCTTGTGTCTGGTACATGCCCTTTAAAAGTAAAATATTTTTTATCTTTAAATACTTCTTATAATAAAATGCCTTGGCATTTATTTAAGCACTTAGTGTGCTTTGATTCTAAATCCTGGAATTCAGGATCAATCTGTGACCTTGTTCTTGCTTTGCTTGTACTTCTCACATATATACGTTATGCAAGAGATTCTAAAACCATATGCCACTGATATATAACAGTACATATTCAAAACAGAACTCAGCAGCAATTAAAAACTACATGGTCATAAGAAGTAAATTTAGTCAGGCTCACGGCAGCAGAAATTTCCAAATAACAAGCTTGTAAAACTAATTTATTGTTGAATCTTAACAATCTTTTAGGCATGCTGTAACTTGAAGGAAATATACTACTTAGACATGCATAAAATATAGGGTAAATACATCTAAGTAGGCATGCTGTAACAATCAAGGAAGACCATGAAAATTTCTGTCCGTGCACTAAAAACAACAAAGGATTGGAACCAAAGCTTAAACTAAACTGCTAGAGTAAAGGTCAAAATCCAAAACCATATGCTAGAATGGAAGCTGCTATTATTCATTTCACAACAAAATGCAAAACAAAACCTCAAGAGCTACTCCTACCGCAGGTGAGAAGCACTTACATCGGGTTCTTGGACTTACAACCGAAGGGAAATGCTTTAGGGTTTCGGTGGAGCTTCGATTTTACCGGTTCCTTGTATTTCCCGAGTTCTCCTTGTCGGAATGGTCACCCACAGGTGAAAACCTGCCGGAAAAACCCTTCGCCGACGCCGGAGGAAGGAAACCCTAGCCTTGGCTGCGGTTTCGCCCGAGAGAAGGAACGACGCCGCGTGCGTGAGGAGAAGAGAAATTTCGAGAGAAAATTTTAGGTTTTCCTCTCTTAACTTAACCTCTTTTTATAACCTAAGTTATTTTATTAAATACTATACCTTAAATATTTGTCCATTCTTTCCTTAATTAACAATAGCCGCTGGCACAGTTGGTGGGGCCGGTTTTGCTTGGGTCACTCCGACCCGAGGTCGTGGGTTCGAATCTCACCTTCAACATTTTTTTTTAAAACTTCTTTCTTTTTGTAACCCTACTAAACGACCTCCAAAAAATACTCTAAAAATTCTTAAAAATCTCTAGAATATTTTAAAAGTATTTCTAAATATTTTTATGGACTTTTAGAACTTGAAATAGGGAAAATTGGGTCGTTACAATTCCCCATACCTTATAAAAAGTTCGTCCTCGAACTTAGAATAGTTCTGGATATTTCTGTCTCATACTGTCCTCCCGCTCCCAAGTGACTTCCTTGTGCTTCTGGTTCTGCCAGACGACCTTCACTAGTGGTACTTCTTTGCTTCTTAGTCTCTTGACTGCTCTGTCCACTATCTGTGTAGGTCTACTCTCATAACTAAGATCCTCTTGGATCTGCACTGACTGAGGCTCAATTACTTGGCTAGGGTCATGGAGGCACTTCTTTAACATGGAGATATGAAACACATTATGTATTGCTGACATGTCCTATGGTAAATCCAACTTGTAAGCTACTTTCCCAATCCTTTCTGTGATCAGGTAAGGTCCTACATAGCGAGGACTTAACTTGCCCTTCTTGCCAAATCTCATCACTCCCTTCATCGGAGCAACCTTGAGAAAAACTGAATCCTCCTACTTGGAACTCAAGTGGCCTACGACGAGTGTCAGCATAACTCTTCTGTCTACTCTGGGCAGTCTCAATCCTCTGTCTGATCTTCTGGATAGCCTGAGTAGTCTCATCTATCAGTTCTGTCTGAATGCCCAGCTCCACTTCCATTTCTCTTCTTTCTCCTGCTTCTTGCCAGCATATAGGTGATCTGCACTTTCTGCCATACAATGCTTCATATGGTGCCATCCTGATGGTGGCCTGATAGCTATTGTTGTAGGCAAACTCTGCTAAGCACAGATACTTGCACTAACTGCCTTTAAAATCTAGTGCACAAGCCCTGAGCATATCTTCTAGGATCTGGTTTACTCGCTCTGTCTGTCCATCAGTCTGAGGATAGAAGGCTGTGCTGAACTTGAGTTTGGTGCCTAGTGCAGTTTGAACACACTCCCAAAAGTGAGAGGTGAAACGCCCATCTCTATCATACACAATAGATTTGGGAACTCCATGAAATCTGATCACTTCCTTAACATATAACTGTGCCAACTGCTCTATAGAGTGGGACACCTTGATGGCTAGAAAATGGGCAGACTTGGTCAATCTATCCACTATTACCCATATTGCATCATGTCCATTCATAGTTCTTGGGAGACCTGTTATAAAGTCCATGGATATGTCTTCCCACTTCCACTCTGGTATTGAAAGAGGTTGTAGCATCCCTCCTGGTCTCTGGTGTTCTGCTTTGATTCTCTGGCATGTCAGGCAAGTACTGACATATTTTGCAACATCTCTCTTGAGTCCAGACCACCAGAACCACTGTTTCAGATCTTGATACATCTTGGTGGATCCAAGATGCATAGAGTACGGTGTACTGTGAGCTTCTTCTAAAATTTTCTTTCTCAGTTCCTCATCATTGGGGACACAAAGGCGGCTCCCCTGATAAAGAATTCCACTGTCTGATACTCGAAATTCAGAATTTTCTTCTTCTTGTATCCCTTGCTTGATCCTTTGGATATCTGGATCTTCACTTTGCTTCTTCTGTATATCCTCAAGCAGGGTTGACTCTAGAGTCAATGCAGAGAGTTGCCCATAAATAATTTCAAGTCCGAAATCTGACAACTTCTTCTGTAGTGGCAGGGCTAATGATGACAAGGACATCAGGGATGCACTGGATTTTCTGCTTAGTGCATCTGCCACTTTATTAGCTTTACCTCGGTGATAGAGGATTTCACAGTCATAATCTTTGACCAACTCTAGCCACCTGCGCTGTCTCATGTTTAAGTCTTTCTGAGTGAAGAAGTACTTAAGACTCTGATGGTCTGTGAAGATTCTGCACTGGACTCCATACAAGTAGTGTCGCCAGAGTTTCAGTGCAAAGACCACAGCTGCCAGCTCTAGATCATGAGTGAGATAGTTCTTCTCGTAGTCTTTGAGTTGTCTGGAAACATAAGCTATAACTTTTCCTTCCTGCATGAGTACAGCTCCTAAGCCCATCTTGGAAGAATCACTGTAGATGTCAAAACTCTTGTCACTCTCTGGAACAGTCAGAATGGGAGCACTGGTCAGTCTCTTCTTGAGTTCTTGAAAACTCTGCTCACATTTATCTGACCATTCAAACTTCTTGTTCTTCCTGGTGAGGGTTGTAAGTGGAGAGGCTATTCTGGAAAAGTCTTCCACGAATTTCCTGTAGTACCCAGCTAAACCAAGGAAGCTCCTGATCTCCCTGGCATTCTTGGGTCTCTTCCAGTTGCTGACCGCTTCTACTTTAGCTGGATCCACTTGAATGCCTTCTTTAGAAACGATATGCCCTAGAAACGCCACCTGCTCCAACCAGAACTCGGACTTTGAGAATTTAGCATAGAGTTGCTTTTGCTGAAGGGTCTGTAGGACTATTCTCAAGTGCGTGTCATGCTCCTCCGAAGTTCTAGAATAGACTAGAATGTTGTCGATGAACACAATGACAAACTTGTCAAGGTATTCTCTGAACACTCTATTCATCAAGTCCATGAAGACTGCAGGTGCATTAGTCACACCAAAAGGCATGACTACGAATTCGTAGTGTCCGTATCTGGTCCTGAAAGCTGTTATGGGTATATCCTCTTCCTTCACTTTCAACTGATGGTACCCAGAGCGCAGGTCTATCTTGGAGAACACTGTTGCCCCTCTCAACCGATCAAATAAGTCGTCGATTCTGGACAGTGGATACTTGTTCTTGATGGTCACTTGATTCAGAGCCCTATAATCTATGCACATCCGCATAGATCCATCCTTCTTCTTGACAAATAACACAGGAGCTCCCCAAGGTGAGTGACTAGGGCGGATGAAGCCCTTGTCAAGTAGCTCCTGAAGTTGCTCTTGTAACTCTTTTAGCTCTACTGGAGACATGCGATATGGAGCTTTTGAAATTGGACCGGTACCAGGAACCAGTTCAATCTCAAACTCCACTTCTCTGTTGGGAGGTAGTCCAGGTAGCTCTTCCGGAAATACCTCGGATACTCACAGACTACACCGAACTTCCTCCCGCTAGGTCTTTCTTCTTCTTCGTACTCACAATGAATGAAGAAAACCAGACACCCTTTAGCTAGCATCCGGTGAGTCTGTGAGGGAAGAGAGGAATTTCGAGTCTTCCTCTTACTCCTGTAAATTCAAAAGATGGTTCACCTTCGGACTAAAGATCACTTTTCTTCCAGTTCTGAAGCACCGTATTTGCTAAGGAAATCCATACCCAAATGATATCGAAATCCTGCATAGCGAGGACTACCAGATTAACACATAGTTCTCGGTCCGAAATCCTGACAGCTCGAAGCCACTGATCGGATTCCATGACTTCCCCAGAAGGTTGTCGTGAACCGGAATTCATGCTTTCTATAGGTACTGTAATTCTTTGGCAAAAGGTATGGATACAAAAGAATGGGTCGCCCAAGATCAAATAGTGCAGTAGCTATATGTTGAAAAATAACTACTTGACTGTTACGACCGTGGAGGCACTAGCAGCTTCCTCTTTAGTAAGGGAGAATACATGGGCTGGAACTGGTGGAGCTTCCAACCTTCCTTGATGATCCGAGGTCCTTCCAGAGGCAGGCATGTAATGTAACCGAGGCTTGCCTCCATATTGTATTGGCTGAGGTGCTTTGAACTTGTTAGGACATTGTTTAGCCATGTGTCCTTCGACCACAAGAATAACATCGCTTACCCAAAAGACAGCTCTCGGATGTGTTCTCCACATTTGGAGCGTGGAGGAAATTAGTCCGCTTGTTTTCGGTTCTCCTTAGTTACTCCCAATTCCACCGCTTTCTTTTAGTACCCTTGCCTTTCCAGTTCTGATAACTGGGGTTTCGACTTCCCCAGTCTTGGTTTCTATCTTGATTGGCTTGTCTGCTCTCGTTGTGCCTTCATGTTGTAATGCTCAACTACTAAGGCTCTACTAACCAACTCTTCTCCAGTCAGGGATGAGCTCCACTACTCACATTAAGTGATATCACAGGCTTGACATTACGAGCATTAGTCGACTCGCTCCTTCTCAGTGCTTACTAGTTCCGGGCGAGACGAGCCAGCTGTTGAATCTTTAACTGCTTCCTCCGCCGATCACCTGTCGAACTCCATAAACTCCTCGTAGTGCTTATTGGTGATCCTTTGGCGGAAGAACTCGTCGTAGAACTCTGTCTCAAAATCAATCCATCTCATCCGATTGACTGCCCTCTTGCTTTTGACTCTCTCCCACCACATGCGTGCGTCTGCAGAAGGAGGCACACTTGACCTTCTCGACTTCGCCACCAAGAAGCTCCATGGTGCTCTCGATGTCTTGAACCAAGCCTGGCATCCCGTGGCTCGATCGTGCTGAGAAGCTCTCGGTTTCAATCTCACCATCGGTAGGCTTCTTGTCTACGAGGTCCGTGACGACTCCTGTGGCAGGTGGTGGAACCTCGGTTACCCACAGGTCTCCACGATTCTTGGAGAAGTGGGAGGATCGGCCTGATTCGCCATCAGATTGACGATCACTTGCTGCTGCTCTGCTACCTGTCTCTGAAGTTGAGCAACAACTTCAGAGAGATTCGGTTCAGCTACTCTGGGCTCTTCATTCTCCTGTGCTCGGTCCGCAGTACGAGCAGTACGGGAACGTCCTCTTCTTGACATCTAGTTATACAAATAAAAAGATTTGATATTTTCTCTACCCCTTTCTATACATACATGTTTGTATATGAAGAAAGAAAAATAGCAAAAACTCTTATCTACTTAAGCACTTATAAGCAATCACTCTATACTGCAAATAATAATAAAGGAAAGCAATAAAGAAAGAACTTAAATACTTTCTTACTTGAAGACGGCAAGGATGATGCTGATGTGTGTGTGATGCTGGAGAATGGGAACTGCTCTGATATCAACTATAACGACCACCCTACTTACTACTACTCTGAGGGTGACCGCTACTGTTTCTACTAACTTCACGTATCTGGTACTACTTACTCTAATACCAGAGATACTTTAAACTATTGGAAACATATCAGAACATGCCTCTAAATAGCAGCATACAATTTCTTGATACATTTTTTTTTTCTTTTCTATTCTTTCACAAGGTCAGGTATGCAATCATGTAAACTACAGACGAGCATGGCATACGAACATCAAGTAGAACCTGCCTACTGTACCTAAACAAGCATAGCTACTGATATGTAGAACATGACTCTATATCTATTTTAAAGAGTGTTGTGATTCATTCTGAGATTTAAAGACTACTATACCTAAGTTCCAAGGCAACAACATAAAAGGGAAAATCTGTAATGCAAGCTGCCATTGTAATGGAGAGAGAATTTCAGCAGTAACAAAAGACTACTGAGCATACTACTTCACACTTCTAACTAAATTTGCAAACTACAAATCAGATATGAACTCACGGCAGATTTTCAAGAAGCACTTAACCACAACATAAGAAAGAAGCACTCAAATCAAATATGTTCTTACTTGACACTTGCTAATCCGAAAGAAGCACCTGCTGCAGAAATTTCAAGCAGTACTTAACCATAACAAAAGAACCATTAAAACCAAACCAGCTACTGCAATTGAATCAAATCCAAAAACATGAATTTTACACACTTCCAGATACATTAAGTGATAAGGTGAATCATGCGGCAGTTCTTTTATTGAAGCAAAACTCACTTCACAAAACTTGAAAACTAAGCCAGAATAAGGAAAAAGGGACATGTTCTCAGCTTAACAGTTATTCCAACTAAATGACAGGAAGATAACGAAATTAGTAATGCAAGGAAACTACTCTACAGCAACCTCCAATTATTTGTTCTAACACTTAAAAGAAGCAATCTAAAACAATCCTTAGCAATGCAAAATAAATTCTACTCTAACAGTAACATAAACACAAGCAAATATAATTTCTAAACTCTTCTAGTAAGGTCCCAAGCTTCCATATCAGCCACCACACACACACCATCGACGTCTCCTTGTCGCCTTCCTCTATAACTTTTCCTTTACTTTTATCTATATCTACAGTAGGAGGAAAGTAGTATCTATAAGCTAAAAGCTTAGTAAGTGCTATCTACTCACAAAAACTCGATAAGAAATGCATGTGCATAAAGGAAAGTAGGAAATACATGCTCCACATGAAAATAGCAACTAAAACTAAATCATGCATCTCTAAAAGGAACAACAGATTTAACTTGCTAAAATTTGCAACTTAGATAAAAGAACTTGTTCCATTTGTTCCCCAATTTATACTCTTATACTTTAAAATAATAATCAACTTTTCTTGGGCCCGGCATTGTACCACTTTGCGCGCATTCTTAGTAAGAATCGAGGTAGCAAATCCTGAAACTACTAAGATACTTCTAGGCCTTGTGCCTAGGGGCATCTTGGAGTCCATCCCTTGGACCTTGTGTCCGGTACATGCCCTTTAAAAGTAAAATACTGTTTATCTTTAAATACTTCTTATAATAAAATGGCTTGGCATTTATTTAAGCACTTAGTGTGCTTTGATTCTAAATCCTGGAATTCAGGATCAATCTGTGACATTGGTCTTGCTTTGCTTGTACTTCTCACATATATACATTATGCAAGAGATTCTAAAACCATATGCCACTGATATATAACAGTACATATTCAAAACAGAACTCAGCAGCAAATAAAAACTACATGGTCATAAGAAGTAAATTTAGTCAGGCTCACGGCAGCAGAAATTTCCAAATAACAAGCTTGTAAAACTAATTTATTGTTGAATCTTAACAATCTTTTAGGCATGCTGTAACTTGAAGGAAATATACTACTTAGACATGCATAAAATATAGGGTAAATACATCTAAGTAGGCATGCTGTAACAATCAAGGAAGACCATGAAAATTTCTGTCCGTGCACTAAAAACAACAAAGGATTGGAACCAAAGCTTAAACTAAACTGCTAGAGTAAAGGTCAAAATCCAAAACCATATGCTAGAATGGAAGCTGCTATTATTCATTTCACAACAAAATGCAAAACAAAACCCCGAGAGCTACTCCTACCGCAGGTGAGAAGCACTTACATCGGGTTCTTGGACTTACAACCGAAGGGAAATGCTTTAGGGTTTCGGTGGAGCTTCGATTCTACCGATTCCTTGTATTTCCCGAGTTCTCCTTGTCGGAATGGTCACCCACGGGTGAAAACCGGCCGGAAAACCCTTCGCCGACGCCGGAGGAAGGAAACCCTAGCCTTGGCTGCGGTTTTGCCCGAGAGAAGGAACGACGCCGCGTGCGTGAGGAGAAGAGAAATTTCGAGAGAAAATTTTAGGTTTTCCTCTCTTAACTTAACCTCTTTTTATAACCTAAGTTATTTTATTAAATACTATACCTTAAATATTTGTCCATTCTTTCCTTAATTAACAATAGCCGCTGGCACAGTTGGTTGGGCCGGTTTTGCTTGGGTCACTCCGACCCGAGGTCGTGGGTTCGAATCTCACCTTCAACATTTTTTTTAAAACTTCTTTCTTTTTGTAACCCTACTAAACGACCTCCAAAAATTACGTAAAAATACTCTAAAAATTCTTAAAAATCTCTAGAATATTTTAAAAGTATTTCCAAATATTTTTATGGACTTTTAGAACTTGAAATAGGGAAAATTGGGTCGTTACATTTGATAATGACAAAGGATTCAAAGTTAAGTTGGTTTGTGATCTAACAGTTTGAATGAGCTTGCAGGAAAGTCCTAAGTGTGCTTAGGGAAAAGTCCTAACTGCAGTTAGGCAGGTGGAAAACCCTAGGGGGTGGTAACCCTAGGTCATAGGGGGTGGTAACCCTATGCGAAAAGTCTTGGCGGGTCGAGGGCTTCAAGCAAAAGTCCTAGGGGGTGGTAACCCTAGGTGGAAAGTTCTGGTGTCGCGAACCAGGTGGAAGACTGGACGGGCCGAGGAGCGGGCGTCCAGCAGAAAGTCCGGAAGCATCGAGCGTCGAGCAAAAGTCCAGTCGATTTGGAGGATCGTACTGGCAACAGGTAAATCTCCTGAGAGGAGTAGGTGAGGTGCGTTCCCCGCAGAGGGAACAATAGGCGTCGGGTCGACCTAGGGTTTCCCGTTGGAAATCTGAAGTTAGACCCGGACAGTCCAGAGACTGTCAAACACCTTTCTTATCATATCTATGTGTGCTAACCTTGTCTTGTAGGGTATATGTGTATTTTGTGGACTAACACATTGTGCAGGGACAAAAGAGCACACTTGGCCTCGGATGAACAATGTCCGAGGCGCCTCCATGGAGCTTGGAGGCGCCTCGGGTGCAAGCCAGAAGAAGTCAGCGCAGCAGAGCTTGGAGGCAGCTTAGATTGGCTTCAAGTGGAGGCGCCTTCAAGTGGATGAGGTGCGACCGGATTAGTGTTGATCCACGCGACCGACTCGGCGGATTGGAGGTGCCTCGGATGGGCTTTAAGGTGCCTTCAGCAGTGTATAAAAGGACATCTCGACTAGCAGCTCAAAATATCGCCTTCCAAGCAATCCTTACGCAACCAGCTGCTAACGAGAAGTTCCGATGAAGCTACAACTTGACGCCGACGACCCGGAGCTCAGAAACGGTCATTTCTATTGTCGTTAGTATATTTAATTATTCTGAATTGTACTTAAAATTTGTAATCCTTTTCGAAATTATAGTTGTTGCCCAATGTAAATGCTCAACGAGCGTGGGCCTTGGAGTATGAGTCGCCACAGGTTTCGAACCAAGTAAATACCTTGTGTTTGCGTTGTGTTCTTTTATATTTCCGCTGCTTTACTCGATTAGTGTTTTACGAATCGAACGAAAAAGCCACGAGCACTATTCACCCCCCCTCTAGCACTTCTCGATCCAACAGAAAGTCTTTAAAGCTTCGTATTGAGTCGTCCGGCAGTCTTCTGAACCAACACTGTGTCAATCCGGAGAGGGTAGTGAGAAAGACTTGGCACTACACTTCATCTGTATACTGGTGCAGTGTGGCTTCATTATCAAACTGATCCAGATTATCATCTGGATCGATCGATCAGTTGTATGTCCCGATCGCCAGCGGGGTATAGTGTCTGTGTAGGGGATCTTATAAGATCTCCTCGGAGAACTGTCGGTTGATCCGTTCGGGTGACCCGTTGCTTCAAATTGTCTTGGTTTTTTGTGCATCCCGAATGGGAGCATTGTCCGAAGACAATCCCCACTTTTGATTCGCCTGGGCTATTTCCGAGGGGGTTTGGAAAAAGGTGCAATGAAAGGGGATCGGTGTAGCAGTCGCTTCCCCCTGTGTGCCTTCCGACCTTCTATTATGCCCCCATACGGAGATTTGCTCCGTTTAGTCTTCTTGCCCCGCTCATCTAGCGGCTACCAAAGTTGCAGGCTACGATGTTTGATGATCAGTTAATGCTTGTTGTTGCTGCTGCTCGATCATCATTGCCACTCGAGCATGTCGAGCTTTTCCTAGGTGAGCGTCACGGTGGTGAGTCGTCCAGCATCCTCCATCTTCTTGGCTCGGATGCAGGTGACGTTTCCACAAATGACGCCAAATATGATTCTATCCAAAAGTCGAACAGACAGAATACTGGGGATGTTGCGCTCCCACTGACCGCCTGTAGACTCCGCTTGGACCTGCAACACAAATTACATCAGTGCCGAGCTAGGGAAGGGGTCTTCAGCGTTAGCCCTCCGACGCTCAAGTTAGTCACCGACGATGAAGTATAAGGCGGAGCAACAAGACAACTATAGCTTAAACAGTGAATATCACATACCTCCACCGATGCTTGGACCCCCCATTTATATAGAGCTCCTATAGTGCGTGTGCACGCTTCCCAAGGTGAGCACATTTCTCAAAGTTTTTCCTGAAAAGACTTGTCAGTAAAGTGTCCCTGCCACAGTACCGCAATGGACCGAGCATATCTCTGAAGTGACAGTGGAAGCTTCCGCCGTACGATCTTTTGGTTGTCCATGCCCGGGGTCAACGACACCCACTCCCAAAAGAATGTCGATGGATATCAGAGGGAGGGTACTGCTAGGCCAAGCGAGTTTGCTGCTCGGTCAAAATTTTGCTACTCTGGTGACCCATCCGGTCGGCTAGAACCTCGCTACTCCTGCGCATTGTGTCCGCTCAACCGAAGTTCCGCTGCACTAGCTAAGTCCTGCTACCAGGCCGAGCGGGGTAGCCTCTCGGCTAAAGTTAAACTTGTTGGTCCCTTTGGAGGTCGACAAGAGGGGAGAGGTGAATTGCCCTACAAAAATTAAACCAAAAACCCTTCTCGGATATTCAACTAATTTAAAAGACACTTGTAATAATAAAAGTAAAAGACTAAAAGAAAAGAGCAAACACAAGAGATTTACTTGGTTTGCAATCAGGGGATTGCTAATCCAAGGAAAGTAAGCGCACTATCTGATTATCTCCTTCGGGCGGAGTAGCCTCTTTACAGCGTTGATAGCACGAATAAAAGAAACAGAAATGAAAGCGCAGAGAAAACTGATTACAAGTGAGATGATTTAACTGTGCAAATCAGTGCTATATTTATAGCATTGGTCGAGGCGCCCCGAAGGGGTTCCGGGCGCCCTGGGGGGACAAAATTTTATCCCCCAACGATCAGATCGCGTTTGACGCGATCCTGGTCAAAATCCGGGTCCGAGCGCTCGGAATGGGTCCGGGCGCTCGGAATGGTTCCGGGTGCCCCGGACTGCTCCGGGCGCCCCGGAGCCCAAAGTCAACAGAAGTTGACTTTTTCATTCGGGACCTCTTCTCTGGTTCAGTCCTGCCTCGGTCCGGTTCTTCTCCTTCGGATCCGCTCGCTTGGGTGATCTCGGCCATTCGGAATAGGGCTCACCCGAACCCAAGTTCCGGCCTTCTCCTTGAGCAGCCTTCCTTCCCAGTTTCTCGTTTCTCGAACGCCGCACATGTTCTTCTCGTCCACCGGTGTATTCTTCCGCGGTCACCTCGTCCCTCGGATGCATTGAGCCTATCAGCTCTCTCCCGTGCCGTCCTTCTCGCTAGCCGCGTCTTCCGCTCGACTTCTTGTGTTCCTAAGCTCCTGCACACTTAGACACAAGGGTTAGACAACGCAGGACCTAACTTAGCTTGTTTGATCAAATCAAAACACCTTGGGGTTCCAACAATCTCCCTCTTTTTGATGTGAGCAACCCAAGTTAAGTTAGGGAAAATATATGCAATAAAAACAATATATTTGCAATTAAGTCCAAAGATATTTCAACTTAAAAATTATATACCTCCCCCTAGACTTAATATCTGTCTCCCTCTTGATCAAAAAATAGGGGTTCTTAAACAAGTCTAAGGTAAAAAAAAAAAAATTCTATGGCAAATCTTAAAAACAATTTCTAAAAAAAAAATTCTAATTTTAAAAACAAAATTCTAATTTTTTTAAAAAAATTCTAAGGCAATTTTCATAAAAATTTTTTGAAGGCAGTTATATAAAAAAAATCTTTAGTAAAAAAAAATTTAAGGCAATTTTTTTAAAAAAAATCCTAAGGTAATAAAAATATTCTAAGTCAATTTAAAAAAAATCAAAGGTAATTTTCATAAAAAAAATTCTAAGGTAAAAATTTCTAAATCAATTTTAAATATTTTCTAACACAAATTGAATAACTCTTTTAAAACATTAAGTAAATTAAATTAATGCTTTTTCAGTTAGTAAATTAAACTTTTCATTTCGATACTTGGCTTCCAGGTCGTGGCGAGGTACTAGACCTTCTTGGTTATTGGAGCAACAACCACTTCCTTAGACAAAGCGTCATAAAGAAATTAGTTGTTTAATTTCCTTGCTGAAATTGCTAAGTCTAATTTCAATTTTATATTAAACAGGTTTTTGGAACCCAATAGAGGTTCTTACCTACAAGATTAACCAAGTATTTCCTAGGTACATAGATTTTTGATATATTTCTAATTTGACTTTGATGAAATCTATAATACCAATTTAAACTTCTATAATTTCTAAAAGTAGAAATATTTGAACCATTAGATTTTTTCAATCTTTCTATTTCTTCTTTTAGTTTTTCATTTTCAATTTTTAATTTTTCAAAATCCTCTATAAGACATGATTTTGCCAAAATTCTTTTTGTTTCTAAAATTTTATTTTCTAATTTGGTATTTTTATTTTCTAATTTATACATGGATTTTGCCATTGCCTTAATACCAAAGTAAAGTTCATCAGCGGGTAAAAGGCATACATCACTTACCATATCAGACTTGAAGCCTGAATCTCCCCCTACTTCGCTACTTCCATCTAAGGTCGCTCCCCCTTCATCGATGCTGGGTTCTGATGTACTTTGTCCTTCGTAGCTTGCCATCAGTGCTATCTCGACATATTCTTGAATCTCGGACTCAGATGAAGAAGTGTCGTCCCAAGTAGCTTTTAGGCTCTTGTGCTTCTTGGGAATCTTGCCTTTGTCCTTCTTTAGTTCTCGGCAATCTTCTTTTAGGTGTCTTTCCTTTTGACACTGGTAGCAACACATCCTTCTTCTATTTCTTGGATTCTTTTTATTCTGCATTTCTTTAAATTTATTAGATCTAAAAAACTTTTTAAAGTTTCTTACCATGTATGCTTCCTGATCGTCTTCTGAATCTGACTCGGGTCCATCCTTCTTGGTTGCATTTAGTGCAATCATCTAGCTTGCTTCCTTTGTTGTCCCGACACACATAGTTTCATGCAATTCAAGAGTGGAGAATAGTTCTTCTAAAGTACTTACCACCAGGTCTTTCGAAATGTAGTAGGCGTCGACGATTGATGTCCAATCTGAAGTTTTGGGAAACGCATTGAGTGTGTAACATATTGTTTCCCAATTTGTTACCGTTTCTCCGAGGTTCTCGAGACCAGTAATCAGTTCTTTTATCTTTGCATGTAGACTGGCTACCTTCTCACCTTTTTCCAGTCGGATGTTCATTAGCTTGTTCCGAAGGATGTCTCTTCTAGCGAGCTTCACTTCGGACGTGCCTTCGTGGAGTTCCAGGAACTTCTCCCAGAGTTCTTTGGCAGATGAATAGCTTCCGATGCGGTTGACCTCTTGAGGCGGCAACAATGCTCAGCAGATGATATTCTGCATAGCTGTTCGCTACAGACTCATTCTGCTCCTTCTTTGTCCAATGACTTTCTTCTTTTTCTTCTCCATCTTGATTCATCGGAGCTACAAAACCATACTTCATAATAAACCGAATTTCAAAATCAGTTCTTAGGAATACCTCTATACGTCGCTTCCAGTCTGTGAAGTCCCCCTCGAATTTTGGTGGAACGATGTTGGTCCGACCATCTTACTGCTTCGATCGGCGGTTAGTCCTCCTGAAGCGCCTTGCTCTGATACCACTTGTTGGTCCCTTTGGAGGCCGACAAGAGGGGAGAGGTGAATTGCCCTACAAAAATTAAACCAAAAACCCTTCTCGGATATTCAACTAATTTAAAAGACACTTGTAATAATAAAACTAAGAGACTAAAAGAAAAGAGCAGACACAAGAGATTTACTTGGTTTGCAATCAGGGGATTGCTAATCCAAGGAAAGTAAGCGCACTATTTGATTATCTTCTTCGGATGGAGTAGCCTCTTTACAACGTTGACAACACAAATAAAAGAAACAGAAATGAAAGCACAGAGAAAACTGATTACAAGTGAGATGATTTAACTGTGCAGATCAGTGCTATATTTATAGCATTGGTAGAGGCGCCCCGAAGGGATTCCGGGCGCTCTGGGGGGATAAAATTTTATCCCCCAACGATCAGATCGCGTTTGATGCGATCCTGGTCAAAATCCGAGTCCGAGCGCCCGGAATGGTTCCGGGCGCCCCGGAGCCCAAAGTCAACAGAAGTTGACTTTTTCATCCGGGACCTCTTCTCTGGTTCAGTCCCGCCTCGGTCCGATTCTTCTCCTCCGGATCCGCTCGCTTGGGTGATCTTGACCATCCGGAATAGGGCTCACTTGAACCCAAGTTTCAACCTTTTCCTCGAGCAGCCTTCCTTCCCGGTTTCTCGTTCCTCGAACGCCGCACACATTCTTCTCGTCCACCGGTGTACTCTTCCGTGGTCACCTCGTCCCTCGGATGCACCGAGCCCGTCGGCTCTCTCTCGTGCCATCCTTCTCACTAGCCGCGTCTTCCGCTCGACTTCCCGTGTTTCTAAGCTCCTGCACACTTAGACACAAGGGTTAGACAACGCAAGACCTAACTTAGCTTGTTTGATCACATCAAAACACTTTGGGGTTCCAACAAAACTCTGCCCATATCAAGATTTGTTGTCTGGCTGAGTGGGGTAACCGCTCAGCTCGGTTTCTGCACATCCTCTCCCTTGAGCATCGATCGTTTGACTTCTCTCCGTGGCGAAGGAGGTGGTGGATTGGGACCTTCACCCTCTGGTTGAGGCATGGTCCCCCGATCGGCTATGGATATCCGAGCGTTGACCGCCTTGACTTTGACCTCCACCGTGGTTGCGGGGGTGGGGCCCCTCATCATCACCGCATCAGTTATTTTTTAAACATTTCTCTTATTAGTGATGTTGATATTAATGATGAAGTTTGACATGTTAGACTAGGACATATAGTACAAGAACGAATGAATAGATATGCTAAAGAAGGTCTGCTAGACACTCATGCTAAGATTAGCTTGTCTATATATGAGTATTATCTTGCTAGAAAAGCAACTAGGAAACCATTTCACAAGGATATTAGGGTTGAATCACCATAACAATTAATTCATTAGGATATTTGTGGTACAATGAATGTGAAGGCTATAAATGAAAGTTCTTATTTTATTACATTTATTGTTGACTTCATATATTTTAGTCATGTGTATTTGATTTTTTACAAATCTAAAGTATTAGATTGCTTTAATCGTTACTTGAACAAAATTGAGAATCAATTAGAATATAAAGTTAAAATCTTGTGCACTGACCGTGGAGGTGAATGTTTGTCTGATCAGTTTAAAACAATGTGTAATGAGAAAGTGATTATTGTTGGTCCCTTTGGAGGCCGGCAAGAGGGGAGGGGTGAATTGCCCTACAAATTAAAACAAAAAACCCTTCTCGGATATTCAACTAACTTAAAAGAACTTGTAATTAAAAACAACATATACTAATTAAGACAGAAAGTAGACACAGAGGAATTACTTGGTTTGCAATCAGGGGATTGCTAATCCAAGGAATGTAAGCGCACTATCTGATTCTCCTCTGGGCGGAGTAGCCTCTTACAGCGTTGAACGTACAAGAAGAAAAGTAAAGCACACAGAAATTGATTACAAGTTCGTTGTTCTTGATTAATTGCTTTGCTTCTGGACCAAGGCTATATTTATAGCCTTGGTCGGGGCGCCTGGAAGGGTTCCGAGCGCCCTGGGGGGATAAAACTTTATCCCCCAACGTTCAGATCGAGTTTGACTCGATTTGGTCAAAAGCCACATTCCGGGCGCCCCGGATGGTTCCGGGAACTCCGGTCCGGGCGCCCCGGACCCCAAAAGTCAACTCTGGTTGACTTTTTCCGTCCGGTCGCTCTGCTTCGGTTCAGCTCGTCTCGGTCCGGGTCTTCTGTTCCGACTCCACTAGCTTGGGTGATCTCGGCCATCCGGAATAGGGCTCACCCGAACCCATGTTCCGGCCTTCTCCTCGAGCAGTCTTCCTTCCCGGTTTCTCGTCCCTCAAACGCCGCGCACGTTCTTCTCGTCCACCGGTGTACTCTTCCGCGGTCACCTCGTCCCTCGGACGCACCGAGCCCGTCGGCTCTCTCCCGTGCCGTCCTTCTCGCTAGCCGCGTCTTCCGCTCGACTTCCTGTGTTCCTAAGTTCCTGCACACTTAGACACAAGGGTTAAAAGACGCAGGACCTAGCTTAACTTGTTTGATCACATCAAAACACCTCGGGGTTCCAACAATCTCCCCCTTTTTGATGTGAGCAACCCAAGTTAAGCTAGGGAAAAACAGATGCAATAAAAACAATTTATATGCAATTAAGTCCAAAGATATTTCATAAAAAAGGTTTTATATACCTCCCCCTAGACTTAACATTCTTCTCCCCCTTTGATCACATTAAAAATAGGGGTTCTTTAAATAAGTCTAAGGTAAAAAAAATTTTAAGTGAATTTTCATAAAAAATTTCTAAGGCAATATTCAGAAAATTTTAAAGTTATTTTTCATAAAAATTTAATATTTGCAATTAAGGTATTAATTTCTAAGACAATTAATTTCTAAGACAATATTCATAGAAAAATTCCTAAGTTAAAAAAATATCTAAGTCAAATTAATTTCAAATATTTTTTAACACAAATTGAATAACTCTTTTAAAGCATTAGGTAAATTTAAATTAATGTTTTTTCAGTTAGTCAATTAAACTTTTTATTTCGATACTTGGCTTCCAAGTCGTGGCAAGGCACTAGGCCTTCTTGGTTATTGGAGCAACAACCACTTCCTTAGACAAAGCCTCATAATGAAATTAGTCGTTTAATTTCTTTGCTGAAAATGCTAAGTCTAATTTTAAATTAAACAGGTTTTTGGAACCCAGTAGAGGTTCCTACCTACAGGGTTAACCAAGTATTTCCTAGGTACATAGATTTTTGATATATTTCTAATTTGACTTTGATGAAATCTATAATACCAATTTATACCTCTATAATTTCTAAAAGTAGAAATGTTTGAACTTTTATATTTTTTCAATCTTTCTATTTCTTCTTTTAGTTTTTCATTTTTTAACTTGATATTTTCATTTTCTAACTTATACATGGATTTAGTCATTGCCTTAATGCCAGAATAAAGTTGATCAGGGGGTAAGAGGCATACCTCACTTACCATATCAAACTTGAAGCCTGAATCTCCCCCTGTTTCGCTGCCTTCATCTGAGGTCGCTCCCCCTTCATCGATGTTGGGTTCTGATGTACTTTGTCCTTCGTGGCTTGCCATCAGTGCAATCCCCGCATATTCTTGAGCTTCTGATTCAGATGAAGAAGTGTCATCCCAAGTTGCTTTTAGGTTGTGTTTCTTAGGTGTCTTCATTTTGACCTTCTTGAGTTCTGGGCAGTCTTCCCTTAGGTGTCCCTCCTTCTGACACTGGTAGCACCGTACCTTTCTTCTACCTTTTTGATTCTTGTTATTCTGCATTTTAAATTTATTAGATCTAAAAAACTTTTTAAAGTTTCTTACCATGTACGCTTCTTGATCGTCTTCGGAGTCTGACTTGGGTTCGTCCTTATTTGTTGTGTTTAGCGCCATAGTCTGGGTTGTGTCCTTTGATATCTCTACACATCTAGTTTTGTGTAATTCAAGGGTAGAAAACAACTCTTCTAAAGTACTTACCTCCAGGTCTTTTGAGATGTAGTAAGCATCGACGATTGATGTCCATTCCGGAGTTCTTGGAAACGCATTGAGCGCGTAGCGTATAATGTCCCGGTTTGTTACCTTTTCACCAAGATTTTCGAGACCAGTAACTAGTTCTTTTACCTTTGCATGTAGACCAGCTACTTTCTCACCTTTCTCCAGACGGATGTTCATCAGTTTGTTGCGAAGGATGTCCCTTCTAGCGAGCTTTGCTTCGGACGTGCCTTCGTGGAGTTCCAAGAACTTCTCCCAAAGTTCTTTAGCATATAAATAGTTTCCGATGCGGTTGACCTCTTGAGGCGGTAACACGATGTTCCGCACGGCTGTTTGCTACCGACTCATTCTGCTCCTTCTTTGTCTAATCGCTCTCTTCTTTTTCTTTTCCATCTTTATCTATTGGAGCTACAAAACCATATTTCATAAAAAACCGAATTTCAAAATCTGTTTTTAGAAATACCTCCATACGACGCTTCCAGTCTGCGAAGTTCCCCTCGAATTTTGGTGGGACAATGCTTGGTCCGGCCATCTTGTTGCTTCGATCGGCGGTTAGTCCTCCTGATACCACTTGTTGGTCCCTTTGGAGGCCGGCAAGAGGGGAGGGGTGAATTGCCCTACAAATTAAAACCAAAAATCATTCTCGGATATTCAACTAACTTAAAAGAACTTGTAATTAAAAACAGCAGAGACTAATTAAGACAGAAAGTAGACACAGAGGAATTACTTGGTTTGCAATCAGGGGATTGCTAATCCAAGGAATGTAAGCGCACTATCTGATTCTCCTCTGGGCGGAGTAGCCTCTTACAGCGTTGAACGTACAAGAAGAAAAGTAAAGCACACAGAAATTGATTACAAGTTCGTTGTTCTTGATTAATTGCTTTGCTTCTGGACCAAGGCTATATTTATAGCCTTGGTCGGGGCGCCTGGAAGGGTTCCGGGCGCCCTGGGGGGATGAAACTTTATCCCCCAACGTTCAGATCGAGTTTGACTCGATCTGGTCAAAAGCCACATTCCGGGCGCCTCGGACCCCAAAAGTCAACTCTGGTTGACTTTTTCCGTCCGGTCGCTCTGCTTCGGTTCAGCTCGTCTCGGTCCGGGTCTTCTGTTCCGGCTCCACTAGCTTGGGTGATCTCGGCCATCCGGAATAGGGCTCACCCGAACCCATGTTCCGGCCTTCTCCTCGAGCAGCCTTCCTTCCCGGTTTCTCGTCCCTCGAACGCCACGCATGTTCTTCTCGTCCACCGGTGTACTCTTCCGCGGTCACCTCGTCCCTCGGACGCACCGAGCCCGTCGGCTCTTTCCCGTGCCGTCCTTCTCGCTAGCCGCGTCTTCCGCTCGACTTCCTGTGTTCCTAAGTTCCTGCACACTTAGACACAAGGGTTAAACAATGCAGGACCTAGCTTAACTTGTTTGATCACATCAAAACACCTCGGGATTCCAACAATTATTAGACAGCTCACTATCCCTTGAACTCTATAGTAAAATAGGCTAGCTAAAAGAAGAAATTAGACTTTTCTTGATGGTGCAGGTTAATTTGTCAATCTCCTATTGGGGAGATGCATTATTGGTTACAGCCTATATACTTAACAAAAATACCTTTAAAATTAGTTCCATCTACCTCATATGAACGTTGGACAAGCAGAAAATCAAATTTGAGTAATCTGAGACCTTGGGGTTAGCTGCTTACGTTCATGATAAAATTCACGAATATAGAAAATTAGGGAGGTAAGAAGTGTATCTTTATAAGGTATTCTAAGACTTCTAAGGGTTATGTTTTCATTAGTGAGCGACAAGATGGAACTATCTCTAAAATAGAGTCAAGAGATATTTCTTTTCTTGAAACTGAGTTTCCAACATGAGGTGAAGTTGATAAGACAATTCCTCTATTTGTGATAGAGGAAGAAGATGATGTTCCTTTATTAATAAATTAGGAAACCATTTGATAAGGCTATTAGGGTTGGATCACCATAACAATTAATTCATTAGGATATTTGTGGTACAATGAATGTGAAGGCTATAAATGAAAGTTCTTATTTTATTACATTTATTGATGACTTCATATATTTTAGTCATGTGTATTTGATTTTTTACAAATCTAAAGTATTAGATTGCTTCAATCGTTACTTGAACAAAATCGAGAATCAATTAGAATATAAGGTTAAAATCTTGTGCACTGACCGTGGAGGTGAATATTTGTCTGATCAGTTTAAGACAATGTGTAATGAGAAAGTGATTATTAGATAGCTCACTATCCCTGGAACTGTATAGTAAAATAGGCTAGCTAAAAGAAGAAATTATACTTTTCTTGAAATAGTTAGGTCTATGATGGTGCAAGCTAATTTGCCAATCTCTTATTGGGGAGATGCATTATTGGTTGCAGCCTATATACTTAACAAAAATACCTTTAAAGTTAGTTCCGTCTACCTCATATGAACGTTGGATAAGCAGAAAATCAGATTTGAGTAATCTGAGACCTTGGGGTTAGCTGCCTACGTTCATGATAAAATTCACGAATATAGAAAATTAGGGAGGTAAGAAGTGTATCTTTATAAGGTATTCTAAGACTTCTATGGATTATGTTTTCATTAGTGAGTGACAAGATGGAACTATCTCTGAAATAGAGTCAAGAGATATTTCTTTTCTTGAAACTGAGTTCCCAACACGAGGTGAAGTTGATAAGACAATTCCTCTATTTGTGATAGAGGAAGAAGATGATGTTCTTTTATTAATAAATTAGGTATCACGAGAGATGTCTGAATCTAATCAACCTAGTGGGAGTAATTTATCGATGAATGAGTCAGTTTTTCAATCGTCTAACCTACAAAGAAGTAGTTGTCAAATTATTCCTCGTAGAAGGTTGGACATTGCATTGATGATTCTCCCATTTGATGACAAGGAATCTCGAACAGTTGAGGAAGCTTTGAGATGCTCAGTAATAGAAAAATAGAAAATTGCAATGGATGAAGAAATGAAGTCTATGAGAAAGAATCAAGTTTATGATTTAGTCGATCTTCCTCTGGGCCGAAGGGCTATTGGAAATAAGTGAATTCTCAAAATCAAGAAGAAAGCAAATGGATCGATTAATCGATACAAGACTCGTTTAGTTGCAAAAGGATATACCCAAATGGAGGATATTGATTTTGAAGAGACATTCTCCCCTATTATTAAATTTGTTTTTATACATGTCATTCTAGCTATAGTAGCATAATTTGACATGGAATTACATCATATGGATGTAAAAATGGCTTTCCTTAATGGTAATCTTAACAAAAAAAAAATCTATATGGCATAGTCATAAGGTTATATTGCTAAAGGCCAAGAGAATAGAGTATGTAGACTTAAGAAGTCTATATATAGGCTAAAGCAAGCGTCAAGATAATGGAACATACAATTTAATGAAGTTATTTGGTCTTATGGTTTTGAAATGATCAATGAGGATCATTGTGTTTACCTAAGAAAGAAAAAAAAGGAAAGTTTGTCATATTATCATTATATGTTGATGATATGCTAAGGAAGTGACATAAAATGTATGATAGAAATCAAATTGTGGCTTTTATCATAATTGACATAATAGATATGGGAGAAGCTGAGTACATATTGTTGGTGCGGGAAGCATCCGACGATCGAACCTTAGTTTTGATAATGGCAAAGGATTCAAAGTTAAGTTAGTGTGTGATCTAACATGTTTGAATGAGTGTTTCAGGAAAGTCCAAGCTGCGGTTAGGTAGGTGAAAAACCCTAAGGGGTGGTAACCTTAGGTCCTAGGGGGCGATAACCCTAGGTGGAGGAAAACCCTAAGGGGTGGTAACCTTAGGTCCTAGGGGGCGGTAACCCTAGGTGGAGGAAAACCCTAAGGGGCGGTAACCTTAGGTCCTAGGGGGCGATAACCCTAGGTGGAGAAAAACCCTAGGGGGCGGTAACCCTAGGTCCTAGGGGGGTAACCCTAGGCGAAAAGTCCAGTCGGTCTGGAGGACCGGACTGGCATCAGGTAAATCTCCTGAGTGGAGTAGGTGAGGACGCGTTCCCCGTAGAGGGAACAGTAGGCGTCGGGTCGACCTAGGGTCTCCGGTTGAAAATCCGAAGTCAGACTCGGACAGTCCGAAGACTGTCAGCTCTTTTTCACTTATGAATTATCAGATTCTAACATTGTCTTGCAGGGTATGCAATTGCTCGAACTAACCTTGTTTTGCAGGAGAAGCGGCTCCTGGAAAAAGGAGGTCCGGGCGCCCGGGACCAACTTTTATCCCCTGCGCGACTTCGTGACGTGGAGCAACCTGGTTGGCTGGCCACGTCACACTCCAGGCACCCGGAAAGGTCCCAGGCGCCCGGAACCTCATATAAAAGGAGGGTTGAGGTGCAGCTTTAAAATACAATCTTCTAAGCATTCTCCGTGCGACAAGCTGCTAACGTCTCGACTCAGAAGTGCTGCAACGACAACCCGGAGCTTCAGTTTTAGTCTTTTAATTGTCGGTACAATATTCTTTTCTGCTTAAATTGTACTTAGCTTGTAATAGCTTTTACGAATTATAGTTGTTGCCCACCGGAAGCGATCAAGGATCGCGGGCCTTCGAGTAGGAGTCGTCATAGGCTCCGAACGAAGTAAATCCTTCGTGTCCACTTTATTTACTTTCCGCTGCGTTATTTCTGAACAAGCTTTTACGATTTCGAAAAACGAAATAGCCACGAGCGCTATTCACCCCCCCCTCTAGCGCTTTCGATCCATCAATTGGTATCAGAGCAGGGTCATTTTGAATCGGTGCAACCACCATTCAAAATATTTTTTCGTGGTATTTTTTAGATTTTCGGAGTCGATTAGAATTTAGCCTCATAGCTATATTCTAATTCTTTTTCCCTCGAATCGGTTTTTCTCAGAATTGGTGCAACACCACCCGAGTTCATGATCCATTTTTTTCCTTCCACACTACTAAGCCAGGACCAAGTCCTGGGACATTTTGTTGGTTGTTTTTCGTTTTAGGTTAATCTGAAATGGCCCTTCAAGAAGGCTACAGTACAGCCCGCCCTCCGCTATTCACCGGAGACGACTTCGGGTACTGGAAGGGTCGGATGGAGGCATATCTCCAGACTCACTTTGAAGTCTGGATGATTGTCAAAACCGGATTCCAACTATCATCTGATAGCGCCGACAAACCACTACCGTACGAGGACTGGGATGCATCTTTGATCAAGAAGGTGGAAGCTAATGCCAAGGCAACCTGCACCCTCCAGTGTTGCCTATCAAAAGAAGAACTCAACCGCGTCGGCCCCTTCAACAGTGCCAAAGAGTTGTGGGAGAAGCTCATTGAACTTCACGAAGGGACATCCGACACCAAAGTAAGTAAAAGAGACCTAATTTTTAATAAATTATTTAACATCAAATTGCAGGAAGGTGAAACAGTTGCCCAACTCCATGCCCGGATTCAAGATCTGCTCAATGGTCTTCATGCAATTGGACAGAAGGTAGACAACCGGGACATCATAAGGTATTCTCTAAATGCCTTTCCAAGGAACACCTTGTGGGCATCCATGGTAGATGCCTACAAGGTCTCCAAGGACTTATCTACCATTAAACTAGATGAACTTTTTGCAGAACTCGAACTTCACGAACAGACTAATGCACGCCCGACCGAGAAAGGGTTGACTTTGGTTGCAGGAACAGGGAGATCGCGTGAGTCAAAAATCAAGCAGAGAACCGAACCTGAGTCAGAAGAAGAACCAGATTCGGAAGACGACGATGAACTTACAACCGAGATAGTCAACTTAGTAAAGAAGCTCTGCAAAAAGAAGAGCTTCAACAAAAAGGATCTCAGAAAGGCCATCCAGTCTAAAGAAGCCCAACCAAGCTCGAAGGTTAAATTCGAAGTGACCTGCTACGGGTGCAATCAAAAGGGTCACATCAAGGCAAATTGCCCGAACCAGAAGGATCCAAAGAAACATAAAAGAAAGAAGGCATTGAAGGCAACATGGGACGGGTCTTCTTCCGAGGAATCCGACGACGAAGAACTAGAACAGACGAACTTTCTCGCCTTGACAGCCCGGGACTACACCAACGGATCCGGAAGTGAGGACGAATTGGAAGCCGAGTCCGAGAGAAGCCACGGATCCGCATCCGTTTCCGAAGGACCGAACCCCTCTGTAAGTAAAAATCGTTTATATAGCTTAATTAATTATTTAATGCATAAAGTAGCTAAGTCCAAGATTTGAATCAAATCGCTTCTAAAGGAGGTAACACTCCTTAAAGAAACGCCTAACAACGAATCCTTAACTGATCAAGTTCAGACTGGAATCTCAACTCAAGTTCAAAAACTTGAGGAAGAGAATTCCAATCTGAAAAGTCAGGTAAAGGATTTGAAAACAACCCTAGAACGATTTTCCTTGGGATCCAAGAATCTTGACTTGATTCTTGGAACACAAAGGACAATCTACAATCGAACTGGACTAGGATACAAAACAAAAAACAAATATAGGTCATACCTATCTCTCATACAAAAAACAAATAGAAAAATGGTCCAAGCATAGGTTGCCAAGTCCAACCTGATCAATCAAGTTGGACTTGGACAGTATTGGGTCCCTAAGGATCAAATACATTACCTCAATAGACCTTATCGAGGCTATGTTCCAAGGGGAGCTAAAACAATAAAAAATCGAAATTAATCTAAAACTCAAAATTCAAAATTCGAAATTAATCTAAAACTCAAAATTCAAAATTCGAAATTAATCTAAAACTCAAAATTCGAAATTAATCTAAAAAACTCAAAATTCAAAATTCGAAATTAATCTAAAACTTAAAATTCAAAATTCGAAATTAATCTAAAACACAAAATTCAAAATTCGAAATTAATCTAAAACTCAAAATTCAAAATTCAAAATTAATTTAAAACTCAAAATTCAAAATTCGAAATTAATCTAAAACTCAAAATTCAAAATTCGAAATTAATTACTAAAACTCAAAATTCAAAATTTGAAATTAATTATTCGAAATTAATTCAAAATAGAAGGAGGGTCCAGAATAGCTGGCAACTCCGAAACCTATCTACCCGAAATGGGTAAACAAGAGTAAATTACCCGACAGGGTAAGTAAGGATAGATTAAAAGGGTGAGGTTTAACTTGACCCACAGTACTGGTGAAGTTTTTGGATGATAGTACGTTAGGGAAGCTTGGGCATCGCATGTCTAGGAAGATATGGCTTCAACCTGGTGCATTTGGCCAAGTGGAACTGACCGAAGCTACTCTTAAATGGATCATAACTAGTTAGATCAAGGTTTAGTATTAAGCTCAATGGGTAGGACTATTTGGGAAACCTCAAAGGCATGGTTACTTTAATGAGCTCCTTATGACTCACCATAGCCCAGAAGTTTATCCAAAGAACGCTTACTTGTTGAACCCAAAGCTAAACCCGAATCTAACATAAAGTTAAACTAAGCCCTAAAAATTGAACTCAATTCATCTCACAAAAATTATAGGATTCCTTGATTGAAAATTCAGATCGGGTGAGATGACTAAGTAATTAAAAACAAACTGATAATGAATTCAAATTCAAATTAATTTCAAAATTACTTCAAAACTTAATTTTAAAATTTATTTAAAAATCTTTTAAAATTTAATTTCAAAATTACTTGACAAATATTTTAAAAATCTTTTAAAAATTATTTTGAAAATCATTTTAAAATTCTTTTAAAAATCTTTTCAAATTTGTTTAAAAATATTTTAAAATTTAATTTCAAAATTACTTGAAAAATCTTTTAAAAATATTTTAAAAATTATTTTGAAAATCATTTTAAAATTCTTTTAAAAATCTTTTCAAATTTATTTAAAAATATTTTAAAATTTAATTTCAAAATTACTTGAAAAATCTTTTAAAAATCTTTTAAAAATTATTTTGAAAATCATTTTAAAATTCTTTTAAAAATCTTTTCAAATTTATTTAAAAATCTTTTAAAATTTAATTTCAAAATTACTTGAAAAATCTTTTAAAAATCTTTTAAAAATTATTTTGAAAATCATTTTAAAATTCTTTTAAAAATCTTTTCAAAATTATTTAAAAATCTTTTAAATTTTAATTTCAAAATTACCTTTTAAAAATCCTTTAAAAATTATTTGAAAAAACTCTTTTAAAAATCATTTGAAAAATCTTTTGAAAATTCATTTCAAAAATCTTTTGAAAATGCATTTCAAAATCATTAATTTTTTTTTTTAAAATCATTTCAAAATATTATTCAATTAATTTCATAATGTTATTCAATTAATTTAAAATGGTTTAAAAATCTTTAATTCTCAAATCATATTATAAAATTATGATTGCAAATGTTAACTCCATCTCACGCTCACTCATATGCTAAACATGCTTATTTATCTAGAATGAGTGAGATGGAAAGATTTTTAACCTCTCATGCTTGGACTCCTGAACTCAAAGAATTTATTAAGGCATTAATTAAGGGGAAGTGATTTTAAATTGGTTTTAAAATTAGTTTTTCGTTAAAATAAAATTTTAACTTGACCTCAAAATTAAAAACTATTTTTTACTTATCTTCAAAAATTTAGGTTATTCTTAACTTAACTTTAAAATTGAAATTATTTATGACCTGACTTTTAAATTATAACTCTTCTAGAATGTTTTCAAAGCTAAGCCTTTATGTAAAACCTCTTTAAGCTAAGTACTTAATCAAGTCTTCTTTAACTAAGCTTAGTTAGACTATACTCTAAACTTAGCTATTTGGCAAGAAGTTTTCTCAAGGCAATCAGTTTTAAGTTGAATATATAACTAAGTATTTTCAAATTTAGCTAAGTATTTTTTTAAAGTTAAAAAAAAAAATTAGCTAAGTGTCTCTCAAAGCAATTGTTTTCAAATGCTAAGTTTTGCTGAAAATGCTAAGTATTTTTCAAAGCATTCTCAAAATTTCATCAAAACAATTTTTTTAAAAACTAAGTCTTTTTAAGGTTAAATACTTAACAAAACTATTATCTTCATAAGTTTAGCTAAGTCTTTGATAAAAGTATTTTAAATTTAAAAATCTTAGCTAAACTGAGTCTTGATCAAATTTCTTTTGCTAAACTCCCTCTTTAAAAACTAAGAATTTAAAGTGTTGTGATATCATAAACATTTGCTTAGTTACTTGTTAAAGACAAAAATAACCTTATGTTAGCCAAAAGTATCTCTCAAACTAAAGGAAATGGAAATATTAAGCTTAAGCATACTTGTACTTTAGGGCTCTGATACCTGATCAACACTAATTAGATAATTTAATTGTTGCTTGCAGTTAAGGGATCTGATACCTGAACAAAACTGAATCTTGACTCATGCTTGGACCTTAGGGCTCTGATACCTTACTAAAACAAAATTTGTAAACTATTAAACACTAAAGTATCTTTGAAATTCATTTCTCTTAAGCAGCTTTTCAAACTTAAAACTTTTTCACACTTAAAACTTTCAAGTCTCTTCTATTTGAAAATTCTTTTTGGAATTTTGTTAGAAAATTCGTTAAGTTGAAATTCTTGTTGAAAACTCTTTAAGCTGCAATTAACTTCTTTAAGTTGAAAAGTCAAGTTTTTTCAAAACTAGCTCATTTTTGATATATGGCAAAAGGGGAGAGTAGAGAAATTCAAAGAAAATATTTTAAAGGGAGCTTGTATTAAGGGGGAGCTATGGCTATTAGTAAAAAATTCAAAGAGAATAACTTATATTAAGGGGTAGCTATGTTTATGCTTATCTTGCTATCACGCTTATCTTGTTTCTTGTTCTTATACATAACTGCATATTTTTTACTTAACATTGAATTTCTGTTGCCATTATCAAAAAGGGGGAGATTGTTGGTGCGGGAAGCATCCGACGATCGAACCTTAGTTTTGATAATGGCAAAGGATTAAAAGTTAAGTTAGTGTGTGATCTAACATGTTTGAATGAGTGTTTCAGGAAAGTCCTAGCTGCGGTTAGGCAGGTGAAAAACCCTAAGGGGTGGTAACCTTAGGTCCTAGGGGGCGGTAACCCTAGGTGAAGGAAAACCCTAAGGGGTGGTAACCTTAGGTCCTAGGGGGCAGTAACCCTAGGTGGAGGAAAACCCTAAGGGGCGGTAACCTTAGGTTCTAGGGGGCGGTAACCCTAGGTGGAGAAAAACCCTGGGGGGCGGTAACCCTAGGTCCTAGGGGGGTAACCCTAGGCGAAAAGTCCAATCGGTCTGGAGGACCGGATTGACATCAGGTAAATCTCCTGAGTGGAGTAGGTGAGGACGCGTTCCCCGTAGAGGGAACAGTAGGCGTCGGGTCGACCTAGGGTCTCCGGTTGGAAATCCGAAGTCAGACTCGGACAGTTCGAAGACTGTCAGCTCTTTTTCACTTATGAATTATCAGATTCTAACATTGTCTTGCAGGGTATACAATTGCTCGGACTAACCTTGTTTTGTAGGAGAAGCTGCTCCTGGAAAAAGGAGGTCCGGGCGCCCGGGATGGATCCGGGCGCTCGGAGGTCCGGGCGCTCGGAGGTCCGGGCGCCCGAGAACAACTTTTATCCCCTGCGACTTCGCGACGTGGAGCAACCTGGTTTGCTGGCCACGTCACACTCCAGGCACCCAGAAAGGTCCCAGGCGCCCGGAACCTCATATAAAAGGAGGGTTGAGGTGCAGCTTTAAAATACAATCTTCTAAGCATTCTCCGTGCGACAAGCTGCTAACGTCTCGACTCAGAAGTGCTGCAACGACAACCCGGAGCTTCAGTTTTAGTCTTTTTATTGTCGGTACAATATTCTTTTCTGCTAAATTGTACTTAGCTTGTAATAGCTTTTACGAATTATAGTTGTTGCCCACCGGAAGCGATCAAGGATCGCGGGCCTTCGAGTATGAGTCGTCACAGGCTCCGAATGAAGTAAATCCTTCGTGTCCACTTTATTTACTTTCCGCTGCGTTATTTCTGAACAAGCTTTTACGATTTCGAAAAACGAAATAGCCACGAGCGCTATTCACCCCCCCCTCTAGCGCTTTCGATCCATCACATATTAGGAGTGAAGATCATTAGAGATCGAATGAAAAGACTTTTGGATTTGTCTCAAGAGACTTATATTACTAAGATGTTACAATACTTCAATATGTCGAATTATAATATTGAATAGACACTTGTAGTGAGATGTACTGTTCTAAGCAAAAGTATATATACCAACACTCCTGAAGAAATAGCTGAAATGAAGAAAAAAAATCATATATGAGTGTTGTTGGTAGTTTAATATACAATATATTGTGTACTCGTCTTGATATAAGATATGTTATTGGCTTAGTTAGTCATTTATGCCAGGATCGAGACACTGGAAAGCAATGAAAAAGATATTTAGATATCCCAAAAGGGACAGTGGATTATTGTCTTTGTTTCCAAGAATCAAATATGAGTCTGAGTTGCTACACAGATACAGATTAGGTAAGAGACCTTAATGACAGAAAATCTACATCAGATTATACCTTCTTACTGAATGGCGGCGTCATCTCATGGAACAGCAAAAAGGAGGTTTGTGTAGCCCTGTCGATAATGGTAGCTGAGTATGCGTCTTCTGCAGAGGCTGTGCAAGAAACTGTATAGTTGAAAAGATTCCTAAAGCATGTGAAAATTGCTGAGAATAGTGGGAGTCCTATTACAGTGTACTATGATGTCATACTGCTATAGTTTTTTCTAAAGATCCCAAATATTACAGCAAAAGCAAGCATATAGAAATTAAGTATAATTTTGTAAGGGATATTATTGACAAAGAAAAGGTAGTTCTTGAGTATATCTCTATACGTAATATGTTTGTAGATCATTTTACTAAGTCATTGACTAAAGAGTCATTTCAAGGACATGTGAAGTTTTTGGGACTTCAAAGAATATAATATATTGTAAAAACATTTAGATATATAAAAATGTCATGATCTATTCAGTGTATATATCTTTGTTATATTTGAATAAAGCCTCGATTAGCATGTTGGTAGATTAAGATGGGTCAATTCACATGGATAATCATCTCTGTTTGTTAAGTATACATAAAGGTAAGATTGTTACTTATGGAACAACTTATGTAGTTGTGAATAGAGACATATCCATAAGTTATGGTCACCTTGATAATTCTGTCAAGATGAGATCATTTATGTAATGATCGGAGTAAAAAAATCCATCATTTGCCGAATCTGCTTAGTGCTAGATACAGTCCCCAAGACTATGTTGTCACGGTAGGATATTCAGGCTATCACTCAGGTACCTGCGGTTTGATCCCCAGGTATGACATATTTGCAGGAATTTTTCCTCCAAATAGGGCGTGCAACCAAAAGATGTTGGGCTTCTGGGCTGCCCACCACGCGAGCTTCCCGATTTACCATATGGTGACTGATGGAAAAATTCTGTGGGGCCAGACCGGTCATCCCCAGGGCTAGTCAATGAGGCTAACTGAGTTTATCATTTTTTTTTTACTTAGAGCTAGATTGAAATTTATATGTTGAATTCAGGATGACAACACCTCATGCGTTAGCCACTAGATCGTCCCGAGAGGACATTTCATATGTTGAATTCAGGATTATACATTAGGTATGTCTAGATCGAAATTTATATGATGTTAAATTTTTGTTAAAAACATGCACTCTTTTTGGTAAAGAGAATAACATTGTAGCATATGATTCATACCACATATGCTATGGCGACAAGACGTATTAACTGTTGGTGCGGGTAGCACTAACGGTCTAACCTAGGTTTTGATGAATGACAAATAGGTTAAGTTAGTTTTGTTGTTGTCTGACACTTTGATCAAGTGTGCAGGAGAAGTCCAGACAGGTCGACGGGCTGACCGGATGTATGGCACGAAGCCCAGCTAGGTCGACGGGCTGACCGAATGGTTGGCGAGAAGTCCAAGCGGGTCGACGGGCTGACCGGACGCTTGGCAAGAAGTCCAGCTAGGTCGACGGGCTGACTAGATAGCTGGCGAGAAGTCCAGACGGGTCGAAGGGCTGACCGGACGTCTGGCAGGTAAGTGAGGTAAGTCACTGGAGGGGAGTGACTGCGAGGACGCGTTCCCGGGAAGGGAACATTAGGCGTCGATCCGGCTTAGATCCATTTCGGATGTCTAAGTCGAGATCGTGACTAGATTCCGGTCTCGGAAAGACGGAATCTAAGTCATACTATTTGTGCTAAGTCATACTATTATAAAATGTGCTAACAAACTATTTTGCAGGAAACATATTGCCTCGGACTAACTTTGTTTTGCAGGAAAAGGGAGTTTTCTGGAACAAGGTGGTCCGGGCGCCCGGAAGGCAAATTATATCCAGCCAAGTCGTCGCCATGTGGAGCATCTCGGTTTGAGCAACTACGTCACATTCCAGGCGCTCGGAAGGAATCCAGGTTCCCGGAGCAACATATAAAAGAAGCCCCAGGCAGGAGCTTCAGAAACATATCTGAGAACTCCTCTACTGCTGGTCCTGCTGCTCTACGTTCTTGCGACGCCAACAAGCTCTGACAAAGTGCTCCTTCGAGTTTTAGTTAATTTCCTTGTCGGTTATTTTTTTTTTCACTAGCATTTCCTGTACTTATTTTGTAACTGTTGGAACCCCAAGGTTGGTTTTGGTGTGATCAACAAGTTAAGTTAGGTTCTGTTGTTTTCTAACCTTGTGTCTAAGTGTGCAGGAGCTTAGGAGCACAGGTACTCGAGCGGAAGAGGCAGCTAGCGAGAAGGACGGCACACGGTGCGTCCGAGGGACGAGGCGCTGCGGAAGAGTACACCGGTGGACGAGAAGGAAGTGCGCGCGATGGTTCTGAGGTACGAAAGCCGGAGCGGAAGATTGCTCGGGGAGCAAGAGACGCAGCTAGCGCGAAGGTCGGCACGGGGTGCGATCGAGGGACGAAGTCTGCGGATGAATACGCTGGTGGACGAGAAGGGACACGTGGCAATTCCGAGGGACGAGAAGCCGGAGGGAAGCACGCTCGAGAAGACCGGAAGATGGGTTCGGGTGAGCCCTATTCCGGATGTCAGAGATCACCCAATCAAGCGGATCCGGAGCAGAAGACCCGGACCGAGACGGGGACTTAACGGAGAAGTGGTCGCGGACAAAAAGTCAACCGTAGTTGACTTTTTGCTCCAGGGCGCCCGGAACCAATCCGGGCGCCCGGAGCTGTCCGGGGCGCCCGGAATGCTTCCGGGCGCCCGGACCCTGATTTTGACCAAGATCGCGATTTACGTGATCTGAACGTTGGGGAATAAAACTTTATCCCCCCCAGGGCGCCCGGAACCCTTCCAGGCGCCCCGACCAAGGCTATAAATATAGCCTTGGTCCAGAAGCTCTTCATCAATTCAGAAATTGTAAACAACACTTGTGTGCTTCCACTGTTTAAATTACACTGCTGTAAACGAGGCTTCTCCGCCTGAAGGAGCTCTTAGTGCGATCTTCATCCTTGGATTAACAACCTCCCCGGTTGTAACCAAGTCAAATTCGGTGCCTCGTTTTTATGCTTTATTTTCTGTTTAATCTATTTTTTATGTGTTAGCTTAATCGTACGAGAAAGGGTTGTGTTTGATTTTTCAGGGCTATTCAACCCCCCCTTCTACCCGGCCGCATCGGTCCTACAGTAACTATATTCGAATTGATAGTGATTGTCCAACGAAAGTGGTCAAGGACCACGGGCCTTCGAGTAGGAGTCGTCACAGGCTCCGAACGAAGTAAAAACAACTGTGTTCATTTACTTTTCCACTGCATATTTTAACTCAACTTTTCGAATCGATATTCACCCCCCCCCCCTCTATCGAACGATCACGGTCCTACAAGTGGTATCAGAGCAGGTACCGCTCTGATTTGGTGCAACCACCAATCAAACTGGGGGTGAAACCTTTCCTTTGTTTTTTTTATTCCTCTTAAAATTTTTTTCTAATTCTAAACTGGTATATCATTTTTTTTGCAATTAAATCTAAATTGGTGCAACACCAATCTAGATTTGTCTACTATTTTTTTCGTTCCGCACTACTAATCCAAGACCAAGTCTTGGGATTTTTTTTGTCTCTTTTCTTTCGTCTGTGAGCAGGACTAAAATGTCTCAGACAGAAGGATTCAGCACAGTACGCCCTCCACTCTTCAACGGGGATGATTTTTCGTACTGGAAAAAGCGGATGGAGGTTTACCTCAAGACAGACTTCGACCAGTGGATGAGCATTACGAGACCCTACAAAATTCCAGTAGACAACTCCGGGAATTTACTGGATCCTGAAGATTGGACAGCAGACTTAAAGAAAAAGGCATCAACAGAAAATAAAGTGATCAACACTCTACAGTGCGGATTAACAAGAGAAGAACTAAACAGAGTCGGTCCACACAAAAATGCTAAAGAACTGTGGGACAAATTGATCGAGCTGCACGAGGGAACGAGCGACGCCAAGGAAACAAAACGAGACCTGCTTTTAAATAAAATTTTTAATATAAAAATGCAGGAAGGCGAAACGGCGAATCAGCTCCACGCGAGGATCAAGGACATCCTCAACGGGCTTCATGCGATAGGCCACCAGATGGGAAACAGAGACTTAATAAGGTACACATTAAACGCCTTTCCACGTAATAGTTTGTGGGCATCAATAGTGGATGCCTACAAAATTTCAAAAAATCTTTCTAAGTTAAAATTAGATGAGCTTTTCTGTGAATTAGAATTACATGAACAAACTAATGCTGGAGCCGAGAAAGGTATAGCTTTATTTGCAGGTTCCACCAAAGAAAAGAAAAGCAAGCCTGAATTTGAAGAAGATTCTGACCAAGACTCCAAAGACGAAGAACACCTGGTGAACTTGGTAAGAAAAATGTTCACCAGGAGAAAGAGGAGCTTCAGTAAAAAGGACCTTCAAAAGATCAGCTCTCCCACAGAATAAAGGAACGTTACTTGCTTCGGCTGCAATAAAAAGGGACACTACAAGAACGAATGCCCAAAACTGAAGTTCGACAAACCGAAGCCAACTAAAAAGAAGGCACTCAAAGCAACGTGGGACGACTCCTCGGACGAATCGGAGGAAGAAGAACAGAAACATCAGAGCCACCTCGCACTGATGGCCCACGAAGCTGAAACAGAAGACGAGTCGGAAGATGAAGACGGGTCTGAGCCCGAAACAAGCCATGAGTCCGTACTCGTTTCCGAAGGCCCGAATGAGGTATACTTTAATTTAAACAAAATTTTTTTTAGAATTATTTCCTGTTTAAACAATAAATTAATTAAAACAGAAAATGAAAACAAATCACTTCTTGAGGAAAATCAAAACCTCAAGGAACAAATCAAAAATTCAAATCCAACTCAAGATCTAACACTTGAGGAGGAGAATTTATCATTAAAAAATGAGATTAATAATTTAAAAGAAATGTTAGAAAAATTCACAACAAGATCAAAAAATTTAGACTTAATCCTGAATAATCAAAAAGCATGTTATAATAAAGCCGGACTAGGATATAAGTCGAATTCAATTAAAACCTTCAAATCATTAATAACCCAATACAAATCAACCAATCTAGCTTGGGTTCCGAAAGCGTGTCTGACCACGCAAGTAGGACTTAATCAATATTATATACCTAAAGAAAAAATACATTATATAAAATCGAATAAACCAAACCAAAATCCAAAATACAAACCTGAATCAAATTCAAAATCTAAACACTTTAAAAATCAACAAAATTATCACCAAGTTAACCATAACTATAAAAAGAATCGATACAAACCTAAAACCAAAATTTAAAATCAATGGCCAATAATTCAGGGGGAGGCTCCAGAATAGCTGGCACCTCCAAAACTAACTTACCCGACAGGGTAACCCAAAACAAATTAACCCGGCAGGGTAATTAGGATTAGAGACCAAGTTTAACTTGAATCATGGTACCGGTGAAGTTTTTGGATGATAGTACGTTAGGGAAACTTGGGCATCGCATGTCTAGAAAGATATGGCTTCGATCTGGTGCATTTGGCCAAGTGGAACTGACCGAAGTTACCCTTAAACGAATCCTAACCAGTTAGACCAAGATTTAGTACTAAACTCCGTGGATAGGACTATTCGGAAAACCTCGAAAGGTTGGTTACTTCTAATGACGTCCATGTGACTCACCAAGCTTAGAAGTTTATCCGAAGAATGCCTGTTTGTAGAGACCAAAACTAAACCTGAATCTAATACTAGTTAAACCAAACTCTGTAATCAAACCAATTTCATCTCACAAAATCATAGGATTCCCTGATTGATAATATAGATCGGGTGAGATGAATAAGGCTTAAATTTGCTTAATTAAAAATTAAGTTCAAAATTTTAAACTTAAAAATTAAATTAATTTCAAAATTTTAATTTTAAACTTAAAAATTAATTTCAAAATTTTAATTTTAAACTTAAAAATTAATTTCAAAATTCTAATTTTAAACTAAAAAAAAAATTCAAAATTTTAAGACTTAACTTAAATAATGTCTGCTCAAAAATAAAAGACTAACTTTAAATCCTACTTACTATAGGAAACTAAGTGGATTTTGGACAGTGGTTGCTCCAAACATATGACTGGAGATCACACCAAGTTCACTCAACTCACTTACAAAAGCTTAGGAACAGTTGCATTTGGAAACAACGGCAAACTCAAGGTAATTGGTATAGGTAATATTGAATTAAAATTAGACTTTATAATTACAAATGTTTTACTTGTTGAAAATTTTAAATATAATCTTCTGAGTATAAGTCAATTGTGTGATACTAGGTATAAGGTTAAATTTCTATCCACAGAGTGTTTAATCAAACATCTAGATAATCCTACCATAAGCCTAAAAGGTTTTAGAAAAGACAACATCTATGCCATCAACTTAACCATTTCTTCCATTAAGTGTTATTTAACACAAAAAGAAGAAACTTGGTTATGGCATAGGCGGATGTCTCACACCAACTTCAGAAATATAAGTAAACTAAATGGACTTGTGAGAGGCTTACCAAAATTACCTAACTTAGATTCAACCATATGTAATGCTTGTCAACAAGGCAAACAAACTAAATCCACTCACAAACAAACAAATCAGCCACAAACTAACTCAATATTAGAACTTCTACATTTAGACCTTTTTGACTCCCATGGAGTCAAATCTATAAATGGAAACGTATATTGTTTAGTAATTATAGATGATTATTCTAGGTTTACTTGGGTAAAATTCTTAAAACATAAAGATGAAACTTTTGAAATTTTTATAAATTTTTGCAAACAAATTGAAAACGAAAAAGATATTAAAATTAAAAGAATTAGAAGTGACAACGGGGGAGAATTTAAAAATCACAACTTTAACAGTTTTTGTCTTGAAAACGGTTACCATCATGAGTTCTCATGCCCTAAAACCCCCCAACAAAATGGGAATGTAGAAAGAAAAAATAGAACCTTACTTGAAGCTTCTAAAACAATGTTAAATGAGTATAACCTACCTAAATACTTTTGGGCAGAAGCTGTTAGTACAGCCTACTATGTACCGAACAGAACAACAATAAATAAAACCCATAACAAAACATTCTTCGAAATGTTTTATAATAAACAACCAAATATAAAATATTTTAAAGTATTTGGGTGCCCAATTTTTATCTTAAATACAAGAGAACACTTAGGAAAATTCTCCTCTAAAATTGAAAATGGAATTTTTGTAGGATATTTCCTAAATAGTATAGGCTATAGAATTTACAATAAGGTTACCTTAAAAATTGAAGAAACTACTAATGTAAAATTTGAAGAAACTAAACAAGACTTAGAACTTACACAACCACCTGAATTTGTTCCAGAAACCAACCAAACTCTAAGTCATGAAGAAGAGGAACAACATCAAGAGAGTCAACCCCCTAGAACAATAAGGGTTAACCCAAATCACCCAACTGATCAAATAATTGGTGACCCAGACTTGAGAGTTCAAACCAGATCATCCTTTAGAAACCTAAGTCAAATTTCTTTAATTTCAAAAATTGAACCCAAAACTGTGGATGAATCCCTACTAGACCCAGACTGGATTATAGCTATGCAAGAAGAACTAGCCCAATTTGAGCGTAATGAAGTTTGGGACCTAGTACCACCACCTAAGAATAAGAAAAGAATAGAAACAAAATGGGTATTCAGAAACAAATTAAGCGAAACTGGGGAAATTACTAGAAATAAGGCTAGGCTAGTTGCCAAAGGGTTTAGTCAGGTTGAAGGACTTGACTATGATGAGACCTATGCCCCAGTAGCCAGACTAGAATCCATTAGAATGTTACTAAGTTATGCAGCCCATAAGGGATTCAAACTATACCAAATAGATGTTAAGTCTGCCTTTCTTAATGGACTAATTAAAGAAGAAGTGTATGTCGGTCAGCCTCCTGGGTTTGAAAGTCTAGAACACCCTGATTATGTTTTTAAGTTAAAGAAAGCATTATATGGACTTAAACAGGCACCCAGGGCATGGTATGAAAGGCTAACATCCTACTTAACATCTAAATGATTCAACCAAGGTCAAATTGACCCAACCTTGTTTGTTAAATCATTAAATGCAGACATATTTATTGCACAAATATATGTAGATGATATAATATTTGGCTCAACAAATTCAGATTTTTTAGAAGAATTTATTAATTTAATGGAAAAAGAATTTGAAATGAACTTAGTAGGAAAATTAACTTATTTCTTAGGATTACAAATCAAACAAACAAATGAAGGAAGTTATATTTATCAACACAAATACACTAAAGAATTACTTAAAAAATTCGGAATAGAAAATACAAAAGAAATAAAAACACCTATGGCAGTAAACACAATCTTAGATAATGACCCAAATGGAAAACCAGTTGATTTAAAATATTATAGGAGTGCAATAGGTAGCCTACTATACTTAACTGCAAGCCGACCTGATATTTTATTTGCAGTTAGTATGTGTGCTAGATACCAAACTTGTGCTAAGGAATCCCATCTGACACAAGTCAAAAGAATTTTTAGATACCTTAAGGGAACAACAAATGTAGGAATTTGGTATCCTAGGACAAATAATTTTGAACTAATAGGGTATTCTGACTCAGATTATGCTGGATATAAATTAGACCGCAAAAGTACAAGTGGTGGATGCCAATTATTAGGTTCATCACTTGTCAGCTGGTTTAGTAGAAAGCAACATTGTGTTGCTCTATCTACAACTGAGTCAGAATACATAGCTATAGGCGAATGCGTTGCACAATTATTATGGATGATGCATACTCTAAAAGACTTCAACTTAAATATCACAAATGTAAAAGTATTAATTGACAATATAAGTTCAATTAACTTAACCAAGAACCCTGTGCATCATTCAAGAACCAAACATATTGAAATTAGGCACCACTTTATCAGGGATCATGTTACTAAAGGTGATATTGAACTAAAATACATTGAGTCCAAATCAAATTTAGCTGACATTTTCACAAAACCACTCCCTGAAAGTGAGTTTAGCAACTTACGTCGAAAATTAGGGATGTGCTCAATAGACTAGGAATTTTAAATTTCAAAAGTGTTTTCAAAAATAATTCTTTCAAATTATAAGTTAAAATTGTGTGTTTTCAAAAATTTCCATTTTTAGATTTTCAAAAACAGTTTTGGCCTTAGACTAGTTTTGAATCCTTAGAAAGCATATACCCATAGGACTAGTTTTTGAGCATCTCACCAACACCTTAGGTTTACCTTGCTTGTGTTTGACAAACATAGAAAGGGGTGAGATGCATAGGCCAACTGTCTGAACTTAAGATGCTTATTTCGGTGCATCAGCATAAGTCTGGACGTTAAATACAACTCAGATATTAATCAGATTAAGTTCATCAGTCAAGTCAAAGACTGACTGCTTATAATCAACTTAATCTGACTAACCAAGTGAAAGCTATCTTCTGATAATTAGTTAGTACCTAATTGGTTAGACGGCTGTTTAAATTTAAGTATCAAGTTCAGAGGGAGAAATTAATTAAAATTTTGTGTGTTTGAAAAATGCCTTTGTACAGCTATTTTAAAACTGACTTATTTTTAAAACACCAGTTTACAAAAAGCTAAACTAAGTGTTTGAAAAACTTGGAAGTTGAATCTCACCTAATTTTTAAACCCGATTTAAAAAGTTGAATATTTAAACTTATTCAGTTTTGTAACATATGATTGAAAATTAAACTTTCCAAATTTAGCTTTTATCAAATTAGCCTTAAAAATTTATTTTGGAAAATTTAATCTTACTTGTTTAATTTTTGCTTTGTTTTGAAAAATTGAAGTTGAAAAATTTACCTTTTTGAGAAGTAAATATTACTTAAACTTGAAAAGAAAATTTGAAAATCCTGATTTAAAAATTTTTACACGCTTGAAAAGTTAAACTTGATTAACTTTCATTTTATACTTTTCAAAATTCAACTTGTCTCTCCCAAGTCAACTTGATTTTTTTCCTTGGATTTAAAAATTATACTTTTATCTTTGAATTTTGAACTAAACTCAGATTTTTTTGCAAGATTAACTGTATTTACTTTTTTAAAGTAACTCTACACTATGATTATTTACCCTTGCTTATTTTTTTTGATGAATGTCAAAGGGGGAGGGTTAGGTGGTTAAGTTAGATAAACCAACTTGAAAACACTAAAACTAACTTTAAAACCGATGCACCTGTTTTTTTGCGCGCTTTCTTTTTTGCGCTCTTTCACTAACTTAACCAGGTTGTCATTCCATCAAAAAGGGGGAGATTGTTGGTGCGGGTAGCACTAACGGTCTAACCTAGGTTTTGATGAATGACAAATAGGTTAAGTTAGTTTTGTTGTTGTCTGACACTTTGATCAAGTGTGCAGGAGAAGTCCAGACAGGTCGACGGGCTGACCGGATGTATGGCACGAAGCCCAGCTAGGTCGACGGGCTGACCGGATGGCTGGCGAGAAGTCCAAGCGGGTCGACGGGCTGACCGGACGCTTGGCAAGAAGTCCAGCTAGGTCGACGGGCTGACTAGATAGCTGGCGAGAAGTCCAGACGGGTCGAAGGGCTGACCGGACGTCTGGCAGGTAAGTGAGGTAAGTCACTGGAGGGGAGTGACTGCGAGGACGCGTTCCCAGGAAGGGAACATTAGGCGTCGATCCGGCTTAGATCCATTTCGGATGTCTAAGTCGAGATCGTGACTAGATTCAGGTCTCGGAAAGACGGAATCTAAGTCATACTATTTGTGTTAAGTCATACTATTATAAAATGTGCTAACAAACTATTTTGCAAGAAACATATTGCCTCGGACTAACTTTGTTTTGCAAGAAAAGGGAGTTTTCTAGAACAAGGTGGTCAGGGCGCCCGGAGGGGATCCGGGCGCCCGGAGGTCCGAACGCCCGGAAGGGATCCGGGCGCCCAGAGGTCCGGGCGCCCGGAAGGCAAATTATATCCAGCCAAGTCGTCGCCACGTGGAGCATCTCGGTTTGAGCAGCTACGTCACATTCCAGGCGCCCGGAGCAACATATAAAAGAAGCCCCAGGCAGGAGCTTCAGAAACATATCTGAGAACTCCTCTACTGCTGGTTCTGCTGCTCTACGTTCTTGCGACGCCAACAAGCTCCGACAAAGTGCTCCTTCGGGTTTTAGTTAATTTCCTTGTCGGTATTTTTTTTTTCACTAGCATTTCCTGTACTTATTTTGTAACTATATTCGAATTGATAGTGATTGCCCAACGAAAGTGGTCAAGGACCACGGGCCTTCGAGTAGGAGTCGTCACAGGCTCCGAACGAAGTAAAAACAACTGTGTTCATTTACTTTTCCGCTGCGTATTTTAACTCAACTTTTCGAATCGATATTCATCCCGCCCCTCTATCGAACGATCACGGTCCTACATTAACATCCTTGGTTGGGATCTGGGATTGAGAGGGGAGGTGTTGGTGGCCTAGGTCGAGACCTGGATGATGATGTTGAAATCTTAGACTGAGGGGGGGGGGGGGTGTCAGTGACCTGGGTTGCTACCTAGATGATAGTGTCGGGATATGAGACTGAGAGGGGAGGTGTCGACAGTCTAGGCTGAGAACTGGATGATGGTGTTGATATCTAAGACTGAGAGGGGAGGATGTTAGCGGCGAAAGTCGAAATATAGGCCATGTTGACAGCTTGGGCCGAGACATGACCGATGTTGGGATCTAAGATTAAGATAAAAGAGGATGTAGGTGACTGAAACTGAGATATACGTGATGTTGGTAGCTTGGGTTGAGATGTGGCCGGTGTCAGGATCCATTCTTGATCCAACTATGGACCTTTGAGAGGAGTGTGTTGAGTGAACTCAACTAGATATGAATCTCCTTCAGGCTGAGTCTGATCCTCTATAAGTTATATCCATCTTATTTTAACTTTGATTGACAATTCAATATGACTTTTGGCCATATGACATACATAGTAAGTGTAGAATTCGGCCACATCAGTCATTGACACCGACAAGTACATGTGTCCGACTGAGCAAAGCACTATCTATTGTGCTTTATCTTCACTATGCAACATCAGAACCAGTAACTTGTTCTTCAGTTAGCCAAGAAGTTTATGGCTCAACGTTGGAAATTTAGAATTGGTACAATAACGATGGATCCAACTAGAGAATTTGATCAAAGAGGACTCAAGCTACCCAATTATATTATTTATCTTAAAAATATTTTTACTTTTAGTTACAACTAACTAACGGTTACATTCTAACTGTAACAATGTGTAACTAATTGCTACTATACAATAATGTAACAGTTAATACTAGTTACTATAATGGTTCTCACGTGATTTTGATTATCCTATCGGGACGATTTGGTTAGCAAATGAGATACTGTTAACTTAAGATTTGAAATTTAAATTTAGCATAATCGAGGTAAATATTTTACTCATGCGTTAGTCATTATTCCAAGGGTTAGTAGTCATCCATGATTTACCTCCTCCGTGTTAATCCTGAGACAAATTGATGGAAGTGCTTGAGTGAACGCAATCACCTTTTGCCACTCTAACATGATTTTGGTCCATTTAAAATAATTCTAATAAATTTTAAATAATTTTAATCGGTTGATTCTATGCAGTAGTAATATTATAACCGTTTTAATGTGATTTTTACCATTAAAATAATTTTAATAAAATTTAAATAATTTTAATTAAATAAATAAAGAATATATTTATATAATAGTGTTCTTATATATAATAATTTTTATTAGAGTGAAATGGTCATTTTTTTTATATTTCAATATTGATAGAGTAATTACTATGGTAGTTATAGAGTAATTACTGCACATTATATTATAGTAGTCATTCTATTAAATGACTAGAATAAAGAGGTTAAGTATTCGATTAAAATTGAATTGATCAAATTAAATTAATTAAAAATGAAATAAATTTATAATTTTTTTATGAAAATTAAATCAATCAATAAAATATTGATTAATTCAATTTTTAACTGAATTACTTAAATTTTAAAACTTTATTCGATTAAAAAAATTAAGATTTTTATTCGATTAATTATATTTTAAATACAAAATATTTAAATTAATATTCTCATTCGGTTTAATTAAATTATAAAATTTAAAATCAAAACTCAACAGAATTAATCAAAAATCGAACCGAATTAAAAAAAAAAAATCAAAAACTAAATTCATGAATTTCTAAATTTTCAGGTTAATTTGATTTTACTAAATTCTTTCCTCAAATAAGAGAGTATTTTTGGTACAAAATAATGTATGGTTGAGTTTCCTTTTGATTTTTTTTTTCAAAAATACCTTCTTTTTTTTTACGATTTACATAATCTAATTTTGCCCAAAAAATTTTCAATTAAATTTTTACAGAATCTTGGAAAGAAAAATGATTTCATCTGAATGAATTGGTTGATCTATAATCCTTCACACGTTAATATTCTGGACGTGGCCCTTGAAGGTGCACATTTACTGCTAGATGATTTAGGTTATTAGTTAGACAAGCTCAATAATTTCGGATCGCCATTCCAACACGTATTAATTATTTCTAGCTTCACTATCTTTGAATCAACTATTTAATATCCGTTTCTAAATTTCCCTTAACTCCTCAAAATTGTTCGCCCCACCTTATTTAATCCCGTCTACATCAGTCATCCTGCTGGTCCCATTTCTGAAGACTTCTCCATGTTGCACATGCGCTTGATCAAATCGCTGCCGCCCCCGCGGACTGGATCAATCGGTTAAGTTGTAATATCCTTGCACAATGAGTTATAGGGTCGAAGGTCCACGGATGCGCACTGGATGAATAATCTGGGCCGGTTGTGTTAAATTCCAGAGACACCACGCTCTACCCGGGCCAGCATTCACCACTGATTTATCTACTCCTAGGATCCCTATGGGACCAGGCCTAGGGGACCGCTGGGCGGCAGGACCCGTCTTTTACACAATTGATCAAATCGCTGCCATAAACACTAATGCATTGCGCATGTACTGCCCTCATTACTGACTGCTACTGCTGCTCTTACGTTTGGCATAATTTTCCAACCAAGGATCAATCCGGACATGGCTTGCTCATAATTTGACGATCGAGCGGGCACGGATCCAACTGGAGAATCATGCATTCCGATTTGAAAAAATATACACCAATCCTGTCTAGAAGCATTGGGAGATGGACTATCATGTGGCGATAAAAAAGGTCTCATCAAATGTAGGTCAAAGATGGAGACAACAGTCGATATGAAAGTCAAAGTTAAAATGATCAATAACGGTTAGTGGTAGTTGATCCGGTGGTCAAGGTAGGGGACCCCATTGTAAGAGGTCAACGTCACGTGGAGATCAAAGGGCCGGGGGGTCCACCGGAGGAGGATGAGCCGATCGGACTCGGAAGAAAATGATAGACCGATCGACTAACCGAGAAGCATCCAACAGTAAGAGGTGCCCTGACAGGGGTCGGGGTTCCGACGCTCAGTTGAAACAATGTCTAAGAGCCGAGCGGAAGACACTCGCCCGGAAGTCTCCCCAGCATATCAATGCAAGCGACAGGCGAGACGTGAGGGGCATGCCGCCCGGCCGGCGTAGGGGATGAGGGCCGTCCGGACGATGGTCTCCGTCCAGCCGGCCGGACGTACGTCCCGGCCGGCGGTGGGTAAAAGGGGACAGGAACATCTTCTGACAGCCGTCAAGTCCTATGGCTAGGTCATACTCCAAGTCTGACAACGAGGTGTTTTGTTGTCCCATCGAAGACGTGATTGGACTGTAGCAGTATGACGTCAGGTAAGCTTTCTGACAGACACATACCGAAGTATGGGCTGCGGACATGTATATGCCTCGGTGGACGCACAGGAACCCTTCCACCGTTCTATATAACGAGCAGCCTCATACTTTGCCGGAGGTACGCGTGAAACACCTTTGGAGCTACTTTTTCCACCATTTGCTTACCCGACTTGAGCGTCGGAGGGTCGCCGCCGGGAACCCCTTCCCGGCCCTACTTTTGTGCAGGTTCGCCGGAGCTTCGTGCCTCCAGTCGAAGATCCACGTCAGCAATCAGAGAGCGCCTCGTGCCCAGCGTCCGCTGATTCAGTATTCGGACAGGATCAATTTGACGCCGTCTGTGGGAACGCTCCTGCATCCGAATGGAAGCAATGGACGAGGCTGGACGACCGCACACGGTGATGCTCTCCACAAAGGAGCCCGACGCTCTAATCAAGGCAAGAGCAGCTAAGCTCGTGGAGCAACAGAGAGAGAATGCGCAAGCCGAGCGGCTGAGCAACAAGCGACATCAGCATCAGGGGGCCGAGCGGAAGCACCGACTGCCACAGTCCCATTTCCCTCAAAAGCAGATACTTCATCTCCCGAATTCAACTTATAGCAAGCCCCTCCTTCTGGAACCTCAAGAGAGGGAGTTTGATGTCAGGCGATAGATCGACCACATAGGAGGAAGATGGGTGGACGAGCTGCCGATCGGATAAAGATGGATTGGGACTTGGATCAACCATGAAGCGCAAATTATTTCCAGCCTTTCCGAGGCAGGGTGAAAGGTGCGCCAGCATAATGTATGCTGTGTATTTTCCGTTTGGCTGTATATTCGAAATGCAGGAAGCAAAATGTTAAAAAACACAATTGGCATTATCGGCCGAGCGGCCTATCTCCATAATATATAAGAGCCAAGCCACCGACTCAATGGCGAAGACCCCGTGCCGATCGGCCGGGCGTATAAATATACGAGTCAAATGCTCGAAGGCAAAGACCCCGTGTCGTTCGGCAGGGCATATAAATTACATGAGTCGAAGGCTCGATAAGACCCAGTACCGTTCGGGCGGGGTGTATATTATTCGAAGCACGATCGAGGTCAGAGATCCCGCGCCGTTCGGTCGGGAGTATGTTATCCGAGCCAAGCGCTCGATGCCAAAGGCCCCTAGTCGTTCGGTCGGAGGTATAATATTCGAGCCAAACGCTTGACGAAGACGACCCCGAGCCGTTTGGCTCGGAGTATGTTATCCGAGCCAAGCGCTCGACGAAGAAGACCCCGAGCCGTTCGGCCGGGAGTACGTTATCCGAGCTGGGTGAAAGGTGCGCTAAATGTAAATTTATATACATTTCGGTCGCCTATGTCCTTGTAATACAGGAAGCAAAATTATAAAGATGGCAAATATCTTCGTCGAGCGGCTGTATTGAAGTTAGCCTTAAAAAAAGGCCGTCGAGCTCCGATGTTAAATATCGAGAGACGAGCCGGCGTCTATAAACGTCCGAGCGGAAGACCGTCGAGCTCCGACGTTAAATATCGAGGGACGAGCCGGCGTCTATAAACGTCCGAGCGGAAGACCGTCAAGCTTCGACGTTAAATATCGAGAGACGAGCCGGCGTCTATAAACGTCCGAGCGGAAGACCGTCGAGCTCCGACGTTAAATATCGAGAGACAAGTCGGCGTCTATAAACGTCCGAGCGGAAGACCGTCGAGCTCCGACCTTAAATATCGAGAGACGAGCCGGCGTCTATAAACGTCCGAGCGGAAGACCGTCGAGCTCCGACGTTAAATATCGAGAGACGAGCCGGCGTCTATAAACGTCCGAGCGGCTCGCATTGCAAAAATCTAGCGAAAAACCCCTTTGAGGTAAGGCGCAAAGCAAAAGATGGTTAATTAGAATTAAAAATGTGAGCACGTGAACGAGTGACGTTTGCGCGCCGAGCGGCTGCCCAATTGCATGGCGAAAGACGTTATTGAAGGCAAGCGGCTTGAGTCCACGTTAGAGCGTGAAGCCGAGCGGAGGAGTTTTAAAGAACACTTAATGTGACGAAAGAAAATTTTCTTGCCAAAACAAAAGTTGAAGGAACGGAAAAGATAATCTATTTATGCCGAGCACTGGGCAAACCAAAAAAGTTACAGCAAATAACAAGTTTGGCCGAACGGCAAGGGTACAAAAAAGTTGATGAGAAACACTCCTCACGCTTCAAAATCAAAAAGTGCATCAGGAATGGCGCCCATCACGGTAGCCAGATCCTCTGGGGGGATGGTCAGCTCGGCGGGAAGGTGGCCCTTGGTCTTCAAGTAATCCACGGCCGCCTTGATCGCCTCTTCAAAGGTGAGGGAGATCTTGTCAGTAAATTTCTCCCCAAAGGCATCCGAGCGGACGAATGCCTTCCTCACTTCCTCAGAGCGAGCCGACTCCCCCTCTTGATACTCTTTGAGCGCGGCCTGGGAGGCATCGTTGGCAGCATGGAGAGCCTTTAAGTCTTCATCAAATTTCAGCAAATCGGCCGAGCGGCTCTCCTTCTCGGTGGTCAGAAGGGCATCCAGATCCTTGATGCGTTGTTCTAGCCCTCTGATCTCCACCTTCATTCGGTCCATGTCATCGATGGCCTGGCGCTTCCGAGTGGTCGCCGTCTTGATCTCCTTATCTCGTTGTTTGACCACCGCTTCAAGCCGAGCGACCTCGCTCGCCCGATCGTTCGGCTTCCAGTAATCTTTTGGCCTTCTCCAGAGCGGCCGTCGGTTGTCGGTTGTCCCCTACGGCTTTAAGTTTTTTCAATTCAACCTCCAGGTCAGCCAACCGATTGCTAATGGCAATCTGCTCCACCCAGGTCTGCGAGCAAAAGTGAACAGGTTAAAAACTTAATTCAAATACACGAACAAAGAAAAAGAGCATACCCCGGTGGCCTGTTGAAGGTTGCTATCGCCGAGCTGCCCAGGAGTCATCGCGGTTATTCGGCGCCGAGCATCCTCCCAAGCTTTTGCAAGAGGGCCCGTCAAGATGATCTGCTGCTCGGGGACCACTGGCCGATCAGCAGCAGCCATGTATTCTTCTGAGGGGAGGCGCAGGACGGTTTTAATTAAATTCGAGCCGCTCGGCTCGCTCTGAGAAGCATCGGCCTTACCGAATGACCCACCGGTGGATGAGGAGGGAAGCTCGCCCAAACGCCTGATACGGCGCAGAGTTCTTGAAGGGCTGGACGGCGGCAACTCATAGCTTGCCCTCGGAGAACCATGTGGGGTCGGGGTACTCTCTAGAGAAATGGTCCCCGATAACATCGGAGCATCCGCGCCCCGCTCGGGCTGTGGTTCATCAAAGGCAGTTGATGCGGATGCCGGCTCTGGCCATCTGCGCTTCCGAGTGAGCAGGGGAACATCATCGGCCGAATGGCCCTCCACTTCGGCTTGGGTAGAAGGTTCTGTGCCACCCGCTGCCTCGTCGTGAGAGGTAGTAGCTGCTAAGGCTTCAGGGGCATCCTGAGTCCCCTCACCTGCTTCGCCGATCGGATCAGCTGGATCAAGGCCCCGCTCGGCGACCTCCTTGTTCTTCACCGCCTCAATCTGAGCGGCTTTCAATTTGAGCTTCTCGGTCGCCTTAGCATGCCACATAGCTTCAGCTGCAGAAACAAAGATTAAATCAATTAGAACAAAAGAAAAAAGAGGGATGAGAATCGCTTACTCATGCTGCAGGGCAGATCGGCTGGGGTAGAAGACAGGCCGAATATATACATTACTCCCGGAAGGAGCAGCTTGTCAATGTGATAGCGCTGACCCACCAACCGCTGAAGGTAGGCCGCATCGCCTCTAAATTTGCCGAGTTCCGGTTGCGCACCGTCTGCCACTTGGTACGGAAAGTTGGCGGCTCGGGAAAACGCACATAGAAAAAGTGCTCCTTCCAATGTTTGTTGGAGCTCGGCATATTATCAAAAAGGACAAAACCTATCCTAGACTGGAAAATAAAGGTACCCCACTCGGCTTGCTTGGGATAAAAAAAGTAGTGAAAAATTTTAGGGTCGAGGGGGATGTTGTTCAGTTTGAAAAGGACTATCACTCCGCTCAACAGCCTAATGGAGTTAGGGACTACCTGGCCGAGCGGAATGCGAAAATAATTGCAGATTTGTAAGAAGAACTTGTGGGGTGGAAAACGCAGCCCGGCCAAAAATTGGTCTCGGAAGAAAAGAACGGTGCCGGGCGACGGTTCATGTGGCCGGTCGGTGGTGTCAGCTACTATGATGTGGTGGTCGGTCGGCAGATCATAGGTTCGAGTGAGGCACAAGGCGTCCTCCTCATCGAACCGACTTTCCATGGTAGAGTACCAAAGACCAGGAGCACCGCCGTTCGGCTGTGAGGTACTGGTCATGGTATAAGGCCAGGGATGGACGCGTGATGGAAGGAAGGAGAAATAAAACTAGGAAAGAGTGCGGGATGATAAAAGAAATAGCTAATAGAGAGAAGAAAGGAGAGGCAGCAAGGAAAAGGAAGTCTTACGGGCAAGGGAGATGATCGGAAGAAGCTGTAGGGTCGCCAGAGAGCCGGAACGCAAGGTCGCCGGAGAAGAAAGGAGCAGCGAGATGTCGGGAGGAGATGAGGCCGAAATGCGGCGGAAAGCGGAAGTCGGAGCTTTATAAGGGCGGCCGCTATTAATTTCAGCCGTCCGATCCAGGTCATCGATAACGAGGTCATCATCTAGCCATTCGTTTCAAACGGCGGCTGTCCCATCGGAAGTGACACCACCGCCATACCCTGACAAGAGAAAGGTATCCACGTGTCAGCAAGTTACGGGTTAATGTACGTGGTTGACAGACGCCTCGGCATAATTTCCAAGGCACGGGCAAGATATCGCCGAACGGCCGAGCAACCCTCATCCTGTCCGAGCGGACTAAGGTATCGGTCGCCACTCGACCAGATCGGCAGTCTAGTCAGTCGGACTTCGCCTCCTTCGACTAGACTTGAGGGGAAGGCAAGTGATCCGGTGGTCAAGGCAGGGGACCCCATTGCAAGAGGTCAACGTCACGTGGAGATCAAAGGGCCGGGGGGGTCCACCGGAGGAGGATGAGCCGACCGGACTCGGAAGAAAAGGATAGATCGATCGGCTAACCGAGAAGCATCCAACAGTAAGAGGTGCCCTGACAGGGGTCGGGGTTCCGACGCTCAGTTGAAACAATGTCTAAGAGCCGAGCGGAAGGCACTCGCCCGGAAGTCTCCCCAGCATATCAATGCAAGCGACAGGCGAGACGTGAGGGGCATGCCGCCCGGCCGACGTAGGGGATGAGGGACGTCCGGACGACGGTCTCCGTCCAGCCGGCCAGACGTACGTCCCGGCCGGCGGTGGGTAAAGGGGGACAGGAACATCTTCTGACAGTCGTCAAGTCCTATGGCTAGGCCATACTCCAAGTCTGACAACAAGGTGTTCTGTTGTCCCATCGAAGACGTGATTGGACTGTAGCAGTATGGCGTCAGGTAAGCTTTCTGATAGACACATACCGAAGTATGGGCTGCGGACATGTATGTGCCTCGGTGGACGCACAGGAACCCTTCCACCGTTCTATATAACGAGCCTCATACTTCGCCGGAGGTACGCGTGAAACACCTTTGGAGCTACTTTTTCCAGCATTTGCTTACCTGACTTGAGCGCCGGAGGGTCGCCGCCGGGAACCCCTTCCCGGCCTGACTTCTATGCAGGTTCGCCGGAGCTTCGTGCCTCCAGTCGAAGATCCACGTCAGCAATCGGAGAGCGCCTCGTGCCCAGCGTCCGCTGATTCAGTATTCGGACAGGATCAGTAGTCAATGGCTCCACCAAAGATAGCCGAGCAGAAAGCGATGCCAACTATCGATCGGGCGTGAATTGTCTGATCGGCTGTTACGATTTCGTAAGTGCACAGATTCGTCATCAGTAATATAAAAGATTATCGAACCACAGTGACTATTGATTAAGCACTAGAGATGTTGCAAAGTAAGTTATCTAGACGGTCGAAAGTCGGCTTTGGCGCTTACAAACTAACGAAAGTGATTGAAGAGAGAAAGAGAAGGATGAGAGAATCGATCTTGGAGGGAATTGAGCTTTGGGAAATGGATTCTAGGATTTCGGTTTCGTTGTGATGGAACATGATGTATCGTGTTCTATCTTTTGCTCATTGTTAATCAACATGCATTCACCGAAAGTTAAAGCTGCTATCTTTAAGCACTAAATTAAACGGAGAAGATCCCTGTGAAATAATGTTACGATTAACCCCTGTCACTAGGGCATCTCGGTAGATCACAAGAATGCAAATCCAATCAATGTCATTAAGGATAGAGATAAGGGTTTAATTCGGTCTCTCCTTATGGAGAAGTTGCCTCTCCTTTCAAGGGAGTATCCTAGATGTTCGTGAATGGGTTACCCCTGTCATTAGGGCCCCTCGGGTGTACGATCTAAGATTCTCTCTTTATAAAATTAGTAATTCCTATACAATCGATCAGTATGACGAAATAATCTCAGCAAGTCTCATGCATATCAAATAGAAACAAAGCAAGCAAAATCATCCAATAAGTAAAGGCATAAACATGAGTCTTACATCAAACCCTATCCAAAACTACTCCTTACATCCATAGAAAAGGTGATCTACTCCATTGTGAGGGAAGAACAACCCCAAAACATAAAATAAAACATACTTACAACCCTTGATGTGAGAAGAAGGGGAAGAAGAGATGCTTGCCGAGGTTTCCGATGTCTTGGGGATGTCTCCTTGCTCTAGAGATGGACGAAACATCAAGGGATGGCTGTGGATGAAGCTCTAGGGTTTCCCCCGAAGGGGAGAACCCTTTCCCAAGGAGAGGAACGAAGTCTCGAACCAAAGATGATACCAAGAATAGGGTTCTTGACCCTTTTATAAGCTAGGGCACGGGCGCTGCACGGCCTGTGTCATGGCCATGCGAGATCCATACGGCCAACACTTTCCTCCCTTCAGGTTGAGGGGCACGACCATGTGAGATCACACGGGCGTGTCTTCCTTCTACTCCGGCCGCGCTGCACGGTCATGCCTTCCTTTGACTCTGGCCACTCCGCATGGCCATGTGAATTGGCACGACCGTGTCTCTTTTCTGCTCTGATTACATCACACGGCTGTGCGAATTGACACAGCCGTGCCATCCTTCTGCACTGGTTACACCGCACGGTCGTACGAATTGACACGGCCGTGCCTTCCTTCTGCACTGGCCTGCAGAATTGTATCAAGGTCGTGTAGATCATTTTAGCACATCTTAACGTGGTATTTTTGAGTTGAGGTATTCATCAAAGTTGTAGATCTTGAAGTTATCTACAAATCGGTATAAAGAAAAGCCCAAAACTTCAACCGAACACAAAGTTATGGACATTTTACTTTTGGTCTGCAGTACTTAAAATTTCACACGACCTTCACACAGCCTCAACACGTCCCCCACACGGCCTTCGCACGGTCGTGTGGTCTCCGCACGACCATAACTTGAAAGAACTTAGTTTTTACATGCCCGTGACACTCTGGAAGCTCTAGACTTCATTTAAGCTCCGTTTTTGCTCCAAATCACGTCCTACCAATCAAAATAAGCAAAGAGTAGATCTCCGAATAAAATATAATGGAAGTATGACATTATAATGAAATAGGGTACAATAAACATAGATTATTCTAATGAAATGCAAGTAGATGTGCGTCAAAGCATGCATAAATGATCATAAGATCTACGCACATCACACCGCCAGACTTAAACCTTTGCTTGTCCTCAAGCAAAACCCGCAATCTAGATTCATGTGGTTAGTTGACATGTAATAATCCCTAATGAATCAATATAAACCTATCATATAGTTTCATTGATGAACATGATACAAAAATTATTCGAGTGTGGCCTAAGTAGAAGTTCTCCGTGCTCAGTGTAATAAGTGGCTTAACTTTTTCAAGTATCAATCTCTAAGCCTAGTCAATTTTTCATTTAACCGTGTTCCTCATACTTCCGGCGATAAGCACGTACCTGCCACACGCAAGGTTCGTTCCACTCAAAAATGCTATGTATCGTCTACACAAGGTCTCAAAGGAATATTTAGTATTAAGAGAAACATAACATTCATTTTCTCAGTAACCTAACTCGATCTCAAATGGGTGAATTGTTAATTTCTACTCACGATAACTATTTTTTATCCCTTATGTTTTTTCTTCTTTCTTTTTTTTTTATTGTTTACAAAGTATCAAACTTGAGCAAACTTTTACCATTTTATTTTTTTATTTTTTTGGGATTGATTTTTCCAAATGAGCTTACATGATCTGAGTTTATTTGATAACCAAAATGCAGTTGAGAAGTCACCATAGAAGCAAGAGTACTAGTCCAGTTCTATGAATCATGACTATTTTCAAAAATATCTACTATCAAAGTCAAGTATAATGTGAAGAGATCCTAAAACTAGGCCAACATTCAAATTCTTCTTGTAATTACAATGCTCACTTCATGCTACAAGAAAAAGAAGGGCTTCAACAAGAAAGACCTAAAGAAAGCAGTGCAATCAAAGGAAGGTCAACAGAGCTCAAAGATCAAGTTTGAGGTGACCTGCTACGGATGTAACTTGAAGGGGTATATCAAGGCCAACTGCCCCAACTAAAAGGAAGCAAAGAAGCAAAGAAGGAAGAATGCCCTGAAGGCGACATGGGGTGAATCTTCCTCAGAAGACGACGACGATGAACTCGATCAAGCGAGTTTACTTGCGCTAATGGCCCGGGACCAAATCGACGAATCCGAGAGCGAGAGCGAGTCGGAGGCCGAGTCCGAGCGAAGCCATGGATCCGTATCTGTTTTCGAAGGGCCCAATCCCCCTGTAAGTATCCCTCTCCTCAATAACTTAGTTAATTATTTATTACGAAAATTAGCTAAGTCGAATCTTAAAATCAAGTCACTTCTAAAGGAAGTAACTGTCCTTAAAGAAGTGACTAACTCCGAATCTCTGACTGAACCAGTTCAGACTGGAAACTCAACTCAAGCTCAAAAACTTGAGGAAGAGAATTCCAGCCTGAAAACTCAAGTCAAGGATCTGGAAAAAACACTAGAACGTTTTTCTTTAGGTTCCAAGAATCTTGACCTAATTCTTGGGACACAAAGAGCCGTTTACAATAGAACTGGTCTAGGATTTAAACCAATGAAAAAATACAAATCTTATTTATCTCTTGTACAAAAAGCAAATAGAAAATCAGTCCAAGCATGGGTCCCTAAGTCCAAATTGATTAATCAAGTTAGACTTGGTCAATATTGGATCCCGAAGGATCAAATACACTACCTCGATAGACCATATCGAGGCTATGATCCAGGGGGAGCAAAAACAAAAACGATATTAATAAAACGAACATAATTAAAAATTAAAAATTAAAAATTTGAAATTAAATTCAAAATTTGAAATTAAATTCAAAATTTTAAATTAAAAATTAAAAATTCGAAATTAAATTAAAAATATTCAAAATTCAAAATTAAATTAAAAATTCAAAATTAAATTAAAAAAATTGAAATTAAAAATTAAAAATTAAAAATTAAAAATTAAAAATTAAAAATTTGAAATTAAATTAAAAATTCAAAATTCAATTAAAAATTCGAAATTAAATTAAAAATTCAAAATTCAAAATTCAATTAAAAATTCAAAATTCAATTAAAAATTAAAAATTCAAAAATCAAATAAAAATATAAGGAGGATCCAAAACAGTTGGCACCCCCGACTAAACTACCCGACTGGGTAACCCAACTTAATCTATCTGACAAGGTAACCGAACTTTACCTACCCGGCAGGGTAAATAGGGTTAGAATAAAAAGGGTTAGGCTTAACTTAACCCACGGTACTGGTGAAGTATTGGATGATAGTACGTTGGGGAAGCTTAGTCATCGCATGTCTAGGAAGATATGACTTCGACCTGGTGCATTTGGCTAATTGGAACTGACCGAAGCTACCCTTTATGAATCCTAACCAGTTAGACAAAGGTTTTGTACTAAGTTCAATGGGTAGAACTATTTGAAAAACCTCGAAGGTATGAGTACTTTAATGATGTCCTTGTGACTCACCATAGCCCAGAAGTTTATCCAAAGAACGCCTGCTTGTTGAACCCAAAACTAAACCTAAATCTAACACAAAGTTAAACTAAACCCTAAAATTGAACCTAATTCATCTCACAAAAATTGTAGGATTACCTGATTGAAAATTTAGATCGGGTGAAATGACTAAGGAATAGATATTTAAAAGAGAATCAAATTTGAAATTCAAATTGAAAACTAAATTCGTAATTAATATTATTTTTTCAATTTCAAAATTATTTAAAAATTATTTTCAAAATCAATTTCAAAATTATTTTAAAAATCTTTTCAAAATCATACTTTCAAAATCAATTTCAAAATTATTTTAAAAAATCTTTTAAAACTTAATTTTAAAATTATTTTAAAATAATTTTCAAAATCAATTTCAAAATTATTTAAAATCCTTTCAAAATCAATTTCAAAATTATTTTAAAAAATCTTTTAAAACTTAATTTCAAAATTATTTGAAAAATCTTTTAAAAATCATTTTAAAAATCTTTTAAAACTTAATTTCAAAATTATTTGAAAAATCTTTTAAAAATTATTTAAAAATCTTTTAAAACTTAATTTCAAAATTATTTGAAAAATCTTTTAAAATTATTTAAAAATTATTTGAAAAATCTTTTAAAATTATTTAAAAATCTTTTAAAACTTAATTTCAAAATTATTTGAATTTTTTTTTAAAATTATTTAAAAATTATTTGAAAAATCTGTTAAAATTATTTGAAAAATATTTTAAAATTATTTGATTTTTTTTAAAATTATTTAATAATTATTTGAAAAATCTTTTAAAAATTATTTAAAAATCTTTTAATACTTAATTTCAAAATTATTTGAAAAATCTTTTAAAAATTAATTTCAAAAATCATTTAAAAATTATTTGAAAAATCCTTTGAAAATTCATTTCAATTAATTTCAAAATATTATTCAATTAATTTTAAAATATTAATTAATTTAAAAGGGTTTAAAATTATGTTAACTGCAATTAATTTTTACTATAGTCTCAAAGTTTAATATTTACTAATTTGAAATTCAAACTTATATTTTCAATAGTTTTATTGACAAAGTTAACTTTATCTAACACTCACTCATAAGCTAAACATGCCTGAAAACTTAGAATGGGTGAGATGGAAAATTAAGCAATAAGCAAGTATCTAAAGGTTAGACAGTTGGTGAAGGAAATGGAGATTGTAAGATTGAGCATGCTTTAGGGCTCTGATACCTAATCAAAATAATTTGGATAACTTAACATCTATTTAACCTGACTCATGCTTGAACTTAAGGACCAACTAAATTTGATTAAATAACCTAAATTAAATATTTAGTTACTCTCTCTTCGTCCTAAAATTTAATAAATTCTTACTCCTATTTTTTTTTTCAAAATTAAGTTTTTATAATTAAGCTAAGTACCTTTTTAAACTGAAACTACATTTTCAAAATTCAATGTGCAAAAGGCTTAGCTAAGTGATTCATATAGCAACTTTCAAACTCTCTCAAACTTAGCCACCTTTATAAATTTTTCCTAAAATATTTTTCTAAGTTACCTATTAGATTCATCCTATACTTAACTAAAAGTATTAAAAAGCATATTTCTTTACTTGCAAAATTTAACTCATTGCTTTCAAAAGATTTTTGCTAAGTAAAAAAAAAAGACTTCAAATTTTTTTTAAAAAATAATTTGGCTCCAAAAATTCTTTAAAATCTAGCTAAGTTTTTCAAAATTTTCTCTAAAAACAACTAAGTTTCAAAAGTGGCTAAAATCACTTCAAAGTCAACCATATATTAGCCTTTTAAACTTAGGTGAAAAATATTCCTTTTAAGTCCTCTTTCTCCCTTAGCTAATAATTTTCTTTCAGTAAAATTTTATTATAAGCTAAGTGTTACACAGGCAGTTTTACCTTTTTTCAAAGCCTAAATTTGTTTTCTAAAAACTTAAAACTTGCTTTCAACTGACTTATTTTTTGATAAATGGCAAAGGGGGAGAGTAGGGAAATTCAAAAGTAAAAGTCTGATTCAAAAAGCAAGCCCTGTATTAAGGGGGAGCATCACAAAGTTTAAGTGTTAGCTTAAGTTATGCTTGAATTTGAATTTATGTACTTAAGCTTGCTCACTTACACTTTTTAAGTATCTTATGCATTTGTTTTACTTAACTTTGAATTTCGGTTGTCATAATCAAAAAGGGAGAGATTGTTGGAGCGGGAAGCATCCGACGATCGAACTTGAGTTTTGATAATGGCAAAAGATTCAAAGTTAAGGTGGTTGGTGATCTAACGGTCTGAATGAGATTGCAGGAAAGTCCTAAGTGTACTTAGGCAAAAGCCCTAACTGTGGTTAGGCAAGGTGAAAAGGTGAAAACCCTAGGGAGTGGTAACCCTAGGTCATAGGGGGTGGTAACCCTATGCGGAAATGCGGAAAGTCTTGGTGGGTCGAGTGCTTCAGGCAAAAGTCCTAGGGGGGGGGGGGTAACCCTAGGTGGAAAGTCCTGGTGTCGCGAACCAGGTGAAAGACTGGACCAGCCGGGAAGCGAACGTCCAGCAGAAAGTCCGGAAGCATCGAGCACCGAGCAAAAGTCCAGTCGATCTGAAGGATCGCACTGACATTAGGTAAATCTCCTGAGTGGAGTAGGTGAGGACGCGTTCCCCGTAGAGGAAACAGTAGGCGTCGAGTCAACCTAGGGTTTCCGGTCGGAAACCCGAAGTCAGACTCGGATAGTCCGATGATTGTCGTTCACTTATATTATTATGTTTTATGTGCTAACTTTGTGCTGCAGGGTATATCTGGGATTAATGTATCTTGCAGGGACCAAAGTGCAAAAAATAGCCTCGGATGAACAGTACCGAGGTGCCTCCATGGAGCTTGGAGGCGCCTCGGGTGCGAGCCGAAGCCAGCTATCCAGAAGGGTTGGAGGCGCCTTGAAGGAAGCTCAAGGCGCCTTGAACAGGTGGTTTAAGGCGCCTTGGACAGTGATGAAGGCTCCTTGAGATGGATAAAAGGCAGCGGTCAAAGCTTCATCGCAGAGTCATTTCCGGGATAAAACTTAGGGATTCAAGGCGCCTTGGAGCCTGATGGAGGCGCCTTGAACACCCTTTATAAGAGGGTCTCGACCAGCAGCTCTTAACAACTGATTCTAAACGATCCTTCTGCTACAAGCTGCTTACGTAACGACCTCAACGTGCGGTTTCAAGATCCCGACGACCCGGAGCGCCATTACTCTAGATTTTGTCATTCGGTATAATTTTAATTATTGTACTCATTTGTAATTCATATTCTGTACATTTCATCGAGCTTATAGTTGTTGCCCACGGAAAGCGATCAAGGATCGCGGGCCTTCGAGTATGAGTCATCACAAGCTCTGAACGAAGTAATTCCTCGTGTCTCTGTGTTTGATTGTTCTCTTTATTCTGCTGCATTTCTACTCGTAGTTTTAAATTGCTGAAATATCCACGAGCGCTATTCACCCCCCCCTCTAGCGCTTCTCGATCCAACACTTTGCTTTGCTGAGAGATACCTAAAAGTTCTAAACATGTGGATGTGACTTCTGAACCTTGTATTGGCTCTAGCTCTGGCTCAAGCGGTGGTGCCTCTAAAAGTGGTGATTTTGGGGCTTTGCTTCTATTTCACAAGTCCCTACACATTGGTCCACAACATGTTCAATTCTTGCAACTCTCATAATCTCAGAAGGTTGTGTGGATAAAGAAGGTGATTCTTGAGATGCTGCTTCCACATCACAGCTCCCTACCCTTCCTTTCATAACGTCATCATCAACACAAGCATCAAAAAATAAACCAACATCAATATCCTCAGTGGAAGAATCATCTATAGGAGGATCACTGACTTTATTTGCAGTTTTAAGTTGATCTACCACATCACATTAATCATCTGAAAATTCAATTTCATCATAACACCCTATAAACCTAGAAGGTAAATCTAAAAACTTGTTATCCACTACATTATCATCACAATCCTCATCTGAAGAGTCCTCATCTTCATATACATCCAAAAATCTACACTCAACCATATTAGTATCACAGAATTTGTCAAAGTCTTCATTTTCATTGACCCTCACTAGTCTTTGTGGAAAAGGAACCTTTAGTGAAGGTTTTGGGAAAGGTACTTCCTTTTTCCCATATTCCCTTTGAGCTTGCGGAGGAGGTCCAACTTGCTTATCTAGTATTGATGTGATCAACCATTGAGGGAAATGTACTTGCAACCTTTGGGAACTTTCTAGAGTAATAGAACTGAGTTCTTGTGGTCTTTTACTATTCATCTCCTCAATTCTGTACAAATTCTTTTTCAGAAGTTCTTCATGATTCTTGCCACTTCTCAACTTAAAATTATTACACTGTTCACTAGACACTGTCTGTGTAGGAGGGGGATCTTGTTTGAACCATTTTGAAACAATGCTATCAATCTTTGCCTCCAAATGTTTGAACTCTTCATTCTGTGACTTGTGGATTTCAAAACTCTTGGATGGTTGAATTGTATTTTTTTTGATAGACTCTCTTATGTATATGGCTTGTACTTCTTGAATTTCTGAGGAAGATTTCATCCAACTTTTGCTTGACCATTCATGGAGGTTCAATGCTACTTGATCAATTAATGAATATGCTACTTGATTCTCTATATGTCTAAGCAAAATTTGTGATGCAATTCCTCATATAAATTGTTCTACTTGGAGGAAAAAATTGATTCAGAGATTACTTCTCCAATTGTTCCCAACTTGTGATGCTTTGAGGATGAAGAGAATATAGCCAAGTCCTTACTTTATCCTTAATACTGAAAGGAAATGCCATCAATCGAACTGCATCCACTGAGACACCCTCACAGTTCACCATATCACAAAGCTCTAGAAATGTCTCAAGGTGTAGATAAGGACTTTTTGATGCTTCTCCTCCAAATTTGTGACCTTGTATCATGAAGATTAACTCTGGCTCTAGTTGAAAACTTTCTGCTTCAATGTGAGGCTGCACAATGGGAGATAAAAATCTTACAGAAATGGGTGCAGAGAAATCTCTTAAGGATCTGCTTGATATGCTAGTGCTCATGGTATCTAAAAAAAAATATGAGAAAAGAACAAAGATGAAGAATTAAAGATAAAAAATAAAATGCTATATGAAAAGCAAGAAAGAAAATGTAGAATTTAAATTGCAAGAAAGAAAGTGCATAATGAAAACAAGAAAGAAAATGCAAAGAAAAAAGAAAAATGTTTAGGGAAACTCATATGCTAATCAACTAATGTTAATCGAAAATAACCCCCGGTAACAGTGCCAAAAACTTGTTACGATTCCGCAAGTGCACGGATTCGTCGTTAGCAATATAAAAGATTGTCGAACCACAAGGACTGTTGATTAAGCACTAGAGATGTCGTAAAGTAAGTTATCTAGACGGTCGAAAGTCGTCTTTGGCGCTTGCAAACTAACGAGAGTGATTGAAGAGAGAAAGAAAAGGATGAGAGAATCGATCTTGGAGGGAATTGAGCTTTGGGAAATGGATTCTAGGATTTCGATTCGTTGTGGTGGAACCTAATGTATCATGTTCTATCTTTTCCTCATTGTCAATCGACATGCATTCGCCAGAAGTTAAAGCTGCTATCCTTAAGCACTAAACAGAGAAGATCCCTGTGAAATCATGTTACGGTTAACCCCTATCACTAAGGCGCCTTGGTAGATCACAAGAATGCAAATCCAATCGGTGTCATTAAGGATAGAGATAAGGGTTTAATTTGGTCTCTTACTTCCTTATGGAGAAGTTGCCTCTCCTTTCAAGGGAGTATCCTAGATGTCCGTGAACGGGTTACCCCTGTCACTAGGGCCTCTCAGGTGTACGATCTAAGATCATCTTTTTACGAAATTAGCAATTCCTACACAATCGATCAGTATGACGAGATAATCTCAGCAAGTCTCATGTATATCAAATAGAAACAAAGCAAGCAAAATCATCCAATAAGTAAAGGCATAAACATGAGTCTTACATCAAACCCTGTCCAAAACTACTCCTTACATCCATAGAAAAGGAGATCTACTCCATTGTGAGGGAAGAACAATCTCAAAACATGAAGTAAAGCATACTTGCAACCCTTGATATGAGAAGAAGGGGAAGAAGATGTAGGTGCAGCGGAGGCCGGCAAGAGGGGGGTGAATTGCCTGAAAAATAAAAATAACCCTCCTCAAGGCTTTCAACTCAAAATTAAAGCAGCTATACTAATAAAATAGAAAAGAAATAGAGAAGACCCGGATTTTAACTTGGTTATAACCAGGACGGTTGTTAATCCAAGGCGGTGAAAGAGCGCACTAATAAAGTCTCCTTTACAGTATGCGGAGAAGCCTTTTTACACACTGAGAAAGTTCACAAGCTGCTAGGAATTGATTACAGAGTTGATGATTCAATTGATGCATAATTCCTAGGTCCAGGGGTCCTTTAATAGCCCCTGAAAATTTTATCTCGGATGTCCAAGGCGCCTCCAACAGAGGTCCAAGGCGCCTCCATCGAGTAGGCGGATAAAACTTTATCTGAAACACAAACGGTCAATTTGACCAGCTTAAGGCGCCTTCAATGAGTAATGAAGGCTCCTTCAACGAGCCCATGAAGGCGCCTCCATGCTTTGTTCAAGGCGTCTTGAGCTTGAATTCCAGCTCCTATTTCCTTCGCTTTAACTTCCGAAGTTCCATTCTTTTGGGTGATTTCGACCAACCAAAATAGGGCTCACCCGAACCCAATTTCTAGCCTTCTCCTCGAGCAGCCTTCCTTCTCGACTTAACATCCCTCGAACGCCACGCATGTTCTTCTCGCCCACCGGTGTACTCTTCCACAGCTCTCGCGTCCCTCGGACGCACCGAGCCCGTCTGCTCCCTTCCCGTGCCGTCCTTCTTGCTAGATGCATCTTCCGCTCGACTTCCTGTGCTCCTAAGCTCCTGCACACTCATACACATGGATCAAACACAACACGAGACGTAACCAACTTGGTTGATCATATCAAAATAACCACGGGGTCCAACAATCTCCCCCTTTTTGATGTGCATCAACCAAAGTTCAAGTTATGGTGAAAATAAATAAACAGTAATTTTAAAGAAAATTACTAAACTAGCATGTTAAGAATAAATTTGTAATAAATAAAATTGTAACTATTTAATTAAGAGTTTAAACAAATTTTTTTCAAAAATATTTTAAAACTCTTCTCCTAAACTTGGTTTTAACTCTTCCCCTAAACTTGTACCTTTTCTCTCCCCCTTTGATCATAGAAAAAATGGGGTAATAATAAGAGCATATGATATTTATTTAAAAAATATTTAGCAAAAATTTTAAGTTAGAAAAATTTCTGAGCAAGATGAATTTTTCTAAAAACTTCTAAGTAAAAATGAATTTTTAAAGTTTTCAAAAAAAATTTTAAGTAAATTGAATTTATAGATTTTTTCCAAGATAATTTCTAAGTATAAATGAATTTTTAGAATTTTCTAAAAAATATTTGAAAAACTTTCACAGCATTATTTAATTCTAGTTTTAATGCTTTTTCAGAAAGTTAATTAAACATTTTATTTCAATATTTTAGCTTCCAGGTCGTGGCGAGGTACTAGACATTCTTAGTTATTGGAGCAACAACCACTTCCTTAGACAAAGTCTTATAAAGAAAATTTAATATTTAATTTTTCTTTTGAAATCCTTAATTTTAAAAAATTAATTTAGCACAGATTTTGGAATTCAATAGAGGTTCCTTCCTACTGGATTAATCAGAAACTTAGGGGGTATATAATTCTTGGGAATTTTCCTAAGTTGACCTTGATGATGTTTAACATACCAGTTTAATTTTCCATTAATTTTAAGTTTTTATTTCTGAAAAACATTTGTTTTTAAACATGCATCAGATTTTAATTTTTCAATTTCTAATTTTAAGCTATCATTTTCTGATTTCAATTTATCTAAGATTATATTTAAGTCAGCATTCTCTTTTTCTAATTTAAATAAATCTTTAGAAAGAGACTTGATAAACTGAAATGATTGAGTAGGGGTTAGATTGCGCACCTGACTTACCTGACTTGGTGATACTCCCCCTTCATCGTAGCTTTCTTCCTTTGATGTTTCTCCCCCTTCATCTAGGCTCATCTCTGAGCTTGACTCTTCTTCCAGCTGATGGTTAGCCATTAGTACTATCCCCGAGAAGGCTTCGACGTCTGATTCGGAAGAGGACAAATCTGACCAAGTGGCCTTCAGGTTCTTCTATTTGGAGGAAGATTGTTGCTTTTCCTTTACCCTTTCCTTTTTCTTCAATTTTGAGCAGTCATCTTTGATGTGCCCTTCTTCATTGCAGTTGTAGCAATGAACCGTTCTTTTTCTTTGCTGATGTCTCTTTGTCCGCAATCTAAATTTATTAGAATTAAAAAACTTATTGAAACGCTTTACCAGTAGTGCCGCTTTCGATTGTTTGATCGAGGCTTCAGAGTCAGAATCATTTGATCTTGCCTTTAGGGTAATGTTCTGACTAGTCTTCTCTACTCCATTGGGCTCTGAAACTCGAGATTCGTGAAGTTCAAAAGTTGAAAATAAAATTTCTAAAGTACTTATCTCAAAGTCCTTAGAAATGTAGTATGCATCTACTAAGGACGCTCATTCTGGAGTTCTGGGGAAGGCGTTGAGCGCGTACCAGATCGAGTCCTGATCCGATACTTCTTCTCCAAGATTGCTTAGTTGAGTTATTAGCTCTTTAATCCTTGCTTGGAGTTGCACTACCTTCTCGCCGCTGTTCATCCGAAGGTTCGTTAACTAGGTCCGGAGGATGTCGTGCCTCGCCAGCTTAGCTTCTGAGGTACCTGTAGGACCGTTAGAGTCGATAGAGGGGGGAGGGGGTGAATATCGATTCGAAAAAGACGAGTATAAACGCAGCGGAAAAATAAAATAGACACAGATATTTTTACTTCGTTCGGAGCCTGTGACGACTCCTACTCGAAGGCCCGTGGTCCTTGACCACTTTCGTTGGGCAATCACTAACAAGTCGAAATATGATTACAGAATGAGTACAGGAAATGCAAGTGAAAATAAAGCAATACCGACAAGGAAATTAAGTAAAAACCGAAGTAGCACTTTGTCGGAACTTTGTTGGCGTCGCACTGAACGTCGAGCAGCAAGACCAGCAGTAGAAGAGTCCTCAGCTTGATTGAATTCGTGTGAAGCTCCTGTCTGGGGCTTCTTTTATATGCTGTTCCAGGCACCTGGATCCCTTCCAGGCGCCTGGAATGTGACGTAGCTGCACAAACCATGATGCTCCACGTGACGACGACTCGGCTGGATAGAATTCGCCTTCCGAGCGCCCGGATCCCTTCCGGGCGCCCGGACCTCCGGGCGCCCGGACCACCTTGTTTCAGAAAACTCCCTTTTCCTGCAAAACAAAGTTAGTCCGAGGTAAATATGTATCCTGTAAAACAGATATAAAGAGTATGACTTAGATTCCGTCTTTCCGAGACCGGAATCTAGTCACGATCTCGACTTAGACATCCGTAATGGATCTAAGCCGGATCGATGCCTAATGTCCCCTTTCCGGGAACGCGTCCTCACAATCACTCCCCTCCAGTGACTTACCTCACTTACCTGCCAGACGTCCGGTCAGCCCGTCGACCCGTCTGGACTTCTCGCCAAGCGTCCGGTCAGCCCGTCGACCCGCTTGGACTTCTTGCCAACTATCCGGTCAGCCCGTCGACCTAGCTGGACTTCTCGCTAAGCGTCCGGTCAGCCCGTCGACCCTGCTTGGACTTCGTGCCAGACATCTGGTCAGCCCGTCGACCTGTCTGGACTTCTCCTGCACACTCGATCAAAGTGTCAGACAACAACAAAACTAACTTAACCTATTTGTCATTCATCAAAACCTGGGTTAAATCGTTAGTGCTAACCGCACCAACAATCTCCCCCTTTTTGATGGAATGACAACCTGGTTAAGTTAGTGTTAACATATGTAAGAAACAACATGCATTTATGTGGTTTTTAAAGTTAGTTTGTATTTTCAAATTGGTTTAGCTAACTTAACCACCTAACCCTCCCCCTTTGGCATTCATCAAAAAAATAAGCAAGGGTAAATAATCAAAGTGTTGAGTTACTGCAAAAAGTAACTAGATTTTGTAATATATTTAAGTTTGGTTTAATTTTTAACACCAAAAAAATAGTCAAAATGACTTGGGGGAGACAAGTTGAATTTTTGAAAAATATAAGGTTAATCAAGTTTCACTTTTCAAGTGTGTAAAGATTTCCAAGCATATTTTACAAGAGCTGAATAAGTTTAAATATGTTATATTCAACTTTTAAATTCAGGTTTAAAAAAAATTAGATGGGATTTAAACGTTCAAGTTTTGCTATTAATTTCTCCCCCTGAACTTGATATCTTAAAATTAAATAGATGTCTAACCAATTAGGTACTAACTAACTATCAGAAGATAGTAGCTTTCACTTGGTTAGTCAGATTAAGGTCAGTGCATGACTTGACTGATTATCTTTAATCTGATTACTGTCTGATTTGTATTTAACGTCCAGACTTATGCTGATGCACTGAAATAATTAAGCATCTTAAGTCCAGACAGTTGGCCTATGCATCTCACCCCTTTCTATGTTTGTCAAACACAAGCAAGGTAAGCCTAAGGTTTTGGTGAGATGCTCAAAAACTAGTCCTATGGGTACATGCTTTCTAAGGATTCAAAACTAGTCTAAGGCCAAAACTGTTTTTGAAAATCTAAAAATGGCAAGTTTTGAAAACAAATAAATTTGACTTATACTTTGATAAAACCATTTTTGAAAGTATTTTTTTGAAAGAACCTAGTCTATCAAGTTGGAACATAACCAATGTGAGTCTGAGCTATCACTAGATAGATCCAAAGTATTTTACAAGTAGTGTAGATACAGAAGTGAGTCATAACTAGATCTACTGAGATGATGAAGGGGGTGGTCCTGATCCCAAGGATCGGAGAAGCGTCATCAGCTCAGTGTGTCGGGTATCCCCGGCAGCTCGTAACTCGGCTACCTCTCGTCGAATGTCTCGATGAAAATCAGAGTTCTCCTGCTGGAGACTCGCCATAGCTCTCTCTAGTCCGGTCATACGGTCGGATAGAGAGCGGGGAGCGTGACGTGGTGCTCGAGCTGGGGGAGGTGGTGGAGCTGGTGCGGCTTCCTCCGGAAATAGTGCGAGCATGAACTCGTCCACCTGTGCGTCTGGATCGGGCTGGTGCTGTGCCCCCCTCCGCCAAGACATAGTCCCGTCATCTCTATCTATCTGGATACCGGCTAGGGAGAAGTTCCGGGCTGCTATAACATCGAACTCGGTCATATGGGCAATGTCTCCTCTAGTGACATCAATACGCAACGAGGACATATAGGATGTCAGAATGTGACCGAATGGTATGTGGACTCGTCTATCAGTCACGAATCCAGCCGAGTAGATAATGGTGGAGAAAATGTGTAGGCTGATGTCAATATCTAATCTATGAATCAGGGCATAAAGTAAGAATGAATGGAATGGGCGCATCACAGCGATGTCCCGAGTAGTCAGTGGTAAAATGCAAAGGACTACAACCCTATAAAGAGCGTAGTCCTGGACCCGAAGTTCTACTGACCTAAATTGTGTCACAGTGGGATCTCTCTCTCCCCCAAAAAAATACGAGTAAATCGTATCGAGAGTAATATGTGAGTAGGGATCTCCGAATGGTAGATCCCTCGGAGGATAGCACAAAAAGGAACAGGTAGATGGACGCAACTCTAAGAACTCTCGGATGGTCGTAGGGGAAAATGTGATATCAATGCCTGCTGCCCTAGTGGTATATGTGAGATCGCCCACTCTCACTAGGTTATTGCAAAATTCGGCACACAGACTTATGTTTATTGGACTAGTACATTCGACAAGGTTCCTTAAGTTATAGTGGCCTATAACTTCTAAAGCGGAGGGACATGACCTTAGAAAGAACGATCTATCTATGCAGGTAGTCCTAATGGCCTTATAAATAGTAGACTCAAACTTAATCCTAAGTTCGTCTGTGGGAAACCTAGGGTCTGTACTAGCATTGGAGGGTCCAGCACCAGTATTTGTTCGTTTCTTACTGTTTTAAAAAATATTCTAAGAAAGTTTGCAAAGATAATTTCAAATAAAATTTCAGATAGGGGAAGAAGTTTTACCGAGGAGCCATCGATAAATATAGATCTGACGACCTTGGTTGAATCGCGACAGCGTCTTCACCGTAAGAAAATTTTAGTTAAAAGTACTTTCGCGCTGAGGTTCGAAGTGAACCTTGGCAAAAGTGAGAGTGAGTGGTGCAAAGATTGGGGGCGCCCGGGGTTGATTTAGGGCGGGGCGCCCGGATCCCCTCCGGGCGCCCCGGAGGGGAATACCAGGGGCGCCCGCCCCTGGTTTTTGACAACATTTTTTTTTTTTTTTGTGTGTGTTAGAGTTTTAGGTTTTGGAGTTAAGTTTTAAAATTTTGAATTAAATATTTTGAAACTGAATTTAAAAAAATTGAAATTAAAATTAAAATTTTGAAATTAAAGTTAAAATTTTGAAATTAATTTAAGTTTAAAATTTTGAAATTAATTAAAATTAATTTAAGTTTAAGATTAAAATTTTGAAATTAATTTTTTAAGTCAAAATTAAAATTTTGAAATTAATTTTTAAGTTAAAATTTTGAAATTAATTTTCAAGTTTAAAATTAAAATTTTGAAATTAATTTTTAAGTTAAAATTAAAAATTTTGAAATTAATTTTTAAGTTAAAATTAAAATTTTGAAATTAATTTTTAAGTTAAACTTAAAATTTTGAAATTAATTTTTAAGTTAAAATTAAAATTTTGAAATTAATTTTTAAATTTAAAATTAAAATTTTGAAATTAATTTTTAAATTTAAAATTAAAATTTTGAAATTAATTTTTAAGTTAAAATTAAAATTTTGAAATTAATTTTTAAGTTTAAAATTAAAATTTTGAAATTAATTTTTAAAGTTTAAAATTAAAGTTTTGAAATTAATTTTTAAGTTTAAAATTAAAATTTTGAAATTAATTTTTAAGTTTAAAATTAAAATTTTGAAATTAATTTTTAAATTTAAAATTAAAATTTTGAAATTAATTTTTAAGTTAAAATTAAAATTTTGAAATTAATTTTTAAGTTAAAATTAAAATTTTGAAATTAATTTTTAAGTTAAAATTAAAATTTTGAAATTAATTTTTAAGTTAAAATTAAAATTTTGAAATTAATTTTTAAGTTAAAATTAAAATTTTGAAATTAATTTTTAAGTTTAAAATTAAAATTTTGAAATTAAGTTAAAATTAAAATTTTGAAATTAATTTTTAAGTTAAAATTAAATTTTTGAAATTAATTTTTAAGTTAAAATTAAAATTTTGAAATTAATTTTTAAGTTTAAAATTAAAATTTTGAAATTAATTTTTAAGTTAAAATTAAAATTTTGAAATTAATTTTAAGTTAAAATTAAAATTTTGAAATTAATTTTAAGTTTAAAATTAAAATTTTGAAATTAATTTTAAGTTAAAATTAAAATTTTGAAATTAATTTTAAGTTAAAATTAAAATTTTGAAATTAATTTTAAGTTAAAATTAAAATTTTGAAATTAATTTTAAGTTAAAATTAAAATTTTGAAATTAATTTTAAGTTAAAATTAAAATTTTGAAATTAATTTTAAGTTAAAATTAAAATTTTGAAATTAATTTTAAGTTAAAATTAAAATTTTGAAATTAATTTTAAGTTAAAATTAAAATTTTGAAATTAATTTTAAGTTAAAATTAAAATTTTGAAATTAATTTTAAATTTAAAATTAAAATTTTGAAATTAATTTTTAAATTAAAATTAAAATTTTGAAATTAATTTTAATTTAAAATTAAAATTTTGAAATTAATTTTAATTTAAAATTAAAATTTTGAAATTAATTTTTAAGTTAAAATTAAAATTTTGAAATTAATTTTTAAGTTAAAATTAAAATTTTGAAATTAATTTTTAAGTTAAAATTTTGAAATTAATTTTTAAGTTTAAAATTAAAATTTTGAAATTAAGTTAAAATTAAAATTTTGAAATTAAGTTAAAATTAAAATTTTGAAATTAATTTTTAAGTTAAAATTAAAATTTTGAAATTAATTTTTAAGTTAAAATTTTGAAATTAATTTTTAAGTTTAAAATTAAAATTTTGAAATTAAGTTAAAATTAAAATTTTGAAATTAATTTTTAAGTTAAAATTAAAATTTTGAAATTAATTTTTAAAATTAAAATTTTGACTTTAAAATTTAAGCCTTATTCATCTCACCCGATCTATATTATCAATCAGGGAATCCTATGATTTTGTGAGATGAAATTGGTTTGATTACCGAGTTTTGGTTTAACTTGTGTTAGATTCAGACTTAGCTTTGGTTTCCACAAATAGGCATTCTTCGGATAAACTTTTAAGCTTGGTGAGTCACATGGATATCATTAGAAGTAACCAACCTTTCGAGGTTTTCCGAATAGTCCTATCCACGGAACTTAGTACTAAATCTTGGTTTAAGGGTAGCTCCGGTCAGTTCCACTTGGCCAAATGCACCAGATCGAAGCCATATCTTTCTAGACATGCGATGCCCAAGCTTCCCTAACGTACTATCATCCAAAAACTTCACCAGTACCATGAGTCAAGTTAAACTTGGTCTCTTTTTAACTAATCATAATTACCCTGCCGAGATAGTTTATTTTGGGTTACCTTGTCGGGTAGGTTAGTTTTGGAGGTGCCAGCTATTCTGGAGCCTCCCCCTGAATTATTGGCCATTAATTTAGATTTTGGTTTTAGGTTTGTGTCGATTCTTTTTATAGTTATGGTTAACTTGGTGATAATTTTGTTGATTTTTAAAATGTTTAGATTTTGAATTTGATTTAGGTTTGTATTTTGGATTTTGGTTTGGTTTATTCGATTTTATATAATATATTTTTTCTTTAGGTATATAATATTGATTAAGTCCTACTTGCGTGGTCAGACACGCTTTCGGAACCCAAGCTAGATTGGTTGATTTGTATTGGGTTATTAATGATTTGAAGGTTTTATTTGAATTCGACTTATATCCTAGTCCGGTTTTATTATAACATGCTTTTTGATTATTTAGGATTAAGTCTAGATTTTTTGATCTTGTTGTGAATTTTTCTAACATTTCTTTTAAATTGTTAATTTCATTTTTTAGTAATAAATTTTCTTTCTCAAGTGTTAGATCTTGAGTTGGATTTGAATTTATGATTTGTTCCTTGAGGTTTTGATTTTCCTCAAGAAGTGATTTGTTTTCATTTTCTAATTTAGTTAATTTACTATTTAAGCAGGAAATGATTCTAAAATTTTTTTTTTTTAAATTAAAGTATACCTCATTCGGGCCTTCGGAAACAAGTACGGACTCGTGGCTTGTTTCATCTTCCGATTCGTTTTCTGTTTCAGCTTCGCGGGCCATCAGTGCGAGGTGGCTCTGATGTTTCTGCTCTTCTTCCTTCGATTCGTCCGAGGAGTCGTCCCACGTTGCTTTGAGTGCCTTCTTTTTGGTTGGCTTTGATTTATCGAGCTTCAGTTTTGGGCATTCATTCTTGTAGTGTCCCTTTTTATTGCAGCCGTAGCAAGTGACGTTCTTTTGTTCTGAGGGAGAGCTGATCTTTTGAAGGTCCTTTTTGCTGAAGCTCCTCTTTCTCCTGGTGAACATTTTTCTTACCAAGTTCACCAGGTGTTCTTCATCTTCGGAGTCTTGGTCGGTGTCTTCTTCAAATTTAGGCTTGCTTTTCTTGGAGGAACCTGCAAATAAAGCTACACCTTTCTCGGCTCCAGCATTAGTTTGTTCGTGTAATTCTAATTCACAGAAAAGCTCATCCAATTTGAATTTAGAAAGATTCTTAGAAATTTTGTAAGCATCCACTATTGATGCCCACAAACTATTACGTGGAAAGACGTTTAATGCGTACCTTATCAAGTCTATGTTCTCCATCTGGTTGCCTATCGCATGGAGCCCGTTGAGGATGTCCTTGATCCTCGCGTGGAGTTGATTCGCTGTTTCTCCTTCCTGCATTTTTATATTAAAAATTTTATTTAAAAGCAGGTCTCGTTTTGTTACCTTAGCGTCGCTTGTTCCTTCGTGCAGCTTGATCACTTTAGCGTTTTTGTGTGGACCGACTCTGTTTAGCTCTTCTCTTATTAGTCCGCACTGTAGAGTGTTGATCGCTTTGTTTTCTGTTGACGCCTTCTTCTTCAAGTCAGCTGTCCATTCTTCAGGATCCAGTATATTCCCGGAGGTGTCTGCCGGAATTTTGTAAGGTCTCGTAATGCTCATCCACTGGTCAAAGTCAGTTTTGAGGTAGACCTCCATGCGCTTCTTCCAGTAAGGGAAGTCATCCCCGTTGAAGAGTGGAGGTCGCACTGTGCTAAATCCTTCTTGTTGGGACATTCTGTGCACAGGTAAATAACCAAAAAATATCCCAAGACTTGGTCTTGGATTAGTAGTGCGGGAAGAGAGAGAAAAAAAACTAGATTCGTGTTGCACTAATTTAAATTGATTAGAGAAATATTAAGTTAACGAAACACCAGTTTTAAAATTAATTAAAAAAAAACAAAAGAAAATTCACCCCCTGTCTGATTGGTGGTTGCACCAAATCAGAGCGGTACCTGCTCTGATACCACTTGTAGGACCGTTAGAGTCGATAGAGATGGGGGTGAATATCGATTCGAAAAAGACGAGTATAAACGCAGCGGAAAAATAAAATAGACACAGATGTTTTTACTTCGTTCGGAGCCTGTGACGACTCCTACTCGAAGGCCCGTGGTCCTTGACCACTTTCGTTGGGCAATCACTAACAAGTCGAAATATGATTACAGAATGAGTACAGGAAATGCAAGTGAAAATAAAGCAATACCGACAAGGAAATTAAGTAAAAACCGAAGTAGCACTTTGTCGGAACTTTGTTGGCGTCGCACTGAACGTCGAGCAGCAAGACCAGCAGTAGAAGAGTTCTCAGCTTGATTGAATTCGTGTGAAGCTCCTGTCTGGGACTTCTTTTATATGTTGTTCCAGGCGCCTGGATCCCTTCCGGGCGCCTGGAATGTGACGTAGCTGCACAAACCATGATGCTCCACGTGGCGACGACTCGGCTGGATAGAATTCGCCTTCCGGGCGCCCGGATCCCTTCCGGGCGCCCGGACCACCTTGTTTCAGAAAACTCCCTTTTCCTGCAAAACAAAATTAGTCTGAGGCAAATATGTATCCTGTAAAACAGATTGTTAGCACAGTTAAAGTTTAACAGATGGATAAAAAAGAGTATGACTTAGATTCCGTCTTTCCGAGACCGGAATCTAGTCACGATCTGGACTTAGACATCCGTAATGGATCTAAGCCGGATCGACGCCTAATGTCCCCTTTCCGGGAACGCGTCCTCACAGTCACTCCCCTCCAGTGACTTACCTCACTTACCTGCCAGACGTCCGGTCAGCCCGTCGACCCGTCTGGACTTCTCGCCAAGCGTCCGGTCAGCCCGTCGACCCGCTTGGACTTCTTGCCAACTATCCGGTCAGCCCGTCGACCTAGCTGGACTTCTCGCCAAGCGTCCGGTCAGCCCATCGACTCTGCTTGGACTTTGTGCCAGACATCTGGTCAGCCCGTCGACCTGTCTGGACTTCTCCTGCACACTCGATCAAAGTGTCAGACAACAACAAAACTAACTTAACCTATTTGTCATTCATCAAAACCTGGGTTAAATCGTTAGTGCTAACCGCACCAACAGTACCTTCGTGAAGCTCTAGGAATTTGTCCCAGAGGTCTTTAGCGGAATCGTAGCTCCCGATCCAACTTACCTCCTGGGGTGGCAACACGCTGAGTAGGTGGAATTCCGCCTTTCCATTGGCCACGAATTCTGCCTGCTCCTTCTTTGTCTAGTTGAATTCTTCTTTGTCTTTTGGAACTACATAGTCATATTTCATGATTAAACAAATATCAAATTCTGTCTTGAAAAATACCTCCATCCGACGTTTCCACGTTGCGAAGTCTCCGTCGAACTTCGGGGGATGAATATTCAATACGGTCATCGTCGTGATCGTTGTGCTTCAGTCGGCGGTTAGTCCTTCTGAGGCGGTCTGACTCTGATACCAATTGTAGGTGCAGCGGAGGCCGGCAAGAGGGGGGTGAATTGCCTGAAAAATAAAAATAACCCTCCTCAAGGCTTTCAACTCAAAATTAAAGCAGCTATACTAATAAAACAGAAAAGAAATAGAGAAGACCCAGATTTTAACTTGGTTACAAGCAGGATGGTTGTTAATCCAAGGCGGTGAAAGAGTGCACTAATAAAGTCTCCTTTACAGTAGGCGGAGAAGCCTTTTTACACACTGAGAAAGCTCACAAGCTGCTAGGAATTGATTACAGAGTTGATGATTCAATTGATGCATAATTCCTAGGTCCAGGGGTCCTTTTATATCCCTTGGAAATTCTATCTCGGATGTCCAAGGCTCCTCCAACAGAGGTCCAAGGCACCTCCATCGAGTAGGCGGATAAAACTTTATCTGAAACACAAATGGTCAATTTGACTAGCTCAAGGCGCCTTCAATGAGTAATGAAGGCGCCTTCAACGAGGCCATGAAGACACCTCCATGCTTTGTTCAAGGCGCCTTGAGCTTGAATTCCAGCTCGTTGTTTCCTTCGCTTTGACTTCCGAAACTTCGTTCTTTTAGGTGATTTCGGCCAACCGAAATAGGGCTCACCCGAACCCAATTTTTGGCCTTCTCCTCGACCAGCCTTCCTCCCCGGCTTAACATCCCTCGAACGCTGCGCACGTTCTTCTTGCCCACCGGTGTACTCTTCCGCAGCTCTCTCGTCCCTCGGACGCACCGAGCCCGTCGGCTCCCTTCCCGTGCCGTCCTTCTCGCTAGCTGCGTCTTTCGCTCGACTTCCTGCACTCCTAAGCTCCCGCACACTCAGACACAGGGATCAAACACAACGCAAGACCTAACCAACTTGGTTGATCACATCAAAACAACCACGAGGTCCAACAGAAGAGATGCTTGTCGAGGTTTCTGATGTCTTAGGGATGCCTCCTTGCTCTGGAGATGGACGGAACATCAAGGGATGGCGGTGGATGAAGCTCTAGGGTTTCCCTCGAAGGGGAGAACCATTTCCCAAGGAGAGGAACGAAGTCTCGAACCAAAGATGATACCAAGAATAGGGTTCTTGACCCTTTTATAGGCTAGAGCATGAGCGCCACACGGTCCGTGTCACGGCTATGCGAGATCCGCATGACCAACACTTTCCTCCCTTCGGGTTGAGTGGCACGGCTGTGCAAGATCGCACGACCGTGTCTTCCTTCTACCTTGGTCGCGTTGCACGGTCGTGCCTTCCTTTGTCTCTGGCCACTCCACACGGTCGTGCGAATTGGCACGACCCTGTCTCTTTTCTTCTCTGGTTACATCGTACGACCGTGTGAATTAACACGGCCGTGCCTTCCTTCTGCACTGGTTACACCGCACGGTCATGCGAATTGACACGATCGTTCCTTCCTTCTGCACTAGCCATGCAGAATTATATCAAGGTCGTGTAGACAATTTTATCATATCTTAACATGGTATTCTTGAGTTGGGGTCTTCATCAAAGTTGTAGATCTTGAAGTTATCTACAAATCGGTATAAAGAACAACCCAAAACTTCAACCGAACACAAAGTTATGGATATTTCACTTTTGGTCTGCAGTGTTAAAAATTCCACATGACCTTCACACGGCCGTGTGACATTCACACGGCTTCAACATGCCCCCCACACGGCCTTCGCACGACCGTGTGGTCTCCACATGGCCAGAACTTGGAAGAACTTAGTTTTCGCATGCCCGTGACACTCTGGAAGCTCTAGACTTCATTTAAACTCCGTTTTTACTCTAAATCACGTCCTATCAATCAAAACAAGCAAAAAGTAGATCTCCAAATATAATAGAAGTATAACATTATAATAAAATAGGGTACAATAAACATAGATTATGCTAATGAAATGTAAGTAGATGTGCGTCAAAGCAAGCATAAATGATCATAAGATCTACGCACATCATCGGACAAGTGGCTTGTCTGAGCAGAACACCCGTCTAGCCAGGAACACTGGCAAATACATCAGACGCTCATTACGGATTGGAGAAACGCTAAGGTGACTGGAGCTCTTGTCCGGACGGGCGGAGACAATCTACTGAACCAAGTCAGTGCGGGGAAAAGCAACAGAGGATGATTGAGTGGAGAAGTCCAATCGAGCAACTACCCCGCTCGACCAAATAGTGGGGCCATTCCTGTATCTCTTAATATCCCTTTGGGAGGTAATACCGCTGACAATAGGGCATGGTCAACAGGCGGATTGTACGATAGAAGATTCTACTGTCTTACTAGGAATTTGCATGTCCCATTAAGATGTGGTGTCAGAGATACTTTTCTGACATGTCCTTTTATAGGATAGTTTGGATAACGTGTCGATGCCTTGAGGAGTGTGCATGTCATCCACTGTAGCCCTATATAAAGGGGAGTCCATGTACCGACGGAGGTACGCGTTATTCACTATTCATGCTTGTGCTTACTGTTGCTCCGCTATCTTCTACTATTTCAGTGACTGACTTGAGCGTTAGAGGGCTAACATCGGAGACCCATTCTCTAGCCTGGCACTGACGTTTCTTGTGTTACAGAGAGGAGCGAAGTCTACACGTGGTTAGCTCAGAAGCCACATCCCCAGCTAGCATTCTTCACGATTTTTGGACAGAATCGTATTGGCACAGTCTGTGGGAATATAGCCTGGATCCGAGACGTAGAGATAGAAGACGCTAGACGACTCACGACAGTGACACTAACAAAGGAGGAATTAAATATGATGATATAAACTTGAGCAACAAAAATAATAGAGCAACAACAACAGCAAGCGCTAGCCGAGCGCAAGGTACATGATCACCGACATCAGTAGCGGGGCATCAAACTGAATATAGAGATCAAGCGGAACATATATCCGTTCGGGGGCAGAATAAAAAGTCGACCAACACATATGGGGATGCGCCCAATGCACCAATCCCCTTTCATCGTGCATTGTTCCAGACTCTATCGGAGGATCAGGGCTGAGCGGACAGGGAACCAGGATCCTCTTCGGACGATGCGCTCGTTCGGGATGCGCGGAAAGGAAAAGCACCAAGAAACAATAATTCGCTTGAACCGATCAACCGATAGTTTTCTTAAGGGATTCTGGATGACCCACTACCCCGACATTACATCCCATTGATAATCAGGGAATACAATGGAATGACCGATCCTGGCAGTGTATTTTTGACAAGATGCCATATTCATATTAAAGAATTTGTCATGTTAAAGGTGTTGGACGGTCATGTCTCCCATGTCTTCTGACAACCCACAAGGGGCTCACATGCTATGATGTCTGGATATTTGGGTGTGAGAAAGGTATTTGGTCGGAGTAGAGGTGAGCCGAAGTGTCCAATCGTCAGAGTTGGTCAAACATGAGTTGGATATAAGGTCGGGAAGATGATCTACTGGAGTCGGTATAGGACCACTCGGTGGATGGCGGGTGGTCGGCTCAGTCGGACTGACTAGCAGGTTGGCTTGGCTGGACTAATTGGCGGGTCAGCTGAATGGCCGATGGTCGGCTCAGTCGAGAAGACTAGTAGGTTGGCCTTGACGGGTTGGTCATGACAGGTCAGCCTTGGCGAGAAGGTCTTTGTGAGTCAATCTTGGAAGATTGGCTGGTCGGTTCTGATAGGTCGGTCTTGGGTGGTCATCCTTGTCGGCTTGGTTAGAAAGATTGGCGAGTCGACTTCGGCCAGGAAGATTGGTGGGTTGTCTTTTCCCAAGAAAGAGTGACGAGCCTGTTAGAGTGTATACTAAAAGCCTAGCTTTTGGTATAAACATTTATCTAGAAATAAGAATCACATTGGTCAAATGTCTACATTTATGATAAATGTAGTTGTTCAATTAATTTATATTGTAGATAACATGGTGTGTGGTGTCACACACAGAAGATCATGTTATCAGTACCTTATAAATTATAAACAGTAGCTCACGACCATAATGGAAAGGAACAAACCATTGGAAGGTCGTAGTGTAATTAGGTATTAGTTTATCTTAACTATATAATTACACTAGTACACTTAGAGTGTATTGAGTAGGACCATTAGAGGTCGTTTCTTTTATACTGACTTTATAAAGAAACAAAGACCTCAGTTATTATGGAAGTGTGTGCTCTTAATCCTAATATAATAACAAGCACATATATTTGATATTTATTTCTTTAATTTATCAATGGGTGAGATTTAGTTCGATGAATCAATAAGCCCGATAAGTTGGGAAATGATATTACTTATAGTGTGTGTTGTTGATTATAGAAGGAAACTGTGTCTTAGTGATCTAGGTTGAGAATGTCCCCAAGAGGAGCTCATAAGGATTGTCATGTTAAACCCTGCAGGTGGACTTAGTCCGACATGACGATGAAGTTGAGTGGTACTACTCTTGGAGCTAGATATTAATTAAGTGAGTTGTCAGTAACTTACTTAATTAGTGGGCATTTGTTATCTTAAACACAGGGAGACTAACACACTCATAATAAGAAGGAGCCCAAAATGTAATTTGGGATTGGTGCGGTAGTTCAATAATAGTTCTTTAGTGGAATGAATTATTATTGATGAAATTAAGTTGTGTGTTCGGGGCGAACACGGGAAGCTTAATTTCATCGGGAGACCAAAACCAATTCCTCCTCTCGGTCCCTATCGTAGCCTCTTGTATATAGAGATTTATACCCACCGCATACCCACCTTCTTACCCATCCAATGGGGCCGGCCAAGCTAGCTTGGAACCCAAGCTAGGGCCGCCAAGACCAAGTGGATGAGTCAGTTGGTGGTCGGCCAAAGCTTGGGTCCCAAGCTTGGGTGGCCGGCCACTAGAATATTAAAAGGATTTTTATTAAAATTATTTCTTATGTGGATATCATGATTTTAAAGAGAGTTTAAAAATTAAAATTTCCTTTATAACTTTCTACAAAAGATTAAGAGAAGAGATTAATCTCTTTCCTTATTTGTAGATTAAAAGGATGGTTTTAATTTTGGTAAAACTTTCCTTATTTGTAAATCATCTACATGTTTAAAAGAGAGTTTAAAATTTGAAATCTTTCCTTATTTGTTGATTAAAGGAGGATTTTAAATTTTAAGAAAACTTTCCTTTTAACCATGTTCATGATTTAAAAGAAAGTTTAAAATTAATAATTCTCTTTTATTAGTTACAAAAGATTGAGAAAAGATTTGATATCTTTCCTTATTTATAGATTAAAAGAGATTTTAATTTTTAGAGATAACTTTCTTTTATCCACATGTTTAAAAGAAAGATTTTAATTTATTAAATTTCCTTTTATAAACCAATCATGAAGGATTAAATTATTGAAGAAATTTTATAAATTTCTGGAGACAAATTAGGAAGTTTTAATTAATTAAAACTCTCCTTGTTTGTAGCTTTGGTGTGGCCGGCCATGTAAATTGAGAAAAGGAAAATTGTTTTAATTAAATAAAATTTTCTTTTTCATGGCAAAAGAATTAAGGAAGTTTTTAATTAAATTTCCTTATTTGCCAAGACCAAGGATTATAAAAGAGGGGGTAGAGAAGGCTTCATGGTGAACAACCTCTATTATTTCTCTCCCTCTTTTCCTTGGTGTTGTGGCCTGCCAACCTCTCTTCCTCTCTTCCTCTTGGTGGTGGCCGAACCTTCTCTATTGGCTTGGAGCTCTTGTGGTGGCCGGATACTACTTGGAGAAGAAGAAGAAGAAGGAGAGAAAGCTTGTATCCCTTGGAGCTTGGTTGGTGTTTTGTTCTTCGTCCTTGGTGAAGCTTCTTTGTGTTGGCCGAACCTAGCTAGGAGGAGAAGAAGGTGCTTGGTGGTTTCTCATCTCGGAAGATCGTTGCCCACACAACGTCCGAGGTTAGAAGAGGAATACGGTAGAAGATCAAGAGGTCTTTCTAAAAGGTATAACTAGTAATTTTTCTTTCCACATCATGCTAGTTATTTATGAAAATAATACCAAATACAAGAGGCTTACGATTCTAGTATTTCGAATTTATTTTCGATGTAGTGTTCTTATGTTTTCTTCTTTTCCTTGTGATTTGATTGTTCCTTTTGGTTAACCTAAAGTTATTTTAGGAAATTAAATATTATCTTTCTATAAAAGGTTTTGTCTAGTCGGTGGTGGTTGCTCCCATATCCAAGAAGGTCATGTGCCTCGCCACGTCAGTACTGGGAACCAATTATGGAAATTAATATTTAATGGAATTAATAACTTAGGTGATTTGGATCGAACGTGTTAAGTTCCGCAGGAGATCCAAGTCAAAACCTAAAAGAACAAATAGATTAAGTTTTGGATCAAACGTGTTAAGTTCATGAGCGATCCAAAATTTAATTTAAAAGAACACATGGTAGCTAGGAAAAGGTTCAGACCTTTGTACAAAATTTTTGTACAGTGGAACCTCTATGCTTTCCGAGTAGCAACCAACAATTGGTATCAGAGCTAGGGATTTGCCTCTATGTATTTGGTATTAGTTTAATTATGCACATGTCATACATAATTTAGGCAGGTTAATAGTAGGATGTGCTAACTTTGTGGATGCAGGATCCAACTATTATGGCTTATAGTTATTATGTGTGTGATTGGACCCTTGGACATGTCAAGGGCATTTTATTGTATGTGCATGATTGTATTATAAAATACAGCAGGAGCTGTATTTAGTTTTATTAGGATTTTATTTTTGATCTAGTTTACATGTACATTCCTTCGAGGAATATAGGATCAAAATGTAAAATTCTATTTATATCGCGGATCGAATCTTGCAAGGCGTGGAACTTTTGAGGACCCGAGGCGCAGCGGAACAAGGAGCAAGATGGATGCGACAACTAGACCCGGTGGCAGTGGCCAAAGATGGCAGCAGCTAGGGTTGGTGACACACGGAGGACAGCAATAGATAAAAGTCATAATAGTTGAAAATTAGATTTTCTATTTATTGCTTTTATATTGTGTTGTGTGTGTATGTTAGTATACATAGACTAGTATAGTTAAAAATTCCTCGTTTATAAATAACTAAGTGGGAGAGGGATTTTAAATAAATCCCATGGTCTCCATTACTGGTTTGTAAGTGATGCAAACAAGCTTGCGCGTTGGCTCTGAGTGCCTTCCTCCATAGCGGATGAGCTTGTTTGTGGATCACTAGATCAGACTTCCATTTTGGATGACTATAGGAAGTTAATTAAGAGCGTGTGATCTTCCCCAACGGTAGGGGCATAAGCTTATTAATGGACTTAGTGTCAAGTAATGGTATACACTTAGGCACGTCTAATAGTATCCTCCCCATCGGAGTCACTGCTATTATTTGTGTGACCGAAGAAAACCAACTATTAATTTGTCAAATAAATAGGTTGACAAGATAATAAAATTAAAAACCCCTCTTACAAATGTTTGATTTTGTATACGTCCACACTAACGTGGCATACAAAATTCACGGTGTTTGAGGTAATTTTATTTGTCATAAAGATTTATTGACAAGATAATTAATTGGTAAAACCCTCCTCTTACAAATGTTTAAATTTTGTATACGTCCACACTAACGTGGCATGCAAAATTCACGGTGTTTGAGGTGTTGGTGAATTTAAATAATATTGTTTGAGGAATCAATGTTATTTTAAATTCAAAGAGTTTTGACCAAATATTTGATCAAAGACAGATCAACTATTAATTTTATTCGTCATAAAGTAAAGTTGATGAGATAATAAAATTAATGAATAAAATCTCCTCTTCGATTTTGTATATACAAAATTCATGGAGATTTTAAGGAGTTGATCTTGACCAAATATTTTTGTGATTCTTAGGATGTTTGTCAATCCCTAGTAGTCATACTATAGAAAAGACTTAGTAGTCCCAATTGTAATGATTGGAAATAGGACTTGGACATTAAGGTAGACTGTCTTCTTAGAACTAAGAACAATTTAGGTGTATTTAATTCATTAGTTGAAACATGTCTAGTGGTGTTATCTACCAGAACCTGGAGTGTAGATACAAGATGCCATTAATCATGTCTACAATTCGGGTTCCAGGAAACCCGACAACTAAATGAAAGGTAAATCACCGTCCACATGGGCACTACTGTAAAAATGGTAGCTGTTGCAGTGGGAGATGTTTATCCTTTGATAAGAATAAAATATGGATTTTAAGTAATTGTCTTTACGTACCAAGTTTAGAAAGAACCTGATTTCAATTTCTAAACTATTATAGATATTGTGTCTATTTTGATAACAAAGTTATTATCAAGAAAAATAGGGAAGTTATCTATTCTGGTATGATGGTTGACAATTTATAATCCAATAACTCCCACGATGCAACAAATGGAAATTAGTAACACATCTTCTAATTTTAAGAGAAAGCAACCTTCAGAAAAGAACTAATTATATCTTTGGCATCTAAAAGCTAGGTTATACTTGAGTAGGATTCATTGGTAGCTGATGAACTTTTGGGTTCATTGGTAGTGGAAATCTTTCCAACCTGCGAGTCTTACTTAGAAGGAAAATAACCAAGAAGCTTTTAAGTCCAAGGGGTATGGAGTCAAAGATATGTTGAAATTGGTTCATTCTGATTTGTGTGATCCTATGACTATCCAGACAAGAGGTAGTATTGAATATTTTGTCTATTTTATAGACAACTATTCAAGATACAAATAAATTTACTTAATGTGCCGCAAGATTAAGTACTTTGATTAGTTCAAAGAGTACAAGGCTGATGCGGAGAAATGTTAAAGTAAAAGCCACTATGGTAAGATTGTAGTGGCAAGTACCTCTTGGGAGAATTTAGGAGTCACTTATCAGAAGTTGGATTTCAATCCCAACTAACTGCATCTGGTACACCCCAACAGAATGGTGTGGTAGAAAGAAGGTATAGGACTCTTATGGAATAATTAGATAGATGATGAGTTATTCAGAAAATTAACAAATTTGTTTTAAGGATATGCTCTGGAAACGGAAGTGAACGTAGTACCTTCCAAAGTCATAATTCTCTACTCATATAGAGTTGCTGAATAGGCGTAAGCCTATTTTGAAGCATATTCGGATTCGGGTAATCCAGCACATATGAGAGATAATGATAAGTTGGATAGGAGTTCACTTGTTTGTAAGTTATCCTAGATAAACAAAAGTAGGTTTATAGTCTTAAAAATCAGAAGGTCATTGTTAACATCAATGATTGTTTTTTAGAAAAGGACTATATAATGAACCACGTGCTCATAAGTAAATTTGTTCTTAAGGAAATAATAAAAGACATGTCTAATCTAGTACCAACTGTACAAGATGAGATACCATAAGAAAAACTGCAACACGTATCACAAATGATACACAATTGCAGAAAATGCCTTGTCGTAGTGGGAGGGTTGTAAAGCAACCTTAAAAGATTCATGTTTTGGGAGAGTTTTTGGACTCGATCCCTGAAGGACATGAACCTGATCTCCGGACATATGACGATGCACTCCAAGATAAATATGCAGCATCTTGGCAATGAATAATAGAATTAGAATATATGTATTCTAATAAAATCTGGAAGCTTGTAAAACCACCAAGTGGTGTAAAAGCCTTTGGGTGTAAAAGGTCTATAATAGGAAAAGAAGGATAGATAGGAAGGTAGAAATCTTCAAAGCAAGGCTTGATGAAAAAGGAAACTTTTTCACTGGTAGCCATGCTAAAATCTATCTGGATTCTTTTATCTATTTGGCAAGTGGATGTCAAGACAGCATTCCTTAATGGAAGTCTTGAAGAAAGCATCCATATAAAGCAACCAGAAGGGTTCATTGCAGAGGGCTAAGAGCATCTTGTGTAAGCTCAATCAGTCTATGGACTGAGGCAAAGCTTCAAGGTCTTGGAACATCCGGTTTATCAAAGTAATCCAGACCTATGGATTTATTTAGTAACCGGATAAGTCTTGTGTATACAAAAGGCGTGATGGAAACGTGGTGGTATTTCTTGTACTATACATAGATAACATTTTTGGTAGTTGGAAACAATATCAAAGTGTTGTCAGTAGTAAGGGTATGGTTGTCCAAACAATTCGATATGAAGGACTTGGGAGAATGTATATATTCTTGAGATCAAAATAATAAGGGATCGCAAGAAAAGAATATTTACTTATCCCAAGCTTCATACATCGGAAAAATCCTTGCTCGTTTTAAGCATGCAAAACTCCAAGAAAGGTTTCTTACCTTTTTAGGATGGAGTAACTTTATCTAAAGATATGTCTCTGTAGACATCAAAGGAGATAAAGGAAATAAAGGCAGTTCTTTATGCTTCGGCTGTCGGAAGCCTAATATATGCTATGCACGAGATCAGAAATCTGTTTTGCCAAGGGCATAGTTAGCAGATATCAAAGTAACCCTGGACAAGGATAGTAGACTGCAGTAAAGCATATAGTACCTTAGAAGCACTAGAGATTATATGCTAGCTTACAAGGCAGTTAATTTAGTCCTTGTGGGTTGCATGGATTTTGACTTCCAATCGGATAGGGACAATAATAAGTCAACCTCGGGGTTTTGTGTTTACTTTAGGAGGTAAAGTCATAATTATGGAAGAGTGATAAGCATAGGTGTTTTTCTGGACTCCGCCATAGAAGCTTAGTATATGGCAAGCCTCTGAGGTAGCCATAAAAGCTGAATGACTCAATAACCTCAAGATAGACTTAGATATGATTTCTGGTTTGTCCAAAGATTATTACAATTTATTGTAATAATGTTGGTGCAGTAGCAAACTCGAAGAAACCATAAGTCTATAAGGCAAGTAAACACAATAGAGCGCAAGTACCACCCAATACGAGAAATCGTATAAACGAGGAGAAGTTGTTGCCGCCTAGATTGCATCAGGTGATGACCTATAGATCCTTTCACTAAGGTCCTTAAGGCAAGAGCTTTTGATGGACATGTTGAAGAGCTAGGAATCAGATGTATGGCAGCAGATATGGCAGCTTAGTCTTTTAGTATAAGTGGGAGATTGTTAGAGTGTATACTAAAAGCCTAGCTTTTGGTATAAACATTTATCTAGAAATAAGAATCACATTGGTCAAATGTCTATATTTATGATAAATGTAGTTGTTCAATTAATTTATATTGTAGATAACATGCTGTGTGGTGTCACACACAGAAGATCATGTTATCAGTACCTTATAAATTATAAACATTAGCTCACGACCATAATGGAAAGGAACAAACCATTGGAAGGTCGTAGTGTAATTAAGTATTAGTTTATCTTAACTATATAATTACACTAGTACACTTAGAGTGTATTGAGTAGGACCATTAGAGGTCGTTTCTTTTATACTGACTTTATAAAGAAACAAATACCTCAGTTATTATGGAAGTGTGTGCTCTTAATCCTAATATAATAACAAGCACATATATTTGATATTTATTTCTTTAATTTATCAATGGGTGAGATTTAGTTCGATGAATCAATAAGCCCGATAAGTTGGGAAATGATATTACTTATAGTGTGTGTTGTTGATTATAGAAGGAAACTGTGTCTTAGTGATCTAGGTTGAGAATGTCCCCAAGAGGAGCTCATAAGGATTGTCATGTTAAACCCTGCAGGTGGACTTAGTCCGACATGACGATGAAGTTGAGTGGTACTACTCTTGGAGCTAGATATTAATTAAGTGAGTTGTCAGTAACTTACTTAATTAGTGGACATTTGTTATCTTAAACACAGGGAGACTAACACACTCATAATAAGAAGGAGCCCAAAATGTAATTTGGGATTGGTGCGGTAGTTCAATAATAGTTCTTTAGTGGAATGAATTATTATTGATGAAATTAAGTTGTGTGTTCGGGGCGAACACGGGATGCTTAATTTCATCGGGAGACCAAAACCAATTCCTCCTCTCGGTCCCTATCGTAGCCTCTAGTATATAGAGATTTATACCCACCGCATACCCACCTTCTTACCCATCCAATGGGGCCAGCCAAGCTAGCTTGGAACCCAAGCTAGGGCCGGCCAAGATCAAGTGGATGAGTAAGTGGTTGGCCAAAGCTTGGGTCCCAAGCTTGGGTGGCCGGCCACTAGAATATTAAAAGGATTTTATTAAAATTATTTCTTATGTGGATATCATGATTTTAAAGAGAGTTTAAAAATTAAAATTTCCTTTTATAACTTTCTACAAAAGATTAAGAGAAGAGATTAATCTCTTTCCTTATTTGTAGATTAAAAGGATGGTTTTAATTTTTGGTAAAAACTTTCCTTATTTGTAAATCATCTACATATTTAAAAGAGAGTTTAAAATTTGAAATCTTTCCTTATTTGTTGATTAAAGGAGGATTTTAAATTTTAAGAAAACTTTCCTTTTTAACCATGTTCATGATTTAAAAGAAAGTTTAAAAATTAATAATTCTCTTTTATTAGTTTCTACAAAAGATTGAGAAAAGATTTGATATCTTTCCTTATTTATAGATTAAAAGAGATTTTAATTTTTAGAGATAACTTTCTTTTTATCCACATGTTTAAAAGAAAGATTTTAATTTATTAAATTTCCTTTTTATAAACCAATCATGAAGGGATTAAATTATTGAAGAAATTTTATAAATTTCTGGAGACAAATTAGGATGTTTTAATTAATTAAAACTCTCCTTGTTTGTAGCTTTGGTGTGGCCGGCCATGTAAATTGAGAAAAGAAAAATTGTTTTAATTAAATAAAATTTTCTTTTTCATGGCAAAAGAATTAAGGAAGTTTTTAATTAAATTTCCTTATTTGCCAAGACCAAGGATTATAAAAGAGGGGGTAGAGAAGGCTTCATGGTGAACAACCTCTATTATTTCTCTCCCTCTTTTCCTTGGTGTTGTGGCCGGCCAACCTCTCTTCCTCTCTTCCTCTTGGTGGTGGCCGAACCTTCTCTATTGGCTTGGAGCTCTTGTGGTGACCGGATACTACTTGGAGAAGAAGAAGAAGAAGGAGAGAAAGCTTGTATCCCTTGGAGCTTGGTTGGTGTTTTGTTCTTCGTCCTTGGTGAAGCTTCTTTGTGTTGGCCGAACCTAGCTAGGAGGAGAAGAAGGTGCTTGGTGGTTTCTCATCTCGGAAGATCGTTGCCCACACAACGTCCGAGGTTAGAAGAGGAATACGGTAGAAGATCAAGAGGTCTTTCTAAAAGGTATAACTAGTAATTTTTCTTTCCGCATCATGCTAGTTATTTATGGAAATAATACCAAATACAAGAGGCTTACGATTCTAGTATTTCGAATTTATTTTCGATGTAGTGTTCTTATGTTTTCTTCTTTTCCTTGTGATGTGATTGTTCCTTTTGGTTAACCTAAAGTTATTTTAGGAAATTAAATATTATCTTTCTATAAAAGGTTTTGTCTAGTCGGTGGTGGTTGCTCCCATATCCAAGAAGGCCATGTGCCTCGCCACGTCAGTACTGGGAACCAATTATGGAAATTAATATTTAATGGAATTAATAACTTAGGTGATTTGGATCGAACGTGTTAAGTTCCGCAGGAGATCCAAGTCAAAACCTAAAAGAACAAATAGATTAAGTTTTGGATCAAACGTGTTAAGTTCCGCAGGCGATCCAAAATTTAATTTAAAAGAACACATGGTAGCTAGGAAAAGGTTCAGACCTTTGTATAAAATTTTTGTACAGTAAAACCTCTATACTTTCCGAGTAGCAACCAACAGAGCCAGCTTAGATAGAAAGGGCCCTATTCATCCCTTTAATCTTAACCCTACTCAACGTGCCATTAATGTTGATCTTCTGGCATCCGTGACAATTTTTCATACTCACCGTATTAGGCACGATCCAGACAAATTCGTTACAAATATAAATTAAAGTAAAACCGACATTGCTCATCTATTTTGAACGTAAACTCTATTTTTGTGTGGATGTTGCAGCGTTGTCGAATCTTAAGCAAAGAGCTAAAGATTAGAAGACAATGAGTGCCTGATGTTTCATATAGTCCATAACAGAGGTTCTGAGCGTTAGAACACAAGCATGAATTAACGTAGGTCAATAGGAAATTTTCTCCCTATTTTGAGCATTTATTTACTCCCTGTTATGTACTTAAAATACAGGCAAAAGTTGTTATGAGTTAAGTTGCAGTAATTAAGCTCTCCAAATGGAGTCCAGATCCTCTACATGGCAAAATGCGATTCAAATAATAGACTATTACATTGATTAGTTGATTTACATGGACTCATCTACTAAATATATAAGATCTATTTAAATCAACTAATAAATTTTATAATCTTCTTCTAAACTGCACTTTATGATGCAAAGGACCCTTCCTTCCTGCTTCAAATGGTGCACTATAAAATTTTTTCAGTAAATCTCAAAACGTTAACCATTTGAATGACGTGCCTGAGTACTTTCCAATTTCGTCCTAACTACGGTGCGACCACATACATCTTCTTAACCATAAACCTAATAAAAATTAACCACTTAAATGAGCTCCAATGCCATTTGACGCATTATGATTTATTAACGGTGGATGAATTTACAGGGAAAAAAATACAAGCAAAAGTTACATCACACATGGAGAGAGAAAGGGAAATTCAAGGACATAAATTTTGAAGAGTTTTTTTTTTTAATTGTGAAGAGTTTTGGTCACAGTTTATTGGGTCTAAAATCAAACGGAAAAACAATCCTGAAAATTTTCTTTTCAGACTTGCAGTGTCTTTGCCGTGCAGCTCCAATTTCACTTCACTTAGCGAGCAGCTCCTGCACCAGGGCTTCCAGGTTTACGAAGGAAGATTCACCTTTTTCACTTGCCTTCTTACCCGCCGCCATCATCTCCTCTGCCTTGGCCCTCACTCTCCTTCCTTCCTCGCTCTCCCCCATTAACGTCCTCATTCCCCTCTCCAACTCCTCCGCCGTCACAAAATTGTCATTCGCCCTCTCCACCTTCAGCTGCAGCGCCACCCCCATTTCCTCCGCCATCACCACCGCGTTCGAATGCTGCTCCGCGTACAGCGGCCACCCCAACAGGGGGACCCCGCATTGCAGGCTCTCCAGGCACGAGTTCCACCCGCAGTGCGTCACGAATCCCCCCACCGCCCGGTGAGCTAGTATCTCAACTTGCGGCGCCCACGACGGCCATACCATCCCCCTCGCCTTCGTCCGCTCCAGAAACCCCTCCGGCAGAACCCCCTCCAGCTTCGCATCCGCCGGCTTCCGTCTACCGTACACCTCCTCCTCCGACGCCACCCGGAGCACCCATAAGAACCGGCACCCGCTACGCTCCAGCCCCGCCGCTATCTCCCCCACCTGCGCCGCGTTGAAGCAGCCTCCGCTCCCGAAGCAGAGGAACGCCACCGAGCGTGCCGGCTGCCCGTCGAGCCACACGACGCACTCGTGCTGCCGATTTTTCTCGCCGTCCTCACTCGCGATCAGCGGACCGACGGGGTACACCGGCGGTGTCCGACGGCCGGGCGCGCAGAGACCCTCTTCCAGCGCCCGCAGCGTCACCGGCTCAAGATCCGTGAAGGTGTTGATCACGATGCCTTTAAGCTCGGAGTAGCGCCGGCCATGGCGGATGAAGCAAGTGTACCTCCTGCTCTTCTTCCTCATAAAGGGCGACGGCATCGAGATCGGCGGGATGGGGCACACGCCCGGAACCCTCACCTCTTCTTCCATCTCCTCGAACTCCACGGGGAACTTCTCCTCGAGGGTTGGGAGATAGAGCATAAGAGCGAGGAAGGCGGCGTTGGAGGCAGAGTAGACATAGCAAGGGACACCGAGTTCGGCCGCGACGTCGATTGCTCCGGTGGCAAATAAGTCGACGATTAAAGCGGCCAAAGGGGCGTCGCCGGAGCGCAAGAGGTCATGGAGCACCGATTTGATTTGCTGTTTTTGCTCATCCATGTAAGCGAATAGGAAATCCTCGGGTCCGTCGAAGTCCTTGGGCAGATCGACGGGCTGGAGATGGCAGAAGTCGATGTCGAGGCTGGAGGCGACGACGGTGGCGATACAGTCCTCAACGGGTAAGTCAGGGATAGGAGTGATGAGGACGGTGACGGGGACGTGGTAGCGGTGGAGGAGTTTGGCAAACTCGAACATGGACATGATGTGGCCGGCGCCGGGGATCGGGAGGAGCACCACTTTGCCTTTCGCCATTTTCTCTGTAGAGCTAGCCGAGGAGAAAATTCGAAAGCAAATCAGGATCTCACTTTAGATACGACCCCGAGGAGATTTAACATATTTATTTTTACAAACCCCTTTTCATTTATTCGATAAAATTCCTGATTTAATCTTTTGCTAAATTTTAGTTTATTAAAATTTTAATTATCCTTAAATATTTTTTCGCTTCTATCTGATGCAACTAACTTTCTCACACACACGCATAAGGCTCATTAATGATTTTGTGGGTCCTCTAAATTTCTTCACCTGTTTTTTTTTTTAAAATCTTTTAAATCATTAATGACATGCTAATAGTGATTAATAATCTTTAACGGCTCTAAAAAAATACACATCATTCACATTAGCATGTCCCTCGAGACAGTAGGATAATTAAAATATTAAATAGTGTCGTATAAAATTAATTTTAAGATCGAAATATTTTTTTTCCTATCTTAACTTTTCTAAACTTTTTACATTAATGACTAATAATTATCTATAATTTATTCTTTTGCTGGTATAGAAATAAATTGAAAGGACATTTCAGCAAACCAAGTACCTTTTTACCCTATTTATGTCAACTGACAGCAAGATACAATAGCTTAATTTGACAGCTCGCAGCCTGGGGATAGCAATCAAATGAAGATGAACAATCAGCGAGACAAGCAAGCTTCATCACAAAAATACTTCAGTGAGGAAAATATCATAAGAATGATTGATGTAGTGTGATACGGCGATGTTTCTCAGTCCCGGCTTATAAAAGGACTGAAAATTCTACTGAATTATCAGTCAAATCAAAATGAATCTAATCTAATTCAAAAATAACCAAATGCAAGTTAAATGAGACTCAAGGTTGATCAGACCAACTCAGATCTCGATATCATCCTTTGCTCAACTCCATATCTCAGTATTATCTCTCAATCTCAGATCTGATATTATCCTTTGCTTAGCTCTTACTCATGACATTATCTCTTAGTCTCATATCTTAACATCATCCTTGACTCAACTCCAGATCTCATTATCATCTCCCAGTTTCGAATCCCGATATCATCCCTGGCTCAGCTCTAGATCTCGACATCTTCTCTCTGTCTCAGATGTCAGCATCATCTCTAGCTCGACTCCAAGTCTTGAAGTCAGACTCATGCTTCTTTTGTTTCCAAGGTCAATCTGTTGTGCCTCAGGAGTATACTTGTCTGATAAAAATTGGACAACACCGCTCCTATAACAATGACAAATAAAACCTCGATACATAGCCACAGATCATAAACCACACAGCGGAAGCATAAAAATAAACATACCAACAATAGGATGAAGGAATTCACACAATCCCACAACAAACAATAGAAAACATATACAAGGGAGGGATTTATCCAATCCTCTCGACAAAATATATAAACTAACACTACTACACACCGGTACGACTTACATAACATGTACAAGTCCAAATATAAGGACACCACAAGGCTAAAATCAACGAATGAAACAAAGTGTAAATACAAACAACAAGACACAATGGGGAAAATATGATCTCGACTATGATGTGAGATTGGTAGCCAGGACCTCTGTGTGACACGACACATCCTCGACCTGCTAACTTGGAAATAAAAGAGAAAACAAGGTACAGTGAATACAAAATACTCAGTGGATATAAGACAGATAAAGCATGATCAATATAGTGTGAGGAGATCAAAGGAAATATAGTTTTAGGTAAAATACTACCATAAGCATAAGAGCACCAATATAATCATTTGCTAACAAAAAGTCTAACCAACAACGTAAAACTCCACTAATATGCTCAACTAGATATAACTAACAAATCGGAAGTATATACAGCACATCTAAATCTACATGAACAATTACACGACCGACATATAGCAAGCATATAACAAGTTCTAACTAGCGCAATAACATGCTATCGCGAATGTGTCTCGTGGGAGGTCATGGTATATAAATAGTCACTGCCCACAAGAGAACACTCTACCATGGGATGGTCCCGTGGGCGGACAGGATTGTAAGTACCCCGAGAGAGTTTGATGTGGTCAACCAAGTTCAGCTAGGTCCTATGTGTATTTGATTCTTGTATCTAAGTGTGTAGGAACTTAGGAACACAAGAAGTTAAGCGGAAGATGCAACTAGTGAGAAAGATGGCACGGGAAGGGAGTCAACGGATTCTGTGCATCCAAAGGACGAGATGCTGCAGAAGAGTACACTAGCAGATAGAAAGGATGCACGCAGCGGTTTGAGGGACAAGAAGTCGAGGAGGATGACTACTTGAGGAGAAGACCGGAGTTGGGTTCTGGTGAGCTCAATTCTGGACGACCGGAGCATCACTTAAGCGAGAGGAGCGAAAAAATGGTTAACAAGGGAAGTCAACCATTTTTGATGAACATTACCAAAGACACTTTCGCTAAATAGTGTGAAGGTGTCTTCCAACCTATAGAAGATGCCTTCCAGTGACTGCCAACGAAGATAAGGTTTATCTTCGACGGATAAGATTTATCTTATGGAAGGCACCTTAGACCATCTTGGAGGCGGCTTCTAGCCTCAGATAAAGTTTTACAGGGACTATAAAAAGACCCCTGGAGTTAGGAAATAATCAAGAACTAGAACTACAAGTCTTGTAACACTTTCCTAGCATTTCTTTGAACTTTTCAATGATTGTAAGAGGCTTCTTCGCCTGTAACGAAGGAGATCTTTTAGTGTCTTTCACTGTCTTGGATTAACAACCAACTAGGTTGTAACCAAGTAAAATTCTGGCGTCTTAATCTTCCTTTTAAGTTGTTTAGTTCAGTTTTATTATTGTTAGATTTAATTGTGTTACTAATCAAATCCAAAGATCGAGAAAGGTTATTTTAATATTACAGGCAATTCACCCCACTCTTGTGAACCCCACTGTACCAACAATTGGTATCAGAGCCAGAACGCTTCAGAAGGACTAACCACCGACTGAAGTACCAAGACGATGGCTGAACTAGGCATCTACCCACCAAAGTTCGGGGCAAAATTCGCGACATAGAAGAAACACATAGAGGTATTTTTTAAAACAGACTTTGAATTACTTTTAATAGTTAAATATGACTTTATAGCTCCCAAGGACCCACAAGGAGGTGAAAAAGAGGAATATCAATGGACCAAGAAAGAGCAAGCAACTTTGTAACAAATGGAGGAGCTGAATTCCATCTACTGAGTGTGCTAACTCGATAATAAGTCAGCAAAATCAACACCTATAACTTAGCAAAGAAGTTCCTAGAGCTACATGAAAGTACATCCGAAGCCAAGCTTGCAAAATAAGATCTGCTCCGGAACCAACTAACCAACCTCCGGATGAAAGGAGAGTTAATAGCACAACTGCACGTCAAGCTGAAGGAGTTAATAACCGGACTTACGAATCTCAGAGAACAAGTAACAAATTGAGATTGTTTAAGGTATGCCTTAAATGCTTTTCCTAGGACATAAAACTGAACGTTTATAGTAGACTTTTATTATATTTCAAAAAAATCTATAGGTAAGTACTTTAGAGAGTTTATTTTTCATTTTAGAACTTCACGAATCTAGACATGCAGAATTAAAGGAGTCCAGTCAAAATATTGCTCTGAAGGCAAGAATAGATGATCAAGACTCTAAAGTATCCATCGACAAATCAAGAGCAAATGATCGGGAGGAATATCATTTTTTATTTTAGAACTTCACGAATTTAGATATATAAAATTAAAGAAGTTTAGTTAGAACATTATTCCAAAGACAAGAACAGATGGTCAAGACTCAAAAATATTCATCGACGAATCAAGAGCAAATGATCGGGAGAAGCACCACGTTGCCTTTCACCATTTTCTCTGTAGAGCCGAGGAGAAAATTCGAAAGCAAATCAAGATCTCACATTAGATACTACCCCGAGGACTCACGAGGAGATTTAACATATCTATTTTTAAAAAACTTTTTTCATTTATTCGATAAAATTCCTGATTTAATCTTTTGCTAAAATTTAGTTTGATAAAATTTTAATTATCTTTCAATATTTCTTCGCTTCTTTCCGATGCAACAACTTTCTCACACATACGCATAAGGCTCATTAATGATTTTGTGGGTCCTCTAAATTTCTTCACCTATTTTTTTTTTTTTTAAATCTTTTACATCATTAATGACATGCTAATAGTGATTAATAATCTTTAATGGCTCCAAAAAATTCACATGATTCACATTAACATGTCTCAAAATATATATCATATGAAATTTTAGGATCGAATATTTTTTTTTTATATTTTAATCATTTATAATAATTGATCCTGTCCGAGTACTGAGTCAATGTATACTGGGGGTGTGATGCTCCTGTTGACAGGTCAAAGACTCCAAAGACGTAGATCCCTTGCCGCCGTGGACCTGCAAGCATAGTGCCGAGCCGAGGAGGGGTTCCCCGGCGATGACCCTCCGACGCTCAAGTCAAATCTCCGACAGAAAGAAAGAAAGAAGTAGAACAGAAGCGAAAACTGTAGCTACAGTAGAGATGTAAGTCTACCTCTGTCAAACCTGGGGGTCCTTATATAGGGCTCCTCCGAGGTGCGTGCACGCTCCCCGAGATGTGCACGCCCCTCGAAGCATACCTGGAATGGGTGTGTCAGAAAAGCGTGTTTGACACCATACCTCAATAATACGAGCATATCCCTGATGCGACAGTGGAAGCTTCCATAGTACGATTCTCTGTATGACTCTGCTGTCGACCCTGTCACCTGTCGGCGGCGCTGCTCCCCAAGAAGATATCGCCAACTGCTCTCCTTGGCCCTTTCCGGGCTGAGCGGGGGAGCCGCTTGCTATCCTAGCTGGCAGCCTGGCCGGGTCGAGCACGATGTCCGCTCGGCCCTGATGCACACCGGGTCGCCCGTATGCCCCAGCTGCATGGCCGGGGACACGCCCGCTCGGCAAATATCCTCCCTACATGCCCGAGCCCTTGAGCGTCGGAAGCTCGGGATTAATCCGAGCTGTAGTAGTGTTGTGCCAGGTACTCCCTCTGTCCGATCGGGGAAGTGAATGACCCGTTCGACTGAGCTCCTCTAGCGTTGACCTATTGACCTTTTGACCTTCCACGTGTCACTGATCCTCCTCGGGTGAAGAGCCCCTTCCCATAACAGGATCACTAATGATTAATAATGAATCATAATTTTTCTTCTTCGTATTGGTATAGAAATAAATTGGCAATGACACTTAAGCGAACCAACCATCTTTTTACCATATATATCAACTGACAGCGAGATACAATAGCTTGATCTAACAGCTCTCAGCCTGTGGATAGCAGTCAAATGAATATGAACAATCAGCAAGGCGACCACGCTTCATCACAAAAATACTTAAGGAAAAATATCATAAGGATGATTGATGTAGTTGTTGATTGTTATTCAGAATATCATTTTGTTTCCCCTATATAAAAATTTGTACAAGCACAGAACTTAACCTAGCTACCCATGTGCTTTATTGAAGACTTGGATTGCAAACAATACTTAACATTATTAATCTAAATTGCTCTTCAGAAGTTAAACTTGGATTGGAAACGATACTTAACATTTTTACTCCAAGTTTAACCGATGTGATCTTCCTAAGTTAAACCATATTACAGAAGTTGATTAAATATCTATTTCATATATTGGCTTCCAGGTTAAACATGGCGAGACACTAGGCCTTCTTGGTTATAGGATCATCCACTACTTCCTAGACAAAGTCTTTCAAAGAAATTGGATATTTAACTTCTTACAGTAACCCTGGGTTTAACTACAGAGACCACAATAGAAACACAAGATCGAAACGCAAAATCGAAATACAAAATTGATAGCACGAAAACGAAACATAAAATCGCTAGCCTCTTGTGTTGGTGTTTCAGAATCCATGCAAAGAAAACTAACTAATTAATTCGAAGCGGAAACCATTTATTAGTTATATCTTTCTTTGTAGCTAAAGACATCTTGATCTTCTGTTGTATTCCTCTCCTCCTCTTGGACATTGTGTGGGCAACGATCTACCAAGATGGAATCCACCCGAACTACTTCTTCTCCTCCAAGACTCTCGAGCCACCAAGGGATGCCAGAATAAGAAACTTTCTTCCTCTTCTTCTCCTCCAAGCAACCGACCACCAAGTGCTTCTCCTCCTCTTCTTCTTCTTCCTCTCCAAGCAACCGGCCACAAGGACTTTTCAATCCTTGATACCACCGGCCCTAAGGAAGCAAAAGAGGAGATAAGTGGGGCGCCAGCATAAGAGAAAGGGAGAAGGGAAGGGCCAGCTGTTGGTTGCTACTCGAAAAACCTAACGGTTCCACTGTACAAAAATTTTGTACAAAGGTCTGAACCTTTTCTTAGCTACCATGTGTTCTTTTAAATTAAACTTGGATCGCCTGCGGAACTTAACACGTTTGATCCAAAGTTTAATTTATTTGTTCTTTTAGGTTTAGATTTGGATCTCCTGCGAAACTTAACACGTTCGATCCAAATCACCTAGGTCACGAAGATAATTAAATATCTATTTCCAAAATCGGCTTCCGGTACTGCATGGCGAGGCACATGGCCTTCTTGGATATGGAAGCAACCACCACCGACTAGACAAAGCCTTTTAAGGAAATTAAATATTTAACCTTCCCATAGTAACCCTAGGTTAACCTCTAAGAACAATCAAATCACAAGGAAAAGAAAAAAACAAAAGAACACAATTTCGAAAACTAATTCGAAAAACTAGAATCGTATGCCTCTTGTATTTGGTATTTTTACATGGAGATAAAACTAACATGATGCGGAAAATAATATTAGTTATACCTTACTTAGTAGATAATGACCTCTTGATCTTCTACCGTATTCCTCTTCTAATCTCGGACGTTGTGTGGGCAACGATCTTCCGAGACGAGGACCACCTAGCACCTTCTTCTTCTTCCTTCAAGTTTCGGCCAATCAAGACTTGCAAAGGATGAAGATCTTTTTCCACCAACCAAGCTCCAAGGGATGCAAGCTTTCTCTCCTTCTTCTCCAAGCTAGGATCCGGCCACCACTTGATCTCCAAGAGAGAAGAGAGTTTCGGCCACAAGGATGGAGAGAAGAGAAAGGGAAGAGCCGGCCACACCAAGGAAGAAAAGAGGGAGAAAAATAATAGAGGTTGTACACCTTGAATGCATCCAAAACCCCCTCTTTTATAATCCTTAACTTTGGCAAATAAGGAAATTTAATTACAATAAAATTTCCTTAACTTTCCTTGAAATGAATTAATTAAGAAAAATTAAATAAAATTTCCTAATTAATCATGTCATGGCCGGCCACCTCATGGAAGAACAAATAAGACAATTTTCAATCAACCAATTAAAATTCCTTATTTGTCTTCGGAAATTTTAAAAAATAAAATTTCCCTTTAAAATCCCTTCATGATTGATAAAAAAAATTTTCTATAATTTTAATTTTTCATCATGTGAATAATTTACAAAGAAGAAAAATAAAATATCTTTCCAATCTACAAATAAGGAAAGAGATTTAATCTCTTTTCTTAATCTTTTGTAGAAACTTATAAAAGAGATATTTTAATTTTTAATCTCTCCAATAAATTATATCATCCACATAAGAAAAATTTAAAATTAAAATTCTTTTCTAATTTAATAGGGCCGGCCACCTAAGCTTGGGTTCAAGCTAGGGTCGGCCACCCATGGATCAAGGCTTGGCCGGCCCTAGCTTGGTCTTCAAGCTAGCTTGGCTGGCCCCTACAACATGGGTATGAAGGTGGGTATAGTACTCTATAAAGAAGAGGTTACGATAGGGACCGAGAGGAGGAATTGGTTTTGGTCTCCCGATAAAATTAAGCATCCCGTGTTCGCCCCGAACACACAACTTAATTTTATCAATAATAATTCATTCTACTAGAGAACTATTATTGAACTACCGCACCAATCCCAAATTACATTTTTGGGCTCCTTTTTATTATGAGTGTGTTAGTCTCCCTGTGTTTAAGATGTCGAATGTCCACTAATTAAGTGAGTTACTGACAACTCATTTAATTAATATCTTAGTCCAAGAATAGTACCACTCAACCTTATTGTCATGTTGGACTAAGTCCACCTGCAGGGTTTAACATGACAATCCTTATGAGCTCTTCTTGGGGACATTATCAACCTAGATCACTAGGACACAGTTTCCTTCTATAATCAACAACACACATTATAAGTGATATCATTTCCCAACTTATCGGGCTTATTGATTTATCAAACTAAATCTCACCCATTGATAAATTAAAGAAATAAATATTAAATATATGTGTTTGTTATTATATTAGGATTAAGAGCACACACTTCCGTAATAACTGAGGTCTTTGTTCCTTTATAAAGTCAGTATAAAAGAAACAACCTCTGATGGTCCTACTCAATACACTCTAAGTGTACTAGTGTAATTATATAGTTAAGATAAACTAATACCTAATTACACTGCTACCTTCCAATGGTTTGTTCTTTCCATTTTGGTCGTGAGCTACTGTTTATAATTTATAAGGTACTGATAACATTATCTTCTGTATGTGACACCACATACTATGTTATCTACAATATAAATTAATTGAACAACTACAAACAAATGTAGATAATTTGACCAAATGTGATTCTTTATTCAAAATAAATATTTACAAAAGCTTAGGCTTTCAGCATACACTCTAATAATCTCCCACTTATACTAATGGTTAAGTTGTCATATCTGCTGTCATACATCTGATTCTCATCCCCTCCACATGCCGATCAAAAGCTTTTGCTGGAAGGGCCTTAGTGAAAGGATCTGCCAGGTTATCTGCTGATGCAATCTTGGCGATGACAACTTCTCCTCGCTTCGCGATATCTCGTATCAGGCGGTACTTGCACTCTATATGTTTACTTGCCTTATGAGCTCATGGTTCCTTCGAGTTTGCAACTGCACCGCTATTATCACAATAAATTGTGATGATTTGGACAAACCAGGAATCACATCTAAGTCCATTAGAAAGTTCCTGAGCCATACTGCTTCTTTAGCTGCCTCAGAGGCTGCTACATACTCAGCTTCCATGGTTGAGTCTGAAACACATTTCCGCTTAACACTCCTCCATGCAATGGCTCCACCTCCTAAAGTAAACACTTAGCCTGATGTAGACTTACTGTTGTCTCTATCCGATTGAAAATCTGAATCCGTGTAACCCACAGGGAGCAAATCGTCTACTTGGTAAACTAGCATATAATCTCTAGTCCTTCTCAAGTACTTTAATATATGCTTTACCACAGTCCAATGTCCTTGTCCAGGGTTACTCTGATATCTTCTAACCATGCCCACGATAAAACAGATATCAGGTCTCGTACACAGCATTGCATACATAAGGCTTCCTACAGCCGAAGCATAAGGAACTGCTTTCATGTCCTCTATCTCCTTTGATATCTTCGGAGACATCTCTTTAGATAGAGCTACTCCATGCCTAAAAGGTAAGAAACCTTTCTTGGAATTCTACATGCTAAAACGAGCAAGGATTGTATCTATATATGAAGCTTGGGATAGACACAACATTCTTTTCTTGCGATCCCTTATAACTTTGATCCCAAGAATGTGTGCACAATCTCCTAAGTCCTTCATATCAAATTATTTGGACAACCATACCCTTACGTCCGATAATACCTTGACATTGTTGCCAATTAACAAAATATCATCTACGTATAGTACAAGAAATACCACCACGTTTCCGTTACACTTCTTGTATACACAAGACTCATCCGGACACTGAATAAATCCATATGACTGGATTACTTCATTAAACCAGATGTTCCAAGACCTTGAAGCTTACTTCAGTCCATAAATGGACCGATTGAGCTTACACACTAGATGCTCTTTTCCTTTTTCAATGAACCCCTCTGGTTGCTTCATATGGATGTTCTCTTCAAGACTTCCATTAAGGAAAGCTGTCTTGATATCCATTTGCCAAATCTCATAATCCATATGAGTAGCAATGGATAAGAGTATCCGGATAGACTTAAACATGACTACTGGTGAAAAGGTCTCCTCATAATCGATTCCCTCTTTCTGAGTGTACCCTTTCACAACAAGCCTAGCTTTGAAGGTTTCTACCTTCCCGTCTGTCCCTCTTTTCCTTTTGTAGATCCACTTGCATCGAACGGCTTTTACACCATCAGGTGGTTCTACAAGCTTCCAGACCTTATTAGAGTACATAGACTCTATTTCAGAATTCATTGCCTTTTGCCAAGATACTGCATCTATATCTTGGAGTGCTTCGTCATATGTTCGGGGATCAGGTTCATGTTTACCCGGGATCAAGTCCGAAGACTCTCCCAAAAACATGAATCTCTCAGGTTCCCTTACAACTCTCCCACTATGACGAGGCATCGTCTGTGGTTGTGTATCATGTATCACACGTGTTGCAGTCTCTTGTAGTACTTCATCTTGTACTATTGGTACTAAAGTAGACGTGTCCTCTCTAAGTTCTTTTAGAACAACTTTACTACTGGGCTTGTGATCCATTATATAGTCTTCTTCTAAAAACTGGGCATTGGTGCTAAAACAATGACCTTCTAGTCTTTAGGACTATAAAATAAACCACCTTTCGTTCCTTTGGGATAACCCACAAACACACGAACTTCTGTACGAGATTCTAACTTATCAACATCTGGTTTCAGCACATATGCTGGACTACCCCAAATCTGAATATGTCTTAGACTGGGCTTTCGCCCATTCCACAATTTTGTGGGAGTAGAAGATACTGATTTAGAAGGTACTAAGTTCAGAATGTGCGCTGCCATTTCCATAGCGTATCCCCAAAACGAATTTTGTAATTCTGAATAACACATCATCGATCTAACCATCTCCATAAGAGTTATATTCCTTCGTTCTGTCACACCATTCTGTTGGGGGTACCAGGTGCGGACAATTGGGATTGAATCCCGGCCTCTGATAAATAATTCCTAAACTCTCTTAAGAGGTATTCGCCACCACGATCAGACCGTAGTGTCTTGATACTTTTACCTAGTCGTTTCTCCACATCAGCCTTGTACTCTTTGAACTTATGAAAGCACTCAGACTTGCGGTGCATTAGGTAAAAGTATCCGTATCTTGAATAATCGTCTATAAAAGAGACAAAATATTCAAAACCGCCTCTCGCCTGGATAGACATAGGACCACATAAATCAGAATGAACCAATTCTAACACTTCTTTGGCTCTATACCCCTTGACCTTAAAAGGCCTCTTGGTCATTTTACCTTCCAAGCAAGATTCACAAGTTGGAAAATTTTCCAACTCTAATGAACTCAAGAGTCCATCGGCTATAAGCCTTTGAATCCTACTTAAGTTAATATGACCAAGCCTTAGATGCCAAAGATATGCTTGGTTCATTTCCGAAGGTTGTTTTTTCTTATTAGTGTTAGAAGATGTGTTATAAATTTCCATATTTTGCTTTGTGGGAGAAATTGGATTTAAAGTATATAAATTGCCAACTAATGCACCAGAACAGATAATCTCTTTATTTCTCTTTATAACTACATTGTTATTAATGGAAACAGAATATCCATCCAAAAACAGTTTAGAAACTGAAATTAAATTCTTTCTAAAACTGGGTACATAATGTTGGATCGTGAAAAGTCGATAGAGGGGGGGGTGAATATCGAGTCAAAAAATAACGAGTATAAAAGAGTTAAGCGCAGCGGAAATAAAACAGCTTAGACAGATGAACACAATGTTTTTTACTTCGTTCGGAGCCTGTGACGACTCCTACTCGAAGGCCCGTACTCCGTGAGTACTTTCGTTGGGCAATTCACTAGTAATTCGAAATAATGATTACAAAGACAGTACAAGGAATGCTAATGAAAATTAAAACAAAGCTATACCGACAGAAAGAAAACCACAAGGACAAGAGAACGTTGTCGGAGCTTCGTTAGCGTCGTTGGAGGGAAGAGCAGCAGAGCAAGCAGTCTAAGAGTTCTTAGTTGATTTTAGATCTCTGCCTCCGCCCCATCTTTTATATGAAGCTCGGGGCGCCCTGGATCCCTTCCAGGCGCCCTGGTGAGACGTGGCAAGTGTTGGTGCGGGAAGCATCCGACGATCGAACTCGTGTTTTGATAATGGCAAAGAATTCAAAGTTAAGATGTTTTGTAGTCTAACAAGTCTACCTAAGAATTTCAGGAAAGTCCTAGCTGCGGTTAGGCAAAAGGTAAAACCCTAGGGAGCGGTAACCCTAGGTCATAGGGGGTGGTGACCCTATGCGGAAAGTCTTGGTAGGTCGATGTCTTCAGGCAAAAGTCCTAGGGGCGGTAACCCTAGGTGGAAAGTCCTGGTGTCGCGAACCAGGTGAAAGACTGGACTAGCCGGGGAAGCGGATGTCCAGCAGAAAGTCCGGAAGCATCGAGTGCTGAGCAAAAGTCCAGTCGATCTGGAGGATCGACTGACAATAGGTAAATCTCCTGAGTGGAGTAGGTGAGGACGCGTTCCCCGTAGAGGGAACAGTAGGCGTCGGGTCGACTTAGGGTTTCCGTGAAACCCGTCGACTCAGACAGTCCGGAGACTGTCTATACTTCGTTTATCATGTTTATTGTGCTAACTTTGTGTTGCAGGATATTGTTTGGGACTAACGATCTTGCAGTGCAAAGGAGCAACCTAAAGCCTCGGATGGAGGCGCCTCCAAGGGATGCAAAAGCTGAGCTGGCTACGAAAGTTCATCGAAGGCGCCTTGAAGGGAGTATAAGGTGCCTTGGAAGGCGCCTTGAGCAGAGTATAAGGCGCCTCCAAGGGATGAAGTTCGACCAGTTCAGATCTGATCCACGCGGAAGACTAGGCAGCATAGAGGCGCCTTGAACAGCCTTCAAGGTGCCTTGAACACCCTTTATAAGGGGGTTTCGACCAGCATCTCAAGTAATTAAGTTCTGAGCTTTCCTTCTTCAACGTGCTGCTAACAAAGTCATTCCGAAGTGCTGTTGTAACATTCCGACGACTCGGAGCTTCGTTTTTCTCTTCTTTAAGTTGTTGGTACAAAGTTATTATAATTGCTGTTACATTTTGTAATCTGTAATTCTTATCGAGCTTATAGTTGTTGCCCACCGAAAGCGATCAAGGATCGCGGACCTTCGAGTAGGAGTCGCCTTAGGCTCCGAACGAAATAAAAATCCCCTTGTGTCTTTGTGTTTATTTTATTCCGCTGCATTTTAATTACTCCGATAGTTTTCCGATAATCGAACAAATAGCCACGAGCGCTATTCACCCCCCCCTCTAGCGCGTCTCGATCCAACAATTGGTATCAGAGCGGGGTTGTTTTGAATTGGTGCAACCACCTTTCAAAACAGTTTTTTTTCGTGGTTTTGTTCGGAGTCAATTAGAATTTAGTCACATAGCTATATTCTAATTCTTTTTCAATCGAAGTTGCTCAAAGTTGGTCAATACCACTTGGGCTCATTTTCTTTTTTCCTACCCGCACTACTAATCCAAGACTCAGTCTTGGAATAGATCTTGTTGTTTCTGTTTCTGTAGATCTAAATGGCCCAACAGGAAGGATATAGCACCGTTCGTCCCCCACTATTTTCCGGAGAAAACTTCGGATATTGGAAGGGGCGAATGGAGATATATCTAAAGATCCAGTTCGATACCTGGATGATCGTCAAAACAGGACTGCAACTACCAACTGATACAAACGGTAAGCCTACATCCTGTGAGAACTGGGAGCCAGCATTTATCAAAAAGGTGGAAGCAGACGCCAAAGCCACCTGCACCATTCAGTGCGGTCTTACCAAAGAAGAGCTCAACAGAGTCGGTCCATTCTCCTCCGCAAAAGAGCTATGGGAGAAACTGATCAAACTTCACGAAGGCACCTCGGAAACCAAGGTAAGTAAGCGTGATTTGTTACTAAATAAACTATACAATTTGAAAATGCAGGAAGGCGAGACGGCAAGCTCTTTGCATGCCCAAATTCAAGATATCCTGAATTCACTACATGGAATCAGGCAGAAGGTAGAAAACAGAGATATAATAAGGTATGCCCTTAACTCATTCCCTAGGAGTACATTATGGGCATCAATGGTAGATACCTACAAAGTCTCTAAGGATTTGTCCTCCTTAAAATTAGACGAATTATTTAGTGAATTTGAACTCCATGAACAAACTAATGCACAACCATCCGAGAAAGGGATTGCTTTGGTTGCAGGAACAAGTCGAACACGGGAATCAAGAGGACGGCGAAAAGTTGAATCGGAATCAGAAGACGAACCCGATTCAGAAGATTCAGAAGATGAACTAGCCAGCGAAGTTGTGAATCTTGTAAAGAAACTCTACAAGAAGAAGAAGGGCTTCAACAAGAAAGATCTGAAGAAGGCAGTTCAATCTAAGGAGGCCCAATCAAAGGTAAAATTCGAAGTCACATATTTCGGGTGCAACCAGAAGGGTCATATCAAGGCAAACTGCCCCAACCAAAAGGAAGCCAAGAAGCAAAGAAGAAAGAAAGTCCTAAAGGCAACCTGGGACGAATCCTCTTCGGAGGACGAAGACGACGAACTCGACCAAACGAGTTTACTCGCATTGATGGCCCGGGACCAGATCAGCGAATCCGAGAGCGAGTCAGAGTAAAGCCACGGATCCGCATCCGTTTCCGAAGGGCCAGACTCCGCTGTAAGTATTCCTAGGCTTAATAATTTAGTCAATTATTTACTTCGCAAATTAGCTAAGTCAAATTTGAAAATTAAGTCACTTTTAAAAGAAGTAACCATTCTTAAAGGAGTAACTAACTCAAAATCTTTAACTGAAGATTCAACTCAAGTACAACAACTTGAGAAAGAAAATTCAAATCTGAAAAATCAAAGAAAATTAAAATTTAGAAAAGTTCTCCAAGAATTTGGATCTAATTCTTGGGACATAAAGAGCCGTCTACAATAGAACTGGGCTAGGATATAAAAGTAAAAAGAAATATAAATCTTATTTATCCTTAATAAACAAACAAAGTAGTAAATCAGTCCAAGCATGGGTCCCCAAGTCCAAATTGATCAATCAAATTGGACTTGGCCAATACTGGGTTCCGAAGGATCAAATATACTACCTCGACAGACCATATCGAGGCCGTGATCCAGGGAAAGCTAAAATGAAAACGATCTTAATTCAAAATTCGAAATTAAATTATAAATTCAAAATTTAAAATTAAAAATCAAATTCAAAATTTAAAATTCGAAATTAAATTAAAAATTCAAAATTAAATTACAAATTCAAAATTTCAAAATTCGAAATTAAAATAAAAATTCAAAATTAAATTACAAATTCAAAAATTAAAAATTCAAAATTTAAAATTCAAAATTAAATTACAAATTCAAAAATTCAAAATTAAATTACAAATTCAAAATTCAAAATAAAAAATAAAAAATTCAAAATGAAAATACAAATTCAAAATTCGAAATTAAATAAAAAATTCAAAAATTACAAATTCAAAATTCAACAAGTCGAAATTATGAAAATAAAAAATAGATGGAGGATCCAAACTAGCTGGCACCTCCAACTGAACTAACCGACAGGGTAACTGAACCTAATTTACCCGGAATGGGTAAAACAAGAATAGATTACCCGGCAGGGTAATTAAGGTTAGATTAAAACGGGATAAGTTTAACTTGAACCACAGTACTGGTGAAGTTTTTGGATGATAGTACGTTAGGGAAGCTTGGGCATCGCATGTCTAGGAAGATATGGCTTCGACCTGGTGCATTTGGCCAAGTGAAACTGACCGAAGCTACCCTTAAATGTATCCTAACTAGTTAGACCAAGTTTTAGTATTAAGTTCAATGGGTAGGACTATTTGGAAAACCTCGAAGGCATGGTTACTTTAATGAGCTCCTTGGGACTCACCATAACCCAGAAGTTTATCCAAAGAATGCTTACTTGTTGGACCCAAAGCTAAACCTGAATCTAACACAAGACTAAACCAAACCCTTAAATTGAACCTCAATTCATCTCACAAAAATTATAGGATTCCCTGATTGAGAATTTAGATCGGGTGAGATGACTAAGTAATTAAAAACTTAAATTTCAAAATTATTTTAAGAACTTAAATTTCAAAAGTATTTTAAAACTTAAATTTCAAAATTATTTTAAAAATTATTTTAAAAACTTAAATTTCAAAATTATTTTAAAAACTTAAATTTCAAAATTATTTTTAAATTTCAAAACTATTTCAAAAAAAAAAAAAAAAAATTTGGACACGTAGAATCCGAAGGCGCCTCCATCTAAGAGGAGGCGCCCTCAATCAGCGGCGGGAAATTTCCCGCCGCCCACTTAAGGCGCCTTAAGAAGCCCTTAAGGCGCCTCCGAAGGCGCCCTAAAGGGATCAGGAGGCGCCTTAAAATCTCTCTTTTGTCACGAACAGAAGCATTGTTGCTTCCGTTCGTGTTTCGTCGCAAGCCGCCGATTCCTTCGGATTCTTCCCAACCAAGGCGCCTTCTACCTCTTTTTCTTCCCTTTCATTCCTAGCTATGCCTCCTAGGTACAATCTAAACCCTTCTTCAATTGCTTAAATCCTATATTCTTGCTAGTTTTGCAATTTTTCTTGCATAATGTCAAAAATAGGAAGCGTCGTATTGTGGATACCACACCAGCAAGGACCCCTTCCACGGACCCGAGATTCCCCTCGGAACAGCATAGGATAGATTTCTCTAGGTTTACCTTTGAGTCAATCAAACCTAGATATATTGGTAGGGAGTTTTTGTCACAAAATTGTCAACCCACTATCCAAATGATAACCCATTATCATTTAGATAAACTGGTTGATTGCACCACGACTGTCAATCAAGACCTATGTGCCCAGTTCTATCACAACCTTGAAAAGGTTGATGATAGAACTTATACCACCAGGGTAGGAGGTACTGACATTCAGTTCACTCCATCACTACTTCGCACCAGCCTAGAGATTAGGGAGTCTGAGTGTACATTTTTATGTTATCCGAGTAGGCCCCTACCCTTTGGTGCCCCCTATTCCCACGTTACATTAGACGACATTTACATGCATTTCTATGGGGAGGAGAGACCCTTAGGCCTGACTGAGTTCAGATCCACTCTTCTTCGAGTTCAGGATTATGCTATGTACAGAGTCCTGACAGCCTGTATTCTACCGTTATCAACTCGGGATGTCTCGACGATGCGACCGTCCCACTCGTTCTTCTTGTACGCCCTAACCTAGCACCTGGATATAGACATAGCCCTCCATATGTTTCATAATATTATCCTTGCATCTAACACAGTCACATCTGGAGTAATTCATATGCCTTATTGTCATATCCTGACCCAGATATTCTCCAGCTCTAGGATAGACATTACTAGAGGGGTTCTCATCCCACTTACCCTCTATGATGAGGTCGGTCAGCGTAGCCTTAGATTAGCAGGGGCAGAGATCACTACCGAGGGGATTCTGGCCTAGAAGGGCCGACCACCACCAGCTGTTGCCCCTGGTGCTTCAGAGGCTGAGGGCGCACCTGATGCAGATGAGGAGTGGCCAGATTTTCTGGCAGAGGACTTCTTCGCAGATCCTTCCACCTCGGCCGGACCCTCCTCCTCAGCCGGGCCGTCATCTTCAGCACCACTCTCTGTCGAGGATAGACTCACTCGACTCGAGATCCAGTCCACACAGACGCGACAAGCTGTGTTAGACAGTCATCGTTTTCTTCGGACTATGCGATCTGAGATAGTTGCCGGATTCGCATCTCTTCGAGGCGAGCTTCGACGACAGGGACAGCCTCAGCCGCCACCTGAGCAGCACCTAGCCGATCCTCCAGCCGACGATCCACCTGCTTGATTCTATCTTTTCACTTGCCTTGACATATTATTAACATCTGGGATCTTTCTGTTACTCAGCTTTTGATGTATATCTTGGATTAGACTTATTATTACTCAGTTTTAGGTGTTATGTTCTATTTTTTTTCAAATTCTAGAAAAAACAGTTTTCAAAACTCCAATTTTTCCTAGATTTTAAAATTCTGTTAACCTAGGATATCCCCCTAGATATCATGTTCCCCTAGAATTAAGCCAGAGCATCTCACAAGCACCTAGGTTTACCTTGATTGTGATTGACAAACATAGAACGGCGTGAGATGCATAGGGTATAGCCTGGACTCAAGAATGCTTATATCTGTGCATCAATATGAGTTTGGGCGTTAATTATGCAATAAACATTAATCAAGTTAAATTCTCCAACTCTAGTCAAGTCTATCTGGACCAAAATAATTTAACTTGACTAACCTAGTGAAAGCTACTGTCCTATAGACAATCAGCAAATAACTAAAGGTTAGACAGTTGGTAAAGAACACTCATTTTTTTAAGCATATTTTGTTATTTATGGCTCTGATACCTAGTAAACATGACTTATGCTTGGACCTAAGGACCAACTAAACTTAAATAAATAAATAACCTTGTCCTAAAACTTAAACTAAGTTCCAATTGACCTTAACTTTCACACCCTATTAAACATAGCTAAACTGTTGACCTTAATCGTGTTCAACTCAATCAAATATCTATAATTGCCCATTTTTGAGTTATGGCAAAGGGGGAGAGTAGCAAAAGTAGTAAAAATGTGAACATAAATTCAAGTTAAAATTAAAAAATTAGGGAGGCAAACATTAAGGGGGAGCAAAAGTTAAGGGGGAGCATATAGGGCAAACTTGCTTTAGTTACCTTGTTCATTTATATTGAGCAGATTTGCCTGTGCTAAAAATGTCTATCTATTCGTTTATTTACTTAACTTTGAATTTGAGTTGTCATAATCAAAAAGGGGGAGATTGTTGGTGCGGGAAGCATCCGACGATCGAACTCGTGTTTTGATAATGGCAAAGAATTCAAAGTTAAGATGTTTTGTAGTCTAACAAGTCTACCTAAGAATTTCAGGAAAGTCCTAGCTGCGGTTAGGCAAAAGGTAAAACCCTAGGGAGTGGTAACCCTAGGTCATAGGGGGTGGTGACCCTATGCGGAAAGTCTTGGTAGGTCGATGTCTTCAGGCAAAAGTCCTAGGGGGCGGTAACCCTAGGTGGAAAGTCCTGGTGTCGCGAACCAGGTGAAAGACTGGACTAGCCGGGGAAGCGGATGTCCAGCAGAAAGTCCGGAAGCATCGAGTGCTGAGCAAAAGTCCAGTCGATCTGGAGGATCGACTGGCAACAGGTAAATCTCCTGAGTGGAGTAGGTGAGGACGCGTTCCCCGTAGAGGGAACAGTAGGCATCGGGTTGACCTAGGGTTTCCGGTTGGAAACCCGAAGTCAGACTCGGACAGTCCGGAGACTGTCTATACTTTGTTTATCATGTTTATTGTGCTAACTTTGTGTTGTAGGATATTGTTTGGGACTAACGTATCTTGTAGGTGCAAAGGAGCAACCTAAAGCCTCGGATGAACAGTGTCCGAGGCGCCTCCATGGAGCTTGGAGGCGCCTCGGGTGCAAAAGCTGAGCTGGCTGTGAAAGTTCATCGAAGGCGCCTTGGAAGGCGCCTTGAGCAGAGTATAAGGCGCCTCCAAGGGATGAAGTTCGACCAGTTCAGATCTGATCCACGCGGAAGACTAGGCAGCATGGAGGCGCCTTGAACATCCTTCAAGGCGCCTTGAACACCCTTTATAAGGGGGTTTCGACCAACATCTCAAGTAATTAAGTTCTGAGCTTTCCTTCTTCAACGTGCTGCTAACAAAGTCATTCCGAAGTGCTGTTGCAACATTCTGACGACCCGGAGCTTTGTTTTTCTCTTCTTTAAGTTGTCGGTACAAAGTTATTATAATTGCTGTTACATTTTGTAATATGTAATTCTTATCGAGCTTATAGTTGTTGCCCACCGAAAGTGATCAAGGATCGCGGGCCTTCGAGTAGGAGTCGCCTTAGGCTCCGAACGAAGTAAAAATCCCCTTGTGTCTTTGTGTTTATTTTATTTCGCTGCATTTTAATTACTCCGATAGTTTTCCGATAATCGAACAAATAGCCACGAGCGCTATTCACCCCCCCTCTAGCGCGTCTCGATCCAACAATAAGTCCAACCAGCGAGCTCCAAGTGGCGACGCGTGGTCATGATAATTTTTGCCTCCAGGGCGCCCAGGTGCCTCCCGGGCGCCCGGACCACCTTTTTCCAGCGAACAACTTTCCTGCAAAACAAGGTTAGTCCGAGACAAAATAGATCCTGCAAAATAAAGTGTTAGCATAATTACAGATCAACAAAGTAATAGCAAAGAGTATGACTTAGATTCCGTCTTTCCGAGACCGGAATCTAGTCACGATCTCGACTTAGATATCCGAAATGAATCTAAGTCGGATCGACGCCTAATGTTCCCTTCCTGGGAACGCGTCTTCGCAGTCACTTCCCTCCAGTGACTTACCTCACTTACCTGCCAGACATCCGGTCAACCCTTCGACCCGTCTGGACTTCTCGCCAGCTATCCGGTCAGCCCGTCGACCTAGCTGGGCTTCGTGCCAGACATCCGGTCAGCCCGTCGACCTGTCTGGACTTCTCCTGCACACTCGATCAAAGTGTCAGACAACAACAAACTAACTTAACCTGATTTGTCATTCATCAAAACCTGGGTTAAATCGTTAGTGCTAACCGCACCAACACATAAAGATAATTTCTTAAAACTAATTTTCTATTTCTATCAAAAGATAAGTAGACGTCTCCCACTGCAACAGCCGCCACCTTAGTAGCATTGCCCATGTAGACGGTTATCTCTCCTTCATATAGTCGTCGGGTTTCCTGGAACCTCTGCAAAGAATTGCAGACATGATCAGTGGCTCCCGTATCTACACACCAGGTGCTGGTAGATAACACCGCTAAACATGTTTCAACAACCAGAGCATGAGATATACCTTTGTTGTTTTGATTCCTACGAGGACAGTCCGCCTTCCAATGCCCTGACTGCTTGCAGATGAAGCACTTGCCCTTTGGCTTCTTCACTCCAGCTTTAGGTCCTGTACTATAAGATTTATTCACCTTCTTTGCTGAGCTAACTTGTTTCTTCTTCTTCTTTCCTTTCGGTTTAGAAGTAGAACCATTTTCAGCATAGTGAATCTGAGAATTGTGACGAAACAAACCTTCTGCTGCCTGAAGTTCTGTCAGTAGTTCCGCCAATGAATATACCCTTTTATTCATATTGTAATTCAGGCGGAATTGCTCAAAACTTCTAGGTAGCGTTTGGAGGATCATATCGATCTGGGTTTCCCCATCAATTTCTCCTCCAAGGATTTGTATTTTATTCAGATAAGCCATCATCTTTAGGATATGATCCCTCACAGGAGTACCCTCTTGCATGGTGGCCGTCATTATCTTTCTCATGGCTTCTTGCCTAGAGGCCCGATCCTGGTGACCAAAGAGTTTCTTAAGATTGTTCATAATATCATAGGCTGTTGGTAGATCTTGATGTTGATGTTGCAATACATTTGACATTGAAGGCAAATGTAACACCGCACCATCTCATCTGCTTTTACCCATTTCCTATGATACTCAATCTTCTCTTGGGTAGATTCACCATTGGGTGTATCAGGGCAAGACTCAGTCAATACAAACTTATAGCTTTCAGCAGTAAGAGCAATGTCCAGGTTCCTTTTCCAATCTATGCAGTTAGGACCAGTAAGTCTGTTCTCTTTTAGTATGATGGCCAGTGGGTTGAAAGTCATCCTAAGAATCACAAATAACTTTTGGTCAGAACTCTAAATTTAGAATAATATTGATTTCTCAAACAATACTATTTTAAATTAACCAACACCTCAAAACACCGTGAATTTTGTATGCCACGATAGTGTGGACGTATACAAATTCAACATTTGTAAAAGGAGGGTTTAACCCATTAATTTTTTTATCTTGTCAACCTAACTTTTTGACAAATAAAATTAATAGTTGGTTTCCTTTGGTCACACGAATAATAGCAGTGACTCCGATGGGGAGGATACTATTAGACGTGCCTAAGTGTATACCATTATTTGACACTAAGTCCATTAATAAGATTGTGCCCCTTCCGATGGGGAAGATCACACGCTCTTAATTAACTTCCTATAGTCATCCAAAATGGAAGTTTGTTCTAGTGATCCACAAACAAACTCATCCGATATGGAGGAAGGCACTCAGAGCCAACGCATAAATTTGTTTGCATCACTTACAAACCAGTAATGGAGACCATTGGATTTATTTAAAATCCCTCTCCCACTTAGTTATTTAAAGTGGGGAATTTTGACTATGCTAGCCTACTAAACATGTATACTAACATGCACACACAGCACAGTATAAAAGCAATAAATAGAAAAACTATTTTTCAACTATTATGACTGATCCGGTGGTAAGGATCCGGAGCCCCATAACGAGGGGTCAACACCGTGTGAAGGTCAAAGGGTCGGTCGGTCCGTTAAAGATTGGTGAGCCGACCGGACCCATGACAGGAGGGCGGGCCAATAGGTTTACCAGTAAACGTTTGGCAGTAAGAGGCACCCTGGTAGAGACCAGGGTTCCGACGCTCAGTGACACAGTACATAATGAATACTTTGTAAGAAGGACACGCAGTCCGACCGGCGCAGGGAATTAAGGCCGTCCGGACAACGCTCTTCTCCCAGTCGGCCGGACGGACATCCCGGCTGAGCGGTGGGTAAAAGACGGGAACATCTTCTGACAGTCGTCAAGTCGTAGGGCTACACCATAATCCTAGTATGACAACGGGGTGTCCTGTTGTCCCATCGAAGACATGTTCGGACTGTAGCAGTATGATGTCAGGTAAGCTCTCTGACAAGGGCATACCGAGGTATGGGCCGCTGACATGTATGCACCTCGTTAGATGAGTATTGGTTCTCTCATCACTCTATATAAGAGGCCACTTACTTCGCCAGAGGTACGGGGAAAATCATCTCTGGAGCCACCTTTTGCATTATTTGCTTGTCTGACTTGAGCGTCGGAGGGTCGACGCCGGGAACCCTTCCCGGCCCGACTTCTGTGCAGGTTCGCCGGAGATTCGTGCGACCAGACGGAGGCCTACGCCCTCGACTAGGAGCGCGCCACGTGCCCAGCGTCCTTTGGTTCGGTGATTCGGACAGGATCAATGACTTTTATCTATTGTTGTCCTCTGTGTGTTGTCATCCCTAGCTGCTGCCATTTTTGGCCACCGCCACCGGGTCTAGTTGTCGCATCCATCTTGCTCCTTGTTCCGCTGTGCCTGTGGTCCTCAAAAGGTTCCACGCCTTGCAAGATTCGATCCGTGACATAAATAGAATTTTACATTTTTCGATCCTATATTCCTCGAAGGAATGTACATGTATCTAGATCAAAAAATAAAATCCTAATAAAACTAAATACAGCTCCTGCTGTATTTTATAATACAATCATGCACACATAATAAATGCCCTTGACATGTCTAAGGGTCCAATCACACACATAATAACTATAAGCCATAATAGTTGGATCCTGCATCCACAAAGTTAGCACATCCTACTATTAACCTGCCTAAATTATGTATGACATGTGCATAATTAAACTAATACCAAATACACAGAGGCAAAACCCTAGCTTTGATACCAATTGTTGGTTGCTACTCGGAAAACCTAACGGTTCCACTGTACAAAAATTTTGTACAAAGGTCTGAACCTTTTCCTAGCTACCATGTGTTCTTTTAAATTAAACTTGGATCGCCTGCGGAACTTAACACGTTTGATCCAAAGTTTAATTTATTTGTTCTTTTAGGTTTAGACTTGGATCTCCTGCGGAACTTAACACGTTCGATCCAAATCACCTAGGTCACGAAGACAATTAAATATCTATTTCCAAAATCGGCTTCCAGTACTGCATGGCGAGGCACATGACCTTCTTGGATATGGGAGCAACCACCACCGACTAGACAAAGTCTTTTAAGGAAATTAAATATTTAACCTTCCCATAGTAACCCTAGGTTAACCTCTAAGAACAATCAAATCACAAGGAAAAGAAAAAAAAACAAAAGAACACAATTTCGAAAACTAATTCGAAAAACTAGAATCGCATGCCTCTTGTATTTGGTATTTTTACATGGAGATAAAACTAACATGATGCGGAAAACAATATTAGTTATACCTTACTTAGTAGATAATGACCTTTTGATCTTCTATCGTATTCCTCTTCTAATCTCAGACGTTGTGTGGACAACGATCTTTCGAGACGAGGACCACCTAGCACCTTCTTCTTCTTCCTTCAAGTTTCGGCCAAGCAAGACTTCCAAAGGATGAAGATCTTTTTCCACCAACCAATCTCCAAGGGATGCAAGCTTTCTCTCCTTCTTCTCCAAGCTAGGATCCGGCCACCACTTGATCTCCAAGAGAGAAGAGAGTTTCGGCCACAAGGATGGAGAGAAGAGAAAGGGAAGAGCCGACCACACCAAGGAAGAAAAGAGGGAGAAAAATAATAGAGGTTGTACACCTTGAAGGCATCCAAAACCCCCTCTTTTATAATCCTTAGCTTTGGCAAATAAGGAAATTTAATTACAATAAAATTTTCTTAACTTTCCTTGACATGAATTAATTAAGAAAAATTAAATAAAATTTCCTAATTAACCATGTCATGGCCGGCCACCTCATGGAAGAACAAATAAGACAATTTTCAATCAACCAATTAAAATTCCTTATTTATCTTCGGAAATTTTAAAAAATAAAATTTCTCTTTAAAATCCCTTCATGATTGATAAAAAGAAATTTCTATAATTTTAATTTTTCATCATGTGAATAATTTACAAAGAAGAAAAATAAAATATCTTTCCAATCTACAAATAAGGAAAGAGATTTAATCTCTTTTCTTAATCTTTTGTAGAAACTTATAAAAGAGATATTTTAATTTTTAATCTCTCCAATAAATTATATCTTCCACATAAGAAAAATTTAAAATTAAAATTCTTTTCTAATTTAATAGGGCCGGCCACCTAAGCTTGGGTTCAAGCTAGGGCCGGCCACCCATGGATCAAGGCTTGGCCGACCCTAGCTTGGTCCTCAAGCTAGCTTAGCCGGCCCCTACAACATGGGTATGAAGGTGGGTATAGGTGGGTATAATACTCTATAAATAAGAGGCTACGATAGGGACTGAGAGGAGGAATTGGTTTTGGTCTCCCGATAAAATTAAGCATCCCGTTTTCGCCCCGAACACACAACTTAATTTTATCAATAATAATTCATTCTACTAGAGAACTATTATTGAACTACCGCACCAATTCCAAATTACATTTTTGGGCTCCTTCTTATTATGAGTGTGTTAGTCTCCCTGTGTTTAAGATGTCGAATGTCCACTAATTAAGTGAGTTACTGACAACTCATTTAATTAATATCTTAGTCCAAGAATAGTACCACTCAACCTTATTGTCATGTCGGATTAAGTCCACCTGCAGGGTTTAACATGACAATCCTTATGAGCTCTTCTTGGGGACATTATCAACCTAGATCACTAGGACACAGTTTCCTTCTATAATCAACAACACACACTATAAGTAATATCATTTCCCAACTTATCGGGCTTATTGATTTATCAAACTAAATCTCACCCATTGATAAATTAAAGAAATAAATATTAAATATATGTACTTGTTATTATATTAGGATTAAGAGCACACACTTCCATAATAACTGAGGTCTTTGTTCCTTTATAAAGTCAGTATAAAAGAAACAACCTCTGATGGTCCTACTCAATACACTCTAAGTTTACTAGTGTAATTATATAGTTAAGATAAACTAATACCTAATTACACTACGACCTTCCAATGATTTGTTCCTTTCCATTTTGGTCGTGAGCTACTGTTTATAATTTATAAGGTACTGATAATATTATCTTCTGTATGTGACACCACATACTATGTTATCTACAATATAAATTAATTGAACAACTACAAACAAATGTAGATAATTTGACCAAATGTGATTCTTTATTCAAAATAAATGTTTACAAAAGCTTAGACTTTCAGTATACACTCTAACACCAGCTACACCAAGGAAAAGAGAGGAGGCTTAAGGTTATGTGTATATATTTTTTTAAGACACCCTCTACCTTTCTTTTATAATCCTTGGTCACGGTAAAAAAAGGAAAGTTTTAAACATAATTAAAACTTCCTTATTTTTGGCCTCCCCTTAAAAAAAGAAAATTTTAACAACAATTAAAATCTCTCTTTTCTAAACTTCCTATTATACATGACAATAAAGGAAAGTTTTAAAATTAATCTCTCTCTTTTAAAATATGTAGACAACTACAAAAAGGAAAGATCAATTAAAACTTCTCTTTTTAAATCATGGTTACAAAAAAGGAAAGTTTTATCAAAACTTAAAATATCTCTTTTAAACATTATAGATAACTACATGATCCTGTCCGAACCAGGGATCAACGAACGCTGGGGATGCGGTGCTCCCTGCTAGATCCTCAGGTGCTCCGGCGAACCTGCAACAAAACCAGGCCGGGAGGGGTGTCCCGGCGACGGCCCTCCGACGCTCAAGTCAGGCGAGGAATAACAAAGAAGTGGCTTAGAAGCAGAAGACTCGTGTACCTCCGATGAAGAAACGGAGACCTTATATAGACCTCTCCCAGGAGCCTGGGCGCGCCAATTGAAGCAATCTACTGTTTTCGACCATGCCCAGGTATGGGTCTGTCAGAAGGACTATGCCCAGATATGGGTCTGTCAGAAAGACTTCCATAAGGCCATACCGCTACTGTATCAACCTCTCCATGATGTGACGGCGAGATCCTCCATCGTGCACTCTTGTGTACGGCATAATCATCAGACATGCCTTTGCTGACATACCATATTCTGAGCCGAACGGGTAGGTCGCTCGGCTAACCTTCGTACCCTCGCCCTTGTCCTGGACGAACGGACCACTCGCTCGGCCCTTCGGTCCCAGCCGGGCAGACGCCCCGCTCGGCCATTCGGTTCTCCCGCCTAGGCGTCGGAAACCCCAGCCCATGACTGGGTTATCTTTTGTTCCGCTCGGACCTACTCAGCTGCTCGGCGCGGCCATTAACCGCTTAGTCAGCCCTCCATCTGTCCTCAAGCTGAGACCCTTCAGGAAGTGAATCCCCATTCTTACTGCCGGATCACTTGCCTTCCCTTCAAGTCTAGTCGAAGGAGGCAATGAGTCCGACTGACTGGACTATGTGTCCGAGCGGGCGGTCGCCGCCTTTCCGTCGCTTATAATATCCTTGGGGCCGTTCGGCCCTTCTGCCAAATTCAGCCGCTCGGCTCAACGTGGATGTTTGCTTGTCTAAATCTTCTCGAAAATCACGCAAATCCTCTTCATTAAACCGAAGCATGCGTGGTATGGGCGCCTTAATTGCGCCTGGTGACAGAGCGCCACGTGGCTCTTCTTGCGTGGCAGTGATGATCCGTACGATGGGACGCCGATTACTTTGAAATGGACGGTTAGATGATGACCTCGTCTCTCGTGACCTGCATCCGACAGCGGAGGCCGACCAGCCTCGGCCGTATAAAGCCTCCGTCTACTTCCTTCGCCGCATGCTTGCTTGTGCGTTGTCCTTCCGCCTCTTCTTCTGCTGCGACCTCAGACGATCCAGTTCCTGTTTTTCGGTGGCTACCATCCCACCGGTGATCCTTTCCGCCCGTTTCCTTCTCAGTGAGTCTTCTCCCTTCGTTTACAAGGTCCTCCCAAGTCGTTTTGCCTCTTTCGTTCCCGTTCCTCTGGTTTCTTGCCATCTTATTGCTTCTCCGAGATGGCAAGCTCCTCTGAGCTCGCTGTTGGTGTTCATGGCCCTTGGTATATGACCATGGAGAGTCGGTTTGATGAAGAGGGCGCTCGGCATCTTATTCGGACGTATGGGATCCCTGATAACCATGAAATAATTATAGCCGACCCGTCCGATCGGCCCCATAACCCGCCGATCGGCACCATTTGCTTTTTTCTAGACCAATTCCAGGGCGGCCTTAGATTTCCTACCCATCCGTTCATTTTGGAGGTTTGTAATTATTTCCGCATCCCGCTCGGCCAACTTGTGCCGAACTCCTTTAGGTTGCTGAGCGGGGTGGTTGTCCTCTTTAAGCTACATAGTATCCCACTTGACCCCAAAATATTCCACTTCTTCTTCTACCCCAAACAATCCGAGTTGGGCACTTTTATTTTCCATAGTAGAATAGACTTTAAATTTTTTGATAATATGCCGACCTCCAACAAGCACTGGAAGGAATTTTTCTTTTATATCCGACTTCCCGAGCGGCCAGCATTTCGAACCAAATGGCAGACCGCCGTGCCGACCCAGCCGGAGCTCGCCAAATTCAGAAGCAACCCGGCTTACCTTCATGCGGCGAACTGGTTGTCCGGTCAGCGGTACAAGATCGACCAGTTGCTTCTCAAGGGGGTGTTGTATATTTTCGGATTATCTCCCGTTCGGGCCAATCTCCCCTACCGCATGAGTAAGGACTTTTTACTCTCCTCGCCTTTTTTGTCTAACTGATTTTAATTTCTTCTGTTGCAGCTGAAGTCATGTGGCGCTCCAAGGCCACCGATCATCTGAAGTTGAAGTCCGTGGAAATTGAAGTGGCGACTAAAAAAGAACTCACCGAGCGGGGTCTTATCCCCAGCCGCCCGGCAGCTACAGGAGAGGGGGGGACGCAGTCCGCCCCTGAAACAGAAGTTACCTCAGCCGCTTCAACGGAGGTTGAGGCGGATCCTGTTTCCTCTGCTCCAGCAGAGCTAGGAGTCCCCCAGGTCGGGGATCCCCCATTGGAAGTTCGGCGGAAACGTCGAAGAGAACCCAGCCTTCCGCCGACCTCAGAAGGCGAACTACAGGTGTCGATCGGGGTAGATTCGCCAGACCGCACGCCGCCGCAGATCGGGACCCCCGTGGCTTCGCCCACCGCACAGCCCTTTGGCTCTCCTCCCCAAACTCGTCGTCGCTTACGACGGTTGGGCGAAACCTCTACCATAGGGGAGTCCTCAGGCCAGGCGACTGCGGCTGAGGAAGCGCCGGCCGGACACCCGACCGTCAAGACTACCCTTCAATTCCCATCGGAGGAATATTTATTGTCTGCTAATCGGCCATCAAGCCCCGTTCATGAAATAACCCTGACGGGCCCGCTCGCCAAGCTCTTCGAGGACGCCCAGATTCAAGTGGCCCTCATGACGCCCAAGCAGCTCGGCGATAACAACATGCAGCAGGCCACTCAGGTAAATTCATTTTTCTTTATGTGCTATGCTACTGTCCGGTTCCTCATTTTATTATTTCCCTTACAGCGCTGGACTGAGCAAATCGCCACTAGCCATCGGCTAGCCGAGCTGGAGGATCTCCTGGAGAAACTCCAAGTGTCAGGGGGTCCATCGGCCGAGCGGGAGAAACAAACCCTTGAGGCCGAACAGATGGCTCGACTTGAAGGGCTGGTCAAGACACGCGAAGCGGATGCCAAACGCACCATCGCCGGAAGAAGCAGGCGATTGCTGATCTGGACAAGATGAAAGTTGAAGTCCGAGCTCTAGATCAGCAATCTAAGAATCTGGAAGCCCAACTAGCTGCCGAACGGGATGGGCGCTCTGCTGAGTGCACTAAAGCGGAGGTGGACCAGAAAGTCCTCCAAGATTCACTTATCGCTTCCCGAGCGGCTTTCAAAAAGTACAAGGAAGGGGAGCCGAGTCGCCTAGCAGCAGCGCGCCAAGACTACCTCCGCTCGGAACGGTTCGGCGCAAAATTCGGCAGCAACGTCTCATCAACTTTCGCTGAGGCGGTCAAGGTCACCATGGCGTACTTGAAGAAGGGTGGCCACCTTCCCGCGGGAATGCACATTCCAGCCTCCGACCTGGCGGCCATGATTGACGATATCCCGGACGCCTTTTTCAATTTTGAGGACCCGGAGTGAGGCGAATTCTTCCCAGTACTTCCTGTATTTCATCCGCTCAGCGGATGTAAAATTTTTGTACTTGCCGTTCGGCATTATTGTAATCCTTTGCTTCTATTTTTGTTTGTCCTTCATTGCCCTCTTCTGTCTGTTTGGTATTCATTTGTAGAATCAGTTAAGCTATACATGTTTCCCACTAGACAACCGATCGGGTTAATCAATCGACTCGTTTCCTCAAAATCGTTTAGCGCTTGGCTATACTGTTTGCATTCAGTGAGTGCGAAATATTGGCAAACTGATGGCCGATCGGACTTAGACAATTTAGTACTTAGAGAACGCTCGTTATTTGGCGTCCTTAGTTTCGACGGCGCGGATGTTTATAGCCGATCGGCGCGGCTCTCGATCTTTAACGACGGTGCTCGTCGGCGCGGATGTTTATAGCCGGTCGGTGCGGCTCTCGGTCTTTAACGACGGTGCTCGTCGGCGCGGATGTTTATAGCCGGTCGGCGCGGCTCTCGATCTTTAACGACGGAGCTCGTCGACGCGGATGTTTATAGCCGGTCGGCGCGGCTCTCGATGAGACGATATTGTTTATAGCAGCCGGCGCGGCTCTCGATCTTTAACGTCGGTGCTCGTCGGCGCGGATGTTTATAGCCGGTCGGCGCGGCTCTCGATCTTTAACGACAGAGCTCGTCGGCGCGGATGTTTATAGCCGGTCGGCGCGGCTCTCGATCTTTAACGACGGTGCTCATCGGCGCGGATGTTTATAGCCGGTCGGCGCGGCTCTCGACGTTCATCCGCCCGGGATGTTAATAGTCGCCGGGCCGGCTCGATCTTTAACGACGGTGCTCGTCGGCGCGGATGTTTATAGCCGGTCGTCTCGATCTTTAACGACGGAGCTCGTCGGCGCGGATGTTTATAGCCGGCCGGCGCGCCCCTCGATCTTTAACGACGGAGCTCGTCGGCCCGGATGTTTATAGCCGGCGGCTCTCGATCTTTAACGACGGTGCTCGTCGGCGCGGATGTTTATAGCCGGTCGGCGGCTCGATCTTTAACGACGGTGCTCGCGGCGCGGATGTTTATAGCCGGCCGGCGCGGCTCCTCGTCGGCGCGGATGTTAATAGCCGGTCGGCGCGGCTCTCGATCTTTAACGACGGTGCTCGTCGGCGCGGATGTTTATAGCCGGTCGGCGCGGCTCTCGATCTTTAACGACGGAGCTCGTCGGCGCGGATGTTTATAGCCGGTCGGCGCGGCTCTCGATCTTTAACGACGGAGCTCGTCGGCGTGGATGTTTATAGCCGGTCGGCGCGGCTCTCGATCTTTAACGACGGAGCTCGTCGGCGCGGATGTTTATAGCCGGTCGGCGCGGCTCTCGATCTTTAACGACGGTGCTCGTCGGCGCGGATGTTTATAGCCGGTCGGCGCGGCTCTCGATCTTTAACGATGGAGCTCGTCGGCGCGGATGTTTATAGCCGGTCGACGCGACTCTCGATCTTTAACGACGGAGCTCGTCGGCGCGGATGTTTATAGCCGGTCGGCGCGGCTCTCGATCTTTAACGACGGAGCTCGTCGGCGCGGATGTTTATAGCCGGTCGGCGCGGCTCTCGATCTTTAACGACGGTGCTCGTCGGCGCGGATGTTTATAGCCGGTCGGCGCGGCTCTCGATCTTTAACGACGGAGCTCGTCAGCGCGGATGTTTATAGCCGGTCGGCGCGGCTCTCCGGTTTATCGTCTGGGCTAGACGGCCTCCAAAGCTAACTCCTTACCAGGTCGAGCGACCTTGGCCTTCATAACTTATCTCGCGCTTGGACAGTCTTTGTGCCCGGCCAAACAGCACGGGTCATTTGCTTGCGAATCCAATCGGCTGGGAGGCCTTTACTATTCGGGCGCTTGGTTCGGATAATCCATATGCCCTTTTCACCTAGCTTGAAGAACGTACTCCTGGCCGAACAGCTCAGGGTCTGCTTCATCGAGCATTTTGGCTCGGATAATTTACCTCCATCAGGAAGGTACTGGGTCTTCGATCTTCGAGCGCTTGGCTCGACCCATTTACCTCCGGCCAAACGACGCGGGGCCTTCGTTCCTTGTTGACAATGCCTTATATTTGTTCTCTTGATTTTTCATTTCTGCATTTCAAGTATTCAGTCGAAAAAAATACACAGGATGATTTACATGGGCACACCTTTCACCCCGCCCGGTAAGGCTGGAGGTGATTCGCGCTCCACGGTCTATCTAGCTGTCGGCCGTCCTCATCCTCCAAATAATATGCGCCCGAGCGGAGCTTTTCGATGATTTTGAACGGGCCTGCCCACGGCGCTTCAAGCTTGCCGACGTCGCCGACCGGTTTGACTTTCTTCCAGACAAGGTCGCCGACCTGGAATGATCGGGGAATGACGCGGCGGTTGTAGTTTTGCTTCATTCGTTGACGGTATGCCATCAGCCGAACGGATGCCTTGGCTCGTTCCTCGTCAATCAAATCCAGCTCCATGTTCCTCCGATCGGCGTTGCCTTCATCGTACAATTGCACCCGGACGGACTCGACGCCGACTTCAACCGGGACGACTGCTTCGCCGCCGTACACCAGATGAAAAGGTGTGACGCCCGTCGCTTCCTTAGGAGTCGTCCGGATGGCCCATATAACGCCCGACACTTCATCCGTGGATACTTTTGGCCGATCTTACAAATAGACGCCGCTCGGACAGTATCTACATGCCTTTGGTGCCAGAAGTATCACAACTTCTCCCACCGACCGGCAGAGGAGATGAAGGCATCAACCGTCTCATCTGGTGGCGGTCGATTATTTCTCCAAGTGGGTGGAAGCCGAGCCACTAGCTAGGGTCACCGAACAGATGGTCAAAAAATTCATATGGCAACACATCATCTGTAGGTTCGGTATCCCTCGCCGATTGGTCTCCGACAATGGGCGGCAATTCACAGGGAAGGTGCTAGAAGATTGGTGCAAAAGCTATGGCATTGAGCAACATTTCACATCCGGCCAACTTCCTCCCACGTGGTCGAGCCGAGCGCGCAGAATACGGAGAATTTCCCGGTTGGCTACTTCGGCTTGACCGTTGCTTTGGGGGTAAGCCACGGACGTGAAATGTTGCTCAATGCCATAGCTTTTGCACCAATCTTCTAGCACCTTCCCTGTGAATTGCCGCCCATTGTCGGAGACCAATCGGCGAGGGATACCGAACCTACAGATGATGTGTTGCCATATGAATTTTTTGACCATCTGTTCGGTGATCCTAGCTAGTGGCTCGGCTTCCACCCACTTGGAGAAATAATCGACCGCCACCAGCAAAAATTTCCTCTGCCCGGTCGTCATCGGAAATGGACCCACGATATCCATTCCCCATTGATCGAACGGACATGAGACGGTTGATGCCTTCATCTCCTCTGCCGGTCGGTGGGAGAAGTTGTGATACTTCTGGCACGAAAGGCATGTAGATACTGTCCGAGCGGCGTCTATTTGTAAGGTCGGCCAAAAGTATCCAGCTAGCAGGATCTTCTTAGCTAATGATCGTCCGCCCGGATGCCCTCCACACGATCCTTGATGTACTTCTTGGAGAATGTAAGCCGAGTCTTCCGAGCTCACGCATTTCAACAGCGGACGTGAGAAAGCCTTCTTGTAGAGCTGATCACCGATGAGTGTGAACCGACCGGCCCTCCTCCTGAGCAACTGGACTTCATCCCGATCAGCCGGTGTGGCTCCCGAGCGGAGGAACTCTACGATGGGTGTCCTCCAGTCGCTTGGAAATGTGAGGCTTTCCATCCGGTCGACGTGCGCCACCAGCAATACTTTTTCAATTGGTTGCTGAATGGTGACCGGCACTATAGAACTTGCTAGTTTGGCCAAGTCATCGGCTACCTGGTTCTCCGTTCGAGGAATCTTTCGAATAAGGACCTCTCGGAAAGTAGCTTTGAGTTTTTCAAAGGCTTCAGCGTAGAGCTTAAGCCGAACGCTGTTGATTTCAAAGGTGCCAGAAAGTTGCTGAGCGGCCAACTGTGAATCCGAATAGAGTGTCACCCGACCGGCTCCTACATGCCGTGCTACCTGCAGTCCGACTATAAGGGCCTCATATTCTGCTTCATTGTTGGTGGCTTTGTAGTCCAGCCGGACAAATAAGTGCATCCTTTCTTCTTGGGGTGAGAGTAGCAATATTCCAATCCCACTTCCGAGCCGAGTGGAAGACCCATCCACATATATCCTCCACATAGCTTCCGGCTCTGGCCTCTGCACTTCGGTCACAAAATCAGCCAAGGATTGCGCTTTGATCGCCGAGCGGGGCTGGTATTGGATGTCAAATTCACTTAGTTCTGTCGTCCACTTGATGAGCCGTCCGGACGCTTCTGGATTCAACAGCACTCTTCCTAGTGGACTGTTTGTCCGGACGATGATGGTGTGAGCCAAGAAATATGGTCGAAGGCGCCGAGCGGCTAGAACCAAAGCAAAGGCCAACTTCTCGAGCCCGGTGTAACGAGATTCAGCATCTTTTAAAATGTGGCTTAGAAAATACACCGGTTGCTCTTCGCCGCTCGCCCTCACAAGTGCTGAGCCTACAGCATGTTCAGTTGACGACAGATAAATATAAAGTGACTCACCCCCGATCGGCTTGGCTAGTATAGGCAAAGAATTAAGATATGTCTTCAATTCTTCAAATGCTCGGTCGCATTCCTCATCCCAGTGAAATTTAGTGGCCTTGCGTAAAATTTTGAAGAATGGTAGGCTCCGGTCGGCGGTTTTGGAGATGAATCTGGATAAAGCAGTTATCCGACCGGTCAATCGTTGCACTTCCCTTGTATTCCTTGGAGGCGGCATGTCTTGCAGAGCTTTCACCTTGCTGGGATTGGCTTCAATTCCCCGCTCAGTCACTATGTACCCCAAGAAACGCCCTCCTTTTGCTCCGAACAGGCACTTTTGAGGATTTAGCTTGACTCCATATTTGCGCAGCGTTCGGAAGGTTTCTTCCATGTCCTTGAAGAGGTCGGCCGCTCGAGCGGACTTGATAAGGATGTCATCCACATAAACTTCCAGATTCCGCCCGATCTGCTCTCTGAATACTTTGTTCATCAAGCGTTGATAAGTGGCCCCGACATTCTTCAATCCGAACGGCATCACATTATAGCAATATGTGTCGTCGGCCGTTACGAAGCTTACTTTTTCTTGATCTTCCCGGGCGAGCGGCACCTGATGATACCCTTGGTAGGCGTCGAGCATACAAATTAATTCGCAGCTAGCCGTAGAGTCCACCAGCTGATCTATCCGGGGCAGGGGATAAAAATCTTTGGGGCATGCTTTGTTTAAGTCCCGAAAATCAATACAGACTCTCCACTTGCCGCCCGGCTTGGAGACTAATACTACGTTAGCCAACCAACTCGGAAACTGTACTTCTCATATATGGTCGGCCTCCAGAAGCTGCTCGACCTCCGCTCGGATGATGGAGTTCTGCTCGGCGCTGAAATCTCTTTTTCTCTGCTTTATCGGCCGAGCGTCCGGTTGGACATGCAACTCATGCTGTGCTATGCTCGGCAAGATTCCAGGCAATTCATGTGTTGACCAGACGAATACATCATGATTTCGCCGGAGGCATTGGATCAGCTCCTCCTTCTGCCTCTCCTCCAGATCAGAGGCAACAAAAGTCGTGGCCTCCGATCGGGTCGGATGAATCTGCACCTCCTCTTTTTCCTCATAAATTAAGGCGGGTGGCTTTTCAGTGATAGCATTTACCTCGATTCGAGGCGCCTTCCGAGAGGAGTTGGATTCTGCTCGGACCATCTCTATGTAACACCGCCGAGCTACTAACTGATCTCCCCGTACCTCTCCCACCTTGTCTTAGACGGGGAACTTCATCTTCTGGTGGAAGGTTGAGACGACTGCTCGGAATTCGCCGAGCGCCGTGTTGTAGGACGAGGGAGAATCGACCACCACAAAATTTATTGTCCTGGTCCTCCTGAGCGGCTCCTCTCCCAGCGAGGTAGCCAGCCGGATCTGTCCGACCGGCTGAACTTCGTTACCCATAAACCTGTAGAGCGGGGTTGTCATGGGAAGCAGCTCGGCTCGATCAATTTGTAGCTGGTCAAACGCCTTCTTGAATATGATGTTGACCGAACTCCCTGTGTCAACAAATATGCGATGAATAGTGTAATTTGCTATTACCGCTTTAATGAGCAGGGCGTCGTCGTGGGGCACTTCGACTCCTTCTAAGTCCCCGGGCCCGAAAGTGATTTCCGGCCCACTTGCCCGCTCTTGGCTGCAACCGACTGCGTGGATCTGGAGCTGCCGGACGCTTGCCTTTCTGGCTCGGTTGGAATCTCCTCCGGTCGGCCCCCCAGCAATAACGTTGATCTCGCCTCTGGCAATATTGCTTCTATTCTCCTCTTCCCGAGCGGACGGTCGGGACCGTTCTCTGGATGCCCGTCGATTCTCCTGTCTTGGAGACCGGTGCCGATCGGGCGTATGCCGATGTTGCCTCTCGATGCGGGTCCGGTCGGCTTCATGGGGCCTTTGTCTCCTGTCGATGGGAGGAGACCGTCGTTCGGCATTCCTGGGAACAGGATTAGCCACGAAGGGAAGACTTCGACAATCCCTCGTGTTGTGCGTATCCGTCTGGTGGAAGGAGCAGAACATAGGGGTCCATCTCTTCTTTGGCTTAGGCCGAGTGGCAGCTACCTCTTGTACATGGGACCTCACACGAGGGGAGCGGGTTGCTTCGGCCCTTGGTCCCCTCGGCGGTTGATGAGCGGCTAAGGGTCTCCGCTCGGCAGGAGGAGCCCATTCGGTTGGTGTTTCTTTCTTCCTGGCGGCCTGCGCTTCCTCCACGTTGATATATTCATTGGCCCGGTGTAGCATATGATCATAATCTTAGGGCGGCTTTCGGATGAGCGACCGGAAGAAGTCCCCATCCACAAGGCCTTGCGTGAAGGCATTCATCATTGTCTCCGATGTGGCTGTGGGAATATCCATCGCCACTTGGTTGAATCGCTGGATGTAAGCTCGAAGCGACTCTCTTGGCTCTTGCTTGATTGTGAACAAGCTGACACTTGTCTTCTGATAACGCCGACTGCTGGCGAAGTGGTGGAGGAAGGCCGTTCGGAAGTCCTTGAAACTAGTGATAGATCCGTCCGGCATCCTCCGAAACCACCGTTGAGCCGATCCCGATAAAGTGGTAAGAAAGACTCGGCACTTTACTCCATCTGTATGCTGATGGAGCGTAGCTGTGTTATCGAACTTACCCAGATGATCATCCGGGTCTGTTGTTCCATTGTACTCGCCGATCGTCGGAGGCACATAATGCTTGGGCAAAGGGTCTCGTAGAATAGCCTCCGAGAATTGGCGATTGATCCGCTCGGGAGATGAATCTGCTCGGGGAGCTTTCCCCTTTCTGGCGTCTCGCCTGGGCATTTCGTCGGAAGAAGATCCTCTGTCTTTCCGAGCTGGTACGGTTTCAGGGGTGCGGAATAAGGCCCGATGGAACGCAACGGTGGCTTGAGGTGCTTCCGCTCGGCCACCTGACGCAGATGTTGCTTGTTGCTCCGGCCGCTCGGCTGCCTCTTTCTGTTTTTGCTCTACAAGTTTGGCGGCCCTCATCTCGACCAGAGCGTCCAACTCTTCTTGTGAGAGTGCCACATTGTGTATTCTTCAAGCCTCGTCCATTGTCTCTGTTCGGATGCAGGTGCGTTCCCACAGACGGCGCCAAATTGATCCTGTCCGAACCAGGGATCAACGAACGCTGAGGATGCGGCGCTCCCTGCTAGATCCTCAGGTGCTCCGGCGAACCTGCAACAAAACCAGGCCGGGAGGGGTGTCCCGGCGACGGCCCTCCGACGCTCAAGTCAGGCGAGGAATAACAAAGAAGTGGCTTAGAAGCAGAAGACTCGTGTACCTCCGGTGAAGAAACGGAGACCTTATATAGACCTCTCCCAGGAGCCTGGGCGCGCCAATCGAAGCAATCTACTGTTTTCGACCATGCCCAGGTATGGGTCTGTCAGAAGGACTATGCCCAGATATGGGTCTGTCAGAAAGACGTCCATAAGGTCATACCGCTACTGTATCAACCTCTCCATGATGTGGCGGCGAGATCCTCCATCGTGCACTCTTGTGTACGGCATAATCATCAGACATGCCTTTGCTGACATCCCATATTCTGAGCCGAACGGGTAGGCCGCTCGGCTAACCTTCGTACCCTCGCCCTTGTCCTGGCCGAACGGACCACCCGCTCGGCCCTTCGGTCCCAGCCGGGCAGACGCCCCGCTCGGCCATTCGGTTCTCCCGCCTAGGCGTCGAAAACCCCAGCCCATGACTGGGTTATCTTTTGTTCCGCTCGGACCTACTCAGCTGCTCGGCGCGGCCATTAACCGCTTAGTCAGCCCTCCATCTGTCCTCAAGCTGAGACCCTTCAGGAAGTGAATCCCCATTCTTACTGCCGGATCACTACAAATAAAGAAAGATTTTAACAAAATTAAAATCTCTCTTTAATCTTTTGTAGATAGCTATAAATGGAAAGAATTTAAAATTTTAAAACTCCCTTTTAAAACTATGAGGATGGCTATAAAAGAAAATTTTAAAATTAAAATTTCTCTTTTAAATCCCTTCATAAATGACTATAAAAGAAAAATTTTTAACATAAAATTAAAAACTCCTTTTATTCTTTGTGGTGGTCGGTCCCTTGCTTGGGCACCAAGCAAGGCTTGGCTGGCCACCTCTTGGGCTCCAAGCTAATGCTTGGCCGACCCCCTTGCTCCAAGCAAGGATGTGTCCGACTCATTACTTGGGTAAGAAGTGGACTTGGTGGATATAAGATTTTATAGAGGCTACAACAGGGACGAAGAGGAGAAATTGGTTTTGGTCTCCCGATGAGCTTGAGCTTCTTGTGTTCGCCCTGAACACCAAACTCAAATTCATCAATAATAATTCATACCACTAAAGAGTTATTATTGAACTACCACACCAATCCCAAATTACATTATGGGCTCCTTCTTATCGTTAGTCTCCCTGTGCTTAAGATATTGAATGTCCACTAATTAAATGAGTTACTGACAACTCACTTAATTAATATCTAGCTCCAAGAGTAGTAACACTCAACTTCATTATCATATCGGACTAAGTCCACCTGCAGGGTTTACATGATAATCCTTATGAGCTCCTCAAGGGGACATATCAAATTAATTGAAGTATGCTGTGGAAGAAAATGAATCAATGCTAACAAACAAAGTTTTACTTGGTTCGGAGCTTTCGGCGACTCCTACTCCAAGATCCGCACTCGTCGAGTGCTTTCATTGGGCAATCCACTAACAGTTCGCAAAAGATTACAGGAGTTAAGTACAAGAACTAGAAAAAGTTACCAATGATAGCAATAGAATTGAAAAGTCTTGACCGCCGATTGTTGGTGGAGCATAGCAACGTTCCGAGAGCCTTTTCGGAGCACCGAGCAAGAAGAAAACTTGCAGTGATTATTGTTCTGAAGCTCCGGATCGAAGGCCTTTAAATAGATCCATTCCGGGCATCTGGAACCCCTCCGGGCGCCTAGACCAAGTGGCTTAGCTAATCGACGCGCTCCACGTTAGCTTGTGGATGAGTTTTCGGGTCCAGGCATCTGGACCAACTCTAGGCGCCCGGACCGCCTGGGCACCTGTGGCCCACCCGGGCGAGCTTGGTCTAGGTGCCCGGACCAGCTCCGAGCAACCGAACCTCTTTTCTTCAACAACTTTCCCATGCAGAAAAGGATAGTCCTGGGCAACCAAAAATAGATTTTTCCCTGCAAAATAGAGTTAGCACTGTCGGAACCTTTGTGCCCGCTAGAGGGGGGGGTGAATAGCGTCTCGTCGCGCTTGCGTTGGTTTGCTTCATCTTGACAATGATATGCAGCGGAAATAGATACAAGACTCACACAACGCTAACAACTAGGATTTACTTGGTATCCACCTCAAGATAAGGTGACTAATCCAAGGATCCACACGACACACCTATCTCCACTATGAAAAACCTCCTTCTCGGTCGCAGCCGGAGGCGGAGAAGCCTCATACAAACTCACACACAACACAAACACAAATACAAGAAGAAAATACAAAGATACAAGCAAATACACCTTTCTTCTTGCTATTTGGTGTTGCCTCTTGAACCTTGGAGATGCTCCCCAAGTGCCTTCAAGAACTGGCGTGAGTGCTGGAGAAATCGCTGTGAAGATCGCACAAGCTCGCAGGAAAGAAATCGCAAAGATCTACGGAGAAAACGCTCCACAACGGCTATATACAGTGCCTCTAATTGATCCAAAACAGCTCCAATCGATTGCCACGTCAACTTTGCACAATCCCAGCCATCCATCGCCTGCAACCTGCGCAACAGTCGAATTCCCAATCGATCGACCGATCGATTGGGACCATCTGAATTGATCGACCGATCGATTCAGACCCATTCTGTGCTCTCTAGAAATGGCTGGATCGATCGGCCGATCGATTCAGCTGTCCTTGCGACTCCTCACTAGAGAACTCTAGGTCCCAATCGATCCACCGATCGATTGGGACTCCCAATCGATCGCCCGATCGATTGGGATGCCCTTTGTGCTCGCGAGTGATGCTCCCAATCGATCGACCGATCGATTGGAGCCATTCCACACTCGTAGCACACTCCAATCGATCGACCGATCGATTGGAGCCTTGTTCAATCGATCGCTCGATCGATTGAACAACTTGGACTTGACTCAAACTCAAGTCTAAACTCTCCAACCCAACTCTCGGTCAACCGTGACCTGTTGGGTCTTCATGCCTAGCATTTGGCCACACCCGACCAACCTCGAACTAGCCTTCTAGCCTCCTCCATCAGCCTTGCATCTCTCGGATATCTCTCATCCTTCATGCCTTGCCTTCAGGAGCTTCCTTCAGCCTCATCCTAGTTGTCGGATTATACACCACACTCGATCAACCTCGAACTAGCCTTTTAGCCTCCTCCATCAACCTTGCATCCCTTGGATATCTACCAATCCTTCACGCCTTGCCTTCAGGAGCTTCCTTCAGCCTCATCCTAGTTATAGAGTTCTCCTTGCCAAGTCACACTAGGACTTACCTTGCCAAGACCACATGCTTGGACTTCCCAATTGCCTGGCTCCTTACTAGGGCTTTTTCCTTTGCCAAGATCACACTTGGACTTTCAACCTGTGCCAAGATCACACTTAAACTTTCCAAATGTCTGGCTCCTCACCAGGACTTTTCTTTTGCCAAGATCACACTTGGACTTTCCAGTTGCCTGGCTTCTCACCAGGACTTTCCCTTTGCATAGTCATACTAGGACTTTCCAATTGCCTGATCTCACTTATCAGGACTTTCACCACCAAGTCTGATCAACACTGACCTACTTGGATTTTCACTCTTGCCAACCTTTCTGTTGGACTTACCTTTGCCTAATCTCCAATTATGACTTTCCCAGTCAAGTCTCCTGTCAATCTTGACATACTTGACTTCTCTCTTACCTAACATCCAGTTAGGACTTTCTCATTGCCTAAACTCCAGTTAGGACTTACCCAATCCCCGATCAAGTCTTCGGTCAACACTGACCCACTTGACTTGTCTTCTCATCAACCTGGTCAATCCCTTGACCATTTCCACAATCAGACGATTGCTCCAGCAATCTCCATATATTATCAAAAATCAAAACTCAAATCCTAACTCAAGCTTGACTCAACTCAAGCTTAGTCAAACTGGTCAAACTTGCCCTAGGGAAATTGCCTCAACAATCTCCCCCTTTTTGATGTTTGGCAATTCCTCTAAGTTAGGCAAAATCCCATAGCCTTAACCTTTTCCTTATACCAAGGCTAAGTCCCATAGTCTTAACCTCTTCTTTATACCAAGGCTAAATCCCATAGCCTTAACCTTTCCATGACAAAGTATGAATGAAGGCCTAACTTAACATTCAATTCTCCCCCTTTGTCACACATCAAAAATAGACAACAACCCTTCCCCATAAGAGTTAACCTCACAATGAAGATCACGTACCCTTCATTGTCTCCAAAGCTCCCCCTTGAGCTCTACTTGACTCCACAATACTCAACCTAGAGCATTCACCATTTAACCAATGAAAATCCCATTCATTATATCCAATGATCCCCCTTGAGTAGTAATCGTCTTCACAATGCTCATCCGAGAGCATTTTCCACTTTACCAATGAAGGTCTGATCCCCTTCATTAAACCCAATGCTCCCCCTTGAGCAAACATCTACTCCAAAATGCTCATCCAAGAGCATTTAACATCCTAGCAATGAAGATAACCAACCTTCCATTGCTCTCCAATACTCGACCCTGAGTATTAATTCATCATGAAGGTTTAACCCACCTTCCAAGGTCTTTGAAAAGATTTTTATGTTTTCAAAGAGTAACTCCCCCTAAAAACATGGTCAAACTTCTATCATTGCACCAACAATGACTTGGGGTTCCTAAATAATTAGGAAAACCAAAACTCGAAGATTTGAGGTTCAAAATTCAATAATGAAACTAACCTCAACCTAAACTTCACCTAAGTCGACATTAACCAAATCATGCTTGTTTTCATTATGAAAACTCCCCCTAAGTGTATACAAATGTATCCCAAATGGTTAAGAATGGTTAATGACCCTTGAAAATCAAAACTTGAAGTTTTAAGGTTCCAAAATTCAGAATTGAAACTAAACCTTATCCTAAACTTCACTTTGATATTTCTTAACCAATCCATACTTGTTTTCACATGAAAACTCTCCCTAAATGTATACAAATGTATTCCAAGGGGTTTGGAATGGTTATTGGGACACGAAGTGACTTGAAGTGTTGAAATCAGGCTTTTCAGGCCAAAATCAGACTCCCCAATCGATTGAAGTTGGGACTCAATCGATTGAACTCACTTCAATCGATCCATTGATCGATTCCACGCACTTCTGTGCGCAGAAATTCCCTTTGAATCGATCGACTGATCGATCCAATCACGGGTCAATCGATCGCCTGATCGATTCAACACCTTTCTGTTCACGGGAATTGACTTCCCAATCGATCGGCTGATCGATTGAGTTTCTGATTTCCTGAAATTCAATTTCAGCGAACTTCAGAAACTCTCCAAAAATTCTACAAAAATCTAAATATCATGAAAATTCATGTAGACACTACTTAGGGTATATACTATCAAGGAAAAATAGTTTTCTATGAAAATACTTCCTATTTTTAAAGATTGACACAAACTTTGAAACTTGTAAAAACTCTAGTGTTTTCTTCTAAGTTTGTGCTCAATTATTCAATGATGATCACTATCAAAAGATAGTCTTCACCAAGGTTTTCCAAAAGTATTTTAAAATTATTTTCAAAACCAATATCCAACCATGTTCTTTGGGCTCAATACATATGACTTGTACATTAGCTTTCCCAATAATTGAAGACACATAACTATGTGTTTTGATGAACCTAAAACTCAACAAGATGCACTAAATCAACATCTTAAGTTTTGTTCACCATCCTAACATCTCACTTGTATCTAATGTGTACTAAAACACATACAAGTCACCTTATGATTCTTTGTGAGATGTAAATTTGGTTTTGTCCTAAACTAAGGGATCATGCATCTCTATCTAGGCATTATGAAAATCATGATTATCCATCTAGGATATCACTTGACATGTTCCCACTTGTTGGAACACTTCCATTCATAATAAATGTCTTTTGTCCTTGATTACAAGGAAATTTATATAATGCATGATGATTAATGACATACATCAAAATAAGCAATTTTCAAGAGAAAAGCATGCTATAGCTATATGATGTATGTATGACATGACATGGTATTTTTGTGTTTTTCATAATAAAAATGAATGCAACGCATGATGTCATGACATATGATAGACAATCAAACATGACATTTTAGCATAAATAAAATATGTCTAGATAGGCTATTTAAGCATCCTTAATCCTATGCTAAACCTTAAGATTTAATCTTATATTGCTCATTTCTTGAAGAAATGCCAAAACCCAACTTGACATTTCTTTTACCCTTTTCTATTTGTGTCAATTGAGATTAAAAATTCAATCCTTAAATTTTTGTTTGACATAAATTACTCCTCTTAAGGATTAAACGTTGAGACTTAAGATTTAGATTTGCTCTTAGTTCCTTAAGAACATACTAATATCTCAACTAGACATTTCTTATCCTTTCTCCAAGTGTGCCAACTTACCTTTGATGTGATTCCTCAAGGTTTAGCACAACTTATTTTTCCAAAGAGTAATTAATTTGATTAAGGTTTAAATTTCACCTTAACCCCTCAATAGAATACCAAATTTCCAACTTGGTATTTCTTTTTACATTTGTGTCAATTTAAATTAAAGTCCAATTCCTCAAGACTTGGCACACTTTGCTCCTCCAAAGAGTAAATATCTTACATTAGGACCTAGATTTCCCTTTAATTACCCTAAAAAAAAAATACCAAAACCCCAATTTGATATTTCTTATGTTTTCCCAATTGTGCCAATTTAATTCACCCATAATTTCTTAAGATTTGACACATGTTACTCTTTCCAAGAATGACTATTTGAATTAAGGTTTACATTTCCCTTAATTCCATAAGAAAATGCCGAGTTCCAAATTTGGCATTACTTTTGCTTCTCAAGTGTGCCAATTTAACCTAATTTCAAATCCTCACACTTGGCACATTTTTGCCCTTCAAGGCTTAATCACATTTGATTAAAGCATGAGTTTTCTCTTAATTCCTTAAGAAAGTATCAAAATTCTAACTCAATTTTTTCTTATACTTTTCTTAAGTATTCCAATTTAGATTGAGTTCAACTCTTCAAATTTTGGTACATATATCACTCTTTCAAAGAGTGCCCCTATAATCCTTTTCATTTTCAAAAGTTAACAATAACCTTGAAAATGCTCTCAAGTGTCAACTTTCCCAAGGTTTAGTTAACTACCTTTCCAAAAGGAGTTGACACTCTCTAAACCCATCTAGGGTATAGAGAATATGTTCCTAGGAACCCAAAACCTATTGGTACTCCTTGGATGCTCTAGGTACTCACTAGGGATGACTTCCCTAGATACTTTCCTAAGGACCTTTCTAGGCTTCTTAGAAGCCTTGGTCACTTCCACTAGGTCAACTCTAGGGATTGCTTCCCTTGTAACTTTCTTTGTGACTTTATTAGGCCTTTTTGGAGCCTTAGTCACCTTTACTATGTCAACTCTAGGGATGGTCTCCCTTGTGACCTTCTTTGTGACTTTGTTAGACTTCTTAGAAGTCTTAGTCATATTGGTCTTGCCAAAAGGACCTTTAGGGATTCCTTCCCTAGTATCCTTGACTTGACCTCTAATCCTAGAGTTGGTCCCATAACTATATGGAACCCTATGAAAGGAAGTTACATCTTTCTTGGCTTTAGGTTTGTATCCCAAACCTCTATAGCCATTAGATGGCTCTTGTCTAGTTCTCCCTAGAGTTTGCTCATTTTGACCCTTAAGAATATTTTTCATTCTTGCTAGGGTCCTTTCTAAATTATCAAGCCTTGACCTTAAGACTTGGTTCTCCGTCATTAAATCCATAGATTTGGATTTTTCTTGACTCCTAAGAGCATTGCCAGCCTTAGGCTTATATCTAACGTCCTTAGTATTATTGCCTAAGTTACTATCTACCTTCCTAAACTTAGGTGTGGTAGTTCTAGCATGAAGAGGAATATATTTTCCCTTAACACTATCATGCTGTCTACTTTCATGATAATTTACATTAAAATGATGAGTGTTATTTCTAACATGCATTTCATCATGATTAAAAGGAATTGCACTATTAAAGGTTACCTTGGGTTTGCTTTTCAAAGCTCCCCCTTGATTTGTGTTTCCTCCTTTGACCTTGGTTGACTTCTTCCCTTTAGGACATTGACTTCGGTAATGTCCTCTTTGATTGAATGAGAAGCACACAATGTGCTCCTTACTCTGGCATTCTGTGGAACCAACCACCTTAGGTTTCTCTTTAGCCTTAGTTGTCACTTGACCCTTCTTCTTGGCCAATTTTGGATACTTGCTCTTATAGTGTCCATGCTCCCTACATTCAAAGCAAATGATATGGTTTTTATTATTTATAATTGAAATTTCTATACCTTTGCTTGTAGGGACGATGCTCGATTCTCCATTTGATGTAACTTGAATTGTGGAGGTGGCATCATTTTCTATTTCTTCTTCTCCTCTTGAGAGTGTGGGTGCTTCCACCTCTTCAACCCTTGAGGATGTGGACTCTTCCACTTTGTCATCTCTTGAGGATGTGGAAGATCTCTCCTCTTCCACCTCTTCCTTTTCTTCCCCCTCTTCCTTTTCCTCAAAGGTTAACCTTGTGTCAACATCGGATTGGTCCTTCTCAACTTGGACCAAAGAGCCCTTCTCCTTGGGCTCCTCCACTCCTTGGAGTTGTGTAGGGTTCTCATGATGGGCAATGATCTTTTTCCAAAGATCACTTGCACTTGTATATTCACCTACACTTACAATGACATTAGAAGGTAATAAATTTAACAATATATTTGCTACCTCCTTATTGGCCTCCGCTAGCTCCTTTTGTTCCTCGGTCCAATATTGAGCTTTGAGACGTTTACCCTTCTTATCCGTTGGAGCTTCAAATGGGTCCTCCAAGACCACCCATTGGTTCCACTCCATTTGGAACCAAGTCTCCAACCTTGTCCTCCAAAAATTGAAGTCTTCTTTATCATATGGAGGTGGGATTCTAATATCCCATCCAAGTGGACCTCCCAAGTCCATCTCCTTCCTCTAGCTTCTTACTCTCTTGGTGGTTAGTCCGTAGAAGAGTGACCTCTCTCTGATACCAATTGTAGGGACCTTTGTGCCCACTAGAGGGGGGGTGAATAGCGTCTCGTCGTGCTTGCGTTGGTTTGCTTCGTCTTGACAATGATATGCAGCGGAAATAGATACAAGACTCACACAACGCTAACAACTAGGATTTACTTGGTATCCACCTCAAGATGAGGTGACTAATCCAAGGATCCACACGACACGCCTATCTCCACTATGAAAAACCTCCTTCTCGGTCGCAACCGGAGGCGGAGAAGCCTCGTACAAACTCACACACAACACAAACACAAATACAAGAAGAAAATACAAAGATACAAGCAAATACACCTTTCTTCTTGCTATTTGGTGTTGCCTCTTGAACCTTGGAGATGCTCCCCAAGTGCCTTCAAGAACTGGAATGAGTGCTGGAGAAATCGCTATGAAGATCACACAAGCTCGCAGGAAAGAAATCGCAAAGATCTACGGAGAAAACGCTCCGCAACGGCTATATACAGTGCCTCTAATCGATCCAAAATAGCTCCAATCGATTGCCACGTCAGCTCTGCACAATCCCAGCCGTCCATCACCTGCAACCTACGCAACGGTCGAATTCCCAATCGATCGACCGATCGATTGGGACCATTTGAATCGATCGGCAGATCGATTTAGACCCATTCTGTGCTCTCTGGAAATGGCTGGATCGATCGGCTGATCGATTCAGCTGTCCTCGCGACTCCTCACTCGAGAACTCCAGGTCCCAATCGATCGCCCGATCGATTAGGATGCCCTCTGTACTCGCGAGTGATGCTCCCAATCGATCGACTGATCGATTGGAGTCATTTCACACTTGTAGCACACTCCAATCGATTGACCGATCGATTGGAGCCTTATGGTGGGGCAGACGTCGCACAAACAATTGCAACCTAGGGCTTCTGATCAGGAGACACTAGAAGAGGAAAGAATAAGGATTCGACGTTGCAGACGGCGGGGCGGACGACAGGGCAGACGACGAGGCAGACGACGCAAAAGGATGTTGAGGGTTGGGGGAGGATTGGGCAGGGACGATCGTCGATGGGAATTGTTGAGGGAGAAAAGAAAAATTAGCGATATTGGAAGGTTTGGGTGGGTGAGAGTTTTATTGGAGGGATTGAGGAAAAAAAATTGGCGCGGGTTAGAAAAATTTCATGACATTCATTAAAAGTGGCATAATAATATACCTAATTATATTTTTATTTTATTAATTTTTTTATTTTTAATCAATGTCATGATATATATAAATTAACTATACTTTTAAATAAATGTCATTAAGAAAGTGTCAAGAAAATCATTTTTTCTTGTAGGGGCTATCAATTGGTCTCCTCGTTTACCTCTACAATGATGATATTTTCAACTAAGATGCTTGAGGAGAACTATATAAGCTCTCACAATGGTACGGCGGAGACCCAACTTTTTGATTTAACTCCACCAGATTCTACCTTTCTTCATCATCTTCTTTTTGCATATTACGTCAAAAAAATCCTAACTTGAGCTCTGTCTCACAGCCAGTCTAACTCTCGGAGAGAGCACACGTCAATAAGTTAGTTGATGGATAACTTGACTATCTACCGTATTTGACCGGAATAATGATAAATGTCAAAAAAAAAAAAAAATACACACACCAGTAGGGATGTAAATGAACCAAATGGTTCGTGAGCTATTCGGAGCTCGATTTGGTAAAAAGCTCATTCGAGTTCGTTCGTTTATCTTATCAAGCCGAGCTCGAGCTCGATTTCGAGCTCGACAGTTTTATCGAGCTGAGCTCGAGCTTAAGGATATTCGGCTCGTGAGCTCGCGAACATGTTCGTTTATAGGCTCGTGAGCCAAAAAAACGAGCCTTAAAACGAGCCAAAACATGAACTCTAAAACGAGCTAAAAAAAGAGCTCTAAAACGAGCCTTAAAATGAGTCAAAAAATGAGTTCTAAAACAAGCAAAAAACGAGCCCGAAAACGAGCCCGAGCTCGCTTAACGAGTTAAGTTCGTTAACTTTGATAATCGAGCTAATAACGAGCCGAGCTCGAACTGTTCGTGAGTTTGATAATTCTAAAACGAGCCAAGATCGAGCCTTGTGATAAAAGCTGGATTCGAGCTCGACCCGAGCTCAAACCTGAATATAATTTAAACGAGTCGAGTTCGAGCCTAATACTATTTGGCTCAATTCAGCTCGTTTACATTCCTACACACCAGTCACTACGTGAATGATTGGCGAACAAAAACTTTAGAAGGATTGTCGTAGCGTAAACATCTTTTTATGTAACAAAGCTACAAAGTTTACCTTTCATTATGGGATGAGATAACTTGAACATTTTACGGGACAAAAAAAAGACACCATGAAAACTAGATAATCTGCATCGGGCACGACTTGTCAGGTCAGTAAAACCTTGAAACACCAATCACCGATCTATTTCATGGAATCTACGGTCTAATATTTGCACACATCCCTAATTGTTAGCGTCACAAGTAAGAAAAACAACTTTATAATTTTGTTTTCTCGTGCTACAGCTACATGTGCATAGCTGTCGTATACATATTACTTAGCCGTATTTGGCACATGGAGCTAGCATCATCTGTTCTGCTGTGCATGCTTCATCTTCACTGTGCTGTGCAGCATCCGGAGCATGCAGCAGCCTGCTCCTCGGCTAGCAGAGCAGTGATATGTTCCTCGCCGCTGGAAATTTCGATTAGATATTTGCTACTGTATATATTCAAATCGAACCAATTTTTATTATAATTCTTGGTTCGAGTGTTTGAACTGATTATAACAAAAATCATATAACAGGCCTCGGTAGCATGCAGGGTGTGGGCACACATCAAGCTATCTTTTGAGAAGATAGATGAGCTTCCTATGGTTGAGTAGTTCAAAGTAAAACATCCCATGAGCCATTTGATTTCTCCTACTAAAAAATCTACATTTAACAGTGTTTCGTTTCTTCTATATGTATTTCTTTTTAAACTAAATTGTTCTGAGACGTATATAAAGGTTATCAATTGAAGAAACGGCGTTAGATTATACAGTTAATAAACATATATAATTTTGCAATGGAGGGAGGGCTATGGAGGTAGGCTACAGAGCACTCGGGCCGGATTTATCCGTGGGCCAACCAGGGAGGACTGGGGGCTGCCAACCTACTGAAATAAGCGGGGCTTGGATTAACCAAAAAAAAAAACAAAGCCACATTAATTTTTAGGAAAACAGCACAAGTTTCACTGAATATGTATTTTAGATACACTCTAAAGGAAATTCAAGAACATGAATCGTGATGAGTTTTGGTAAAAGTTTATTTTGTCTAAATTCAGTAGGAAAAACAACTATGTCCCTACTGTCCAATCCTGAATTCTTTTCTGCAGTGCCTTTGCCGTTCGGCTCCAATTTCATTTCATTTCACTGAACTGAACTGAGGAGCAGCTCCTCCGCCAGGGCCTGCATGTTTACAAAGGAAGATCCACCTTCTTCCCTTGCCTTCTTAGCCGCCGCCATCGTCTCCTCTGCCTTGGCCCTCACTCTCCTTCCTTCCTCGCTCTCCCCCATTAACGTCCTCACTCCCCTCTCCAACTCCTCCGCTTTCACAAAGTTGTCATTCGCCCTCTCCACCTTCAGCTGCAGCGCCACCCCCATCTCCTCCGCCATCACCACCGCGTTCGAATGCTGCTCCGCGTGCAGCGGCCACCCCAGCAGAGGGACCCCGCACTGCAGGCTCTCCAGGCACGAGTTCCACCCGCAGTGCGTCACGAATCCCCCCACTGCCCGGTGAGCTAGTATCCCCGCTTGCGGCGCCCACGACGGCCATACCATCCCCCTCGCCTTCGTCCGCTCCAGAAACCCCTCCGGCAGCACCTCCTTCAGCCTCGCATCCTCCCGATTCGGTATCCCGAACGCCTCCTCCGACTCCACCCGGAGCGCCCACAAGAACCGGGACCCACTACGCTCCAGCCCCGCCGCTATCTCCCCTACCTGCACCGCGTTGAAGCAGCCTCTGCTCCCGAAGCAGAGGAACACCACCGAGCGAGCCGGCTGCCCGTCGAGCCACACGACGCACTCGTGCTGCCTATTTTTCTCACCGTCCTCGCCCGCAATAAGCGGACCGACGGGGTACACCGGCGGGGTCCGACGGCCGGGCGCGCAGAGACCGTCTTTCAGCGCCCGCAGCGTCGCAGGCTCAAGATCCACGAAGGTGTTGATCACGATGCCTTTAAGCTCAGAGTAGCGCCGACCATGGTGGACGAAGCAAGTGTACCTCCCGCTCTTCTTCCTCAAGAAGGGCGACGGCATCGAGATCGGCGGGATGGGGCACACGCCCGGTACCCTCACCTCTTCTTCCATCTCCTCGAACTCCTGGTTGAACTTCTTCTCGAGAGTTGGGAGATAGAGCATAAGAGCGAGGAAGGCGGCATTGGAGGCGAAGTAGACATAGCAAGGGACATCCAGATCGGCCGCGACGTCGATCGCACCGGTGGCAAAGAAGTTGACGATTAAAGCTGACAAAGGGGCGTCGCCGGAGCGCAAGAGGTAATGGAACACGGATTTGATTAGGTGTTTTTGCTCCTCCATGTAAGCGGATATGAAATCCTCGGGTCCGTCGAAGTCCTTGGGCAGATCGACGGGCTGGAGATGGCAGAAGTCGATGTCGAGGCCGGAGGCGGCGACAGTTGCGATACAATCGTCAACGGGTAAGGCAGGGACAGGGGCGACGAGGACGGTGACGGAGAAGTCGTAGCGGTGGAGGAGTTTGGCCAACTCGAGCATGGACATGATGTGGCCGGCGGTGGGGATCGGGAGGAGCACCACTCTGCCTTTCGCCATTTTTTCTGTAGAGCGGAGGAGAACATTCGATTGCAAATTAGGGTTTACACACTCTAACTAAGACCGACGAGATTCAACTGATTTATTTATTTATTAAAAAAACTTTTAATTTATTCGATAAAATTTCTAATTAATCTTTTGCTAAAATTTAATTATCCTTCAATACTTCTTCTCTTCTGTATATCTGATGTAAATAAAATTATTTACACATAACAATGATAACTAACTTTCTCGACTTTTTGTGGGTCCTCTAATGATTTATCCACTCATTAATGATTTTGGAGCATTTTAAATTCATTATTGACAGTTAAAAAAAATATAATGAACGGGTAACATACATTATTGACGGTACTTAAAGTATTAATGAATTTTTGGTGACTTAAATACATTAGATTTACTTTAAACATTTATTATTTTATCTTTGATATTCTCTTAATTACTAATATAGCAACAAAGGAGGCCACCAAATATTAGGCGAAGATAGTAACTGATGTAAAAGTCAAAGTTAAGATGGTCAATAATGATCAGCGGTAGTCAATGATCCCACTAAAAATGACCAAGTGAAAAATGATGTCAACTGCCAATAGGGCATGAAGTGTCCCATCGGCCAGATGGCTTATCTGAGTAGAACACTCGTTTGGCCAGGAGCATTATGGCAAGAACATCAGATGTTCATTATAGATCGGAAGAACGTTAAGGTGGCCGGAGCGCTTGTCCGGTTGGGTGGAAACAATCTACTGAACCAAGTCACTGCGGGAAAAAATAGTAGAGGTCAACTGAGCAAAGGAGTCCCGGCCGAGCGGCTACCTCGCTCGGTCGAATAGTGTGGTCATTCTCATATCTCTTAATATCCCTTTCGGTGATAATACCGCTGACAACAGGTCATGGTCAACAGGCGAATTATACGACAGAAGCATCTACTGTCTTGTCAGGAATTTGCATGTCCTATTAATGTATGGTATCAGAAACACTTTTCTAACATCGCCTTTCATAGGATAGTTTGGAGAACGTACCCACACTTTGAGGAGCGTGCACGTTGTCCACTATAGCACTATATAAAGGGAGGGTCTATGTACCGACGAAGGTATGCATTATTAACTATTCACGCTCGTGCTTTCACTGTTACTCCCTTTCTTCTACTATTCCGGTGACTGACTTGAGCGTCAGAGGGTCAACATCAGGAACCCCTTCCCTGGCCCGATATTGACGTTTCTTATGTTGTAGAGCGAAGCGGAGTCTACACATGATCAACTAAGAAGCTACATCCCTAACTAGCATTCTTCACGATTTTCAGACAGGATCAATTACATCCAGCCACACTTAGTTTTCATAATTCTTATTTTTTTTAATCATCAATATGCAAAACTCATTAGTTAAAAACATATTAATCAAATTATTCAGCTTAATAGAATGAAATTTGATCATGTTGGAAAATCATGGAGATGACAAGTTGGAGATGTGACTACTGCATTGACTATATATAGACTCTACTCCACTCTACAACACAGAAAACGTTAATGCCGAGCCAGGGAAGGGGCTCCCGGCGTTGGCCCTCCAATGCTTAAGTCAGTCACCGGAAAGACGAAAAAAGAGCAATAGTAGACACAGGCGTAAATAGTGAATAACACGCGTACCTCTGTCGATGTATTGATCCCCTTTTATATAGTGCCCTGGTGGGCGACGTGCATACTCCTTGAGGCATGGGTACGCTGTCCAATTTGTCCTATGAAAGGATCTGTCAGGAAAATGCCTCTGACATTATACCTTAACAGGGCATGCATATCCTTGACAAGATAGTAGAAGTTTCCGTCGTACGATCCACCTATTGAACATGCCTCATGTCAGCGACACTATTTCCCAAAAGGATGTTCAGAGATATGTCAAGGATCCCACTACTCGGTCGAGCGGAGAAGCTGATCGGCTAGGGACACCTCTGCTCGGTTGGCATCGGCTGCTCTTCCTTGTTGTAACTAGGGATGTAAACGAGCCGAACCGAGCCGAACAATATTAGGCTCGAGCTCGGCTCGTTTAAGTTATATTCGGGCTCGAGCTCGGCTCGAGCTCGAATCGAGCTTTTATCACAAGGCTCGAGCTCGGCTCATTTTAGAATTATCAAGCTCACAAATAGTTCGAGCTCGGCTCGTTATTAGCTCGATTATCAAAGTTAACGAGCCTAATTCGTTAAGCGAGCTCGGGCTCGTTTTCGGACTCGTTTAGAGCTCGTTTTCGGACTCATTTAGAGCTTGTTTTTGGCTCGTTTTAGAGCTCGTTTTAGAGCTCGTTTTTTAGCTCATTTTAAAGCTCATTTTAAGGTTCGTTTTAGAGCTCGTTTTTTGGCTCGGTTTAAGGCTTATTTTTTTGCTCGCGAGCTCACGAGCCGAATATCCTTAAGCTCGAGCTCGGCTCGATAAAACTGTCAAGCTCGAAATCGAGCTCGAGCTCAGCTCGATAAGATAAACGAACGAACTCGAACAAGCTTTTTATCGAATCGAGCTCCGAATAGCTCGCGAATCGTTTGGTTCATTTACATCCCTAGCTGTAACTGGGTACAGTGGCTCGTTTTCGCCCGACCGAATTAACGCTCCGGTCGCCCTGACGCTCCTCTGCTCCATGATGAGCACCTGATGATCTTGCCTGCACAGGCATTTTGCTTGGCCCAACCCTTTACCGGTCGGGAGCTTCATGCTCGATCGGCCATTGCAGTAGAGCTATGCTTGGCCCCCTTTGGTGAGTCTATTGGTTCTTTGGCGTTGACCTCCTTAAGTTTGACCTCCACATTGGCTACTATCTCTGTCCTTTGACCCGCACTTAGTGGGCCCCCTTTATCACCACATCACAAGCCTTCGCCTCAACTCTAGTCGAAGGAGGCTGCAAGTCAGACTGACTAGACAAGTAGTGCCTCGGGTGACCTTCACCGATTGAACACTCTCTGTGCTATGGCTGCCGGTCGACTCATATCTTCTAATCGTCGTTCGACTTTAGTTTATTAGCTTGAGCCCAAGCGTTGTTCGACAATAATGAGCATCAAAGTTTTATCGCTAACTCGGAGATCTAATTCGTCGACCAGTCATTCCTTTCTGTTCTCGAGCCGTTGATCGGACCACATAATCTTGGTCGTTTTGCTTCATTCACTGACCTGAATGTGTAGCTACCGCTCAGATCATACCTCATAAGCCTGGTGGTGGATCAGCCGGTTGGCTATATCATAGTCAAATATTTGTGCCAATCGGGATCGTTGACGCCAACACTTAGCGAATTTTTCCATTTCTCTACGTTTTTCTCGGATGAGTGCCCTTTTGTAGTGGCTGACGTCATCTAAATTTCTAGAAGACTGTATAAAAATTTGATCATTATGATCAAGCACGGGACCACGACTTTTAATTAAGTCCTATTAATGCTCTCCTATAGTTAACTACCATGTGTCCTACCTTTTACCGTCGCAAGTTTGACGTCACAGGCGGATATCCACTAATGCTATGATAGGCGCCTTTTCAAATTTCACGGCCAGATTTCAATCTAGTTTTGCGCAACCCTTGATCGGACGGTTCTGGGCGATCATCCGCAAGGCTTATAAACCTTTATCTGCTTGCCGTCGTTTCACATTGCCTTGCAGTTTCGTCTTCAAGCACTCTCTACGACGCTTCTCCTCCTCATCTTCGCCGGCGACCTTTCTCAATAAGGTTTTTCTTTCTTCCTTTTGTTGAATCCGTGCGTCGCTTCTCAATTTCTTTGCTTTCGATGGACGATTCTCTGCAACCTCCTGTGCCTGTCCTCGGGCTGTGGTACACTTCCACCGCGTCCAAATTTAATGGGGGCAAGATAAACCAGATTAAATCTACCTACTATTTCCCCTCTGACTATCAGATAGTCATTCCCTCCGCCTATGACCGGCCTCATGAGCTTCCAACCGACTTCCTGCCCTTCTTTAAGGACTAATTTTGTGCTGGTTTCGATTTCCCGTTCATCTTTTCTTTTCTGTCGTTTGTAAATATTTCCACATCTCCCTACATCAACTAGTGTCGAACTCGTTTAGGTTATTGTGCGGGGTTGTCGTGTTATTTCGTCTGCGCGACATCCCTTTAGTGCCTCGAGTCTTCCATTACTTTTATTATCCTAAATTGTCTGAGCCGGGGACCTTTCTATTCCAAGCCCGAGTTGGCTCCGTCTCTTTTGATAAGATGTCTTCCTCTAATAAGCACTGGAAAGAGCACTACTTCTTCGTTCGCTTTCCCGATCGGCCCGACTTCCCGACTAGCTAGCAGATGGAAGTGATGACGCCTCCGTCACTCGAGAGATACCGAAGCCGATCGAGCTATCTTCAAGTAGCCTTCAGTTTGGCCGGTCAGAAATATCACAGCCACCGGCTGCTATTGAAGAGCGTCCTATACATGTTCAGACTGAGCCCGATTCGTACGCGGCTGCCGTCCAGCCTAGGTATGATCTTTCTTCTCCTCATCTTTGAATCTAACTGATTTTTCTTCCTTTTTGCAGCCCAAATCATGCTGAGGGCCCGTTTGGCTAGCAAGAGCAAGCTTGTAGACATAGAAATCAATACTGCGGGTGTGGCCGAGTTGGAGAGTCACGACCTACAACTGGTCAGCCACTTGGACAAACCGCTCGGCGAGACGGGAGGGACACACGCGCCGGCCAGGGAGGGTGGAGCAAGTCAGACAACGTCTAGCGAAGCCGCGGCTGCTACAGCTGACCTGCCTTCCGAACGACTTTCCATGCTGCCGATCGTGGTGTCCTCAGAATCAGCTACCTTCGGTAAGTCGCTAATATGACGCAAGAGACACCGCGGGGAAGTTTCCTCCCGCTCGGCCACTTTCGCATTGCATACCCCCGTCCACACCAGTTCACGTCCTTCCTCTGAGTAGGATGAAATGTCATCACCCGCTCTTCCCAAGCAAGGAGCCACCGCGCTCCATACTTCGCTATGATCCGACCGGATGCCTTCACATTTCGGGCTACCGTCGAGGACAATTTGTGCGTCGTTGATTGCATATATGCCACCGTATTCCTCGTTGGCAGTACAAGTATCCATCATTCGGTCGTACCCGATGCCCAAGTCCACGGGCAAAGCGATTTCTGAACCCTCTGGTTTGAGCAGCCAAAGGTAGATAATGACCATCATCCACTTGTCAACCGCTAAATGGCGTCGACCAAATGACACTGAGGCCTTTTCCCCCGATCACCAAATTCGAATCTGAGGGTTGCTAGCAGAGGTGTGGGTCGATGTTAGGGCCGGCGTGGCGATCATCTCCCTTGGGGAACTCACGAACAGCCACAGCCAGATTGCTACAAGAGTAATATTGCTTCAATATTTACTTGCTTATACCCCGCTCACCACTTACAATCTTATTGCTACTGTAGTACTGGGTCGAAAGCCTGGTCATGTGCCAAAGGCTAACATTTTTGGTACATGAAGTCTAGCAGCTTCGCGCCCCTAGTGGCGTCTTCGAAGCCTACCATGCTCAACTTGAACAACTAACCACCGAGGTGGCTCAACTAAAGGCTGATCTGTAGAAGAGCTTCGAGCTACCATAGGAGGAAAGGAGCAAGAATTCCGAACATGCTTCCCAACTAGCGAGGCTCAACAAACAGACCAGTTCCTTTGAGTCGAAGATTAATTCAGCTAACGCCGGAAAGCTCCGAGCTATTGAGGACTTGGATATTAAGAATAAAGAGACTTGGGTCTTGGCTCAGAACCTGAAGGAGGTTGAGGTAGCTCTGAGTGCCAAACGGGAGAGTCAGTCGGTAGAGTAAGCTGCGGTAAAGGTCCAGCTCACCGCCAAGGATGTTGACTTGGCCTCGATGAAGGCCGAAATCGACCCTCTAAATTTATCAAGATGCAGAGCCTGGTCGGTTTGGAGTCTTCAACCGGGATTATCTTCGCTTGGACTCCTTCAACGACCAGATCACTAACCCCGCACTCTACCTCTTCAACTTCGACATTTATAGGACCCTCGGCTAGCTGAAGGATAGCGACTATCTCCCTTCCACAATGACCAATAATATCATCAATCGGGAGAAGCTGATCGAGTCACTGCTAGATGACATGCTGGATTATCTTGAGTGATCCCCCTCTCTACTCCGCAGACCTTCTTCTGTAATCCCTCTGGATGTTATGTATAAAAACTTTCTAAGTATTAATAAATGAACGTCCGTCCAACGCTTCTTCTTCCTTTGAGATTTCACAAGTATTAATGAATGTATCGCCATTCGGTTCAAGGGGGGTTGTGCACCACTTAGTTCTTGACGAAAGTTTTCAAAGTATTAATGAATGAATGCCCGTCCAACACTTCTTCTTCCTATCAAATTTTGTAAGTATTAATGAATGCATCATCGTTCGGCTCAAGCGGGATTGTGTACCACTTCACGCTTGGCAAAAACTTTCTAAGTATAATTTCTTGCCATTCCGATTGTCAATGTAACTGATCTCTGAGACGTCTAAATGCTCATTTTAGCATAAGTCGAATGACTATATCTTAGTGATGCGTCTATGCTTTGGTCACTACTCGACCTGTTAACATTACTTTCAGGCTTTATGGAAGTTGCTTGGCTTTTTTCATCTCTGGCTTAGTTTTAGAGTCGTGGCTCAATTGTTATTCATCATAGACTCGAGTTTATAGTAGTCGCTCAGCTGTTGACGAAGATTAGGGTTTATAGTCGCCGCTCGACTATTGATGAAGATAAGAGTTTATAATCACCGCTCGATTGTTAACAAAGACTAGGGTTTATAGTCGCCGCTCGACTGTTGACGAAGATAAGGGTTTTAGCCTCTGCTCGACTCTTGACGAAGATAAGGGTTTATAGTCACTGCTCGACTGTTGACGAAAATAAGGGTTTATAGTCATCGCTCGACTGTTGACGAAGACTAGGATTTATAGTCGCCGCTCGACTGTTGACGAAGACAAGGGTTTATAGTCGTCACTCGACTGTTGACGAAGACAAGGGTTTATAGTCGCCGCTCAACTGACAAGGGTTTATAGTCGTCGCTCGACTATTGATGAAGAGTAGGATTTATAGTCGCCGCTCGACTGTTGACAAAGACTAGGATTTATAGTCGTCGCTCGACTTTTAACTTGGCCTAACGACACAAGAGTCTGAAGCACATGGGATTTTTATTCATTGTCTTCCTGTATCCACAAGACATACACTTATACAAGTACATCCGGATTTAACCACACACCTCTCACCTGGCCCTATAGGGCTGGAGATAGTTCGCGCTCTAAAGCCGCTCGAGCTTTCTCCCGTCCTCGTCCTGCAAGTAGTAGTCTCCCAAGCAGAGTTTCTGAATAACTCTATAAGGTCCTCCCCACGGGGCTTCCAGCTTGGTGACATCGTCGACCGGCTTCACCCTTTTCCACACCATGTCGCCGACCTGGAACAACCTTGAGATTACCCTCCAGTTGTAGTTCTGCTTCATATGTTGTCTGTACGCTATCAGCCGGATGGTGGCCTTATCACGTGCTTCGTCCACTAGGTCAAGCTCCATGAGTCTTCGCTCGGCATTCCTATCGTCATAGAGCTGCACTTGATCGGGCTCTAGTTCGACTTCCACTGGAACCACCGCTTCACCGCCGTACACCAGATGGAACAGTGTGACGTTGGTCGCTTCTCTTGGTGTAGTGTGATGGACCCACAATACGCTGGGGAGCTCATCGACCCAGCTGCCTCCTTTATTAAAGTCATTGTGGTGAGCCATCCAACATCCTTTATCTTCACGTATTGTATATAGGCTACGTTCCCATAAATGATGCCAATATGATCCTATCCGAAATTCGTGGAGATGGCAAGCTAGGGATGTGACTGTTGCATTGTAATGTAAACTCTGCTCCACTCTACAACACAAGAAATGTTAGTACTGAGCCAGGAAAGGGGTCCCCGGCGTTGACCCTCCGATGCTCAAGTCAATCATCAGAAAGAAGAAAAAGATGGAGCAACAATTGACACAGGCATGAATAGTGAATAACGCGCGTACCTTCGCCGGTGTATGGATCCCCTTTATATAGTGCCCTGGTGGGTGATGTGCATGCTGTTGGTGTGGGAAGCATCCAATGATCGAACCTGAGTTTTGATAATAGCAAAGGGTTTAAAGTTAAGGTTATTTGTGGTCTAACATGTTTGAATGAGTTTGCAGGAAATTCCTAAGTGTACTTAGGTAAAAGTCCTAGCTGCGGGTAGGAAAGTGGGAAACCCAAGGGGGTGGTAACCCTAGGTGGAAAGTCTTGACGGGTCGAGGGCTTGGGATAAAATCCCTAGAGTCGAGGACTCTTGGTGGAAAGTCCTGGTGTCGCGAACCGGATGGAAGACTGGATGGGTCGTGGAGCGAACGTCCAGCAAAAACTCTTGAAGCCTCGGGCGCTGAGCAAAAGTCCAATCAGTCTGGAGGACCGGTCTGACAACAGATAAACTCTCTTGAGTAGAGTAGGTGAGGACGCGTTCTCCGGTGAGAGAACAGTAAGCGTCTGTTCGACTTAGGGTTTCCGGATGGAAATTCGAAGTCAGAACCGGACAATCTGGTGATTGTCAAATATCTATCTTAATCTTATTTTATTATGCTAAACTCTATTTTGCAAATTATGTTTTGCGGACTACCACATCTTGTAGAGAGTCAAAAAACCTTAAAGCCTCGGATGAACCGTACCCGAGGCACCCTCCATGGAGCTTGGAGGTGCCTCGGGTGCAATGCTTGAAGACTCTGCGCAATAGAGCAGGAGGCGCCCTCCATGGAGCTAGAGGCGCCCTAGACACAGGGTGGAGGGCACCCTCCATGGGCTTGGAGGCGCCCTCGGGTGGATAGGCTGTGGGCAAAGCGGAGCTTATCCACGTTGCGGATCTGGTGGACTTTGAGGGTGCCCTCCTTGCTATTGGAGGCACCCTCAACGAGCTATATAAGCCTGTCTCGAGCAGTAGCAGAATAACAACTCGAAATTGCAATCTGTCTTCCGTGTGCTACTCAAAGAACGATCCGGTAAAGCTGTAACTCGACTCCGACGACCAGAAGCTTCAAGTTTACTAATTCCTTGTTTATCGGTATAAGTTTTTCATTTATACTGTACTTCAAATTGTAACTTCTGAATTAATAGTGATTGCCCGAAGTAAACGCTCAACAAGCATGGGCCTTGGAGTAGGAGTCACCACAGGTTCCGAACCAAGTAAAACTATTAGTGTTAGCGATTATTTTTCGTTTACTTCTATTCCGCTATATATTTTTGAAATGAACATGAAAGCCACGAGAGTTATTCACCCCCCCCCCCCCCTCTAGCGCTTTCGATCTTATAATTGCTATCAGAGCGGGGTTGCTTTGAATTGGTGAAACCACCATACAACCGATTCAGACTTGGATTTAAGGCTAAATGAAAATACAAGTCTGTAAGACCGTTAGATTCGATAGAGGGGTGGGGGGGGGTGAATATCGATTCAAAAATATCGAGTATAAACGCAGCGGAAAAGTAAAATAGACACAATGGTTTTACTTCGTTCGGAGCCTATGACGACTCCTACTCGAAGGCCCGTGGTCCTTGACCACTTTCGTTGGGCAATCACTAGCAATTCGAAATGATGATTACAAAAGAACCGTACAGGGAATGCTAATGAAAACTGAAAACAAATACCGACAAAAGGGAAAAGAACGGAGCGTAGTGTCGGAGCTTTGTTGGCGTCGCACTGAACGTCGAGCAGCAAGACCAGCAGTAGAAGAGTTCTCAGCTTGATTGATCGATTCTGAAGCTCCTGCCTGGGGCTTCTTTTATATGCTGTTCCGGGCGCCTGGATTCCTTCCGGGCGCCTGGAATGTGACGTAGCTGCTCAAACCGAGATGCTCCACGTGGCAACAACTTGGCTGGATAGAATTCGCCTTCCGGGCGCCCGGATCCCCTCCGGGCGCTCGGACCACCTTGTTCCAGAAAACTCCCTTTTCTTGCAAAACAAAGTTAGTCCGAGGCAAATATACATCCTGTAAAACAGATTGTTAGCACAGTTAAAGTTCAACAGATGAATAAAAGGAGTATGACTTAGATTCCGTCTTTCCGAGACCGGAATCTAGTCACGATCTCGACTTAGACATCCGAAATGGATCTAAGCTTGATCGACGTCTAATGTCCCCTTCCCGGGAACGCGTCCTCACAGTCACTCCCCTCCAGTGACTTACCTTACTTACCTGCCAGACGTCCGGTCAGCCCGTCGACCCGTCTGGACTTCTCGCCAGCTATCCGGTCAGCCCGTCGACCTAGCTGGACTTCTCGCCAAGCGTCCGGTCAGCCCGTCAACCCGCTTGGACTTCTCGCCAGCTATCCGGGCAACCCGTCGACCTAGCTGGACTTATTCTGCACACTCGATCAGAGTGTTAGATAACAACGAACCTAACTTAACATGATTTGTCATTCATCAAAACCTGAGTTAGACCGTTAGTGCTAACTGCACCAACAATCTCCCCCTTTTTGATGGAATGACAACCTGGTTAAGTTAGTGATAAATATATGCAGAAATCAAGCATGATTTTCGAGGGTTTTAAGGTTTTAAGTTAGTTTTTCAAGTTGGCATTTAGTTAGTTGTTCTAACTTAACCACCTAACCCTCCCCCTTTGGCATTCATCAAAAAAGACACAAGGGTGAACAATCATAGTGTAGAGTTATTGTAAAAATCTGAGTTTGGTTCAAGAAAATAATTTTCAAAGTTAATCAAGCTAAATTTGAAAAATTAAGGCTAATTTGATAAAAGCGAAATTTGGAAAGTTTAATTTTCAATAGTTAACTTTTAAAATCAGGTTTGAAAATTAGGTGGGATTAAACTTCCAAGTTTTTCAAATACTTAGTTAAATTTTAACTCTTTGTAAACTGATGTTCAACCACAAGTTAGTTTTTCAAACACATAACATTTTAATTAATTTCTCCCCCTGAACTTGATACTAAAATTTAAACAGCTGTCTAACCAATTAGTTACTAACTAACTATCAGAAGATAGTAGTTTTCACTTGATTAGTCAGATTAAGTTGATTATAAGCAGTCAGTGTTTGACTTGACTGATGAACTTAATCTGATTACTGTCTGATTTATATTTAACGTCCAGACTTATGCTGATGCACTGAGATAAGCATCTTAAGTCCAGACAGTTGGCCTATGCATCTCACCCCCTTTCTATGTTTGTCAAACACACGCAAGGTAAACCTAAGGTGTTGGTGAGATGCTCAAAAACTAGCCCTATGGGTGCATGCTTTCTATGGATTCCAAGCTAGTCTAAGGCCAAAACTGTTTTTGAAAGTCTAAAAGTGGAAGGTTTTGAAAACAAACAAATTTAACTTATAATTTGAAAGAGTGATTTTTGAAAACAATTTTGAAATTTAAAATTCCTAGGCTACCGAGATAGAACATAATCAATGTAGGTCTGAAATATCACTAGATAAATCCAAAATATTTTACAAGTAGTGTAGCTACAGAAGTAGGTCATAACTAAAGCTACTGAGATGATGAAGGGGGTGGTCCAGATCCCAAGGATCGAAGAAGTGCCATCAGCTCAGTGTGTCGGGTGTCCCCGGCAGCTCGTAACTCGGCAACCTCTCGCCGTATGTCCCGATGAAAATCAGAGTTCTCCTGCTGGAGACTCGCCATAGCTCTCTCTAGTCCGGTCATACGGTCGGCTAGAGTGCGGGGAGCGTGTCGTGGTGCTCGAGCTGGGGGCGGTGGTGGAGCCGGTGCGGCTTCCTCTGGAAATAGTGCGAGCATGAACTCGTCCACCTGTGCGTCTGGATCTGGCTGGTGCTGTGCCCCCCTCCGCCAAAACATAGTCCCGTCATCCCTATCTATCTGGACACCAGCTAGGGAGAAGTTCCGAGCCGCTATAACATCGAACTCGGTCATATGGGCAATGTCTCCTCTAGTGACATCAATGTGCAACGAGGACATATAGGCTGTCAGAATGTGACAAAATGGCATGTGGACTCGTCTATCAGTCACGAATCCAGCCGAGTAGATAATGGTGGAGAAGATATGTAGGCTGATGTCAATATCTAACCTATGACTCAGGGCATAGAGTAAGAACGAATGAAATGGACGCATCACAGCGATGTCCCGAGTAGTCAGTGGTAAAATGCAAAGGACTAACACCCTATAAAGAGCGTAGTCCTGGACTCAAAGTTCTACCGACCTAAACTGTGTCACAGTGGGATCTCGCTCTCCTCCAAAAAAATACGAATAAATCGTATCGAGAGTAATATGTGAGTAGGGATCTCCGAATGGTAGATCCCTGGGAGGATAGCACAAAAAGGAACAAGTAGATGGACGTAACTCTAAGAACTCTCGGATAGTAGTAGGGGAAAATATGATATCAGTGCCTGCTGCCCTAGTGGTATAGGTGAGATCGTCTACTTTCACTAGGTTATTGCAAAATTCGGCACACAGACTTATGTTTATTGGACTGGTACATTCGACAAGGTTCTTTAAGTTATAGTGGTCTATAACCTCTAAAACGGAGGGACATGACACTAGAAAGAAAGATCTATCTATGCAGGCAGTCCTAATGGCCTTATAGATAGTTGACTCAAACTTAATCCTAAGTTCGTCTGTGGGGAACCTAGGGTCTGTACTAGCATTGGAGGGTCCAGCACCAGTATTTGTTCGTTTCTTACTGTATATATATAATAAAACATTCTAAGAAAAAAAATAAGAGACCAAATTCTAATAAAATTTTTAGGGAGGGGAAGAATATTTTACCGAGGAGCCATCGACAAATAAAGATCTGACGACCTCGGTTGAATCGCAACAGCGTCTTCACCGCAAGAAAATTTTGATTTAGAGTACTTTCGCACTGAGGTTCGGAGTGAACCTTGGCAAAAGTGAGAATTAGTGGTGCAAAGATTGGGGGCGCCTGCTGCCCCTTATTTATAGGGGACTCCTGGCGCCCGGATTCCTTCCGGGCGCCCGGGGTTGATTTAGGGCGGGGCGCCCGCCCCCGGTTTTTTTTTTTTTTTTTTTTTTTTTGGAGTTAAGTTTTAAAATTTTGAATTAAATATTTTGAAACTGAATTTTTTAAAAAAATGTTTTGAAATTAAAATTAAAATTTTGAAATTAAAGTTAAAATTTTGAAATTAATTTAAGTTTAAAATTTTGAAATTAATTAAAATTAATTTAAGTTTAAGATTAAAATTTTGAAATTAATTTTTAAGTTTAAAATTAAAATTTTGAAATTAATTTTTAAGTTTAAAATTAAAATTTTGAGATTAATTTTTAAGTTTAAAATTAAAATTTTGAAATTAATTTTTAAGTATAAAATTAAAATTTGAAATTAATTTTTAAGTTTAAAATTAAAATTTGAAATTAATTTTTAAGTTTAAAATTAAAATTTTGAAATTAATTTTTAAGTTTAAAATTAAAATTTTGAAATTAATTTTTAAGTTTAAAATTAAAATTAATTTTTAAATTTAAAATTAAAATTTTGAAATTAATTTTTAAGTTTAAAATTAAAATTTAAAATTAATTTTTAAGTTTAAAATTAAAATTTGAAATTAATTTTTAAGTTTAAAATTAAGATTTTGAAATTAATTTTTAAGTTTAAAATTAAAAATTGAAATTAATTTTTAAGTTTAAAATTAAAATTTGAAATTAATTTTTAAGTTTAAAATTAAAATTTTGAAATTAATTTTTAAGTTTAAAATTAAAATTTTGAAATTAATTTTTAACTTTAAAATTAAAATTAATTTTATTTAAATTAAAATTTGAAATTAATTTTAAGTTTAAAATTAAAATTTGAAATTAATTTTTAAGTTTAAAATTAAAATTTGAAGTTAATTTTTAAGTTTAAAATTAAAATTTTGAAATTAATTTTTAACTTTAAAATTAAAATTTGAAATTAATTTTTAAGTTTAAAATTAAAATTTGAAGTTAATTTTTAAGTTTAAAATTAAAATTTGAAATTAATTTTTAAGTTTAAAATTAAAATTTGAAGTTAATTTTTAAGTTTAAAATTAAAATTTGAAATTAATTTTTAAGTTTAAAATTAAAATTTGAAATTAATTTTTAACTTTAAAATTAAAATTTGAAATTAATTTTTAACTTTAAAATTAAAATTTGAAATTAATTTTTAAGTTTAAAATTAAAATTTGAAATTAATTTTTAAGTTTAAAATTAAGATTTTGAAATTAATTTTTTAGTTTAAAATTTGAGCCTTATTCATCTCACCCGATCTATATTATCAATCAGGGAATCCTATGATTTTGTGAGATGAAATTAGTTTGATTATAGAGTTTTGGTTTAACTTGTGTTAGATTCAGACTTAGCGTTGGTTTCCACAAATAGACATTCTTCGGATAAAATTCTAAGCTTGGTGAGTCACATGGACATCATTAGAAGTAACCAACCTTTCGAGGTTTTCCGAATAGTCCTATCCACGGAACTTAGTACTAAATCTTGGTCTAACTGGTTAGGATTCGTTTAAGGGTAGCTTCGGTCAGTTCCACTTGGCCAAATGCACCAGATCGAAGCCATATCTTTCTAGACATGCGATGCCCAAGCTTCCCTAACGTACTATCATCCAAAAACTTCACCAGTACCATGAGTCAAGTTAAACTTGGTCTCTTTTTAACTAATCCTAATTACCCTGCCGGGTTAGTTTGTTTTGGGTTACCCTGGGTAGGTTAGTTTTGGAGGTGCCATATATAGCCCCTCAATTATTGGCCATTAATTTAGATTTTGGTTTTAGGTTTGTGTCGATTCTTTTTATAGTTATGGTTAACTTGGTGATAATTTTGTTGATTTTTAAAATGTTTAGATTTTGAATTTGATTTAGGTTTGTATTTTGGATTTTGGTTTGGTTTATTTGATTTTATATAATGTATTTTTTCTTTAGGTATATAATATTGATTAAGTCCTACTTGCGTGGTCAGACACGCTTTCGAAACCCAAGCTAGATTGGTTGATTTATATTGGGTTATTAATGATTTGAAGGTTTTATTTGAATTCGACTTATATCCTAATCCGGTTTTATTATAACATGCTTTTTGATTATTTAGGATTAAGTCTAGATTTTTTGATCTTGTTGTGAATTTTTCTAACATTTCTTTTAAATTGTTAATCTCATTTTTTAATGATAAATTCTCCTCCTCAAGTGTTAGATCTTGAGTTGGATTTGAATTTTTGATTTGTTCCTTGAGGTTTTGATTTTCCTCAAGAAGTGATTTGTTTTCATTTTCTACTTTAGTTAATTTACTATTTAAACAGGAAATAATTCTAAAAAAATTTTTGTTTAAATTAAAATATACCTCATTCGAGTCTTCGGAAACGAGTACGGACTCGTGGCTTGTTTCGTGTCCCGTCTTCATCTTCTAACTCGTCTTCTGTTTCAGCTTCGAAGGTGGCTCGATGTTTCTGCTCTTCTTCTTCCGATTCGTCCGAGGAGTCGTCCCACGTTGCTTTGAGTGCCTTCTTTTGGTTGGCTTTGGTTTGTCGAACTTCGCTTTGGGCATTCGTTCTTGTAGTGTCCCTTTTATTGCATCCGTAGCAAGTCACGTTCTTTTGTTACGAGGAGAACCGATCTTTTGAAGGTCCTTTTGCTGAAGCTCCTTTTCTCCTGGTGAACATTTTTTACCAAGTTCACCGGGTGTTCGTCTTCAGAATCTTGATCGGAGTCTTCTTCAAGTTCAGGCTTGCTTTTCTTTTCTTTGGAGGAACCTGCAAATAGGGCTATACCTTTCTCGGCTCCAGCATTAGTTTGTTCGTGTAATTCCAATTCACAGAAAAATTCATCTAACTTTAACTTAGAGAGATTTTTAGAAATTTTGTAGGCAACCACTATTGATGCCCACAAACTATTACGTGGAAAAGCGTTTAATGTGTACCTTATTAAGTCTCTGTTTTCCATCTGATGGCCTATCACATGAAGCCCATTGAGGATGTCCTTGATCCTCGCGTGAAGCTGATTCGCCGTTTCACCTTCCTGCATTTTTATATTAAAAATTTTATTTAAGAGCAAGTCTCGTTTGGTTACCTTGGCGTCGCTCGTTCCCTCGTGCAGCTCGATCAACTTGTCCCACAGCTCTTTAGCGTTCTTGTGTGGACCGACTCTGTTTAGTTCTTCTCTTGTCAATCCGCACTGTAGAGTGTTGATTGCTTTATTTTCGGTTGACGCCTTCTTCTTCAAGTCAGCTGTCCAGTCTTCAGGATCCAGTATATTCCCGGAGGTGTCTGCCGGAATCTTGTAGGGTCTCGTAACGCTCATCCATTGGTTGAAGTCTGTTTTGAGGTAAACCTCCATGCGCTTCTTCCAGTATGGAAAGTCGTCCCCGTTGAAGAGTGGAGGTCGTACTGTGCTGAATCCTTCTTGTTGGGACATTCTGTGCACAGGTAAATAACCAAAAAAAAAATATCCCAAGACTTGGTCTTGGATTAGTAGTGCGGGAAGAGAAAAATGAAAAAAAATCTAGATTCGTGTTGCACTAATTTAAGTTAAACATACACCAGTTTTAGAATTAATTGAAAGAAAAAAAAAATTCACCCCCTGTCTGATTGGTGGTTGCACCAAATCAGAGCGGTACCTGCTCTGATACCACTTGTAAGACCGTTAGATTCGATAGAGGGGGGTGAATATCGATTCGAAAATATCGAGTATAAACGCAGCGGAAAAGTAAAATAGACACAATGGTTTTACTTCGTTCGGAGCCTGTGACGACTCCTACTCGAAGGCCCGTGGTCCTTGACCACTTTCGTTGGGCAATCACTAGCAATTCGAAATGATGATTACAAAAGAACCGTACAGGGAATGCTAATGAAAACTGAAAACAAATACCGACAAAAAGGGAAAAGAACGGAGCGTAGTGTCGGAGCTTTGTTGGCGTCGCACTGAACGTCGAGCAGCAAGACCAGCAGTAGAAGAGTTCTCAGCTTGATTGATCGATTCTGAAGCTCCTGCCTGGGGCTTCTTTTATATGCTGTTCCGGGTGCCTAGATTCCTTCCGGGCGCCTGGAATGTGACGTAGCTGCTCAAACCGAGATGCTCCACGTGGCGACGACTTGGCTGGATAGAATTCGCCTTCCGGGCGTCCGGACCTCCGGGCGCCCGGATCCCCTCCGAGCGCCCGGACCACCTTGTTCTAGAAAACTCCCTTTTCCTGCAAAACAAAGTTAGTCCGAGGCAAATATACATCCTGTAAAACATATTGTTAGCACAGTTAAAGTTCAACAGATGCATAAAAGGAGTATGACTTAGATTCCGTCTTTCCGAGACCGGAATTTAGTCACGATCTCGACTTAGACATCCGAAATGGATCTAAGCCTGATCGACGCCTAATGTCCCCTTCCCGGGAACGCGTCCTCTCAGTCACTCCCCTCCAGTGACTTACCTTACTTACCTGCCAGACGTCCGGTTAGCCCGTCGACCCGTCTGGACTTCTCGCCAGCTATCCGGTCAGCCCGTCGACCTAGCTGGACTTCTCGCCAAGCGTCCGGTCAGCCCGTCGACCCGCTTGGACTTCTCGCCAGCTATCCGGTCAGCCCGTCGACCTAGCTGGACTTATCCTGCACACTCGATCAGAGTGTTAGATAACAACGAACCTAACTTAACCTGATTTGTCATTCATCAAAACCTGAGTTAGATCGTTAGTGCTAACTGCACCAACAAAGTCTTATTTATCAATTATAAATAGAACAAATAGAAAAGTAGTCCAGGCATGGGTGCCCAAGTCAAACTTGATTAATCAAGTTGGACTTGGACAATATTGGGTCCCCAAGGATCAAATCCACTACCTTGATATACTTTATCGAGGTTATGATCTAGGGGGAATCAATAGAAAAATTATTTTTACAAATAGAATTATTTAATGCTTGTTTTTACTGCTCTTATTATACTTGCTTAGATTAGGCTAGATAAGGACCTAGGTGTGATTTACACTTGACTAGTTAGACTTAGGGGTTTCAAAAAGAAAATTAAATATCTAATTTCTTTAAAAGGCTTTGTCTAGAAATGATGGATGATCTCATACCCAAAAAGGCCTAGTATCTCGTCACAGCTTGGAAGCCCATCTTTGAAATGAATATTTAATTGACTAATTGAAAAACCTGAGTCTAACTGAAATGTAAATTAATCCTTAGATGATAACCTAAATCAAAGATGAAATTAACCATCTCACAAAAACCTATAAGTTTCTGATTGATAAGAAAAGGATGAGATGAACTTAGGTAAAATTAGACCTAATTAATCAAGCAATTAACCTAATCGATTAATTAACCAAATTAATTTATCTAATTAATAATCAAATCAATTAATTAAACTAATCAATTTATAAATCTACCTAATTATTATTTAACCTAATCAATTAATTAACCTAATTAATTTTTCTAATTAATAACCAAATCAATTAATTAAACTAATAAATCTACCTAATTAATATTTAACCAAATCAATTAATCAAACTAATCAATTTAGTATTTAATTAATGAATTAATCTAATCAATTACTAAATTAATCTAATAAATAATTAATTAACCAAATAAATCTAATTAATTCAATTTAATAAATTCTTAATTAACCCAAATTAATCTATCCAATCATTAACTGATTTAATTCCAAATTAATTTAACTTAATCAAATCAACACTTAACTCAATTAAATCTAAAATTAAATTTAAAACTTTAAATTTAACTTAACTAATTCCAAATTTAACTTAATTAAAACACAAAATCATCTCTCAATCACCCATAGGAATACCATATTTGATAATCTAGACTAGGTGAGATGGAATATTAAGGGATTAATTTCAATCAAACTATCTTTTGATCCATCAAATTAAACTAAATCAAATACTTTATATGTAGGAGTATAAAGATTTGGATCAATGGATGTTAGATAGTGGATGCTCCAGACACATGACTGGAGACATATTGAAATTTACTAAGCTAAAATTCAAGAACCTAGGGTCAGTTGCATTCGGCAACGACGGAATACTTAAGGTAATCGGAACAGGTAATATCCAACTGAGTTTCAATTTCTATATTCGAAAAGTTTTATTGGTTGATCAACTGAATTTTAACTTACTTAGTATTAGTCAATTATGTGACTCAGGGTACTCAGTCACATTTTCAAAAAATGATTACTTAATTAAAAATCTTGAAAACTCTAAAATTACACTTAAGGGAATTAGCAAAAAGAACATCTATACAATTGATCTACCAACCTCCTCACTAAAGTGTCTATTGACACAACAAGAGGAAACTACATTGTGGCACAGAAGACTAGGTCACACTTATACCAGACTCATTTCAAAGATGAGTCAAAATGACTTAGTTAGAGGTTTACCCAAATTAAAATTTATAAAAAATACAATCTGTAATGCTTGTCAATAGGGTAAACAAATCAAATCAACCCATAAGTTAACCAACTTAAATAGAACTAATTCAATACTTGAGCTTCTATATTTAGATATGTTTGACTCATATGGAGCTAAGTCACTAAGCAAGAACTAATATTGCTTAGTCATAATTGATGATTACTCAAGATTTACTTGGGTAAAATTTTTTAAAACTAAAGACGAAACCTATGAAATCTTTAAAACCTTTTGCAAGTTAGTAGAAAATGAAAAAGATACTAAAATTAAAAGAATTATGAGTGATCATGGAGGAGAATTTGAAAAACATAAATTTATTGAATTTTATGAAATTAATGGATACAAACACGAGTACTCATGTCCTAGAACCCCCCAACAAAATGATCTAGTAGAACACAAAAATAAAACCCTACAAGAAGCCTCTAGAATCATGTTAAATGAATATAACTTAAATAATCAATTTTGAGATGAGGCAATTAATACAGTCTGTTACTTTCAAAATAGAATTTTAATTAATAAATTTTATAATAAAACTCCTTATGCAATATATTATAATAAAATACCCAACCTAAATTATCTCAAGGTGTTTGGATATAAAGTCCACATTCTAAATACTAAAAACTACCTAGGAAAATTCACATTAAAATCAATGCCTGGGATCTTTTTAGGGTATTCCACAACCAGTTGGGCCTATAGAGTCTATAGCAAAGAAACCCTAAAAGTTGAAGAAACCAATAATGTAATTTTTGATGAAGATAATAACTCAATAAATGAAAATGTTAATCAAAACATAGAAAATATTAATTCAAGAAACATACAAGATGATGAAGATGTTCAAATTAAACCTAGTGAATCACAAGAACCAATTATTGACCCTAATATAAGACCATTAAGAATAAGTATCAATCACCCATCTGACCAAATTTTGGATGACCCAACCCTAGGAGTTCGAACTAGATCATCTTATAGAAACCTAAGTCAGATAGCCCTTATCTCTAAAATTGAACCCAAAACTATAGAAGAAGTCCTACCAAACCCAGATTACATATTAGCAATGCAAGAAGAGTTAGCCCAATTTGAAAGAAATCAGGTCTAGGAACTAGTACCTAAACCCATAAACAAAACCATAGTTGACACTAAATGAGTATTTAGAAATAAATTGGACTATAAGGGTGAAATAGTAAGAAATAAAGATAGACTTGTAGCAAAAGGATTTAGCCAAATAGAAGGGTTAGACTATGATGAGACTTATGCTCCCGTAGCTAGACTTGAATCTATTAGGATGCTGCTGGCCTATGTAGCACATAAATGATTCAAGTTATACCAAATGGATGTAAAATCCGTATTTTTAAATGGTTTCATCAAAGAAGAAGTGTATGTAAGTCAACCCTCAGGATTTGAGGACTTAGACCACCCAAACCATGTCTTTAGGTTAAAGAAAATCCTATATGGGCTAAAACAAGCACCTAGGGCTTGGTATAAATGCATATCAACTTATCTAATATCTAAGGGGTTTAAACAAGGTCAAATAGACCAAACCCTATTTGTAAAAAATCTAGAAAAAGACATATTTATAGCCCAAATTTATGTAGATAATATAATTTTTGGTTTAACTAATACTAAATTTTTAAAATAATTTATCAAATTAATGGAAAGTGAACTTGAAATGAGCTTAGTTGGGGAACTCAACTTCTTTTTAGTCTTACAAATTAAACAAACCAAAGACAAAATTTATATTTTTCAAACAAAATATGCTAAGGAATTAATCAGAAAATTTGGCATGGAAAATTCTAAAAATATAAATACTCCAATGGCAACCAATGTTAAAATTGATTCTGATCTAGAAGGAAACCTAGTAGACTTAAAATACTATCGAAGTGCGATAGAGAGTTTACTTTATCTAACTGCAAGTCACCTGACATTTTGTTTGTAGTAGGTATATGCAAGATACCAATCTTGTGCTAAGGAGTTACACCTAACAAATGTTAAAAGAATACTTAGATATATTAAGAGAACCCTAAATATAGGACTCTAGTACCCTAGGTCTTACAACTTTGACCTAATTGGCTATTCTGACTCAGACTATGTTAGGTGCAAACTAGATAGAAAAAGCACGAGTGGTAGTTGCCAATTTCTAGGTCAGTGCCTAGTAAGTTGGTCAAACAGAAAGCAACACTATGTTGCTTTATCCACTATTGAATCTGAGTACATAGCCCTAGGGGAATGTGCATCTCAACTATTATGGATGATGCACACCTTAAAGGATTATCAACTAGAATATGAAAACATAAAAATTTCAATTGATAATATAAGTTCAATTAACTTAACTAAGAATCTAATTTACCACTCAAGGACTAAACACATAGAAGTGAAACATCACTTTGTAAGGGATCATTTAACTAAGGGTAACATTGTACTCAACTATGTTGAGTCCAAGTCAAACCTGGATGACATTTCACAAAATTCTTACCTGAAATTGAGTTCAGTGCACTTAGAAGATAAATAGGGATGTGTTTAGTAGAATAGAGTATACTTTTAAAAAAATTTCCTCTTTACTACTTATTATTTCAAAGTGTTTTTGGTTTTAAAATTCTAGGAAAAATATTTTCAAAATTCTAATTTTGTTAGTATTTCAAAATTTAGATTTAGCCTAGGTATCTACCCCTAGAAAGCATGTACCCCTTGGTTTCAGCCAGAGATGCTATGAGTGAATCTACTCCAGCTCTGGGTGAAACAACCACTGTGTTTACCTTTTAAATAATATTTTTGATATATGGCAAAGGGAGAGAGGAAAGTGAAAGTTAAGTAAATAAGTGATTAATGGGGAGATCCAAACAAGTTAAATAAATATTTAGTTGAATTCAAGTTGCAACTAAATGTTTATATTTTTTGCACCTACATGTTTTTTCACTTAATTGCACTTGAATCTTGATTTTATGCTTGTACGTATTTATACTACTCTCATATTTTACTTAAATTTTACTTAACTTTGAATTTTATTGTCATAATAAAAAAGAGAGAGATTGTTGGTGCGGAAAGCATCCGACAATCTAACCTGAGTTTTGATAATGGCAAATGGTTCAAAGCTAAGGTTATTTGTGGTCTAACATGTTTGAATGAGTTTGCCGGAAAGTCCTAAGTGTACTTAGGCAAAAGTCCTAGCTGCGGTTAGGCAAGTGGGAAACCCTAGGGGGTGGTAACCCTAGGTCCTACGGGTGGTAACACTAGGCGGAAAGTCTTGACAGGTCGAGGGCTTCGGGCAAAAATCCTAGAGTCGAGGACTCTAGGTGGAAAGTCCTGGTGTCGCGAACCGGATGGAAGACTGGATGGGTCGTGGAGCGAACGTCCAGCAGAAACTCTTGGAGTCTCGGGTGCTGAGCAAAAGTCTAGTCAGTCTGGAGGGTCGATCTGACAACAGGTAAACTCTCTTGAGTGGAGTAGGTGAGGACGCGTTCCTCGGTGAGATAACAGTAAGCATTTGCTCGACCTAGGGTTTCCGGATGAAAATCCGAAGTCATAACCGGATAGTTTGGTGACTGTCAAATATTTATCTTAATCTTATTTTATTATGATAAACTCTGTTTTGCAGGATATGTTTTGTATTTTGCACTAACACATTTTGCAGGGAGTGAAAAAGTCTTAAAGTCTCGGATGAACAGTACCCGAGGTGCCCTCCATGGAGCTGGAGGTGCCCTGGACGCAGGGTGGAGGGCGCCCTCTATGGGCTTAGAGGCGCCCTCGGGAGGATAGGCTGCGGGAAAAGCGGAGCTTATCCACGCTGCGGATCTGGCGGGCTTTGAGGGTGCCCTCCTTGCTGTTGGAGGCACCCTCAACGAGCTATATAAGCCTGTCTCGAGCTGCAGCAGAATAACAATTCAAAATCGCAATCCGTCTTCCGTGTGCTACTCAAAGAACGATCCGATAAAGCTGCAACTCGACTCCGACGACCAGAAGCTTCAAGTTTACTAATTCCTTGTTTGTCGGTATAAGTTTTTCATTTATATTGTACTTCAAATTGTAACTTCCGAATTGATAGTGATTGCCTGAAGTAAATATTCAACGAGCGTGTGCCTTGGAGTAGTAGTCACTAGAGGCTCAGAATCAAGTAAAACCCTTGATGTTAGCGATTGTTTTTTGTTTACTTCTATTCTGTTGCATATTTCTAAAATGAACGTGAAAGTCACGAGCGCTATTCACCTCCCCCCCTCTAGCGCTTTCGATCCTACACACGCTCCTCAAGGCGTGGACACATTCTCTAATTTATCCTTTGAAAGGACCTGTCAGGAAAATACCTCTGACACCATACCTTAATAGGGTATGCATATCCCTGACAATACAGTAGAAGCTTCTGTCATACAATCTGTCTGTTGATCATGCCTCGTGTCAATAGTACTATCTCCCAAAAGGATGTTCAGAGATACGTCAAGGATCTCGCTGTTCGACTGAGCGGGGAAGCCGCTCGGTTAGGGACACCTCCGCTCGGTCGGCATCAGCTGCTTTTCCTTGCGGTAGCTGGGTACAGTGGCTCGTTTTTGCCAAACCGAACTAACGCTTTGGTCACCCTGATGCTCCTCTATTCCGTGATGAGTGTCTGATGATCTTGGCTACACAACCATTCTGCTTAGCCCAACCCTTTGCTGATCGGGAGCTTCATGCCCGTTCGGCCATTGCAGTAAAGCTCTGCTCGGCCTCTTTTGGTGAACCCATTGGTTCTTTAACGTTGACATACTTAACTTTGACTTCCATATTAATTGCTATCTCCGTCCTTTAATCTATACTTAATGGCCCTTTTTTATCACCACATCAAAATTGATTGTTTTTTATTTTAAATTTGAGAATCTTTACTCGTTATTTATTGGTCTATTAAGCGGCCAGTCAAGTTTTTTTGGGACAAGTAAATGAAAAGTTTAATGATTTTAGATGACCAAGTAAATTTGACAGAACATGCACGACAATATAAACAATCATTTTAATTATAATTAATAAAGAGTACCGGTTTATAAGTAGGTCTGTTATTTTAACGTCCCTTAATATCGACCCTATAGATATAGAAAAAGATAAATATAGAAATATATGGTATTAAGTTTATGGTGGAATAAACTTCAGATTAATTATTAATTTCTAAGAATCGACCTTTGACTATTACGCTCTGCACTATGCCCCAGGGGTTGATTTTTTTTTTTAAATTAAAAAAAAACTTTGTATTTGACCAACAACGGTTGATGATGTTTATGCAAAATCACCAATAGGGAGGTTGAATTGGGCATTCATATCCCTCTGAGTTATGATACAATGGTATAGCATCTATATAATTTCTCAAATATTTATGATTTAATTCTCAATTATGATATAATGAAGAATATTTTTCTTTTGTAGGATAATAAATTTGAAATGTTGGTGGTCTACAAGCACTTTTGAATTTATCCTTTATTTTGCGTCGAGACCCTTAAAGAACGAGCCACTGATACACTGGAAGTTGTGTTAACTGGAATCGTTGGAGCTCAAATGGAGGAAGTACACACAAGAATAACTAAAACTTGAGGATGAGCAAACAGAGAAAATAAAAGTTAGAGTGGCGTCATAGGTGTCCCGGTATTATCACTCCAACATTTAACTCAGTTTCGGTTGGAAGATGAAGAAGATAAACAGTCTGGTCAAGGATTGTCATATACCATTGTTCATATTTGTGGACCCCTTTTTATAATACTACCACCTAATGTCTCTTTCTTATATACATTATTGATGTATTAATTATGGATGAGACGTGTATCCTACTGTAGTAAAGTGAGTGTCCCATTGTATCCATTAATATCATATGGACCAAGATACGAGATATGATATTCCACATGACAATGCGTCACTTTCCATAACAAGTTGGCCCATGAGGCTCTTGGGCTATGGTGAGATAATTGGGTCCGAAATCAAGGGTATGTTAAGGAGAAGATAAGGAGGAGAACGTTGGATTACCGGAGCTAAATGAAAATGGACAAGACATATCCAGTCAGTACAATAAGTGCACTCTCGGTCGGCCTAATTATCCGAGGATAATGAAGCATATCCGACCGGGGGATAATGGGATGTGTCCAATTGAAGGGCAATATACATTCAGCTGGTTTGACTACTCGAGGAGGAGTGATCGGGTGGAAGTAGAACCGATCGGGGGAATAGAGGGCTTCCGACTGAGGAGAAGCAAAGAGAATCCGGTTGGGGTTCAAGGTATGCTCACGCGAATTTTCCTTTATTAGGACATATCCAGGTGGTACAAGAGATACACTCTTGGTCGGCCTAATTATCTAGGGATAATGAAACATATCCAATCGAGGATAATGGGGCGTGTGCTATCGAGGGGTAATATACATCCAATCGGTATTATCACTTGAGGAGGAGTGATCGGGTGGAGTGATCTCTAAATAAGAAAATTTATTTTTCAAGTTTACATTTCACCTACTCTAGCTAAGGATTGTTAGGATGACTGTTATTCCTCCATTAATAAAACTATTTCATTCATATTAACTCAGAATATCCTTCTTTTATTTATCATCAAAATAACACCTCATCTAATTTCACCCTATATTTTTCATTAAAAAAAATCTTTATTTTTAATATTATTATAACATTTATAAATCATCGAGTTAAATCCTGAAAATAACTTCTTATAAAAAAACATGATACAACTACATACAATCAATCCTATCCAAGACTCATACAACGAGAACTTCATGTATCAAACTGTTCTTTTTATTTTAGTTATTATAATATAAATACTTTAATTCTCATAGATATTACATTCTAACTGATATGAACCGTAACTACCTTTAGAAGCAAGAGAACTAATGCCATAAGTTAGAGCAGCGAAGTTGATCAAAAACAGAAGCTAGATCAAATAGAAATTTATCAAAATGAAAGATGAATCAAAGAGGTTGACTATATAGTCGGTCGTGTAGGAGATGAACACCCTTAAAGAGGAGTTCACGGTGAAATTAGCATGATGAACATCAGCACTTCGCAAACTCTCTTTCAAACAAGGGTGGAGCCAAGTTCATGGCTACTCGGGCTGTAGCCCGGGTAGCCAACGACGGCGAGAACGAAAATTACAAGGCAAAAAAGGGAAAAAATGAGAAAAATTAGGGATTAGCCTGGGGCGGCGACGTCGCCGTCAGCGGCTAGCTTAGAATGACGACGTTGGCAGAGCTGTATCTGTATTCAACGGTGCCTGAAGTGCATACTAAAAAGTGACTCTTTTACTACGATAAATAATGATAAAATTCAATTTACAAATAATATATATACTAAATACATAAATAAATAAAAAATAATATATTATTATAAACACTACTTGTCTAGCTATTTTAGAGGTAAAAATATTTATAAAATCTGAATAATCCAATTGTCGGACTATTTCTTTCTCAATCTATAGCATTGATAGTTCATTTAGTGTATCCTGTAACACTAAAACAATATGGTGGCTGCAGGTAGTAGCAAGACGACAAACAGTAACCACCATGCAATTAGGTTGTCGTTCTCACAAGCGACTGGGGTAGCGTGCAACAACCACCGCACCGTGTAATTAGGTCACACGAGCAAAGACCAACAACCACCAACCTGTGTTGCGTGAGATAGCCACTGCGAGAATCGACATGATTAGGTCGCACAAATGGTCGTTGTTGCACGATTAGGATACAATTGGTATCGCGTGTTGCAAGACGAAGAAGATGGTCAAAGAAGAAGACTAGGATTACCTCTTGTTCAGTGAATCCATGCATCAGTAGAAAAGAACGCTGGAGAAGAAATCACGTGCCAAGAAGAACAACACTAGAGAAGAAATTGCATTCAAAAAAGAGTCGTGCATCGATGCGTGCCTCGAAGCCGTGAGAATAGATTTAGCGGCCATTTAGGGTCCATGCCTCTTATTTTGTTTTAGGTATAATTAAAAAAAATGGGCCCTTCATTGGGCTGGCCATGAAGCGGTTGCCTCTTTGACCTTATAGAAGTTACGGCTCTGGACGTTGGCAATCTCTATGTCAACGCTTGTGACCCACATCTTGAGATCAGCCCAGGTAACCCAGGCTGGCTCCGCCATTGCTTTCAAAATTAAAATTTTAATATTAAATAACGAAATAAATTATTAATTTTTAAGCCCTTCTAAAATGTGAGCAGACGAGCGCCTTCTGGGCCTCACTTTATGTCCAGACCTAGTTGTATGCAATTGTAGCCGTAATTCGTAGCTTCTATAATTATGTTTCAGTTGAAATATTTTCAAAATAAAACTAGAATAAGATGGGATAAAAAAATACTTTTGGACAATTCTAATAAAAATGACATTTTTGTCCTACTACCTTTGAATTTTCGGTATGCATGAGCTAGGCCTAAATACTTGAACAAAGTCAGGATTTAGGTCTCATATTTCTATACAACTTAGCTTGAGGTAACGCTTCTAATTTCTGCGTCAGTGCTAGTCTCCTCTTTCATCCCTATGCGAATTAACACTCATGCGATCGCATGCAGGCACAACGATGGCCGATCGAGCAAGAACGCAAGGCTCATTCCAAACAAACTAATTTAGGGGGTGTTTGATTTAGGAGAATAGGAGTGGAGAATGAGAATAAGAATCATTGATTGTCATTGTTAATGTTTGGATTATAGGAATGAGAATACAAATAAGGAAATGAATCCTTGAAATTGGGTAATAATTTATTCTCATGTACCTCCCCTTCAATGAGTCATTATCCTATTTTCATCAATCAAAATATTTCCTTATTCCAAAAATACCCTTGACCTAAAATTAAAATGTTCTCCTTTAATATCAAATATCAAAATATATATATTTATTTTTTCTTTCATATCACTTCTTTCTCCTTGTTCTCTCTCATCATATTTTCTCTCTCATCATTTTATCACACATTTTCTCTCTCTTTAATCTCTCCTATCACACTCTCTTTCCTCTTTTTTTCTCATTACACTTTCTCTCTCATCATACTTTCTCTCTCCTCAATCTCTTCCATCGCATTCTCTTCCTTCTTTTTTTCTCAGCATACTTTCTCTCTCCTCAATCTCTCCCATCACACTCTCTTTTCTCTTTTTTTTTTTCTCAATACACTTTCTCTCTCCTCAATCGTGATTTACCCCCTCTGGATATCTGTGGGGCCGGACCCAGGGGTCGCTAAGGTGACGGTTCCACCTTTTGCAACACTCCCTCCTTTTTTTCCTGAACAAACTTTCTCTCTCATTATACTTTCTCTCTCATCATATTTTCTCTCTCCTCAATCTCTCTCATCACACTCACTGTTCTCTTTTTTTCTCATCACACTTTCTCTCTCATCATACTTTCTCTCATCAATCTCTCTCATCACACTCTCTCTCCTTATTTTTTTCTCATTATATTTTCTCTCTCTTCATCCTCTCCTCTCACATCATATTTTTCTCTCTCATATTCTCTCATCATGCTCTCTCCTATCACACTCTCTTTTCTCATTTTCTCTCATCATACTTTCTCTCTCTTAATTCTTTCTCATCATACTTTTTCTCTCATCATATTTTTTTCTCATATTCATCTTTCTCTCACATCTATTTTTTTCTCTTATTTTTCTTTAAGGGTAAAAAAGAAAATTTTGATTTATTCCGATAGAAAATATACAACTAACCAAACATTGCTTTTAAGAGTGATATCCATGCTCATACCCATTCTCATTCTCATTCCACAATACAATGATTCCCATTCGGATTCTTATTCCTAGAAAAGAACCAAACACCCCCTTAATTTTGAGAAGATTAGCTGGTCTATGGAGTACTGTATTGATAAGAGGCATTCTATGGGTTTATCAAACCACACTCAGCCAGAATATAGATATGACTTCCTTCCATCTAGTCTATGGAAGAGAGACCGTTGTTACCGAGGGAATTGGTGAGGAGTTCACTTGACGAAGTTTATACGATTAGAGTAAACCCTATCCGTAGCTCTTAGAGTTAGACCTAATTAGCGAGACTAGGGAGAAAGTTGTCGTTCAGATCACAGTCCATTGACAAAGAATGCGCCAAGGTTACAATCGGAGAGTCATCTTGTACGTCTTTCAAGTTGGTGACCTAGTATAAAAAAGAATCAAGTCTGTTAGAAATGCTAACAAACTGGAACCCTAATGGAGTGGGCTTTACAAGGTCATTCAGAAGCTATCTTCGAGAGTTTATTATCTACAAGATCCTGACAGGAAGGAGTTAAATCGACCATGAAGTGCTAATTACCTACAATCAAGTGTAAAGAGTATCCTTTTATGTGATCTCTGTGAAAACTAATAGATGAAGAAAAAAATAGAACAGAAAATAATTCTTTGATCTGTATTTACTACGGCGAATAGGCTTATTCATACAAGTTTTCCAAACAATAATAGAAAGATTAAATATGACATACAATTTATAAGCATAGTAATAAATATAATAGATTTGGAAGTAATATTTTGTTTTTTGATTCATCTTGATCTTGATTGTGATGAAGAAAATGAGCATTGCCAAGATCTCGAATAGGAAACTCTTAACGAAGAAGATGGAGTAAAATAGTAATACTGTTTGATCACTACCATTGATTAATATATCATCCACATAAATCAGAACAAATATTAAAAATTCCTCATTACATTTGTAGAATAGGGAAGAGTCGGTTTTTTGAGCTAGAAAATTCCTGAGTATGAAGCCAGGTAGATTGACGATAAAACCATGTACGAGGTGCTTGTCGAAGACCATATATAAATTTCTGAAGTTGACACACATGTGTTGGAAGTTACAGGTGGATGAATTCATGTGGTTGCTCTATATAAACAGTTTTTTCACGGTGTTCATGAAGGAAAGTATTGGAAACATCTAATTGTCGTATCGACCAATTGGAGATAACAGGTATAAATAGTAGCAATTTGATAGTTGTAATTTTGATGACTGAACTAAAAGTATCATTGAAGTCAATACCTGGTTGTTGATTAAAGTCTTTAGCAACAAGACGAGCTTTGTAACCTTCAATAGATTCATCTGCACGATACTTAATTCGGTAAACCCATTTAGAGTCCACAATATTCATAGATGGAGTTCGAGAAATTAAGCTCCAGATTGTATTGTGAAGAAAAGCATCAAATTCTGTAGTCATCGCAGCATGCCAATTTGGATCTTTGACTACCTATTTAAAGTTAGAAGGTTCAATAAAATTTGAAGAAGCAATAAGAACACATGGAAAATGATAACGAGTGGAAACTGGTTGACATCGTGCATAAATATCACTTAGAGGAAGCATTGGCCGAGGAGTATCATCATCAAAGCTCTTGGAAATGAGTGGTCAAATGGATGAAAATCATAACTAGAGAGTGGATCACCACTAGCCGCTGAGTCTACAGGAATTTGTGGAGATAGAGCAGGACCCAAGATATCATCCCCTCTATACTTTCAATATGTCCTGATGAATCAATACATGTGGATTCTAGTATATTGCTCTGTAATATTAGATATGTGCCTTGATTTTGAAGAAGGATTTGAGGTAGTAACTGCAAACGAAAAAAGAGATTCATCAAAAGTAACATGTCGAGAAATATATATCCGCCCGGTTGGTACCAATGATGCAAATTACTATAACCAAAGAAAACACATTGTAGAGAGCGAGGGTTTAACTTGTGTTTAAAATAAGGTCGTAGCCAATGATAACATGCGCAACCAAAGATACAAAAGAAAGAGTAATATGGAAGATGATTATAAAGTCTTTCCAAGTGACACTTATTTTGAAGTAATGGAGTGGGTAAACAATTGATAAGGTAAACTGCGATTTGGACAACATCATCCTAAAATTTAAGTGGAACTGAGGTATGATCAAGAAGAGCTAAGGCAGTTTCAACCACATGACGATGTTTTCTCTCGGCGAATCCATTTTGTTTAGGAGTGTGGGGGACAAGAGACTCGATGGAGGATGCTAGAGGAAGTAATATGACGATGAAGGACTTGATACTCTCCACCCCAATCAGAATGAAGGGAAAGTATTTTACGATCAAAATAATACTCGACATGCTTTTGAAAACGACAAAAAAATATCGAAGAGATAAAATTTTCTTTTCATAGGAAAAATTCAAGTGAACTTACTAAAGTTATCAATAAAAATAACATAATCAAGAAAACCCCTTATTAGAAAGAATATGAGCATAACAGTATACGTCAGAGTGAATAATTTCCAAAGGAAAGCTAGATTTACAATTAGAGGATGCAAAAAGTAATTTATGAGATTTTACATTCATACAAGCTTCATATAAATGAGATGATAATGCTAAAGAAGTTGGTAAACCAAAATGATTAATAATGTTCAGAACAAGACATAAAGACAGATGACCAAGACGTACATGCCAAGAGAAGTTATCTGTGTGTTCTCCAATAAAGATTTTAAGAGAGGTGGGTTGAATATGATAAAGACTATTTTTAGTGTCCCCTCAAAGTAGAATAGTTCTTGTCACGGGATCTTTCACAAGACAATGATGAGGATGAAATTCAAAAATATATTATTATCAAGAGCAAATTGACATACGGAAAGTAAATTTTTAGTGATAAAAGGAACATGAAGAGTATTGGGCATACAAAAAGTACGACCACATGAATGAAAGGATGTGTTTCCAATGTGAGAAATTTGCAAACCTGAATCATTGCCTATTTGTATCACGCCAGGTCCATGATAAGATGAAGCTTCTGTTAGAATATCATACTCCAGTGTGGCATGATGAGTCACTCCAGAATCTGGATGTTATCTTGGGATTTCAAGAACCGATGATGTTGCATTAGGAGGGATGGAGAGTGAGAATGCTCCAGAATGAAATGATTGAGAACTAAATTATCAAGTTGAGGGAGGGTGTCGATTTGATGATACAAGTCCTCCTTAAAAATTTGAATCATATCTTTTATATCAATTTTGAGCATAATGACTATAGTTGAAGCAAATCTGACAACGTCCTTAACCTCGACCTCGACCTCATCCTCGACTTCGACCTTGGCGTCTAACACCTCCAATATGATTTTGATGACCATGTTGAGGAGGAGACTGATTATGTTGATCAGGTTGTGGAGCTTTGTTAATTATGTGTGCCGATAAAAATAGAGAATCTGACATCCTTTGAGATTATATTTGTAGAAGCCTTTCATGAGAGGATAACATATCATGTAGAGTTTTGAGTGATACTTGATCCATGCGAGTCGCCACACTAGGAACAAAACTATCATATTGAGGACCCAAACCTGCAAGTACAAGCATTAATAGTTCTAGATCAAAGACCGGATGTCCAATTGCAACTAGGTTGTTAGTAATGGTCTTGACTGATTGCATATAGTCATTGATAGAGACATCTCCTCATTGCATAAACAATAATTGTAGATGAAGTTGGAGAACTCATCTTGAGAGTGGGATGCAAAAGAATAATCAGAGCTTCCCAAACCTGACGAGAGGTGTTGAGGCCAATGAGTATGAGAAGTATAAATAGACTCAATAATTGATGAGATTAACCAAGACAACACTAATTGATTCTTCTTAAATAGAATAGCATAGGATGAATCATCGTTTTGAGGTGGGGATGAAGTACCACCAACATGACCAAATAAGTCATGAACACAAAGTAAAGGAAGAAATTATAATTTCTAAAGTAAATAGTTATCATGGTTAAGCTTAATGGAAAAAGAAGGAACCATATGAAAAGGAAAAAATATATTTTGTGATGGCATAGGGATCCCAGTAGAACTGAAAGAAGACATGCTTTTTTTGCTCTTTTTTTCTTTTCGGTCTAACAAAGCGGAAAAGAAAAAAAACACGGTGAAGGAAAAAACATGAAGAGAAAAATAAAACGAATAAATAACAACTTTGTCTTGATACGATGATGTTGTTGAAGTTGTTGTCATCGATAGAAAAGAGTTGTTGATGAAAGGAGAAGAAAAGTTGTTGCTGCCGAAGTTGCCAAGGTTGTCGTACTGTAAACGATGATATCAAACCTGGATGTAGAAACTCCTGTAGTTGTTGTAACAAAAATTTAGAAGAGGAAAATTGGGAGGAAGAGAAAATGACTCTGATACCATGTGAAAACTGATAGATGAAGAAAAAAAATATAATAGAAAATAATTCTTTGATCTGTATTTATTAAAGACAATAGGTTTATTTATACAAGTTGTCCAAACAATAATGGAAATATTAAATATGATATATAATTTATAAGCATAACAAATAAATATAATAGATTTAGAAGTATTATTTTTGCTATTTGATTCATGTTGATCTTGATTGTGATACCAATCTTGATTTTGATATCAAATATAATAAATCTTAATGGATTAAAATCAATTTAAAAATATTTTTATTATTATCATTAATCTCGCCATAAAATTACCAGTAGTATTTGATACTCTGTACATATTTCCCTTCTGGATTAAATGAAAAAGCTTAAGCTCCTGCTCAAAGACTCCTATTGATTGCCCTCTTCAGAATCCAAAGATCGAATGTGTTGTTATGCATAAAGACAATCAGACCATAGCCGCTCATTCGATACAAAGATTATAGTCGCTCACTCGATACAAGTCATTCACTCGAAACATGTCGCTCACTAGACACAAAAATTATAGCCGCTTGCTCGGCACATGCCGCTCGCTCGACACATGCAGCTCACTCGGCATAAAGACCATAGCTGCTCACTCAGCAGAGGTCACTCTCTCCACACAAAGACCTACATGCTCACTCACTCGGCACAAGCCACTCTCGACACAAAGACCATGACCGCTCACTTGGCATAGGTTGTTCCCTTGGCACAGGCCGCTCACTCGGCACAAATCACTCGCTCGACATAAAGATTATGGTCACTCGCTAGCACAGGCTACTCACTCGGCTCAAAGACCATGGTCGCTCAAATTTCTTATATTTATCCATGAATTTGGATCAAAATTCATTAGATTAGACTCATTCTAATTCTTGTGAGTTTATGCAGTGTTTTGTAGTCTAAATATGTCCTTTGATTTTTTTACTATTTTTAAAAAATCAACGGTATTGATGACGGTGTTAGTGTATTGAGTGCTGAATAAAAGTTATGGCAAAAGGTGAATACGCTCGCCCCAGCGCCCCCGTCAACCCGTCCCAAGGCCAACACGGAGGAGGTAAATCACGGGCGGCTACTAGCCTTTGGAATAGTGACTAGCACATAAGGGAGGTATTTACCTCGACTTTACCGAGATTCGAACCCCAGACCTCATTGTGGAGTGTTCAATAAAAGTGAATGGAGAAAAGGTGGAAGAAGAAAGAGGTTCCATTGTGAATGAGACTTTAGTCCCACATTAGGAGTTTCATGGCAAGATAGTTGGTTTATATTGATTCACATGCATTGTGGATGTGAATAAATACATAGGAAGAGACTCTCTCTCACGCGTGGGTGCGCAGGGGATGCAAATCCAGAGTCCGGATTGCACTGAACCATGTTGACTCGTGTACGGGCATGACCTGCGCGCGTCGAATGCCGGACCGGTCGAGGAAAAATTTACCCAAGTGGAACAACTAACGTTTTGCCACATAAACCTTTTGCTACTGTGTAACGGCAGATGTTTCACTGCTCGACGATTAATGATCATTAATCGAGCATTAACGCTGTCGTTGATCTGAGCTCCTATAGAAGGAGGCTACGATCACATACAGAGAAAACACACAGAAAAAGCAGCATAAGCTCTCCACTAGTGTTCCCTCCTCCTCTGTCGTGCAACTCCTGCTCGGCGGAGTGCCCGTGATAGCAATCGGGTGCCCCTCAGTTCGTCGTGACCACCAGTGCTCGGTGAAGTTCACGGTCAACCATTGTATCCTAGGAAACAGACGACCCGAGTAAGCCTCGAAGCACTGCCGGAGGTGGGGGGAATATGTTTCAAGGAAACTGCGACTCTCGCAGGCCTCGGTCTGTTGCTCGCTCTGTTCTGCCGGTACCGCTCGGCGTCGAAGCCAGGCTGACCACTTGCTTGAGTTGTCTACTTCAACCGATCAGCCAGTCTGCGCTCGGCCTGTCTGCTTCGCCCGATTGGCCAGTCTACGCCCGACCTTTCTGCTTCGTCGATTGACGAGTCTTCGACTAACCTGTCTGTCGCCCGACCTGTCTACTTCAACCGGTCTGTCCGCGCATGGCCAGACTACTTCACCCGACCGACTTGTTTGCCTGTCAGCTCGCCCAACCTACCTCTCGCTAGGCCTCTCTGTCCGCTCGACGACTGAGTCCGATCTATCACTTTTCGGCACTTAGCAGAAACCAATCCCTGCTGGCAATCTGAGATTATCCGCTCAGGTCATCTCGATTGTAAGTTGAATATAGATTCTGATGGATCGAAAGCGCTAGAGGGGGGGGGGGTGAATAGCGCTCGTGGCTATTTCGTTTTTCGAAATCGTAAAAGCTTGTTCAAAAATAACGCAGCGGAAAGTAAATAAAGTGGACACGAAGGATTTACTTCGTTCGGAGCCTGTGACGACTCCTACTCGAAGGCCCGCGATCCTTGATCGCTTCCGATGGGCAACAACTATAATTCGTAAAAGCTATTACAAGCTAAGTACAATTTAAGCAGAAAATAATATTGTACCGACAATAAAAAGACTAAAACTGAAGCTCCGGGTTGTCGTTGCAACACTTCTGAGTCGAGACGTTAGCAGCTTGTCGCACGGAGAATGCTTAGAAGATTGTCTTTAAAGTTGCACCTCAACCCTCCTTTTATATGAGGTTCCGGGCGCCTGGGACCTTTCCGGGCGCCTGGAGTGTGACGTGGCCAGCCAACCAGGTTGCTCCACGTCGCGAAGTCGCGCAGGGGATAAAAGTTGGTCCCGGGCGCCCGGACCTGTTCCGGGCGCCTGGAACTCTGGGCGCCCGGATCCATTCCGGGCGCCCGGACCACCTTTTTCCAGCAGGTTCCTCTCCTGCAAAACAAGGTTAGTCCGAGCAAATACCCTGTAAGACAGTGTTAGAATCTGATAAAACATAGTAAAGAAGAACTGACAGTCTTCGGACTGTCCGAGTCTGACTTCGGATTCCCAACCGGAAACCCTAGGTCGACCCGACGCCTACTGTTCCCTCTACGGGGAACGCGTCCTCACCTACTCCCCTCAGGAGAGATTACCTGATGCTAGTCCGGTCCTCCAAACCGACTAGACTTTCCGCCTAGGGTTACCACCCCCTAGGACCTAGGGTTACCGCCCCCTAGGGTTTTTCTCCACCTAGGGTTACCACCCCCTAGGACCTAAGGTTGCCGCCCCTTAGGATTTTCCTCCACCTAGGGTTACCGCCCCCTAAGACCTAAGGTTGCCGCCCCTTAGGGTTTTCCTCCACCTAGGGTTACCGCCCCCTAGGATTTAAGGTTACCACCCCTTAGGGTTTTCCCTCACCTAGGGTTACCGCCCCCTAGGACCTAAGGTTACCACCCCTTAGGATTTTCCCTTTGACTAACCGCAGCTAGGACTTTCCTGAAACACTTATTCAACACGTTAGATCACCACAAACCTTAACTTTGAATCCTTTGCCATTATCAAAACTCAGGTTCGATCGTCGGATGCTTCCCGCACCAACAGATTCTGTGTAATTTTAAAAGTCAACTAAGTTCTCAAAATCTCCGACTACATATTGTTTTGTTTGTAAGAAGAGAGAAGAAATAAAAGATGTATATGTTAGTGCAGCGGGGACCGGCAAGAGGGGGGTGAATTGCTTGAAACTAAAAGTTACCCTCCTCATAGCTTTTCAACTCTAAAATAAAGCAACACTTAATAACAAAACAAAATAACAGAAAAGAAATGAAACTCAGCTATTTGACTTGGTTACAACCGATACGGTTGTTAATCCAAGGCGGTGGAAAGACGCACCAAAAGAGTCTCCTTCTCTAAAGGCGGAGAAGCCTTTTACACTTTGACAGCATAGTAGTTGCTAAGAGAATGAGAGTACAAGAGTTGTTTTTTCGTTCATTTTGTTGTTATTTAAAGCTGCCCGAGACCCTCCTTTATATAGGGGTTCTAGAACTTATCGGATGACCTGATCTTCGGGATCAAGTTTTGACTCGAGAGGGATCGGTCGACCGATCCCTAGGTTCGGTCGACCGATCCCCAGGTTCGGTCGACCGAACCTGCTGTACCTGCCCAGTCTTCCGTCTAGGTGCAGTCTCTGTGGATCAAGCTTGGATTCGGTCGATCGATCCTTATGTTCGGTCGACCGATCGGCCAACGGTCTCCAGCTGAGTTGACCTGATCAAATTGCTCGACTGAGTCTCTGGATAAACTTCGGTTCGGTCGACCGATCAGTAGGTTCGGTCGACCGATCACTTCACCACTGGCTTATGTGATGCTGACGTGTCACCAACAGCTGTGCTCTGATGCAAAGGGGTTTGGTCGATCGATCAGTGTGTTTGGTTGACCGAACCATTGACAAGTCAACTTCCAGTTGACTTGTTCTCGTTTGATTTCCTTGGGTGATTTCAGTCATCCGGAATAGGGCTCACCCGAACCCAGTTCCTAGCCTTCTTCTCGAGCAGTCTTCCGTCCCGACTTTACGCCCCTCGAATGTCGCGCACGTTCTTCACGCCCACTGGTGTACTCTTCCACAGCTCTCTCGTCCTTCGGACGCACCGAGCCCATCGACTCCCTTCCCATGCCGTCCTTCTCGCTAGCTGCGTCTTCCACTCGACTTCCTGCGCTCCTAAGTTCCTGCACACTTAGACACAGGGATCAGATAAACAGGACCTAACCTAAACTTGGTTGATCACATAAAAACTACCACGGGGTCCAACAATCTCCCCCTTTTTGATGTGCATCAACCCAAGTTCAGGTTAGAGTAAACACATAGTAATTTAAAGAAATTACTAAACTAACATTTAGAAATAAATTTGCAATTTAAAGTAATTGCAACAAAATTTAGTTAGTTAATTGTTTTAAAAAAATTTAAACTCCCCCTTTAACTGAACTTACACTTATTCTCTCCCTTTGATCACAGAAAAAACATGGTACAAAAAATATTGTCAAAGTCTTTTGAAAATTTCTAAGTTTAAAAAAAAATTTAACTAAGAAATTTTTTTTTTTTGGAGAATTTCTAAGGAAATGTAAAAAAAAACTTTTCAAAGCATTATTTAATTCTAATTTTAATGCTTTTATCAAAAAGTTAATTAAATATTTTATTTCGATATTTCGACTTCCAGGTCGTAGCGAGGCACTAGACCTTCTTGGTTATTAGAGCAACAACTACTTCCTTAGACAAAGCTTCATAAAGAAGTTTATTGTTTAATTTACTCGCTGTTAAGCTCTAAACTTATCTAGTTTTAATTTAGTAAAGATTTTGGAATTCAGTATAAATTCCTTCCTACTGGGTTACTCAAAAATTTAGGGGGTATATAGTTTCTTGGTATTTTCCTAAGTTGACCCTGATGCTTCCTTATGTACCAATTTAATTTTCCATATAACTTTATTTTTGAATGTGGAAAAACATTTTTAAAACATGCATCAATTTTCAATTTTTTAATTTCTAATTTTAAAACTTCATTTTCTGATTTCAAATATTCATTTTCCTTTTCTACTTTATCTAATTCTCTAGAAAGAGTTTTAATAAAACAAAAGGACTGTTTAGGGTTTAGGGCACGTACCTTACTTATCTCGTCTTGCGATGCTCCCCCTTCATCATAGCTTTCTTTTTCTTCTGTTGTTCCTTCCCCTTCATCTATACTCATTTCTGAGCTAGACGTTTTTTCTAGCTGATGGTTGGCCATCAGTGCTAGTCCCGAGAATTCTTCGACTTCGGATTCGGAGGACAATGAATCAACCCACGTGGCCTTTAGGTTGTGTTTGGGTCGAGCTGGCTTCTTACTCTTTTCTTTACTTTTGCGCTTCAGTTTTGGGCAGTCATCTTTGATATATCCTTTTTCGTTGAAATTGTAGCAACGAACCACCCTTTTCTTTTGCTGGAGCTTTTTTGACTGCGATCTAAATTTATTCGATTTAAAAAATTTATTAAAGCGTCTTACCAGTAGTGCTGCTTCGGATTCGTCGACCGAGGCTTCAGAGTCAGAACCGTTTATTCTTGCCTTTAAGGCAATGTTCTGACTAGTCTTCTCTATTCCATTGGGCTCTGCAACTCAAGATTCATGAAGTTCAAAAGTAGAAAACAAATGTTCTAGAGTACTTACCTCGAATTCCTTAGAGTTGTAGTACACATCTACTAAGGAGGCCCACTCGAGAGTTCTCGGGAAGACGTTGAACGCGTACCGGATCGAGTCCCGATTCGTTACTTCTTCTCCAAGATTGGTTAGTTGCGTGATCAGTTCTTTGATCCTTGCTTGGAGTTGCGCTACCTTCTCGCCTTGGTTCATCCGAAGTTTCGTAAGTTGAGTCCTGAGGATGTCGCGCGTCGCTAGCTTAGCTTCTGAGGTACCTTCGTGAAGCTCCAGGAATTTTTTCCAGAGGTCTTTCGCGGAGTCGTAGCTTCCGATTCGACTTACCTCTTGTGGTGGTAGCACGCTAAGCAGGTGGAATTCTGCCTTTCCGTTGGCGACAAAATCGGCTTGCTCTTTCTTACTCCACGTGTTTTCTTCTTTATCTTTCGGCGCTGCAAAACCATATTTCATTGTAATAAGAATGTCAAAATCCGTTTTAAAGAATACCTCCATTTTTCGCTTCCATGTAGCGAAATCTCCGTCGAACTTCGGGGGATGAATGTTCGCGCCGGCCATTGTTTTGATCTTTGTGCTTTAGACGGCGGTTAGTCCTTTTGAGGCTTTTGGGCTCTGATACCAGTTGTTAGTGCAACGGGGACCGGCAAGAGGGGAGGGGGGGGTGAATTGCCTGAAACTAAAAGTTACCCTCCTCAAAGCTTTTCAACTCTAAAATAAAGCAACACTTAATAACAAAACAAAATAACAGAAAAGAAATGAAACTCAACTATTTGACTTGGTTACAACTGAGACGGTTGTTAATCCAAGATGGTGGAAAGGTGCACTAAAAGAGTCTCATTCTCTAAAGGCTGAGAAGCCTTTTACACTTTGATAACACAGTAGTTGATAAGAAAATGAGAGTACAAGAATTGCTTTTTCGTTCGTTTTGTTGTTATTTAAAGCTGCCCGAGACCCTCCTTTATATAGGGGTTCTAGAGCTTATCGGATGACCTGATCTTCGGGATCAGGTTTTGACTCGAGAGGGATCGGTCGACCGATCCCCAGGTTCGGTCGACCGAACCTGCTGTACTTGCCTAGTCTTCCGTCCAGGTGCAGTCTCTGTGGATCGAGCTTGGATTCGGTCAACCGATCCTTATGTTCGGTCGACCGATCAACCAACGGTCTCCAGCTGAGTTGGCCCGATCAAATTGCTCGACTGAGTCTCTGGATAAACTTCGGTTCGGTCGATCGATCAGTAGGTTCGGTCGACCGATCACTTCACCACTGGCTGATGTGATGCTGACGTGTCACCAACAGCGGTGCTCTAATGCAAAGGGGTTCGGTCGACCGATCAGTGTGTTCGGTCGACCGAACCATTGACAGGTCAACTTCCAGTTAACTTGTTCTGGTTCGGCTTCCTTGGGTGATTTCGGCCATCCGAAATATGGCTCACCCGAACCCAGTTCCCAGCCTTCTCCTTGAGCAGTCTTCCATCCCGGCTTTACGTCTGTCACGCCCCGGGGGAGTCCCTGTCCGAAGAAAATTTCGGCAGCACCTCCCCTGTATGAGTGACAATCTGAAGCATTTCTACAGGCATAATATACATCAGTCACAGGCGGCTGGAATATACACACAACCACGCAGTTATATATATATATCATCAGCCCACACGGCTGGAACAAAACCAACACAACGAAAAATGACAGAAACCCAATACAAACCAAAGCACAAAAACTGCTAGCCGGCTAGGCTTACACAACCAACAACCAATACAAAATACCACATAACAACATCAACACTCCAAAAACAAAATCGGAGTACAGAGCTAAACAAACTGATACATAAACAAACAAAACATAAGTGAAACCAATAAGTCTTCTGATGTGACGTGGGGACCAGCAGACAGGATACTCCAAGCAACATCATAACAACCTGGTACCTGAAAAATATAGTGTCCACAGGGGTGAGTTCAACAACTCAGCAGATACCAGTTGACATGTATAGTAAGATATAACAGACAGTAATAACTATGGAGTACTGTCTCCTAGACAAAAGCTGGTAATGCATAACAGAAAGGGTTGAAGAGTTCAGTACTCACCAGGGCCACCTATCAGAATAATCAGGTCGTCAGACCGGAAGTGTCATAAATCCTGTATGCATGTCAAACATATGCATCCATCCAAATGCAGCATATAAGTGCAGCAAACACAAGCAGTAAATGCATAAATGCGTATGATGTCAATGATGCGTCCTGGTCACCCCTGACGCCAGTCAGTCATCTCACACACAACGGTGAGACCAAGTGGGTAGGGTTGTGACAACCGTGCACTCTACCATCACTACACCTGATGAGTGACTGATTGGACGGGATGCTGTCGGAGTACTCCTGTCCTCTGACCCCAAATCATAAATGGAGGAGCTCAATGCTCTCATCTCCCGGTACACGATGACGGGAAGGTATCTCTACCGGCTACCACGCTGAGTCACCTGACCAACGGAGCTAAACAGAGTCCACCGTCTGTCGGCTACCTCACTGCTACACTAAATGCCAGCGGAGCCAAATAGAGCGGAACTGTCTGTCGGCTACCATGCTGAGTCACTTGACCAACGGAGCCAAACAACAGAACCGTCACACACCTGCCTGATATACCACTAATCCATGAGTGGTGGTGTGTGCAGTACATGTAACTGGCGATGTGCTCAACCATAGTGGAGCCGACAATCGCGCAGCATGCAATCATGATGCATGACACTAAGCATAGCAATAAACTGATCAGCATAACCATATCCATAAATATAAAATGAGTATCATAATATCGATGGTCAAATACGAAGATCTAAAGTACACAGGTCAGATAGGATATCAAAAACCTAGGTCCTGAACACAACAAGCATGGTATGTCACTACCTCTCTGAGCATATATATATATATATAATCATGTGGGTATCAGCATAAAATGCATATCAGGTGAGCAAAACAAGCATGTAACAGATCAAGTAGTGACCAACCGAAATAAAAACGAACATAATCATTATTATAGGTTATAACCTACTAAACATATCAACATGACTTAATCAAAGATAAGTCTAGGTACCCGCCTCAAATAGCAGATCCAATCTAGTCAAATCCAACGTCAAGACACTCGTCTTGAATCAGAGTCCTGTAATACATCATACAGTTTAGCTAAAAACAAAATAGCTAAACAAAAATCCTAATCCGATTAGGAAACTATGTTTTAACTCCATTTAATTTAATTATCTTATCCTTTCCTAGTTCAAATCCTGAGCATGCTGCTACAAATGAGGAATTCTTCCATTCCTTACTTCACTACACCGCTGCTGCGGAAACCAGGTGTTGCTGGTGGGAATTTCTGTCGGAACCAAGAAAAAGATCCCACAGAACAAAACCTTGCCTCACAGACCTAATCAAGTTGCTGTCCACCAACCGGATCAAGAAGAAGAGGTCAGAATTCAACAAAACAACCTATCACCAACTAATATCCAGCAACAACTAGGCACCTTACCTCTTTTCCTCTAATCCCGTGACCTCCATCCATAGCACAACAAAGAAGATGCAAGATCTGATCAGGAGGAAAAGGAATGGAGTGGTCTGACACTCCCCCCTAATCCAAACAAGAAGGATTAACACAGTAATCTAGTGAAATCCATAAACCAACTAGGGAATCCGGAAATAAATCAAGAGGGAAGAAAGGTTTCGGTTGCTCACCCTCGAAACCCTAAGGCATCTTCACGTCGGCGTCGGCTATGGCGTGAGCTCGACTAAGGGGGAGAGGAAAGAATTGGGACAGAGGCTCTAGGGCAAAGGGGAAGTGAAGTAGTGGAGATCGAGCGTCGCCGACTGTGGGCGACAACAGCGGCGCTAGGCGGCGGCGTCAGGATCGCTCCGCGAGGGGCGGCTATCAGCAGAGTAGAGTGGAGAAGAGTGGTTAGGGCACTCGCGAGGATGAAGAAGAGGGCGTGCGGGTTCGGCGAGGAAGGAAAATGGAGAATTAAAAGAAAAATAAAGAAATAAGAAATAAATAAATAAACATTTCCTCGCTTAAATAGGGTAGCCTAAACAGGCTTTCCTCGGGCCCCATTTTTATCCCCGTAAACTCATCCATATGGTCTCCGAAAAATTCCAGAAAAATTTCTAAAAATTCCGAAAAATTCCCTTATTATTATTCGTCATTTTTCGATATTTTACAATGTCCCTCAAATGCCGCGCACATTCTTCACGCCCACCGGTGTACTCTTGTAACGCCCCGCCCCTTCCTGCTTAAGCTGACGGGGGTTACTTATCTTTTCTTCTTAAAACAGCGGAAGTCTTATCTATAGTATAATTTTTTTAAAAAACTTTTTCTTTACTTTTCAAATCATCATCACTAACTACCTATCATATGAGTCACATAACATGCTTAACATAAATTCAAACCATAATACCAAAAAGCATGATGAAATGTCATGGGGTCATAAAAGCACAACATAAACATAATTCTTATTAACTAGAAGCAGGTCTTTCTCTTTAGCCGAGTCACTACTACACACGTCCTTCTTGCCCCCTCCTGCTGCTCCCTTAGTGCATCCATTCTTTGCCCTTATCTGTGGTACAAGGAAAGTAAGCTGTGAGCACACAAGGCTCAGTAAGATCCTTTCCTACTCACAAAAAAAACGTATAGCATAACTAAATCTCCAAGGCATAAAGCATAAAGACAACTCATCATATCATGTATAGAAGCATCATATCATAACATAATTGTAAGGTATCATGGCCTATCATAGCATGCGTCCTAGCATAACATAACATAGTCATAAGCATTATAGCATATCATGATATAATCATAGTGTACATCCTAGCATATCATAATCATGATCATGGCATATCATAACATAATTATAAAGTTCATCCTAACATAACATAACATAATCATAAGCATTATAGCATATCATGATATAATCATAAAGTACATCCTAGCATATCATAATCATAATCATGGCATATCATAACATAATCATAAAGTTAATCCTACATAACATAACATAATCATAAGCATCATGATATATCGTAACATAATCATAAAGTGTTATGCGAGATGACTTTCAAAAACATGATTCATGCAATAATATATGCAACATGTCTTTTGAAAACTTATACATACATACTTAAACATAAACATAACATGATTAGGGCTCCGGCTTGTACCACATACATAAATGCGCGCGTCCTGTGTAGGTCCAAGGTAGCAAGTCTTGAACCCTACAAGGCATACATACTAGGCCCGTTTCTTAGTCCATCGACCTAGGGGCACTTAGGAGCTCATCCCTAATGAGGCTCGTTTCTTAGTCCATCGACCCTGGGGCGCTTATGGAGCCCACCCTTGGTACAAGCCATATAAAGTAAAGTAACATGTCATACATATCATGGTTCTTAATATTTCATGCACATCATATTTCTTATCATATCATACCATACAGAATTTGGGCACACAGCTCATCATAATTGTTAGAATGTATACTAAAAGCCTAGCTTTTGGTATAAAACATTTATCTAGAAATAAGAATCACATTGGTCAGATGTCTACATTTATGATAAGTGTAATTATTCAATTAGTTTATATTGTAGATAACATGGTGTGTGGTGTCACACACAGAGGATCATGTTATCAGTACCTTATAAATTATAAAGAGTAGCTCACGACCATGATGGAAAGGAACAAACCATTGGAAGGTTGTAGTGTAATTAGGTATTAGTTTATCTTAACTATATCATTACACTAGTACACTTAGAGTGTATTGAGTAGGACCATTAGAGGTCGTTTCTTTTATACTGACTTTATAAAGGAACAAAGACCTCAGTTATTATGGAAGTGTGTGCTCTTAATCCTAATATAATAACAAGCACATATATTTGATATTTATTTCTTTAATTTATCAATGGGTGAGATTTAGTTCGATGAATCAATAAGCCCGATAGGTTGGGAAATGATATCACTTATAGTGTGTGTTGTTGATTATAGAAGGAAACTGTATCCTAGTAATCTAGGTTGAGAATGTCCCCAAGAGGAGCTCATAAGGATTGTCATGTTAAACCCTGCAGGTGGACTTAGTCCGACATGACAATGAAGTTGAGTGGTACTACTCTTGGAGCTAGATATTAATTAAGTGAGTTGTCAGTAACTTACTTAATTAGTGGACATTTGTTATCTTAAACACAGGGAGACTAACACACTCATAATAAGAAGGAGCCCAAAAATGTAATTTGGGATTGGTGCGGTAGTTCAATAATAGTTCTCTAGTGGAATGAATTATTATTGATAAAATTAAGTTGTGTGTTCGGGGCGAACACGGGATGCTTAATTTTATCGGGAGACCAAAACCAATTCCTCCTCTTGGTCCCTATCGTAGCCTCTTATTTATAGAGTACTATACCCACCTATACCCACCTTCATACCCATGAGAAAGGGGTCGGCCAAGCTAGCTTGTGGTTCAAGCTAGGGCCGACCAAGCCTTGGTTCATGGGTGGCCGACCCTAGCTTGAACCCAAGCTTAGGTGGCCGGCCCCCATTAAATTAAAAAGAATTTTAATTTTAATTTTTATTATGTTTAAGATATAATTTATTACAGAGAATTAAAATTAAAATATCTCTCTTTAAAAAGATCTACAAAAAGATTAAAAGAAAGAGATTAGATCTCTTTCCTTATTTGTAGATTGGAAAGATATTTTATTTTTTCTCTCTGAAAAATTATTCACATGTTGAAAATTAAAATTATAGAAATTTCTTTTTATCAACCATGAAGGGATTTTAAAAGGAAATTTTATTTTTTTAAATTTCCAAAGACAAAAAAAGGAAGTTTTAATTGTTGATTAAAATTATCCTATTTGCTCTACATGAGGTGGCCGGCCACATACAATTAATTAGGAAAATTTATTTAATTTTTTCTTAATTAATTGTTGTCAAGGAAAGTTAAGGAAATTTTATTATAGATAAATTTCCTTATTTGCCAAAGCCAAGGAATATAAAAGAAGGGGTAGGGGTGCCTTCATGGTGAACAATCTCTATTATTTCTCTCCCTCTTTTGTTCCTTGGTGTGGCCGGCCATCATCATCCTCTCCCTCTCTTCCTCTTGTGGTGGCCGAACCTCTCTCTCCCCTTGGAGCTCTTGTGGTGGCCGGATACTACTTGGAGAAGAAGAAGAAGGAGGAGAGAAAGCTAGCATCTCTTGGAGCTTGGTTGGTGTTTTAATTTTCTTCCTTGGTGAAGCTTCCTTATTGTGGCCGAACCTAGCTTGGAGGAGAAGAAGGTGGTTGGTGGTTTTCTCATCTCAGAAGATCGTTGCTCACACAACGTCCGAGGTTAGAAGAGGAATACGGTAGAAGATCAAGAGGTCTTTCTAGAAGGTATAACTAGTAATTTCTCTTTCCGCATCATGCTAGTTATTTATGGAAATAATAACAAATACAAGAGGCTTACGTTCTAGTATTTTGAATATGTTTTTCGAAGTTGTGTTCTTTTGTTTTGTTTTTTTTTCCTTTGTGATTTGATTGTTCTTTTCGGTTAACCTAAAGTTATTTTAGGAAATTAAATATTAGATTTCTATAAAAGGTTTTGTCTAGTCGGTGGTGGTTGCTCCCATATCCAAGAAGGCCATGTGCCTCGCCACGTCAGTACTGGGAACCAATTATGGAAATTAATATTTAATGAAATTAATAACTTAAGGTAATTTGGGTCGAACGTGTTAAGTTCCGCAGGAGATCCAAGTCAAAACCTAAAAGAACATATAGATTAAGTTTTGGATCAAACGTGTTAAGTTCCACAGGCGATCCAAAATTTAATTTAAAAGAACACATGGTAGCTAGGAAAAGGTTCAGACCTTTGTACAAAATTTTTGTACAGTGGAACCTGTAGATTTTCCGAGTAGCAACCAACAATAATGGCATGTAAAATTTGGGCACACAGCACATCATAAATACATGCATAGTTTGGGCACACAGCTCATCATAAATAGCATGCATAATTTGGGCACACAGCTCATCATAAATAGCATGCATAATTTGGGCACACAGCTCATCATCATAACACACAACATAGCATAAGGGTTACCATCATACATAGATCATAAGTGTACATAATTAAACATAGAAGCATAACAAGCTCTTACCACATTATAAACATTTCATGTGAGATACATGGGAAATCATATTTAGATTTCTAACCCTAATGCCATATAGTAGCCGAAAGCTATAGTTGTGACTTAGGTTAAAAATCAACATACAAGCATGTGAACCCTAATCCAATATCATATCATATACCATAAGAAAACATCATGAACATGTTTAGGTTAGGTTCTAGGTTTCCTAGGCTTACAACTTATCATGGCCGAATCTTATCAAGCATTACATTGGGTTAAAAATCAACATTCAAGCATGTGAACCCTAAACCAATTTCATAGCAAATATTTCAAGGAACATCATGAGCATAAATGAGTTAGGTTCCAAATTTCCTAAGCCTTTAAACTTGTTGTGGCCGAAACCCTTAAGGCTTGGAACTAGGTTTCAAGTGTCATAAAAGCATGGAAACCCTAGACCAATATCATAGCATTTATTACAAGGAACAACATAAGCATAACTAGGTTGGATTCCAAATTTCCTAGGCCTTTAAACTTGTTGTGGCCGAAACCCTTAAGGCTTGGAACTAGGTTTCAAGTGTCATAAAAGCATGGAAACCCTATACCAATATCATAGCAATTATTACAAGGAACAACATAAGCATAATTAAGTTGGGTTCCAAGTTTCCTAGGCCTTTAAACTTGTTGTGGCCGAAACCCTTAAAGCTTGGAAATAGGTTTCAAGTGTCATAAAAGCATGGAATCCCTAACCAAATTTCATAGCAATTATTACAAGGAACCACATGAGCATAATTTAGGTTAGGTTCCAAGTTTCCTAGGCCCTTAAACTTGTTGTGGCCGAAACATTAAGGCTTGGGAACTAGGTTACAAGTGTCATGAAAGCATGGAAATCCTAAACAAATTTCATAGAAATCATTACAAGGAACAACATAAGCATAATTAGGTTAGGTTCCAAGTTTCCTAGGCCCTTAAACTTGTTGTGGCAGAATGTTCATGGGAATGAAGACAAGTTCTAACCACAGTACAACATGAGCATGTCATATTAATTTTCATGTCTTGTCTTAAGGAGGATCATGGCATGATTAGTTTAGGTTTAATAATTTTCTAGGCCCCTAATCCTATCATGGCCGAATACTTAGGAGCATGGTATAAAGTTCAATCATCATATAGACATGAGCAAATCATGCTAACAACTTTCTCATCATGAAATACATATCATAAAACAAAAAGGAGCATGCTTGGTTTGAGTCTCAACTTACCTATTTCCTTTATTCATGTTTGGACGAGAGTCTTGGGATATGATTCTAAGTTCTAACCAAAAATTCTAGTATATGAACTTTAGATAAATCCCTACCATAAGATACATATTACAAGAAGCATATTGAGCATGTCAAAATTTAGGTCTTTACATTTCCTAGGTCCTTCTTTTTAGTCTTGTCTTGGCCGAAAATTCCATGAAGGTATCCTAGGTTTTTAGGCAACCAAAACTCATAGAAAACACACAAGCTATTGTACCACAGGTGAGGGAAACTTACATCCTTTCGCTTGTGGTTTTTCTTAAGGAAGAAGGTGTCCTAAGTTCCAAGGAAGGAGAAAGCTTCTTCTTCTTGTACCTCTTTTTGCTTCTCTTGCTTGTAAGGGATGGATCTTGAAGGCTTCTTCTCATAATTTAGTTTTCTTGGAGAGAAACTTAGCTTAGCTTTTGGAATAAGGAGAGGGAAGGGCTCTTGGTTTCGGTGAGGAATGAAAAAGAAGAAGGAAGGAGGAAGAAAAGATTTAATCTCTTGTTTTTCTTCTCCCAATCTATTTATTCCTTTGCCAATGAAACATGTCTTTATTCATTCCCTCAACTCCTCTTTTCCCCCACTCCTTTAATTCCCACGAAAAATAGAGAGAGGGAGGGAGGTAGGCAATTTACCTTTTTCTTGTTTCTTCTCTTAACCAAGAGGAAGAGGAGGTAAGCCACTTGGTTTTCTCTTGCTTAGTTTTCTTTTATTTTCTTCTCATCTTTAACTAAATTTTCATTCCTTTCTATCCAAATATTATTCATCATTCTAGTGGTTATCATACATCAATTTATCTCCATTATTTGTGGGAGGTTCAAGATTCAATTCTTGACCTCACCTCTTCTTATTCTATTTTGGTTTCTATTTTCTTTTTTCTCTTATTCTTTTTATTTCTATGCTCTAAAGAAAATAATACCCATATACTTATCCTATAATTTCGTGGGTGTTACAACTCTTCCGCAGCTCTCTCGTCCTTCAGACGCACCGAGCCCGTTGGCTCCCTTCCCGTGCCGTCCTTCTCGCTAGCTGCGTCTTCCACTCGACTTCCTGTACTTCTAAGTTCCTGCACACTTAGACACAGGGATCAGATAAATAGGACTTAACCTAAACTTGATTGATCACATCAAAACTACTATGAGGTCATATATATATATATATATATATATATATATATATATATATATATATATATATATATATATATATATATATATATATATATATAAAAGAGAAAAAATGAAAAATAAGAGGGAAAAACAGAGTCACTGGCTGACGAAGGAGAGGTAAAATACAAATTAGGTGCATTCTTGGGGGAAAATGAAATTTAGGTGCATTTTTTGAGAATTACATTTTGAAGTGTGCCCTTTAGCATTTAATTTTTTTCCCCCATTATATCTTACATTGTTTTTTTTTTAAATTATAGATACGATAAATAATGTTAACGGGATAAATAAATCAAAATATTGACTATCAAAATTTGTGTATCATATTTATTAATAATTTTTTTATTAATATTATTAATAAATAAATTTATAAGATTAAATTTATTAATCAATTAAATAAGTTTTAAAATATAGAAATTTTAAATTTGAATTAAGAACTTTATAACAGTTAGACCAATTAAGTCCTTAAACCAATCTCGAATTCGTAAAAAAAACAAATGAAGATAAATTTAAACAATCGTTTTAATGATTTAATTTATTTAAAATTCGATTTAATCCAAGTTAGTTATTTTATCATACAAGTGGACGATCATTATGATCCTAAATATTAAAATAATCATTTAACACTAAAAACAATGGCAACGTTCTCCGTTTTATCGAAGCGATGATGAAAAAGATCGGATTCAATTTAGAGGATGGTCCTTTATATGTTTTGATGGGGATAAATGATCCCTACCTATTTTACAAGTAGAAGTCATCTATTCCATCAATACATACAAAGAAATCATCTTCTGGACCGTAAAATGTGATCTAGAAAATCTCTTCTGATAATGAAAACTGCTATATGTGGCTACGTGAGCCGTGAGGTATTGGGAGAAATTCGAATTTATCATGAAGAAAAATATATATTATGATTACTTTTAATAATTTTTATTACCATCTTTCTTAATAGAAAGTAGGATTTGGGAGATGACAATTAACTTAAGTAGCTGGTACAATCTTATAATAGTTACTAACTAATTACTATAACTATTTTAAAGTAATTTAAATCAACTTAAAGTGATTTTAATAAAATTCAAATAATTTTAATTAAGTTGGTAAAAAAATATTTTGATATAATAGTAATTATAATAATTTTGATTAAAGGAAAATAGTTATAATAACATTGACATAAAAAAAACATTTTCAGTACAAAATATATGATGGAGTGTTCTTTGATTATTTTTTTGTTAAATATTTTTTTTATGATTTATATAATTTATAATATCCTTTAATCCTATCTGTGTGCAAATCAAATTTGATTGTTATAAATTATAAAGGTTCATTTTTGAAGTTTTAATAAAATTCAAAGGAAACTGGGAAAAAAAAGTTTTCTTTCTACGGTTCTTTGTTCACATACTGGCAACCAATAGTATAGGCAAGGGGATGGATGATATTGCTTTGTTGATTTATCAACATTGGCAATTTGGCATGAAGGACAAAGCCACGAGTTTCACTAAATAAAGATTCACAGGCATCCCTTATTGGTTAAAGAGAACTACATAACCAAATGAAAGCCTGCGTGTTTGAACGTAAGCTCTATATTTTGTGTACACAAAGCATGAATCAATTAATGAAGATCAATAGGAAATTCAAGAAAGGGAAATTCAATTGTAGCAAGAAGGTGGAAATTCAAGAACATAAATTGTGATGAGTTTTGGTAACAGTTTATTGTGTCTAAAATCAAATGGAAAACAAACTCTTTCCTTCCTGTCCAATCCTGAAATTTTTCTTTGCAGTGCCTTTGCCGTTCAGCTCCAATTTCAATTCATTTCATTTCATTTCATTTCACCGGGCGATCAGCTACTGAAAGTTTCCGTGCAGCTCCAATTTCATTTCATTGGGCGAGCAGCTCCTGCACTAGGGCTTCCATGTTTACAAAGGAAGTTCCACCTTCTTCACTTGCCTTCTTAGCCGCCGCCATCATCTCCTCCGCCTTCGCCCTCACTCTCCTTCCTTCTTCGCTCTCCCCCATTAACGCCCTCACTCCCCTCTCCAACTCCTCCGCCTTCACAAAGTTGCCCTTCACCCTCTCCACCTTCAACTGCAGCGCCACCCCCATCTCCTCCGCCATCACCACCGCGTTCGAATGCTGCTCCGCGTGCAGCGGCCACCCCAGCAGGGGGACCCCGTACTGCAGGCTCTCCAGGCATGAGTTCCACCCGCAGTTCGTCACGAATCCTCCCACGGCCGGGTGAGCTAGTATCTCCGCTTGCGGCACCCACGACGGCCATACCATCCCTCTCGCATTCGTCCGCTCCAGAAATCCCTCCGGCAGCACATACACCGGATTCCCGAACGCATCCTCCGACTCCACCCGGAGCGCCCACAAGAACCGGGACCCACTACGCTCCAGCCCCGCCGCTATCTCCCACACCTGCACCACGTTGAAGCAGCCTCTGCTTCCGAAGCAGAGGAACACCACCGAGCGTGCCGGCTTCCCGTCGAGCCACATGACGCACTCGTGCTGCCGATTTTTCTCGCCCTCCTCGCGCGCGATCAGCGGACCGACGGGGTACACCGGCGGGGTCCGACGGCCTGGCGCGCAGAGACCCTCCTCCAGCGTCTGCAGCGTCGCCGGCTCAAGATCCGTGAAGGTGTTGATCACGATGCCTTTAAGCTCGGAGTAGCGCTGGCCATGGTGGAGGAAACAAGTGTACCTCCCGCTCTTCTTCCTCATGAAGGGCGACGGCATCGAGATCGGCGGGATAGGGCACACGCCCGGTACCCTCACCTCTTCTTCCATCTCCTCGAACTCCGCGGGGAACTTCTCCTCGAGGGTTGGGAGATAGAGCATAAGGGCGAGGAAGGCGGCATTGGAGGCGAAGTAGACATAGCAAGGGACGCCGAGATCGGCCGCGACGTCGATCGCACCGGTGGCATAGAAGTCGACGATTAAAGCTGCCAAAGGGGCGTCGCCGGAGCGCAAGAAATATTGGAGCACGGATTTGATTTGGTGTTTTTGCTTCTCCATGCAAGCGGAGATGAAATCCTCGGGTCCGTCGAAGTTCTTGGGCAGATCGACGGGCTTGAGATTGCAGAAGTCTATGTCGAGGCCGGAGGCGGCGACGGTGGCGACACAGTCTTCAACGGGGAAGACAGGGACAGGGGCGATGAGTATGGTGACGGAGAAGTGGTAGCGGCGGAGGAGTTTGGCCAACTCGAGCATGGACAAGACGTGGCCGGCGGAGGGGATTGGGAGGAGCACCACTTTGCCTTTCGCCATTTTCGTTGTAGAACCGAGGAGAAGGAACATTCGATTGCAAATCAGGGTTTCCTCAATTTAATACAAGATCGAGGAGATTCAACTGATTTATTTATTTATTTATTACAAAAATCTTTAATTTATTCGATAAAATTTCTAATTAATCTTTTCCTAAAATTTAATTTAATAAAAATTTAATTATCCTTCAATATTTCTTCACTTCTATATATCTGATGTAAATGAAATTATTATTTACACAGAACAATAACATTTCATGACTGCTCATTAATGATTTTTATTTTTGACATTCTCTAAAATTATGCCGCACTCAATTTTCATGATTCTTATTTTTTCGTATATATATATATATATCATAGTTGATCTCATTTACTAGTATTTGTTGTAGGTATGTATTCAAATTCTCTACTTTCAAATTCTTTATTATCATCATTGAGAGGGCACTTGGTATATATTTGACAATGAGAATGATAATAAGTTTTGATTGAAAGGTTAATGATAATAGACATTATTACTAGATTGATGGTGCTTTGTATAGATATTGGAATTAATATTATTCTCATTAATGTTGCTTAATTTGACTTAAATTATAGAATGAGAAATGACCAAAATTCTCATTTTATCCTTATAAGTAAAATACAAAAATAATCACACAAAGTCATGAACTGAACAATTTTATTAAAAAAATGCAATAGGATGACAACAACTTTTTCAATGGTCTTGCATAATTAAAACATCTATCATAATATCAAAAATGATAGAAGTAAAAAAATATTCATCAAATCCAACGACATCACCAACATACTATTCCAAGCAACTGAGTATAAACTCTTCAACTTCAGAGGGATCCGAACTGAACAATAGCTTAACCTTCAGAGGATCTTCACAAATTACTTGAGCAGCCTTGTACTTGTTCTTACCAACGAAACCATACTTATCTAACATCTCAAGAACTTGTGGCATTTTTGAGGATTTACCTTGAACCTAAGATGACATTGACTCAAATTGTGAGCTAACAGTTTACATAAATCCCTCAACCTGAGCACTGAGTAACTTGAAATCAGAATCGACATTTTGCACAGCTAAAGTCTTTGCCCTCTTCGAAACTTTTTGAACTCTGTCAACGGATGATTTCTTTTTCTCCTTAGAGTGAGATGCCCTTGATGTAATAGAAGGTTGTTGATTTGGCATCGAATCAACTTCAACTCCTTTTTCAGCAAGTGATTTGTCATCCGATATGGTCAACCCAGCATCCACATCAGTGATGTTTTGTGCAGCCATCATAGGATCTTCCGCGACAAGGCCTGTTGCTCTGTCTTTGCCATATATCATCTCTAACTCTGAAAAATAAGAGAATGATACATTATAGAGACTTTTAGCATCATTGTTATTCTGTCCAAAAAAAAAAAAACAAAACATAACAATCAATTTAACAAAGTTTGATAACATGCAATTTGAAAAAAAAAAACAAATAATGACTAATACACATACCTTAATCCATTCAAGATACCATGTTTCTTCACAAGCTATCTTCTTTTCGACATCATTCCAAGTACAATCATTTTTTCTGCACATTTCATTGATAGCATGGAATTTCCTCTTTAAGGTTTTGATCCTAGATTCAATGTGACTGACAGATTTTGTGAAAGTTGGCAGCTTTTGGATCATAATCTTTCTTATCTCGACCATATAGTTGTTCTTGAACCCTTCGTCTGTTTTCCAAAGAGGATCGGTTGTCATATCTTGCAAACATCTTATTAATATCCAACTCTCCTCTTCCGTCAAAAAAACTTTATTTTTACCTCTTCCTCGTGCTACATTCTTCCCCACAAATTCCTCAGGATTACTCTCCATCCTACTATCTTAGTCATATCAGAGTCACATAAAATATAATATAAAGAGGAAAGAATATTACATAATATGACATATAATATAACAATGAAATTACAAGAATATCAAATTTGGTTGAAAGAATGTTAATGCCACATAAAAGTTTTTTTTATAGGCAACAAATCAAATGGAACAAGCATCAAAATAAGGAGTACACATAAAAGTTTTCACAAAGTTGCATAGACAACAGAACAAACATCACAACAATGAAAGTCATTCTATATCAATTACTTCATTTTCCCAATTGTTAAACATTTGTTGTGCTAAATTATTCCTAAATGCAGTCCATTGATCAGTTGGGGCAATTATACATATGTATTCCGTTTCAGTCCCGCGATCACTATCATCTTCTTCACTTTGTTCATCTTCATCAAGAATACACTCCTGAGGATCATGACTCATGAATTTACGGATCAAGTTATGAAGCAAACAACAAGCAATGATAATACGAACTTGGGTTTGCATTTGAAAAAATATAATGAAGGGAAAGCTAAAATTTACCAACGACCCTTCAACAATCCAAAACACCTCTCAATAACATTCCTAGTTCTAGAGTGCTTCATGTTAAAATATTCTTCAGCTGTCTCTGAACGACGACCTTCCCATTCATTGAGGTGATACCTATGCCCTCGATAAGGTGCCAGAAATCCATCTAAGTTGCAATATCCAGTATCGACCAAATAATAACAGCCTAAACCAAGGACACTAGTTAAGAAATGCAAGTATTCCAAAAATTTGAAACTCTATCATAATTCTAACTTTAAATAAAAAGTATTTGTTATTTATCTTGGGGGACTTTAAGACCAGATGATCTACTGATGGCATCACGAAGTACCTGACCATCATGGGCAGAACCTGTTGGTGCAGCGGGGACCGGCAAGAGGGGGGTGAATTGCCTGCAGACAAAAATTATACCCTCCTCAAAGCTTTCCAACTCTTAAAATAAAGCAACAATATAAAATCAACTACAGAAATAAAAGGAGACAGAAATTAACCTGGTTACAACCAAGAGGGTTATTAATCCAGGGCAGTAAGAAAAGCGCAGTAAGAAAAACTCCTTCTCAGAAGGCGGAGAAGCCTTTTACACTTTAACAGTACAGTAGTTGCTTAAACAGAGATTACTAGAGTTGCTATTTCGTTCGTGATCGTTGTATCTCAATAGCTACCCGAGACCCCCTTTATATAGGGGTTCTAGAGCCTATCTATTAACCTGATCTTCGGGATCATGTTTGACTCGAGAGGGATTGGTCGACCGATCCCCAGGTTTGGTCGACCGAATCTGCTGTACCTACCCATCTTTCCATCCAAGTGCAGTCTCTGTGGATCGAGCTCAGGTTCGATCGACCGATCATTGTGTTCGGTCGACCGATCGGCCAACGGTTTTCCTCTGCGCTGGCCCGATCAAAACGCTCGACTGAGTCTCTAGATAAACGTTGGTTCGGTCGACCGATCAAGAGGTTTGGTCGACCGATCAGTCCCCCAACGGCTGGCTTGCTGACGTGGCTTCTGACGTGTCACCAGCGGTTGGTCTTCTGAGGATTGGGGTTCGGTCGACCGATCATGGGGTTCGGTCGACCGAACCATTGACAAGTCAACTCCAGTTGACTTGCTCCGGTTCGGCTCCTTGTGTGATTGCGGCCATCCGGAATAGGGCACACCCGAATCCAGTTCCCGGCCTTCTCCTCGAGCAGGCTTCCGTTCGGCTTCTCGTCCCTCGAATGCCGTGCACGTTCTTCTCGCTCCACCGGAGTACTCTTCCGCAGCTCTCTCGTCCTTCGGACGCACCGAGCCCGTCGGCTCCCTTCCCGTGCCGTCCTTCTCGCTAGCTGCGTCTTCCGCTCGACTTCCTGTGCTCCTAAGTTCCTGCACACTCAGACACAGGGGTCAGACAAAACGCAGGACCTAACCAACTTGGTTGATCACATCAAAACTACCACGGGGTCCAACAATCTCCCCCTTTTTGATGTGCATCAACCCAAGTTCAAGTTAGGATTAAAAATAGACCAACATAATTTTAAGAAAATTACTAAACTAACAGGTATAGCATAAATTTACAATTAATAAAATTTCAACACAGTTTAGAGAAGAAACAGATTAAAATTTTAAAATTTTTCCTAACTCCCCTTAAACTTGTACTTATCTTTATTCTCCCCCTTTGATCACAGCAAAAATGGGGGCAAACAAGTTACAGAAGTTGAATTAGGTTTAACTTTAAAAAAAATTCTAAGTGTTAAAAAAAAATTATAAGTTAAGATGAATTTTTCAGAATTTTCAAAGGAAAATTTCTAAGTTAAAATTTCAAGAAACAATTTTTCTAGAAAAAAATTTAAAGAGTTCCTAAGGATATGTTTAAAAACTTTTCAAAGCATTGTTTAATTCTAATATTAATGCTTTTATTAGAAGGTTAATTAAACATTTTTATTTCGATATTTCGGCTTCCAGGTCGTGGCGAGGCACTAGGCCTTCTTGGTTATTGGAGCAACAACCACTTCCTTAGACAAAGCTTCCATAAAGAAACTCAAAGTTTAATTTTCTCACTGTAAGCTTTTAATTTTTGAAAAAATTAATCAAGTACAGATTTTGGAACCCAGTAAAGGTTCCTTCCTACGAGATTCTTTAAAAACATAGGGGGTATATAACTTTTAGGAATTTTCCTAAGTTGACCTTGATGTTATTTAATGTACCAATTCAATTTTCCATAAATTCTAACTTTTGATTTTGGAAATTTATTTAAGCATGCATCAGTTTTCAATTTTTCAACTTCTAATTTTAGTTTATCATTTTCTGATTTTTTAGATGATCATACATTTCTAACGGGCATGCTGTTGCTAGGTTCAACTTTAGTTCAGCATTCTCTTTTTCTAATTGATCTAACTCTCTAGAAAGAGACTTGATAAATTTAAAAGATTGAGTTGGGGTTAGATTGCATACCTTACTTACCTGGTCTGGTGACGCTCCCCCTTCACTGCTGCTTTCTTCTTCTGATGCTCCTCCCCCTTCATCAATGCTCATTTCTGAGCTAGATGTTTCTTTTAGCTGATGGTTGGCCATCAGTGCTAGTCCCGAGAATTCTTCGACTTCTGACTCGGAGGATGAAGAGTCTTCCCATGTCGCCTTCAGATTTTTGTGCTTAGAGGAATTTGGTTTCTTGTACTTTGTCTTTGTCTTCTCCTTTTGCTTGCTCTTCAATTTGGGGCAGTCATCCTTGATGTGCCCCTCTTCGTTGCAGTTGTAGCAACGAATCGTCCTTTTCTTTCGTTGATGCCTCTGCGATCTAAACTTATTAGTATTAAAAAATTTATTGAAGCGTCTTACCAGAAGTGCCGCTTCTGATTCATCGACCGAGGCTTCGGAGTCAGAACTGTTCATTTTTTCTATTAAGGCAATGTTCTGACTGGTCTTCTCTACTCCATTGGGCTCTGAAACTCGAGATTCGTGAAGTTCAAAAGTGGAAAATAATTGTTCTAAAGTACTTACCTCAAGGTCCTTAGAGATGTAGTATGCATCTACTAAGGAAGCCCACTCTGGAGTTCTGGGGAAGGCATTGAGCGCATACCGGATAGAGTCTCGGTTCATTACCTCTTCTCCAAGATTAGTTAGTTGCGTGATCAGCTCTTTGATCCTTGCTTGGAGCTGCGCTACCTTCTCGCCTTGGTTCATCCGGAGGTTCGTCAACTGGTTCCGGAGGATGTCACGCCTTGCTAACTTCGCTTCGGAGGTACCTTCGTGGAGCTCCAGGAATTTCTCCCAGAGATCTTTCGCGGAGTCGTAACTTCCGATCCGATTTACCTCCTGAGGTGACAGTACACTGAGTAGATGGAACTCAGCCTTTCCGTTGGCGACGAAGTCGGCTTGCTCCTTCTTGCTCCATGTGTTTTCTTCTTTATCTTTCGGCGCTGCAAAACCATATTTCATAGTAATTAAAATATCAAAGTCTGTTTTAAAGAATACCTCCATGTTTCGCTTCCATGTGGCGAAGTCTCCGTCGAACTTCGGGGGATGGATGTTCGCGCCGGCCATTGTTCTGATCTTTGTGCTTCAGATGGCAGTTAGTCCCTCTGAGGCTGTTGGGCTCTGATACCACTTGTTGGTGCAGCGGGAATCAGCAAGAGGGGGGTGAATTGCTTGCAGACAAAAATTATACTCTCCTCAAAGCTTTCCAACTCTTAAAATAAAGCAACAATATAAAATCAACTACAGAAATAAAAGGAGACAGAAATTAACCTGATTACAACCAAGAGGGTTGTTAATCCAGGGCAGTAAGAAAAGCGTAGTAAGAAAAACTCCTTCTCAGAAGGCGGAGAAGCCTTTTACACTTTGACAGCACAGTAGTTGCTTAAACAGAGATTACTAGAGTTGCTATTTCGTTCGTGATCGTTGTATCTCAATAGCTACCCGAGACCCCCTTTATATAGGGGTTCTAGAGCCTATCTGTTAATCTGATCTTCGGGATCAGGTTTGACTCGAGAGGGATCGGTCGACCGATCCCCAGGTTCGGTCGACCGAACCTGCTGTACCTGCCCATCTTTCCGTCCAAGTGCAGTCTCTGTGGATCGAGCTCAGGTTCAGTCGACCGATCATTGTGTTCGGTCGACCGATCGGCCAACGGTCTTCCTCTGCGCTCAATGATCGGTCCACCGATCGGCCAACGGTCTTCCTCTGCGCTGGCCCGATCAAAACGCTCGACTGAGTCTCTGGATAAACGTTGGTTCGGTCGACCGATCAAGAGGTTTGGTCGACCGATCAGTCCCCCAACGGCTGGCTTGCTGACGTGACTGAGACGAGGATAGCTCAATTGACCGAGACGAGGATAGCTTAGCCGATCGAAATGAGGATAGCTCAACTGGCTAGGACAAAAATAGCTCAACTGACTAGGACGAGGATAACTGAGCCGATCGGGATGAGAATAGCTCGACCAACTGGGATGAGAACTTTGAACCCTCCTAACCGAAAGGAAGATTGCTTAAGCGACCAAGATGTGATCGGTTAAGTTCGCCTTGTCGACCGGGGTGAGAATCGCTTAGTGTCCTCTTAAATGCTCATTCGTGACTACTCTCAAGTGAGCTCAACCAATTTTGACTTGACCAAAAAGAAAGAGGAAAGGTCAATTTTGACTTGACTAAAAGACTCTTCATGAAAGATGACTAAGAGTCAATTCATAAAGAAGATCAAGAGGTAAAAGAGAGATCAAGAGCCAAATGGACTTATAGTATTCCATGAGAGTACAAAAGGAGAAATTTTGGTCATTGATTGTAAGAAAGTTCACTTTTTATCTTCTTCTCCTTCCTCCTCTTCTTCCTCTTGGTCGATCCTTCCTCGTGGCCGAATCACCTTGTGTGGCTAGCACCACAAAGTTGGTTCTTCTCCAGATCGAGAGTTCGTGAGACGAACGGAACATATTCGTGTGGATACCATAGAGGCACGAACACTTGATCGCGTTGAGATCTGCATCCAAAGAAAGGTTACTGTGGGATTACGAAGGGCATGCATCAAAGGTATAACTATCATGAAACTTAGTATAGATTGTTTATTCTTCCCTCCGCATGGATCCCCTTAATAAGGAACTAGATGTTTTCCGCTGCACTTTCGCGTGTTTAGCGCTTTAGTTTCTTAAAGTGGTATCAGAGCCACTTGCGAATGGATATACAAAGTTATTAGAATTTTATATGTGATATAAAACTGGATGATAAGTTTACTATGATCTACAAATTATGAGTTTCGGTCATATTATGAGTTTCGGTCATAATTGAGAATCTCGGCCAGATTATGAATCTCTACTAAAATTATTTTATTAGGAATAAAACATAGTTGGTACTGTGACCAACAATGTCTCGACCAATGGTGTCTTGTTGGGAATAAAACTAAGTCAGTTTTAGGGCTTAGGGTATCAGGTATGACAGCAACTCATAAAATGAGTATGCAAATAATTTTGCTTCGAGGGCGCTGCCCTCTGAAACCCCGCAAGGGGTGCTGCGACTCATAAGTCTTTGTAGAAATCATAATAAATTTTATGTCATAAAATATTATGAATGTTATATGACATGGTGCATGGTTATGACCTTTAACCTCAATGTGATTGGATGTGTATGTATGTTGTAATTCATAATATGGTCTGCGTGTCGTGCCTATTCTTTTTCATTCTTATTGTAAATTTAGACTACCCTCAAATGTAACTTGAGATTTCTTTAGATTTTGTAATGTACAAATTAGAGAAAAATTATTCTACTGGACGACGGTGAAAAAGGGAGAAGGACAACAACACACGACGACCAAGGAAGCACTTGGAGAAGATGCTTGGACCTAGGTTGACCACCTTTCGATCTTCTCATTGGCTTGAGAAGATCGTAGTGATAGAGCCATAACCATGTCACGTTTAAATTAGCATATATGTTGATGTATGCCATGATATGCAAATATGACATGAATGTATGTGATGCATGTGTAGCTATCATAATTAGGTTCTTTTTCATATGCCTACCAAAATTTGGTACTCACTATTTCCTCGATAAAGTTATAGTCAGGTTTACCAAAGTAAAGTGACTCATTTTATCTTGGTAGAGTGCAATTGGACAATTGTGATGCCCGACTATTGGACTTTGGGTGTGACTTAACTAAATTGAGAACTTAGAGGCATATCCCATATGATGAAATTCAAATTATACTAGTCTTGGGCGATTAGCCAAAGCTAGCTCAAGATAAGTTATAATGTAGATTTCATAAAATGGGCAAACGAACAAATAGTCTTGTTCACCTAACAATACAAGAGTTACATATGATGTAATTGGTAAACGTTGTCTACCTAAGTTGTACTAAGTCTTGGGAGATTAGCCAAAGCTAATTCAAGATGAGGTATAATATGGATCTTGTCTAAATGGTACACATTGTCTACCTAATTTATACAAGTCTTGGTGATTAGCCAAAGCTAACTCAAGATGAGGTATAATATGGATCTTGTCCCACATGAATGTCATCGTGATTGGATTTAGAGCTAGTAGAGACTTACTTCTACCAAGCTTTAGAATTCAGTGGGGGAATCATTTAATTAAAGGCATAATTAAATGATCTAAGTATGATACTTTTCTACATTTTATTATAGATCACCATATCGTCTAGTATGTCAAATATACTCTTTATGCGATCTATCCTTGATAAGAACAAACTCAATGGAGTTAATTTCCTAGACTAGTATAGGAACTTGAGAATAGTTCTTAATTAAGAGAGAAAACTATACGTCTTAGAGCAATCTATTCCTGAAACACCCTCCCCCCCAACACTACACCACTAGAACTGATAGGGATGCTTATAAGAAGCATCAAGATGATGCATTAGATGCATCATGCCTTATGCTTACCACCATGAACTCTGAGATTCAGAAGCAACATGAGAACATGGATGCTTATAATATGGTTGAACATATTAGACAACTATATCAAGAAAAAGTAAGGCATGAGAGATTTGAGATCTCTAAGACTCTGTTTCAATGCAAAAGGGGCAAAGGCAAATGGAAGCCCAAAGGTAAGGATAAGACCCAAGCCAAAGGAAAGGGCAAGACTCATGCATTGCAACCCAAAGGTGGGGTTGCTAAGGAAGGAACCTGCTTCCACTGTGGTGAGACCGGACACTGAAGAGGAACTGTAAGTTATACCTAGAGGAACTGAAAAGGAAGAGAAGTAAGACTTCTGCCTCAGGTATATGTATATTATAGAAGTCAAATCTATCTATTATTTCTTCATGAGAATTAGATACCGGATGTGCATATCACATTTATACTAATGTGTAGAGGCTGAGAAATAGTAGATCACTGACAAAGGGCGAAGTCGACCTACAAGTAGGCAATGGCGCAAGAATTGCTGCTATAGCTGTAGGTACATATTCCTTATATCTTTGCCCACTAGATTTATTTTAGAACTTGAAGAGTGCTTTTATGTGTCTACTTTAACTACGAACATTATATCTGTTTCTTGTTTAGACAAGAATGGTTTTTCATTTGTAATAAAGGATAAATATTATTCTATTTATTTCAATGAAATGTTCTATTGTATTGTACATCTTGTGAATAGACTCTGTGTTCTAGACTTTCATAACCCAATCTATAACATAAATACCAAACATATTTCTGACATTATCGCTTAGGTTACATAAATGAGAGTCGCATATCCCAACTCCGTAAGGATGGACTTTTGGGCTCATTTGATTTTGAATCATATTAGGCATGTGAATCTTATCTTCAAGACAAGATGACAAAGACTCCATTTAGTGGACATAATGAAAAAGCAAATGACTTGTTAGGACTAATACATACAGATATATGCGGCCCTTTCAGAATAGCAACTAGAGGAGGCTACCATTACTTCATTACTTTTACTGATGATTTCAGTAGATACAACTACGTGTATCTGATGAGACACAAGTTAGAATCCTTTGAAAAATTCAAAGAATTCAAGAATGAAGTACAAAATCAACTTGGAAAGAGTATTAAGATACTTCGATCAGATCGAGGTGAGGAATACCTTAGCCAAGAGTTTCATGATCATCTCGTTGAGTGTGGGATCATATCTCAACTCACTCCACCTGGAACATCACAATGGAATGATGTATCGGAAAGGAGAAATCGTACTTTATTAGATATGGTACGATTGATGATGAGTCATACAGATCTTCCTACTTCCTTCTGGGGGCATGCTCTAGAGATGGCCGCTTTCACACTTAACCATATTCCATCTTATACTGTCATAAAGACACCATATACAATATGGACTGGGAAGAGTCTCAAGATGTTTTTCATGAAGATTTGGGGTTGTGAAGCTTATGTTTGATGATAAGTCTCAGATAAACTAGGACCCAAATAAAATAAGTGTTATTTTGTAGGATATCCCAAGGAAACAAAGGGATGCTAATTTTATAATCTCACACAAGGTAAGGTGTTTGTTGCTAGAACTGTATCTTTCTAGAAAGGGAATTTGTTTCTAGAAAAACTAGTGGGAGTAAAGTCGATCTTGAAGAAATTCAAGATGCACAAACTAGCACTGACACCTTGATGGAAATTGAACAGGAACCACAAGATGTTGTAGATCATGATGTTGTTACACCACAAGAAGTTGCGGAGCAATAACCTGTTCAAGTAGCATAAGCTCTACACAGATCTGATAGGACCCGTCATCAACCTAAGAGATATTCTTTTCTCTTGTCTAACAATAGTGTAGTACTAGTTGGTCTCAACGAGCCTACATCTTATCAGGAAGCTGCATAGGGCCCAGATTTTAAGAAATGGCTAGAGGCTAGGAGATCCGAAATGAAATTCATGTACACTAACTAAGTATGGACTTTGGTTGATCCATCTGAAGGGATCAAACTCATTGGGTGTAAGTGGGTCTTCAAGGTGAAGATTGACATGGATGGACATGTGCATACCTATAAAGGTAGATTGGTGGATAAAGGATTCAAGCAGATTCATGGTATAGACTATGATGAAACCTTTTCACCAATTGCAATGCTAAAGTTCATTCAGATCATGCTTGCTATTGTTGCTTACTATGATTATGAGATATGAAAAATGGATGTTAAAACTGCATTTCCTAATGAAATCTACTTGAGGATGTGTACATGACACAACTTGAGGGTTTTGTAGATCTAAAGCATGCTGGAAAGGTTTGTAAGTTGCAAAGATCCATTTATGGATTAAAGCAGCTTCTAGAAGCTGGAATCTTCAATTTGATGATGCGATCAAAACGTTTGGTTTCATCAAGAATGAAGATGAACCTTGTGTCTATAAGAAGATTAGTGGGAGCACAATCATCTTTCTCATATTGTATATAGATGACATACTTCTCATTGGAAATGATATCCCTACTCTTTAATTAGTTAAAACTTGGCTCGGAAATTGTTTCTCAATGAAGGACTTAGGTGAAGCAACCTACATTTTAGGCATCAAGATCTATAGAGATAGATCTAAGAGATTGCTTGGTCTAAGTCAGAGTATATATATTGACAAGTGCTTAAACGTTTTCCCATGCAGGATTCCAAGAAGGGATTCCTGCCAATATCACATAGTGCGAGTCTTTCGAAGACATAATGCCCCTCTTCTAAGGAAGCAAGAGACTGCATGGATAAGATTCCTTATGCATTTGTTATAGGGTCTATCATGTACGTCATGCTTTGTACTTGCTTAGATGTCTCATATGCATTAAGCATGATGAGCAGATATCAGTTAGATCCAGTTGAAGGTCACTGGACAACAGTCAAGAATATTCTTAAGTACTTGAGAAGAACTCAAGATTATTTGTTGATCTTTGGAGGCGATAAAGAGCTTGGTATAAAGGGTTATAGCGGTTGTTGTTAAGGGTTATAGTGGTGCAAGCTTCCAAATTAACAAGGACGATTTTAGATCATAGTTAGGGTATGTATTTTACTTAAATGGTGGTCCTAGGTATTGGGTACTACAACGATTCCATCTCATTCGAGGGATCATCGATATATGAGATGTGAGGATATGTAGAAAACCAACAATGTTAACATTATGGATCCTTTGACCAAGGCTTTGGTACCGAGGAAGCATGATGGTCACACTAGGTCAATGGATATTAGATATTTTAGTGATTGACACTAGTGACATAAGGAGAATGTTAGTGTAAGCCCTAAGAGGTAATCAAGAGTTGATTAACTTAGGACATTTTGTATCATATTTCATTTTTTCATTAAAGAACAAAGGTTATGGTTATTATATTTATTTCAGTTTAGTGTCGAATGAATAAATATAATAATGTCCTAGGGTAGTAGGTTCTAGTTTATAACATATCAATTGGTTGAATTGATAGTGGGATATTATGGATATATAGAACGCTACTCTTAATTATTCCTAGTTAAACATTAAGAACAATACTAATGCACTGAGACTAGCATATATGTCAACAGATGACTTAATCTCACAAATCATGGATATGAGATATCAGGTTGACACATGGGTATATACTAGAGAATATGTACTGAATTGACCCTCCATGAGAATGTTTCATGGATTGTTATAAGAATGACATAAACATTCTCATGTGATTATTAGTATGAATAATTCTTAGACCTGAAGTCACTATGGTTCCCTACATAATGAGTTGTGTACTTTGGTATCGTCAAACGTCATCTGTAACAAGGTGGACTATAAAGTCGATCACTGGGTATACAATGAGTTATGCGGAGGGATGTGAGTGATGTAGATGAGATTTATCCCTTCCATATGACGGAAACGATATATGTGGGCCCCTTGATTAGTAGGACATAAGAATGCATCACCATGCTCAAATGAGTCAATATGAGATATTAAGCTTATTTGTTTTGAGTGTGTCTACTTAGAGATCAAGAAACACAAAGATTGATAAGAGGATGACATGGTCTATACCTCATTGATCAATCTAGATATCAAGAATAGAAATACTGAGTCATACAAGATAATAGCCACGGACAGGTTAGGTCGGATCTCAACTTTCTCATCACTTGGGTAGCAATGATGCATTGCTAGGTGTCACTCATTATTTATGTATCTAAAATGTTGATTTGGATACATTGCTAAAGTTACGAGAGCCTATTGGGTCACACACAAAAAACATGTTGGTTTAGAGATGGATATTTTAGTTTGACTAAAATACTGAGGATCTTAAGATTAATGGGTTAATCTAAAGTGTTGGTGTCATCTTTGTAATGATTGACACTAGTGCTAGTGGGAGATTATTAGCAATAACCCTAAGAGCCAATTATGAGATGATTAGATTTATTGGGTTAATGGTTAATCCAATATAATAATTCAACCTATTAAGAGGAAAACAAAGAGAAGTTTAATCTGAATTAGACTCATTGAGTTAAACTCAATTGGATCCAATTATTGGATTGAGTCTAATTTGAATTAGATTCATGGAGTCAATTTGGATTAACTTCCATGGAGTCAATTGAGATTGATAAGGTTCAATGAGTTAGACTCATTGGGTGAACTTGAATTCACCAAAGAAGAGGAAAGGTCAATTTTGACTTAACCAAAAGGGAAGAGGAAAGACCAATTTTGACTTGACCAAAAGGGAAGAGGAAAGATCAATTTTGACTTGACCAAACGACTCTTCATGAAAGATGACTAAGAGCCAATTCATGAAGATCAAGAAGTAAAAGGGAGATCAAGAACCAAATGGACTTTTGGTATTCCATGGGAGTACAAAAGGAGGAATTTTGGCCATTAATTGTAATAAAGTTCATTTTTTGTCTTCTTCTCCTTCCTCCTCTTCTTCCTCTTGGTCGATCCTTCCTCATGGCCAAATCACCTTGTGTGGCTAGCACCACAAAGTTAGTTCTTCTCCAAATCGAGAGTTCATGAGACGAACGGAACATGCTCGTGTGGATACCGTAAAGGCATGAACACTTGATCGCGCTGAGATCTACATCCAAAGAAATGTTGCTGTCGGGATTGTGAAGGGCACACATCAAAGGTATAACTATCATGAAACTTAGTATAGGTTGTTTATTCTTCCCTTCGCATAGATCCCTTTGATAAAGAACTAGGGCTACGTTTGGTTGAGTGTAATGTAATATAATTTGTAATATAATCAAATTTGTAATGTAATGTAATGTAATGTAATCTTGATTACATTACTACGTTTGGTAATATAATGTATGTAATCTTTGATTACAAAGGTGATTATATTCTTTTGTTTGGTGTCTATTATTTTTTATAAGCAATATAATTCGTAATATTATTAAATGACAAAAATATCCTGCGACCTCTATCGACGACCGCCGCACTTCTACCGGAACTTGCAGCAACCAGTGGTCACCGTCGTTAGCCTCCTCCGTCGACCGCCGTTAGCCTCCTCCGCCGGCCGCCGCCATCGGCAACCGCTGACCATCACCGGCCGCCGCCATCGGCAACTGCTGACCGTTGTCGGCCGCCGCAATCGGCAACCGCTGGCCCTCGCCAGTTGTCGGCAACCGGGGACAACGACAACCGTCGGCGGCGGCGGCTAGAGGTGGCTGGCGGCGGTGACAGGGGGTACGGTGGTCGTCGGCGGCTGGCGGTGGTCGCGGGCGGCTGTAGTCGCCGGTGGTCGCCGGCGGCGGGTGGCGGCGAGCGGCGGTCGCGGTGGACTAGGGGTATATTCGACATTTAAATTTTGGTTAAATGATGACCTCGTAATGTAATCGGATTACATAATATTTGTTTTGTAATTCAGATTACAAAACTTCACTACCTTTTGTAATCCATATTACATTACATTACAAGTTTAAAATTAAACCAAACAAAATAATCAACTTTGTAATGTAATCCTAATTACATTACAAGGTAGATTACACCCTACCAAACGTAGCCTAGATGTTTTCCGCTGAGCTTTCACGTGTTTAGCGCCCTAGTTCCTTAAATAACCCTAGGTTATGGAAAACCCTAGGGGAGGTAACCCTAGGTTCTAGGGGGTGGTAACCCTAGGTTATGGAAAACCCTAGGGGGAAGTAACCCTAGGTCCTAGAGGGTGGTAACTCTAAGCGGAAAGTCCAGACAGGTCATGGAGCGGACACCCAGCTAAAAGTCTAGTTGGTCTGGAGGACCAGTCTGGCAACAGGTAATCTCTCCCGAGAAGAGTAGGTGAGGGTGTGTTCCCCATTGAGGGAACAGTAGGCGTCGGTTTGACTTAGGGTTTCCGGAGGAAATTCGAAGTTAGAACCAAACAGTCCGAAGGCTGTCAAGTTAATGATTTATATATTATTTGCTATTTTATCTAACTCTGTTTTGCAGAAAACTAATAGTTTTGTAGGGCCCGACTTAGCCTTGATCGGTCGACCGAACCTGTGATCGGTCGATCGAACCTCCAAAGCAAACAAATAGATTTCTAGCCAGATGAACAAGTTCGACTGAACAGTGGATATACGATGACTAAAATTAGGTCAGGTTGATCGGATCAGATGAGGCGAAGATCATCAATTGATCGGTCGACCGAACGGCTGGATCGATCGACCGAATGAAGGCGTTATCCGAAGAGGCTACATCTGGACAGAAGACCGGGAGGATTCAACAGGTTCGATCGACCGAACCTGGGGATCGGTTGATCGATCCGGGTCGAGTCAAACCTGAACTCAAGATCAGAGGATCTAGATTAGGTTTGAAGAGGCTATAAAAAGGGGTCTTGACCAGCTACTTCGGACAACTGAATTCACAAGGATCTTTGAAGCTGCGCACTACGCCAAGATGACTCAACAATGCTCAACTACAGTTCCGACAAATCGACGAACAAATTCCTAATTCCTTATTATCGGTATATTTTATTGTTTGGTACTTGTAATTGCTTACTTGTAAAAGATTTCCAAACTATTAGTGATTGTCCACCGAAAGTGATCAATAACCGCGTGCATTAGAGTAGAAGTCGTTACATGCTCTGAACCAAGTAAAAGAAACTTGTTAGCGATTGTGTTGGTTTCTTTTCTTTATTCCGCTGCATTATTCTTACTTTGTGTTTTCCGAAACGAACGAATTAGCCAGGTGTTTTTCACCCCCCTCCTTCTAGCACGCCATCGATCCTATATTATTATCCCGCCTATATCATCTGTCTAAATCTTGAACCAGTCGAGTACATTGTAACAACTATGAAACCATAGTTGCTACAATATATGCGCTACAACTACAATAGTTGTTGATCCGGTGATAAGGCCGGAGGGCCCTCATGAGGGCAAGGTCAACTACACGTGGAGGTCAACAGTCAAAGGGGGGTCAACCCCATGGGCTCGACGAGCGGGCGGGACATGCCGATCACTAGGCAATGACCTTCATCCGAGAGAATAACCATCTTGCCGTGAGCCCAGATTTCCAATGAAGGAAAGAAGATCATATGGCCGAGCGACTAGACCGCTCGGCCGCAGTGCAAAGCAAGAGTAAAGGTCGAGCAGTTGCCCGTTCGGCTAGGTTGTCAGGCTATGAGAGCCGAGCAGGCGACGACCCTGAACCTTCCCGGACGGATACCTACGCCAGACCAAAGGCGAATATTTTGGCCGAGCGGCTTGATGATCGATCCGGGAAGAGGAAGTCAAAAAGTATGGGACAACGGGTACGTCATCTTAGTAACCCCTGTTGCTGACAACAGGCATGTTCGAGGACCAGACCATACTCAGTATCGTACGACAAAGGATTCTGCTGTCCCATCAAGGAGACACTCAGACTGTAGCAGGATGGCGTCAGACGTGCTCTTCTGACAAGCCCATGTTGTGGTATGGTATAGGACATGTGTACACCTCGATTTGTGTCCACCAAGCTCCCATAGCTCTATATAAGAGCCCTTAGACTTCACCGGAGGTATGAAATCTCTGATCCTGGAAGCCACCTTCTTGTTTTTCGTTTGCTTGACTTGAGCGTCGGAGGGTCGTCGCCGGAAACCCCTTCCCGGCTCGACTTCTTTGCAGGTTCGCCGGAAGTCGGTACAAGTGGTCGGAGATCTATGTCAGCAGTCGGAGAACGCCACGTACCCAGCGTCTGTTGATTCAGCGACTTGGACAGGATCAGTTGTAACTTGTAGTTTTAGCAGTTAAGGTTTCATAACTACTATAACATAAAAAATAATCTTAATAAATAGCATTAAAATTCTTCGGAGCCTCTAAAAAGACTAAACAATATTTTTTGGGGCTTAAGACTGTGTCAGGTTGCATGCGATAACAAATTGAGTTTCGATTTGCTATATTGTATGTCCTGTAATTTAATCCAAGTTAGAAAAATATTTATATTGTAGTAATTACGAAATCGTAATTATCATAATTATATAGTAATTACGAAATCTTAGTTGTTATATTATATGATAACTCATTTACAGTAGCTATGAAATCATAAATATTATAACTGTATAGTAGCATGTTCTAAATTTAAAATTTAAATATAAAATATAAATGAGAGATAATAATGGGAATATTACCCTAAGGAATAGTTGATTAAATAAAAAATCAAAACAAGCTTAATAAATCCAAAAACACAGAGCGTCTTTTTTTAGTTTTTATCCAATTTTATTCATAAATGCTAATGAATTTAATTTATATATATATATATATATATAATCGAATATAAAAAATTATTTCTAATATTTTTCTTATTCATAAAAAAAAAAGCGAGAGAAACAGCCGCACCTAACGGGCAGCTCAGTATCCTCCCACGCCACGTCAGTACATGTATTTTTGACCGTTGATGTTCCTGAAATAGGACACGAACACAAGCTGACTCGCTTCCCGATGCTCGCTCTCTTTCTCTCTCTCTCGCGTTAATACTTATAAACTACGACCGGTGAGGAGTGGAAGCAAGCAGCCGCTTTACAAACTTGAGAGGCGAGCACTAGCTACGTTGCTCCACTGCTTTGATGGCCGCTCTAGCTGCTCTACTTCTCGCCCTCGCCATGGTTGGCGGATCAGGCAAGTTCAAGTTCAAGTTCAAGCTCGTCGCCATAGTTTTGGAAGATTGCGACTTCTTTCTCTCACCCCTTTTTCTTTTGTCTTCTTCTTCTTCTAAATTTTTATGTTTCAAATCTGAGCTTTGATCATCATGTTTTTTTTCCTGATCAAAACATGGAAACATGGAAGAAGGTCTCATCCTGTATAGAGAAGATTTGTGGGCATTTATTTTATGATATTTCTGTTTTTTTGTTCATTTCTCGGATCAAAACATGGTAAAAGTCAGTCTTTTTAGTAATGTAGTCTTCTGCCAGTCATGGTCCAGCGAGATGCAGATCTCTATGATCTAAATCGTATGCACTATCTATATTTTGACGTGGATTGTTGAACTCTGGCGCTATTTGGAAAAACTTTGCTCTTCCTGTTGTGCTTCACTGAGTGATGAGACATTGAGACTGCCTATTGATGGTAGTGTTTGCTTTGATGCTTTTAGTAAAGTTCCGGATAATCTTCTTCTCGATGTCTTTTTGCCGTTGATTTTAAGGGATTCGTTTTTTTCTTCTCTTATCCCTAACCCTAGCTCAAAGTTTCTTTTTACCAGGTTGCTTTCCTGGTTTTCATCGATTTGTTCTGTCCAGACTTTGCATTTTCATTAGTTTTCACCAATTTTATTCAGATTGGATCGTTGAAACTATTTTTTCTCTTTTCTTAAAAGAAGTTCTTCCGGAGTCTCTTTGTTTTCTATATGGCAAATATTTGAACTCCTCTAGAACAAAACAAATTGAAAAATGCTCATCAGAAAAGAAAAAAAAAAGCAGAAGAAGAAACATGATGGTAATCTTCGCAATGGTGATTTTTTTTGGATCTTCATACCTTTTTTTTTCTCTGGGCTTTCATCCTTTTCTTTTAAAATCTTGAGCTTGTTAATGGGTGAAATGAGCTGAGAGAAACTATATGTTGGTCTCTTTTCTCACTTCCTACATATTTTTGCCATGGAGTTTGAAGGTTTGCTTTCTGGCTTGGCAGATGCTGCTTGGTGTGTCTGTAGGTCTGACCAGAGTGATGGTGTTCTTCAGAAGACACTGGACTATGCTTGTGGAGCAGGAGCTGATTGCTCCAGCATTCTCCAAAATGGAGCTTGTTACAACCCCAACACAGTGAGAGCCCATTGCTCTTATGCTACCAACAGTTACTTCCAGAGGAAGGGGCAAGCACAAGGGGCTTGTGATTTCTCTGGCACTGCCACTCTCTCCACAACAGATCCAAGTCAGCTTCTTTGTCTCTTCTTACACTCCATCAAATTATTGTCCTTATAAAATGTAGCATTAACCTCACTCTACTTTCTAACAGGTTTCAGTGGCTGCACATACCCTGCCACTGCCAGGTATCATAATTCTTCTTTATCTTATATTAGCCGACAAGTAAAACTAAAGTAAATGAATCACTTATCTAAAAATTACAGTCAAGGCTATCATCTTTATTATTATTATTATTTTCTTTTTTTTATTTATCATAAAAGACACTTCAAAATGCTCTACTTGGTGTTTTGAGGCTAGTAGAGTCTATTTATATTTTCAAAGTAACTAAATGATTTAAAAATCACAGAATGGTAGTAGATTAGACATGATCAAAATTGCTATAATTTTGGTTTGAATTGCTATGTAAGTGTATTATTTGCACACAAATTGTTAACTGTAATGATCAAAATTATTTACTGTTATATGATTATTTTTGAATTATTTAGTCAATTTAAAAGTACGGTTTCACTTCAATGCTCTCGTAGCAGTGAGTGCATTTATTAATAATTCTGAGTAGAAATGATTGCTTTGGTCATGGTCAAATATTGAGTCATTTGGTTACTTTTAAAGAATAAGTGGGCTCCAATATTTATATATTCAAATTTAAATTTTAAATAAAAAATTATTGTTTTGCTAAAACTACTTTATGGATCTTTATAAATTTAAATTTGACAACATTTTTGTATCATTTATTTCACCATCATTTGCTTTGATTCAAATGCTATTCCCTGTTTCTTCCCTCTGTTGATATTTTTTTGTCGAACCTTTCTTTCTCCAGTTCTGCAGCCACAAGTTCTACACCTGCAACAAACACCCCAGGAGCTGCATTGAGCCCTCCGAGCGGAGTGTTCGGAGGATTGGGACCATCAAGCAGCCTCTCTGACAACTCCGGTGGCTCTCTTCTCATGGCGGGGACGGCTTCTCTGCTCTTAACCGGTATTTGCTCATGGATGGCCTTGTTGAGTTAACGAGACGAAATCTTCTTCATTGGTTGGTACACTGGGCATTTTTGAGCTGATGACTGTGAAAGTCAGAGAACAAATGTATGTGATAAAAGCATATCTGATCTAGTCCGTGTTCCCTAGTGGCAAAAGGAATCGATTCCACTTCAGTGGTTTAGTGGGGCATTTGGAATATTAGTATAGTTGTTCCTTTCTTGTGAGACTGTGTCTGGATTAATGTATTATTGAGCAGCTGTTAGAACGTGAGTTTACTTGTTTGTCATGGCGAATTTTGTTGTGTTTGTTGATGTCTGGTGAATTTTAGTTTCTTGTGCAATTTGTCAACTCCAATTATACAAAGAAAAGCTTCAGAAGGATCCACATGTTTAAAATGTATGCATAGGAACATAACCAATTTACCTCTATGAAAGAATATCATTACCACACAACAGACAGAGAGAAGAGAAATCACCAGCTTCGAGTAGTTAGAGATGATGATGATTTCTGAATTTTATTAATAATCTGAAGGTAGAACTTCCATGATGGATTTCTGTCTGTAATAGGCTGCTGACCAAAAGGAATTGCTTGAACATATGCTCGAACATCATCAGCCATTGCTAGCCCTTCCAAATAAAGACGAAGATCGCCTTCAGGTCCTGCAGTTAAGACAATGAGATCTGCATGATGAAGGAGAACGTAGAATGGAATGGTGTGGAAGTTTACCTAGAGAATTGTCATCTTTGTTGGTAAAGCTATATGGATCTGGGAAAATGGCAGTGTGAGGCTGCAGAAAATGAAGTTATGACAATCCATAATTTGCAAAATAAAATTTAAGAGAGAGAAGAGCAATCAAAGGGAAAAGAAGGCATAGTTACAGGATTGCAAATAGCTTTGTAAGGAGAATCATCTATAAGCAATGTGTTAGATGCAGAGTATTCTCCCTTTTCCCATGGAAGGTCAGGTTCCTCTTTGTTCCATAATTTGTTTAGTTCCTTGAGAAAAAGTGGCTTATGAATGTTATCAAAGGTCCGACGGCCCGTATGAGTGCATTTTGATTGGTCCTAAATGAAACACAGAGAAAACTGCCTTCAGAAATTTAGTCTGTGGACATGAAATAAATTTTTTTTTTTTAGGTAATCATCGTGTCCTTAGGATTTTAGGTAATCTTCATGTCCTTAGGAAGTATAGAGTGCATAGAAACTAACAATGTCAAGTGACCATTGCAAAAGAGTCAGATCTAAAATAATTAAACAGTCTTAACGATAAAAGTTGGATGGATAAGATGACCTAACAGTAAGTAACAGTCAAGCAAGGATTGTGCATATCTTTAACTTTGGCTGAATAAAAATCAAGATTGGTAGAAGACCTTGCAATCAAGGTCAACTCCATAATACACTAACAAATCCATCAAAGCTTCGAAAGGGCTAGAAATAGTTTATTTTTCTAGTTCTATGCCAACTTCAATATTTTCTTTTATGTTCACCACCATTTTATCATGCTAATCTAAATATTGTCAAAGTCATAACTTCTCAAACTTCAACTATTGAAACATGTTAAAAGACATATTATCTATGTCAATGAATCTTTAAGTTAATACAATTTAAAAAAAAAAAACATTTACCATATTTAAAAAGATGGCATTACTTTCGTTAAGAAAGAAGAGGACTTCAAATACATTATTAAATAAATTGATTGGCTCTAGTTCATAGAAAATCATATCACAAGATTAAAAGCATGCTTAGACAAAAATTTTAAATTTCTCAAGAGAAGAAAGATATGAGATCCCTTACCCAACAAAATAACAGGTTATGTTTCAAATCTCCCATGAGATAGTCAACTACAGGATCCATATTGTTTCTGCCAATGATAAAACGAAGATAAATTCTCCTAGTGTCATGAAGAAAAATTATTGGCATCTCAATCAATGATCACCTACAACTATTACAACCTAAACAAAAGAAAAGTTGAAAAAAGAAAAACAATAAATGATGCACCTTCCCCTCGAAGACCAGACACCTACATTAAATCTCTCGAAACAAAACTTAAGAAAATTATCACAAAAGGGCCTTTTGAAAACTGATACAAAGTGCAAACAGAATATCCATCAGTAGTTGCAATTTCCAAAACATAGCCACAACAATAATCAAAGATAAGAAAATAGGCACCTGATTTTCCTCCAACTCTCTTATGTGCGATACGAGCATTACCCCGATTGATATCAGCTAGTAACCCATTCAGATCAAGAACAATTAACTTTTTTCTTGAAAATCTCAAAAAATATTCTGTATAAGGTGGCACAAAATTTGAACTTGCAACCTGGTCCTTGGTCATATAAGACATGATACGTCTTTCAGATGAAGAAGCAAGTAGTTTCTCCTCCTTGTTAAAGTGTTTGTATTTATTATCAATATTTGATTTCGCAGATTCTGATTCATCTTCAGTGCCTAAGGTAGATGTATTTTTAAAAGTGTTCCCGGATGAATCATTATCAGACTTGTTCTCTAATCCAAATAAGAAATTAGCACATTCTGCATTATGTGAATCCAACCGATTATGTTGCTTCATGAGTAAATTTGGAGAAGCTAGTTCTTGTATTAACCCCCGTGTAATTGGTGATGGAGGCACACTTCTTCCTTCCTTCATGCCAAACTGAAGGGACTTTAGGCTGGCTTCTAAAGAGTCAACCTCATATTGACGTGCCACACCAGAGTTGTCCACAGTCTGCTCTGCAACTACACTGTTGCCAGCTGCTTCCTTATCTGATACGTATAGCCTAATAGGATCAACAGACTCAACAGGCACAGAAACTGACTGAGAGATACAAGTCGCACCTGAGAAGATTTCTTGAATTTCAAGTGTGCAACCGCTTACTCTTTCTACTTCCACATTCTTGTCACCCTTGAATGGACTGGTAACTTCCAGCTTGTATGAGTTTGAAGACATCTCTGGGGATAAGTTGGTTTTAGTGTGTAAAGCTCGAGCAACCCCAGCATGGGAATCACAATCTTCAAATTTGGCATTGATTCCTATGGTGTCAATACTTAGTGAGCCATCTCTCAGGTTGGGTGGTAAAATTTCTAGTGGAAGCATTCCCTCCATCCTAGAATAAGCTTGGATATAAGCCGCATCATTATTGTCTTCTGGGACAGGTGACACTCGAAGGTTATGAAATGATGCTTCATTGGCATGAGTGATGGTTGGGACAATTTCAGAAGCCCGAAACAAATAAGTAGAACAATTGATAACTGATGATTCATTCTTCCCTCCAATTTTGTTGGTCCTATCACCTTTTGATCTGGTGTCTTTCGACATAGTGGAGATGGAAATACCCTGACCAGCTATACCACTTGTTTGATCAGCTCTATCATTTGCCTGTTCCAATATTTTATTATAGTCAGTCACTAAGATTGGGTCAACATTAGCCAATGATTCATCAATATTTGTCCTTGCTGAATCATCTTTACTGACACAGTTCCCACTTTTCTTTGGATCCATATCAACAATATTCAGTATTCAAACTCTCTTATTGGAAACTGACACTGCATTAAGGTACCCACCTTCAAACTGCCTTTTGGGAGGTCCCATCACTGACTTGATGCTCCAGCTTATGAAATGCACTATGGATCATAGCTGAATTTACTCTTTGGAAAATATCATAAATCACCAGGGAAAGTCACAGTTTCAAGCTTTCATCAAATAGGGTGGTGTAATCTTTTAATTCTCCTGAGATAGTAATATTATAGATTTCTCCCTGTAGGGATCAATTCCTCAATCTGCACTTAAATTCCCAAAAACATTATCATTCAGCACAGTAAATCCTTTCTCTGACTAATCATATGCCTTATCTTTGACTTCCGTGAATATCACCCACAACCTAATACAAATAGACAAAACTACCATTACTACCGAGGAACTTTAAAAAGTTCCATGAGTAAATGGCAGAGATGTGGACATAGACAACAATATAAATTTCATAGAGAATATAAGAAAGTAATCATGATAACATGGACTACCTAAGCCAGTTGTCACATATTTATCTACGGAACTTTGACCTATGCAATCAGATTTTTCTGAATGCGTCTAAGAAGATGAGATCGATAAGAACAATATAAAACAGGTCAAACAAAAAGGAAGATGTATGATGCATAAAAAAGTTCTTCCTGGGAAGCATGAATTTTTGATATGCACATCTATATAATCTAGGTAGACATACAAACTGAAACGCCTTGCAGAGTCAATGGCAGAATGAAGCTCGAGTATACAATAAAATATGGGTGAAATCTTTACGCAACCAAGATGGTGAAAAAGAATCATTAGCATAAACACATCATACAAGGTTTAATTTCAAACTATTGTATATATTAGTAGGAATACTTTTGAAAGAAGCATAGCAAACTCGAGCTCTTTTGGAACTACTTAAGCAACCAAAAGTGGAAATTAAAGTATACCTTGTTCCTAGATGATTATAAAATTTTCAATATTTTCCGCCTGTATAATCATTCTTATTTTTCTATGCCAACGAACACATTCACCCTCTTACCTCACATCCTCCTTGATGTTTAGAAGGTTCAATATTTCTCCACTATAAGATAACTCTAATCACTAAGCCAACACGATAAGAAATTAATGGTTTCCGCTACCTTCCAGTCTTTATAATTTAAAGTTAAACATCGATCCATCTCAACCATAACTCTAGACTAGTAATAATACAAACTTCCACTTTCAACTTCTTACATTTTATTCTACCGTATCTACATACAATTGAATCTTCCACCCTCAATTAAGCTCTTGATTGATGTCGATTCACCTGCGAAGCTTAGCGATACAACAAATTTAAGACACCGATCATGACAAGATGACAAAAGATTCAAATCTGCACCAATTTCGCTCATTCTCCATATTCCCGACAAGTAAAACACAGCAATAAAACGGAATATTAGCACACCCGAAGCGAGAAATGTAAACCTAAGAACCAGAAAACGGAGGTCAACGTACCTGAATCAGCACCCCAATTACTAGAAACGACGAAGAACCAGTCGCAAGCGCACGGAAGCGTCAAAGTAAGAGACGTGAGATCCCAGCGATCCACTTGAGATGACGGGGAATCGATCTCCGACTCTGAGGCGAGGGTTTTTCGCTTCTCGCCCACCCTTTCCCTCTTCCGAATGACACTACCCGTAGCTTCCATCGGGCGTTCTTCCTTCTTTTTGCCAGCCTTAATCTGCTCCTCCGCCACGCTGTAAGTTAACGTGTTCCCTCTTACCCCAATGCAGCCACGTGTGGATACCCACTAGTGATGACGTCAGACATGGACCTCGTGCGGATACGGGCTTTGTGATAGAATCCGATCCGATTCTCCGCACTTAGATTCCCCTGACTGATGTGTTCATACGAAGTGTTCCCCTTCTGATCCTGTTCATACGATGTGCGGCGCTGATGTGTGTGAAGGGATAGTGTGTAAGGAATCAAATACTTGCTTGTGTATAGCAAATTCTGTTACGGCATGCAACTTAGTTTTTGGATAAAGATGCAGCCCGGGAACCACTCAACACGTCATCCCGAAGGCGAGCTACCAAATCCGAAACCTGCTCGAAATTGGAAACATAAAATAATTAAAATTTTAGTAAAGTAAGATAGAGCATGTGGGACCCACGCCGTCCCCGTTCAAAACAAAGACCATCCTAGCAGCTTTATAATGACCTCTCCCACTCACCGCTTCCCCAGGCTTATTCGGTTCGCTGCACAAGCTTGTATTGCTTTCAGCCGTTGGATCTCCCCGAATTATATGGAGCCCCAAGGTAGCATCGCCTTTAGCACCGTCGGATTGCCCCAGTACGGTTTCGACGTCTTCTCCGTCCCGGTTCCATCCAACCTCGACGCCGCCGCCGCCGAACACCTAACTGATCGACGGCACACCGACGGTCGATCCGTCAATTTCAACGGTCAGTTCATCGACGAGGGCGACGCCGTCGCCTTTGTCTCCGAGCGGAGCGGGTCGGCCCGAATATACCGTTCCGATTCGGCAGACCACGCGCCAGAGTTGCTAGCTGGCATCTCCGACAGCCTATTCCATGACCGCCCGACGGTGAGAAATGGACTGGTTTTCTTCGTCTCGGCGCACGAGCGCCCCGCGGAGCCGTTCAAGAGCTGGTCCGCGGTGTACTCGACGCGGATCGACACGGGCGAGCGATTCCGGCTCACGCCGGCCGGCTTCGCCGACATGAGCCCTGCTATTTCGCTTTCCGGCGAGCTTGTCGCTGTCGCCTCCTACGGCTCTGCTTCCTGGAAAGGTGACTTCCACGAGCTCGCCACAGAGATCGTCGTGTTCAGACCCTCGGACCCCTCACGCCGCTTCGTCATCTGTGACCACGGTGGATGGCCGACGTGGGCCGGAGAATCCACGTTGTTCTTCCATCGGAAGGCTGAGGACGGTTGGTGGAGTATCTACAGGGCAGATATCACGGCGGAGCTCGAGAATGCCGGTGGCCCTGACGCTGCCCGCCGTATCACCCCTCCGGGGGTTCACGCATTCACCCCCGCAGCGGCGCACGACGGAAAGCGAATCGCCGTGGCGACGCGAAAGAAAGGCACAATTTATCGCCATATCGAACTATTCGATCTGGAATCCGAGAAATTCTACCCCATCACAGAACGGATAAACCCTAATCTCCACCATTACAATCCCTTTTTCTCGCCGGAGTCGGGTTTCCTAGGATTCCACCGCTTCCGCGGTGAGTCCTCCGGAGGCGACTCGGTGGTGCCCCATCTCCAACCGGTGCGCTCCCCCGTGAATGGGATTCGGATGCTCCGCCTCCACGGTTCGTTCCCGGCCTTCTCCCCTCACGGCAAATTCATCGCCATGAACGGCGACTTCCTCACCTGGCCGGGCTTGCTCGTCGTCCGATCCGATGGCTTCAAGCGTTGGACGCTCTTGAAGGAGCCGTCGGCGTTCTACACGGCGTGGAGCCCGACGGAAAAGGGGGTCATCTACACATCCCTCGGTCCTATCTTCCACTCCGCCAAGGCGACAGTCCAGATCGCCCGGATCACCTTCGACCCCGCAGATCTTGATGACGAATCGCCGGCAGGGGAGGTGAAAACAGAATTGAAGGTGCTGACACGCGCGGACGCCGGCAACAACGCCTTCGCGGCCTGTTCTCCCGACGGGCGCCACCTCGTGTTTCGCTCGGGGCGGTCCGGCCACAAGAATCTCTACATCGTGGACGCGGTCGAAGGGGAGTACGGCGCGGGAGGCGCCCGGCGACTGACCGAAGGCGAATGGATCGACACGATGCCGGCGTGGTCGCCGGACGGCGAGCTGATCGCGTTCTCCTCGAACCGGCACGACCCCTCCAACACGGACGCGTTCGGCATCTACCTGGTGTGGCCGGACGGCACGGGGCTGCGCCGCGTGTACGTGGCCGGGCCGGAGGGGTCGGCGGAGGCGGCGAGAGAGAGGATCAACCACGTGTGCTTCAGCCCGGACTCGCAGTGGCTGGTGTTCACTGCCAACCTGAGCGCCGTGACGGCGGAGCCGGTGTCGATGCCGAACCACTTCCAGCCCTACGGAGACCTGCACATCTGCCGGCTCGACGGGAGCGGCCTAACGAGGCTGACATTTAACGGCTACGAGAACGGAACGCCGGCGTGGGGCCCGTTGGGCGGGCCTCTTCCCGACTTGGGTTCCCTCTCGCTGCTAAGGCAAGATGACGACGCCGGGGAGAAGCTTCGCGGCCAGTTCGATGAACCGCTGTGGATAACATGTGATATCTAAGTTTTGGCTTAATTATGCAGTTTCTAAGTTTTCAAATATACATCTCATGTAACAATAAGTGTAACATCTCTGTCACATTCACGCTGTCAGTTTACTGTTATTTTAATACTAAATTACACTGTTAATTGAGTGTTGTTTGCATGCTTAAGTAGCGGAGGTGGTAGGAACCATGTGGCATCGTCCAACTTAAAATTTAATACAGGGAAGAACTCAAGTCAAACCGAGATCGAGTCAAGTTGGACATCACTGGAAGAGCTCAAGTCAAGTTCGTTCGAAGCTCGAGTTAAGTCTGTCTGAGTCGCATCCTAATTTGATTCGTCCCCATTTTTTTAAACTCTGATTTGACTCGATGATTATTGAAGCATCGATCAGCACGTCTTGTCGAAGAGGAAAAATTTTTGTTATTTGGAAACCAGAGCCCTTCCTTCACTCTCTATTTAAAAGTAACAGATGATAGACATCGAGGCAAGCATTAGACAACTTTTCATTCTTTTGCTATTCGTTCGTCTTTCGTTTTCTCCTACCAGTCTCTGGAAGGATTGATTTGAATGTCGGAAGAGTCTTGCCAAGGTTGGCCTTTTGCGCCTTTTTCTAACATCTTTGTATTTTCAATTCAAAGACCTACGGTCTCAGTGGTACTCGACATCTAGAGAGCCAACCTACCAAGAAGTATGAGCTGTCGAAGCCAGACCTACCGAAGCCCAACCTAACAGAAGTCTGACCAGACTGATATTCAGCCGATTGGAAATACTCAGCCGTGTTATTTTCCTAAGTCAACCCGTTTCTTGACCTCGATCAAGGGCAAAGATTGTTTTTGGATGATCCAGAAGGAGAGGAAAAGAGGAATTCCAGTACCGCCTCGAGCTCTGGCAAGCAAAGGCCTTGAACTAAGGGAGCGGTTTGGCATGAGGCTTTTGTCTCAAAGATAATTTTAGCTCCTATGACAACAAATCGAAACATTACTAAATAAATTAGAAAATGTGCAATTACATTATCATGAAAAGTTCAAAATATCAACGACATCCGATTTCTGCCCCTTTGTAGAGTTCTAGTTCAGTCTATATTGCTTCATCATGGCATACCCAAGAACGGTGAGATTGAAAGGATTAAGTTGTTGCGGATGGTGAGAACACACGCATTGTTAAAGTTGCAGTCCAGTTACAATGCAAAAGCATTAAAACTGCGAGGTCCAAGCTCTAGAAATGCCAAGTGATAACTTGGCATCGTAGTCATCTTCAAAAGCACACATTGACACGACTTATTCATAAAAATTGACAACAATGCATCCACAGCAGTGCACACTTTTTCACATTGCCGGGATCCAAGTGAGATGAATCATACCTCAACTCCATTAAGTTTTGCACCTGTCTCTTCCGCTGTGTCGGATTTGGATCCTTGCAATTGCCTCTTCACGAGTGCAGTGTAAATACCATCCTTGCTGAGAAGATCGTCATGGGTACCTCTCTCAGCAATCTGTCCATCGGAGATTACGGCAACTGTGTCTGCGCTCTTGACTGTTGAAAGTCTGTGAGCTATCACAAGAACAGTCCTTCCTTCCATCAGGGAATCCATTGCATCCTGCACCATTTCAATGAGTAGCGTCACTAAAACATAAATGATTCTGAGTAAAATTGATAAACATAAGCCAAGTTTTCACTGTCAAGTTATATTCTGGAATAACCACTAGTTTATTAAGATTTGTTTGAAAAAGACAAAAGACAGATAGTGCAGTTGATATGTACCTGCACTAAATATTCACTCTCAGCATCCAAAGCACTTGTGGCCTCATCCAACAGAAGAACTCGTGGATTCATCAGTAAGGCTCTCGCAATGGCTACTCTCTGTTTCTGGCCGCCAGATAGTCGTATGCCTCGTTCACCAACCAGTGTCTTATATTTGTCAGGAAAGTTGGATATAAACTCGTGAGCATTTGCCATTTTCTGCCATATTGTAGGAAGCTTCAATCAGAAAAATTCAACAGTTTAACTAAATAATTGGCCAAGAATGTAAAAACTTACAGCAGCATTTTCAATTTCACTGACAGTGGCTTTTCCATCAAATCCGTAAGCGATATTTTCTTCAATAGAGCAATTGAAGAGAACAGGCTCTTGACTAACTATGCTAACCTGCAATTTTGTAATTACTGGTGAAAGATACACTAGAAATAATGATCAATGCAATATCAATGAAATATTTTGTTCGTGAACTTCTCTTTCTATTCTTTTTGTCACAATGTAAACTATAATCTCATGAAAAGCTTCACTGGTTAATACTAGCTTTTATTTATTTCGGTCCTGATGCTGTATGCTGGATGCAGACAAGTTCAAATTACTGCTGCATTTGAATAAGGTTGTCACAGATTCCTAGCTTATTATTTGTGAGATCTCTGTTGCATGGTCTATAAGAAAAATAAAAAATAATGCCCTATCTCAAGATAAAAAGTTATGCAATATAGTTCAAGAAATTGTTATCGAACCATGTAACTCCTAGAAATCAAGTAGAAAATAGTCACAACCTAACCGCTATAATGCATAGATCGTTGAAAGGGGTGTCTTATTCGCTAGAATGTGATTCATTGAGATACTTGTGTATTTACCATATCAGAAGATATACTCAAGCAGTCAAGCTAATTTCCAGAAAAATTACCTGTCCGTGAAGATAACGATGTGATATATCAGGTAGTTGAACACCATTAAGTAGGATTTTTCCCCTAAGAGGATCATAAAACCTTTCAATTAAATTCGCTATTGTAGTCTGCACCAGGAATAATATCCATCAGTACTGATGTTGCATGATTGATGAAAGAAATGCTGCAAAAGATCCATCAAATGACATGGTCAAACTAATATAATGACATTAAGTACGAAATTATCTATAAATTACTTTTCCACCACCGCTTGGCCCAACAAGTGCAACCTTTGATCCAGGCTTCAACTTTAATGTAATACCCTGGATGAGAAAATTATTTAAATTAGCCATTCTACAGATCTTTCCAGGTTTTTAATGACTTTTTGTAGGTATACAGCCCATTATTCAGATGAATAGCATATTCCAAGAAAAAATAACATAAAATAACTAAGTTCAAAAATATTTCATTACTAAAATTCTTAACCATGTCCATCTAAGTTAGGAAACTACGAGCATGCTTATATTTTAAAGTCATTGCACTGAATCATAGATTTGCGCTATCTTCTGATCTTCACATCAGCCAACAAATAGTCCACTACAACAATTTTATACATTTTTGGAAGATAAAATCATTTCAAAGTCTCAAATTGCCAGTGGATTACTCATCAAAGATTTTAGAATTTAACAAAAACATGGGATATATGTCTGCGTACAGGTACAAGCAATTAATATTTGGACCTGTAGCAACTTAACTTACAAATGCTATTCACTGATTAGTGGTTAGCATATATTAATCATCATTTTCCAGGTGACCTTTTGAATGCAAGAAAATCGAAAAGGTTGTGAAATGGAGTTTCTTATATTTGATAAAGCCACCAGTAAAAACTTTTTCTGCAAAGCTTTATGTGCACTCTCTAAAGGAAAAGTTTGTTGATAATAAGTAGAAACAAATTCTTTTTCATTTAGGTTTAAACACACTTCTTCCTTGTGGCAATCCACGTTATACAGAAAAAAGAATAAACAGAAAATTAGATACTTATAACGAGCATATGCTGAAATCTTTAAAAGATGAATCAAATTATTTCCTAGGTGAACCTGAGTGCACATTAATACTAAATTTAGACTCACTTAAATGTACTAGATCATACCTTAAGCACCATGTGAGTAGGGCGAGAAGGATAAGCAAACCAGACATCATCTATCTCAACATCTCCATCTTGCTCACTAACCAATCAGGAATAATATTATATGAGAATACTCAACTTTCAAACTTGCTTTCAGCATAACACAGGTTCTGGATACTATAATCGACCTGACAGGGCATACATCCCCTGATTTTGGCATGGAGGAGACACGGTCCAAAAGCTGAAAAACCCTTTTGCTTGCACCAGTAGCTTTCATTGCTGTTGTATATAATCCTGACAAGGCTGACACCGACGAACCAACTGCATCAAGAATGGAGAAGACAATAAGCTTTTGATTATCAAAGGATGTCAGCTAGCCTGCAAGGTTAAGTAAAAAGGTGAGTATTCTAGCCAGCCATATTGTTATTTAAGATATACAATCCCCTACTACTCCTCTAGCTAGGCAACTTTCCTTCTCTGTTGATCTTGAGTAGAGTTGGAGTCGTCTCAATAGCTAATATGTAATAAGAATCAATTTAGCCACATGGATTGTGTTGCGCAAGGGAAGCTTCGAGGTTTGCATTGGTGAAAGTTGTCTTGTTCCCTCAAGTTATAAAACTGCTTACATGGCTTGGTGGAACTCATGAATTAGATTACCAAAATGCTGAACAATAAATTTGGCAATGAGAGGAATGTGACTACAAAAACCAAATGTTGAGAACCAGTGGACGATAGGACCAGAAAATTATATTTGGATTTGGGAATATAAGTTCAAGCCTTTCTGTTTCAAGGTGGAACTTAAAAAGTCACACTTCTGACACTTGATCAAGCTGAAGTGAACCTTACCCCATGAGCTTATTGATTACCTGACTTCTCCAAGGAGTAAAAGGTACCTAATATGGCTTTTAGAGAAAAATAGAACTAGAAGAGCGAAAAATAAAGTGAATAAAACAAGCACCCCAAAATCACATTTGCTACCACACTCATCGCACCACAACTATTTCAACCACGTCCACCATATCATCACTGAATATTAGGCTATTATTATCCACCCCCATTCCTCATAACAAACATCTACACAGGGATGGTACCGGTCCAGCTGCTAATCACTAATACAGCATATATCAACCTTGGCAGTTGATAACATCCAATCTTGCTTAGAAATTGGTTTCCACAAGGAAAATCCTTGATTAAATAAATCTGGCTGAGGTGAAGGAATTGCCTTCGGATTTTTTAAAAAGTTGGAGAAAAGAGAAATACAAGTAAGACTTTGACAGAGTACCTGTAAGACTATAAAGGATGAAAGATGTGAGATCTCCTGTTGTCATTGATCCATTTATGGTTAGATTAGCTCCATATATCACTACAACCACAACAGATAGCGTTGATGCTGCATTCAGCCCTCCAGAAAAGAGACCAACAACTTTCTAGAAGGTATGAAATGTTCATTGGTCAATGTATAGTTTTTTTTTTTTTTTTGTTATATTAAAAAATAAATCAAAGCAGAAGATCCTACAGCTTGCTTGAGTCCAAGCTTCAATGTTTCATCTACTTTTTCTGAATAGCGTGATATCTCATAGGCTTCTTGAGCAAAGGACCTCACAGTGCGTATGGCTCCAAAAGATTCCTGGATTATCATTTTTTTATTATTTGTCAAGGCAAGTGTAGAAGAAAATATAGTCTGACAAAAAAGATAAAATTCTGCCAAATCATAGTAAAATTAATCAATTAAACACTACAATATTGAAACAGAATTACAGAAGCAAAATATGAACCTTTTCTACTAGATAAGAACATACCAGCTAATACCAAAAATACTTCAACATCATATTTTGCATAATTTGCACAACAATGAAAATCTCTAATATTATTCCAAAATATTACCAAAAAGATTTGTCAAAGTATTCAACTTCACTAAGGAAATGATGGATCAAACATAAATCATGGTAGCAGAAATCACAACCCGACTCATTGTTTACTACCAGAAGGCAATGGGCTGAGTCAAATTGTCACCAGAGCTAAATTATCAATATTCATGATCCGAGCCATAAACATAGTATACCCGCAGATGTGGGCAAGCCTACACTAGTGCATCTGTAATTCTTCCTTTTCCTTCAAATCCCTATTAGTCTCTTCTCACATTCTCATCCACATGTCAATCATCAGTTCTTCTCAGTGGTTTTCCATCATTATACGCCCCACCCCCATCATTTAGATCGGAATGATAAGTGAAATCAGTATCAGCAGGGAAAAAATAAAAAATAATAAAAACACAATAGAATAATTCCATCTAAGAAGTACTCTTAAGAATAACACATTTTATGTTTCATATTATCCTAGATTATTGATAATACATGATAAGATAATAAGTAACAGAATTAACTAGGTTAATAACACCGAATACATCATCATAATTTGAGATGAAGGGTTTCTGAAACATTATTTTAATTAACTACATCTAAACATATAACAATAAGGTAAACTTGGATCTAACAAACCTCTGCAATTGAGGCTGCAACAGCTGCTGCAGCTTGAGTCTGGTGGGAAAGTTCACGTAGATAGCGCCCAAACTTCCGCACAGCAATATAGATAGCTGGAACTACAACAAGTGCCAACACTGTTCCAAGAAGATTCCACTAACATTATACATTCATGCAATCAATTGCAAGATTACTGTACTACAAATAAGTCTCATAACAAGTTCAGAAGCCAACAGAAATAACATCATCACATAGAAAAATCTCTGTTTACTGACAAAATTCACATTGCTTGAACAATGGTGAATACTAGGAAGTACAAAGATGAAAATGTTTTATCAGCACAAACTTCCTACACAGTTGTGACTTTCCAGAAACTACATTACTTATCATAAGATACTAAAATATATCATATTGGTTGAGTTCACAACAACTCATTGTTTATGCTCCTGGATCTAGAAACATCAAAAGACATCGAAGAAGCATGCATAAGAAAACAAACATAGCAAGCATTTGTGGTTTTCCAGTTGACTCACTGCACACAACTTTGTTAACATAGGTAATTTTATCATTTAACAGTTCAAAGTATGATGGTCATCACTATTATCTTTTTTCACCTTCCAAGCATGGAGTTCATGTCAAGGTATATGTTGTATATTCATGCATGTTATCCAAGTTCAACATTATTTTTGAGTTTTGATCTAATGATAAGAAAGATGTATCTCATTAATAACATGCCATAATTCCAGAAAATATTTAAAAAATAGAAAGCTGCTATTGATAAGATAAGATGTATGGATCCAATACATTATTAAAAACTAGCAATTCATGTTTCCCAAGAATATTCAGAACTCACATGTCAATTTCCATGATGTGGAAAACATAAAACCAAGACCAACAAGTGTGGTGGTAATGTTACGCAAAGCCTCTGACAAATTTGTTGTTGCCGCATTTTTTATAATTTGTGTATCTTCGGATAATCTGCTTAGCAACTCTCCCGTGCGAGTTACGTCATAAAATGCAATTTCCTAACAAAAATATATCTTAAACATTAATAAACAAAATCTATTTGTCCGTTGTAGTATCAAACAAGATATAAATAAGCATCTTTAACTCACTTGGTTTACAAGATGAGCAAACAAATCTTTTCTTAGACGAGCAACCACTCTCTCACTGGCAGAGTAAAACAACCATGCTCGCAAGGCCGCACATATTGAACTGAAAGATCAGACCATAGGTAATAATACTTCAAAATCTATTGTATTTTTCCAACATGTTCATTATTTAATATTTATTAAAGATCAAACAAAAACCACATCATAGAAAGTGGTTGTAAATATAAAAATGCAAAATATAAACAATATAATGGGAAATCACTCAAGCAAACATCTAAAAAATTCTATTAAAACCAAATCCAAATTAATCACAAGAAAAACAAGTGTTAAGATAAAAATAGACATACCCTATGATAACTATCAGCATAATATCTACTACGGTATTTTTAACAGCATCTAAAGCTTCAGATTTCTGACCAGGCTCTTGAACCTCTCTTGAAACAATGTCAATTATCTTCCCACCAAACTTTGGCTGCAACATCAAAAGAATAACCAGTAAAGTATAATATGGAGCTTATAAACTTTCTTTTTGACAAAAATAGATATCAAGTTTATAGTACCAAAAATTTAATTTTGGTAAAAAAATCAATGAATATACCATTAGTCAGTTCCATCATATTAGGATCCAAGATAACAGTTATGAAGGTGGATGTTTCTGAATCATAAGATTTCTTCTAGCACTCTAATATTGAGCTTGCCAAGGTGACCCATAACACATGTAGATGGAATCAAGGGTTTAAAGTTTAATACCAAGCTAGGGTTTCAGTGCCATGACTCTTTTTCGTATTTCATCCTTCAATCAGGAGAAGGAGATTAAATGCTAAAAGACATGGGAGGGGAACAGTGGCGTAGCCACGTGGAGAAGAGGGGGTGCAACTGCCCCCTCTCACATAATTTGTTAAAAAAAAATAATACTATATATTTGAAAGTCCTCGCCGTCATTTTGATCGGTCAATTCATCACCGTTCATTGCCGGAAATTGATCACATATTTGGAAAGTCCACAACCTAAGCTATCCATTGGTACCACTTTTACGAGAAAATATCGCAACTTGAAATATTAAGTATTGAATTTTAAAAATAAAATATATAATAATAAACGGATGAACTAAATCATAGGACATGAAGTGAGGATAAAAGGGTAGCCGGGTGCACGAAGCTCCAGCTATACGGAGTCCCAGGGAAGGAACCATTGTACGCAGCCTTGCCTGAGAGGCTGTTTCCAGGATTCGAACCTATGACCTTTTGGTCACAAAGCAACAACTTTACCGTTGCACCAAGGCAACAACTTTACCAATGTTAAATCAAAATTGAATCGGGTTTGAACTAAATCCAAAGAGTGGGTGTGGAGATAAGGATTATGTTGGTTCAAATCGGAATTGATTTGGAGTTGATTTGGTCAAGTTATGGCTAAACCAAGTTTAAGGTTTAAATGGGTTCGATCGATTTAAAACAAATTACGATATTTTTGAGGAAACATTCTATTTCAATTTTCTCTCTCCCTTTTCTCCCTACGCACATTGCAGCCCCGCCATATTGTATGCCACCCTTTCACCCATCCCTCTCTTTTATTTTTCTCTTCCTCTTCTTCCCCATTTGCTTCTTCCCCTTCTCTTCTCCAACGGTAGTAAACCCATAATTTTTTCCTCACCTCTTCTCAAGCACAAGAGCTCTCTTTTCTTCTCCTTTCTCTTCTCCAGCAAGCAAGAAACGTAACATTAGTTGCTTCCCTCTTCCAACAACAAGAGCAACCGTTAGCCCACGCATCTTCTTCCTCTTCTCATGCTTTTTAGGCTTTTGTTGACACCGCAAGAATATCCACGTTTTGCCTTGCCTTGATCTCTTTGTGTCGTTGTCAAGCTCACCGAAACTAGTCTAGGTTGCTAACGAAGAAGGTAAAGCTCTCCTCTTTTCTTCTTCCTCCCTATCTTCTCTTCTCTATTTTTCTCAAAAGCAATGATTTCCAAGAAGAATAAGTTATTTATTTCTTCTTTTATGTTTCATTAATTGAAGGAGAGTTGAAAAATATAAACTTTATGTTATTAGGTTGCTAGTTAGGATGATTATTTAGATCGCAATGAATGTCAAATGTAGAATGCTAAATATTATGAGGAAGCGAGATCACAAATGATTTTTCGACTTTGAATCATAGATAAGCTTTGGGGATCGGCAGATCGTTGTTTCAACTAGAACCAAGGGTAATAGTCGAAATTTTTGAATTTAAGTTCATTTTTAGCTCTTAAATTCTAAATTTAGGCTTTTAGAAGGTGAAAATGGATCTACACTAATATTTAGAATTTTAAAAAATTGTCCCTCCTAGTTGAAAATCCTAGCTACGCCCCTGGAGGGGAAGAGCAGATGAACCACAGGACTATCAATAGTAGGAAAGAGGAGTGTCACGAGAGTCGTAGAAATCAAGATGTATCTATATCTTAGTTATAATAGAGTCAATTCAAGTCCAACTCATAGTGATGAACTATTTATGAATAAAAGGGCAGCCCGATGTATGAAACTCCCACCATGCAAGGTCCCGGGAAGGATCTATTGAACGCGACATTCTTTGCAAGAGACTATTTCCAAGACTCAAATCCGTAACCTCTAGGTCACAAGCCAACAACTTTACTATTACGCCAAGATTGATGAACTATTTATAAATATAAGGAGAAATTAATTCTAATACCAAATTTCTTGGTGATTATAACACGGATCTGAAAAATTATAGGATCAATCTTAGTACAATGTTGCAAGAACCAATTGTCTCATGCAATGTTGGCACTCATTTTGTTATTAAGAAGTTATAGTCCTTGTCAAGATAGTTGCTACGTTACTCTATTTTTCTGTTCTAATACTTTAATTTAATTGATTTTTTAATTGTTATACGCTTATACTTGAGGTAAAAAAGGGAAGTGGAAATATTATGGGATTAGAACTCATTTAAGTTGATCTCAGAATGCTTAAAGTGTGTAAAAGTGTTGGCTTGTTACGGTACTAACTAGAGACTGAAGCTCCTGCATGGAGCAACACTAACCTTGATTGGGACTGATTAGTGATAATGATGCATTGAAGAACAAGGTTCAAATAATGCAAATATAATAAGATAGCTCCTGCTTAAGAACTATTTGTTTACACTCAAGTACATATTTTATATGATGGATCTTGGTGTATAATACACTAATTTTGTAAAGAATTAAATAGTGTGATAAAAACAATATCTACTTGAAAAAAAAAACAATTAGCAATCATGTTTCATGGGTAGCATTCATGAAATTGCTTGAAAATCTTGTTTCTTCCTATTTTTTTTTTCTTTTGCCCTGAGCATGTCGCCAAGGGCATTCCATACAATGTAATTTTTTTTCTAAAATAATAAATTAAATAAAAAAGACTAGTGAATGAAAAACTATACTTTCTAAACAAAAAGTAGATTGCATGATTTTGCCATTGTTCTTTTCAAGAAGTTTAGGTACATATATAGCATAGTTAGCAAACATCTTCTATTAGAAAAGGTCAACGAGTACATACAATTAGAATACTTGTGGTGGAAGCTATTAATAATGCTAATGTTGCAAGAACAAGTTTCCCTGCATCAGGCTTTGCCTACAAGTGAAAAGAGAGTCAACACACTTGCATCTTTTAAACTAATTTGAATGACTGACACATTGCTTACCAACTTTAAAATTCTACAGAAGGTGACATTTGCTGGCTGATGTGAACAGAGTACCAGTGTTAGTAACATTCATGAAAAAGAAACGACTAACATGGTAAATAGTAAAATAAACAATAGTAAGAATCCTAATCACCTGAATTGCATCACCATGTTCAAGATCTGACAAAGCACGACTAGAGGAATCCTAAATTTCAACAAGTGGCATTAGTTTAGTCTAGGGAAAAGAAACTAAATGCCAAGATGTCAATTATTTTTTCTAAATGGCATCTAGATGAACCAGTAGTAGCTCACCAGACTTAGAATATGAACAAGAAGTATAAGTTTATTTCAATTTTCAATCGAATGACAAGCTACAAAAGGACTGCACTTCTAACATTACTATAACAAAGCACTTGAATGTCCAAGTCATTGCTAGTGAATCTGCAGATTCTTCTCCATTTTGTGGAACAGTCACGGTTAAAGAATTTGCAACTTATTAAAATCGTTGTCTTATAATTGAAGCTTGTTACAAAATTGGATAGGATAGTGCAAATGTGGCATGTGAAAATAAACAATGATGGTTCAAGGTCTTTCATACCATGAAATAAATGCTAAACAAAATTTTAAAATGCTTCTGGACTTTCAGCCATAGCTCAAGTTTGTAATTTAATATTTTAATCATTGGCCAACTTAATGAAGATATTTGGAGGGTATGTTTTAAAAATTTACCAAAGGAATTAAAAGGTACCAACGATTCTCTTTATAGAGATGAACTATGATCTGAGTTTCCTAAGGTATTACACTTCTCAATTTTCATTCATAAAGTAAACAAATTAAAAATTTTCATTGAGTTATACACTCAAGAAAGTGAATGATTACCTGAATGTAAATGGGTATCACTCATTTTATTCTATTGGAAAAACCAGGAAAGTGAAATAATAACATAAAACCAAGTCTATCACTCGTTTTATGCTAAATTAGACTTATTGAGTTTTGGCACTAAGTTGAGCTTACGGAAGTAAAAAGCGATTCAAGTGCTGACAGAGTGCATCCCTCACTTTATACAAAATTACACTCACTGAGATCGATATCTGTCATTCTCATTTTATACTAGATTGCACTTGTTGAGTTCTGAGCTAGTTACACCTGGTAAAGTTGTCAGTTTCTTTATTTTAAAATAAATAATAATAACGGTAAATTTTGGAAAAGGGCGCTTCTTAACAATATTCTGAAACCGAGGGTTCGTACGAGTAGGGTTTAGGCATATCATCCAAACAAACGGCATTCATAGTCAAGGAAACCTTTTTTTCCTACCCATAGGAGATCGAAACTCCAAATTGAATGTAGGAACACTGCACAAAGCAAAAGATACACACAGACACGCAAATAAAAAAAGACACTCAAAACCCACATGAAACAGCTCCAAAAACCTGAAACGAAAATGAGCCATACTATACAGGAAGAGAAGATGATACCTCGCGATCAAGCAGCGGCCGCTTGTGGCTCGGTACCGTGATTGTCCTAGGATTCTTCCCCATCGCGCCCTCCACCCTGTTTCAAATCAGATTCCACATTTAGTCTCCGAAGCATCGTCAGAGAGCCCCGATAATGGGAGCATCAGTCGAACAGATTGACCTTAAGAAAACCCTGATGCAGATGCAGTTCAGTTTCTGAACAAAATCGCCCCAAACCAAAGCAATCTCACTCACCACCCTGATTGCCGATCAACAGGCAGCCACGGAGCCTGTCTCGGACTCCGCGAAGAATCCCCGAACTGGAAGGGGCAGCAGAAGAGAAGAAGGGGGGGAAAGAAAAATGGATCGAGAGCGAGAAAACCTTGCGGAGCAAAGCAATGTCTACATATAAAGACTTAAAAAACTTGGAGAGGAAGGCGACGACGCAGGTTTATTTAACAAAGTGTAACCACCCAAAGTTCGAAAGCGCACACTCGAGAGACCAATTCGACTTTTGTCATAACAGATCAAGTGGGAAATTAGTTTATTCCCTCAGTCACGGATGGTCCTAGAAATCCAATTTACACGTGATCTGATCTGATCTGATGAACAGATAGTCACTGTTCGTCCAATCTCAACCCTGTACTCACCCTGTACGGCTACGCTAAAAATTTAATGCTCAGAATTATAATTTCTTAACTGCTATACCACAAATTCGATTGGTTACGATTTCTCATCTCCATGTGTGTAATAAAAAAAATAAAAAAGGAATTCTTTGGATTTTTTTAAAAATAAAGACGCTTTTTTTATTTTATCCAAATTTAATTATATTCATTCAACTTTTGAATAACAAACTCACTTAATTCGCTTAGTGCCATCTTAGTACACTGTGCATTGGCAAGCGGTGGTGGGAAGGAAATATGTTTATTTAAAAAATATGTCAAGAAAAAAAAAAAGGTTAGTGCAAAGTAGGTTTTAGGTCGCCTTGTCATTGAACAGTCACATGAAGTTAAAGTTTTTTGATTTTCCATCTTAACTACTACGTTGGATATGAGTCAGCCTGGGTCAGGCAATATTATAATGTTCTACGATAGGCATTGTTCGTGTTGGTTTGCGAGCAAATTAAGACAAAAAACAAAAAAGTGCAGGCCGTGCATGTGACTTGGGATAGCGTCAACAAATCAATTTGAGCCGTTGAAATGGAGCCATCGTTAGGCACGCAGTGTCCAAGCTTGACTCTGTTCAGGGAAATCCAACAAGAAATGAATGGCGCTGTTTGAAGTCACTGTCTTGAGAATTAATTGTTGGGAAATCAACATCAAACTTAATAGGGGTTCGGATATGTTTTTGAGACGTTACCGGATACGAAAATAAAATTTCTAAAAAGATTTTTACGATAGATTTTTTTATTTTCTTTAAAAAATAAATTAATTTTCTTTTTTTTGTGTGCGTGTGTGTTTACTCAACGGACGGACCGAATCAAGAATACATTCGTGGATCAATTTTTTTTCATCTCTCCAAATCCGACGAAAAGCCATTTCTCCTCTTTTAACTGTGCATTTTAATTTCTCTCATGGCGATTGGGCTTCGCATGAGTGACCATGGACAATGGCCCCGTACGATCACAAATAACGACTGTGGACGATGAGCATGAGCAATTGCGATCAACGACTCAAGGCGATGGATGTGGTGGCCTTAGATGAGGTTGACGCGCATGACGACCAAGTGTGGCAAGCCCATGCAACGACAAGGTGTGACTCCCCCACTCGACAATAGAGTGCGAGGCCCCTGTACAACAACAAGGTGGAAAGGCTCCGTGCGAGTGCTAGGTGTGGTGGCTCTGCGCGATGGCTGAGTGAGGTGGCCCATGCAACATCAAGGTACGACTATTAATATTAGTCTTCAAAGTTAATTATAAAAAGAATAGATCTTCTAGTTCACAAATTGTGAATCAGGGAATGATTTACATAAGGTTCCTTGATTTGGATAAACCCCATCTTTATTTGTGAATCAGGGGATGATTTACATAAGGATCCTTGATTTGGATGGACCCCATCTTTAAATAGATGGGGTCCATTCAAATCAAGGATCTACATCAATGGACCATTCTTTGGTCCGCAATTTGCGGACCAGAGGATCCCTACTGAATTATAAGATGGTTAAATTTATTGGATTAATGGATATAGATTGGTTTATTATATTAAAGGTTAATCCAATAAATTAAATTCAATCCATTGAGATTAATGAATATTAATAGAGATTAATTTATCATTAATCAAAAGAAGATCAAGAGACAAAAGGTTTTTGGAATTCTTTTCATGAGATAAAATTTTATTTTTCTTCTTTTTCCTCTCCATCCTCTCTTGGCTGAATCTCCTAGAGTGGCTAGTACAACGAAAGTAGTTTCTCTCCGAATTATGAGTTTGTGAGACGAACGGGAGAACATGTTCATGTGGATACTAAAAGATGCATGAACACTTGATCGTACTGAGAACTACCGAGGACAAAATTATTGTCGGGAGTTTGTGTTTACGCAACAAAAGTAAAATTGTCAATTCAACTAATATACGATTTTCTTCACATAAATCTTCTAAAAAGGATCTTGATAATTGATCCGGTAGTAAGAGCGGACCCCCCTGCAAAGTCAACGCCCAGTGGAAGTCACCGAAGCAGCCGCCCATCCGGGGAGAGTGGTCCGACCTGACGGACGGCCGTAGACAGCCGGTCCGACCGGATTGCCGGCCGGCTCGCACTTATGGTTGGAAGGCACCCTGTCAAATCGGGGTTCCGACGCTCAGTTGAAAAGGTCATGGACCGAGCTGACCTTTTGACCGACCAAAGTCATAAAGCACCCCTGCTTATTAGTCTCCACAAAGCACTAGTAAACCACTGCGAATGTCCGGCCGGATGTTGAGGGAGCTGTCCGCCCGGACGACAAGTTTGGAGCAAGGGAAATGGACAGGGGACTTCTTTCTTTGACAACCGGTAGGTTTCACGTGTGTGCCATGCTCCAAATCTTGTGACAGGGGATTCTGCTGTCCCATCAAGGGCATGCTTTGACTATAGCGATATGGGTCAGGTAAGCTTTCTGACAGCCGCATACCTAGGAAAGGACAGAGGACACGTATGCACCTCGGTACACGTGCCCAAACCCTTCCCAGCTCTATATAAAGAGCCTCAGACTTCGCCGGAGGAAAGATTTTTTCCAAGTATTCTGAGACTTTGGGAGCCACCTTGTTCATCGTAATTTACCTGACTTGAGCGTCGGAGGGTCGCCGCCGGGAACCCCCTTCCCGGCCCGACTTCTGTGCAGGTTAGCCGGAGCATCGCGCCACCGGTTGGAGATTTACATCAGCGGAGATCTACATCTGGTGGGAACGCACCTACATCCGACTGGAGGCAATGGACGAGGCTGGAAGAATACATACCGTGGCACTCTCACAAGAAGAGTTGGACGCTCTGGTCGAGATAAGGGCCGCCAAACTTGTGGAGCAAAAACAGAAAGCAGCAGCCGAACGACCGGAGCAACAAGCAACGTCTGCGTCGGGTGGCCGAGCGGAAGCACCTCCAGCCACTGTCGCATTCCATCGAGCCTTATTTCGTACCCCTGAAGCTGTACCAGCTCGAAGGGATAGAGGATCTTCTTCAGACGAGATGCCTAGGCGAGATGACAGAAAGGGGAAAGCTCCCCGAGCGAACTCATCTCCCGAGCGGATCAATCGCCAATTTTCGGAGGCTATTCTGCGAGACTATCTGCCCAAGCACTACGTGCCTCCGACGATCGGCGAGTACAATGGAACAACTGACCCGGATGATCATCTGGGTAAGTTTGATAACACAGCCACGCTCCATCAATACACCGATGGAGTAAAGTGCCGAGTCTTTCTTACCACTCTCTCGGGATCGGCTCAACGGTGGTTTCGGAGGCTGCCGGACGGATCCATCACAAGCTTCAAGGACTTCCGAACGGCCTTCCTCCACCACTTCGCCAGCAGTCGGCGTTATCAAAAAACAAGCGTAAGTCTGTTCGCCATCAAGCAAGAGGCCCGGGAATCGCTTCGAGCTTACATCCAGCGATTCAACCAAGTGGCGATAGACATTCCAACGGCCACTTCGGAAACCATGATGAATGCATTCACACAAGGCCTAGTGGATGGAGATTTCTTCCGATCGCTCATCCGAAAGCCGCCCCGGGATTATGATCACATGCTACATCGAGCCAACGAGTACATTAACGTGGAAGAAGCGCAAGCCGCCCGGAAAAAGGAAACTCCAACCGAGCGGGCACCTATTCAGGCCGAACGGAAACAGCACGCCGCTCATCAACCGCCGAGGGGACCAAGGGCCGAAGCAATCCGCTCCCCTCGTGTAAGGTCCCAAGTACAAGAAGTAGCTGCCGCTCGAAGCAAGCCAAAGAAGAAATGGACCCCTATGTTCTGCTCCTTCCACCGGACGGATACGCACAACCCAAGGGATTGTCGAAGCCTTCCCTTCGTGGCTAATCCCGTTCCCAGGAAGGCCGAACGACGGTCTCCTTCCATCGACAAGAGGCAAAGGACCCATGAAGCCGATCGGACACGCACCGAGAGGCGACATCAGCAGACGCCCGATCGACATCGATCTCCAAGGCAGGAGAATCGCCGAGCGTCAAGAGAACGATCCCGGCCGTCCGCTCGGGAAGAGGAAAATAGAAGCAATACTTCCCGAGGCGAGATCAACGTTATTGCTGGTGGGCCGACTAGAGGAGACTCCAACTGAGCCAGAAAGGCAGGCGTCCGGCAACTACAGATCCACGCAGTCGGTTGTAGCCAAGAGCGGGCAAGTGGACTGGAAATCACTTTCGGGCCCGGAGACTTAGAAGGAGTAGAAGTGCCCCACGACGACGCTCTGCTCATTAAAGCGGTAATAGCAAATTACACTATTCACCGCATATTTGTTGACACAGGGAGCTCGGTCAACATTATATTCAAGAAGGCGTTCGATCAGCTGCAAATTGATCGAGCCGAGCTGCTACCCATGACAACGCCGCTCTACGGGTTCACGGGTAACGAAGTACAGCCGGTCGGACAGATCCGGTTGGCTACCTCACTGGGAGAAGAGCCGCTCAGGAGGACCAGGACAATAAACTTCGTGGTGGTCGACTCTCCTTCGTCCTACAACGTCATTTTGGGACGACCGGCGCTCAGCGAATTCCGAGCAGTCGTCTCAACCTTCCATCAGAAGATCAAGTTCCCTGTGGAGGACAAAGTAGGAGAAGTACGTGGAGATCAGCTAACAGCTCGGCGGTGCTATATAGAGATGATCCGAGCAGAAGCCTGTTCCGCTCGGAAGGCGCCCCGGATCGAGGTACATGCCATAACCGAGAAACCTCCTGCTTTAATTTATGATAAAAAGGAGGAGGTTCAGATCCATCCGACCCGATCGGAGGCCACGACTTTTATCGCCTCTGATCCGGAGGAAGCGAAGGAGGAGGCGATCCAATGCCTCCAACGAAATCATGATGTCTTCGTCGTCACATGAGTTGTCCGAATTTCGCCGAGCATAGCGCAAGATGAGTTGCATGTCCGACGGGACGCTCGGCCGAAAGCAGAGAAAAGGGATTTCAGCCGGAATGCCATCATCCGGCGGAAGTAGAAAAACTCTTGAAGCGTGCCACATACGCGAGGTGCGGTTCCAGCTGGTGGCTAACGTAGTATTAGTCTCCAAGGCGGCAAGTGGAGAGTCTGCATCGACTTCGGGACTTAAACAAAGCATGCCCCAAAGATTTTTATCCCCTGCCGGATGGACTCTACGGCCGGCTGCGAGTTAATATGTATGCTCGACGCCTACCAAAGCTATCATCAAGTGCCGCTCGCCCGTGAAGATCAAGAAAAAGTTAGCTTCGTGACTGCCGACGGCACATATTGCTACAATGTGATGCCGTTCGGATTGAAGAATGCCGGAGCCACCTATCAACGCTTGATGAACAAAGTGTTCAGGGAGCAGATCGGGCGGAATCTGGAAGTCTATGTGGACGACATTCTTATCAAATCAGTCCAAGCGGTCGATCTCTTCAAGGACATGGAAGAAACCTTCCGAACGCTACGCAAATATGGAGTCAGGCTAAATCCCCAGAAGTGCCTGTTCGGAGCAAAAGGAGGGCGTTTCTTGGGGTACATAGTGACCGAACGGGGAATTGAAGCAAATCCCAGCAAAGTGAAAGCTCTACAAGACATGCCGCCTCCCAGAAATACAAGGGAAGTGCAGCGGTTGACCGGTCGGATAACTGCTTTGTCCAGATTCATCTCCAAAACCGCCGACCGGAGCCTACCATTCTTCAAGATCCTGCGCAAGGCTACTAAGTTCCAGTGGGATGAAGAATGTGACCGAGCGTTCGGAGAATTGAAAACATATCTCAATTCTCTGCCTGTACTTGCCAAGCCGATCGGGGGTGAGTCACTTTATATTTATCTGTCGTCAACTGAGCATGCTGTAGGCTCAGCACTTGTGAGGGCGAGCGGCGAAGAGCAACCAGTGTATTTTCTGAGCCACATTTTAAAAGATGCCGAATCTCGTTACACCGGGCTCGAGAAGTTGGCCTTTGCTTTGGTTCTAGCCGCTCGGCGCCTTCGACTATATTTCTTGGCTCACACCATCATTGTCCGGACGAACAGCCCACTAGGAAGAGTGCTGTTGAATCCAGAAGCGTCCGGACGGCTCATCAAATGGACGACAGAACTAAGTGAATTTGATCCAATACCAGCCCCGCTCGGCGATCAAAGCGCAATCCTTGGCTGATTTTGTGACCGAAGTGCAAAAGCCAGAGCCGGAAGCTCTGTGGAGAATATATGTGGATGGGTCTTCCACTCGGCTCGGAAGTGGGATTGGAATATTGCTGCTCTCGCCTCAAGAAGAAAAGATGCACTTATCCGTCCGGCTGGATTACAAAGCTACCAACAATGAAGCAGAGTATGAGGCCCTCATAGCCGGATTACAGGCAGCACGGCATGTGGGAGCCGGTCGGGTGACACTTTATTCAGATTCACAGTTGGCCGCTCAGCAACTGTCTGACACCTTTGAAATCAACAACGCTCGGCTTAAACTCTACGCTGAGGCCTTTGAAAAACTCAAAGCTAGTTTCCGCGAGGTTCTTATTCAGAAGATTCCCCGAACGGAGAACCAGGCAGCCGATGAGTTGGCCAAATTAGCAAGTTCTATAACGCTGGTCATTATCCCGAAGCCAATTGAACAAGTATCTTTGGTGGCACATGTTGACCGGATGGAAGGCCTCATGTTTCCGGACGACTGGAGGACACCCATCATGGAGTTTTTGCGCTCGGGCACCACTCCTGCCGATCGGGATGAAGCCCAGCTGCTCAGGAGGAGGGTCGGTCGGTTCACACTCATCGGCGATCAGCTCTACAAGAAGGCTTTCTCTCGCCCGCTGTTGAAGTGTGTGAGCTCGGAAGACTCGGCTTACATCCTCCAAGAGGTACATCAAGGATCGTGCGGAGGACATCCGGGCCGACGATCACTAGCCAAGAAGATTTTGCTAGCTGGATACTTTTGGCCGACCTTACAAATGGACGCCGCTCGGACAGTATCTACGTGCCTTTCATGCCAGAAGTATCACAACTTCTCGCACCGACCGGCAGAGGAGATGAAGACATCAGCCGTTTCATGTCCTTTCGATCAATGGGGAATGGATATTGTGGGTCCATTTCCGATGGCGACCGGGCAGAGGAAATTTTTGCTGGTGGCGGTCGATTATTTTTCCAAGTGGGTGGAGGCCGAGCCACTAGCCAGGATCACCGAGCAGATGGTCAAAAAATTCATCTGGCAACACATCATCTGTAGGTTCGGTATCCCTCGCCGATTGGTTTCCGACAATGGGCGGCAATTCACAGGGAAGGTGCTAGAAGATTGGTGCAAAAGCTACGGCATCGAGCAACACTTCACGTCCGTGGCTTACCCCCAAAGCAACGGTCAAGCGGAAATTCTCCGTATTCTGCGCGCTCGGCTCGACCACGTGGGAGGAAGTTGGCCGGATGAAGTGCCGGGTGTTTTATGTGCCATCCGGACGACTCCTAAGGAAGCAACGGGCGTCACACCTTTTCATCTGGTGTACGGCGGCGAAGCAGTCATTCCGGTTGAAGTCGGCGTCGAGTCCGTCCGGGTCCAATTGTACGATGAAGGCAACGCCGATCGGAGGAACATGGAGCTGGATTTGATTGACGAGGAGCGAGCCAAGGCATCCGTTCGGCTGATGGCATACCGTCAACGAATGAAGCAAAACTACAACCGCCGCGTCATTCCCCGATCATTCCAGGTCGGCGACCTTGTCTGGAAGAAAGTCAAACCGGTCGGCGACGTCGGCAAGCTTGAAGCTCCGTGGGCAGGTCCCTTCAAAATCATCGAAAAGCTCCGCTCGGGTGCGTATTATTTGGAGGATGAGGACAGTCGGCAGTTAGATAGGCCGTGGAGCGCGAACCACCTCCAGCCTTACCGGGCAGGATGAAAGGTGTACCACTGTAAATCATCCTGTGTACTTTTTTCGACTGAATACTGGAAATGCAGAAATGAAGAATCAAGAGAACAAATATAAGGCATTGTCAAGAAACGAAGGCCCCGCGTCGTTCAGCCGGAGGTAAATGGGTCGAGCCAAGCGCTCAAGGATCGAAGACCCAGTACCTTCCAGACGGAGGTAAATTATCCGAGCCAAAATGCTCGACGAAGCAGACCCTGAGCCGTTCGGCCAGGAGTATGTTCTCCAAGCTGGGTGAAAGGTGCGCTAAATATAAATTTATATACTTTTTGGTCACCTATGTACTTGCGATGCAGGAAGCAAAAAGATGAAAACACATTGAGTATTCTCCGCTGAGCGGCTTACCATTCGGCAGGGGCATATGGATTATCCGAGCCAAGCGCCCGAATAGCGAAGGCCTCCCAGCCGATTGGATTCGCAAGCAAATGACCCGTGCTGTTCGGCCGGGCACAAAGATTGTTCAAGCGCGAGATAAGTTATGAAGGCCAAGGTCGCTCGACCTGGTAAGGAGTTAGCCTTGAAGCCCGTCTAGCCCAGACGTTAAACCGTAGAGCCGCGCCGACCGGCTATAAAAAACCGCGCCGTCGAGCACCGACGTTAAATATCGAGAGACGAGCCGGCGTCTATAAACGTCCGAGCGGAAAGCCGACGAGCCCCGTCGTTAAAGATCGAGAGCCGCGCCGACCGGCTATAAAAAACCGCGCCGTCGAGCACCAACGTTAAATATCGAGAGACGAGCCGGCGTCTATAAATCCTCCGAGCGGAAGACCGTCTAGCCCAGACGTTAAACCGTAGAGCCGCGCCGACCGGCTATAAATATCCGAACCGACGAGCTCCGTCGTTAAAGGTCGAGAGCCGCGCCGACCGGCTATAAAAAACCGCGCCGTCGAGCACCGACGTTAAATATCGAGAGACGAGCCGGCGTCTATAAATCCTCCGAGCGGAAGACCGTCTAGCCCAGACGTTAAACCGTAGAGCCGCGCCGACCGGCTATAAATATCCGAACCGACGAGCTCCGTCATTAAAGGTCGAGAGCCACGCCGACCGGCTATAAAAAACCGCGCCGTCGAGCACCGACGTTAAATATCGAGAGACGAGCCGGCGTCTATAAACCCTCCGAGCGGAAGACCGTCTAGCCCAGACGTTAAACCGTAGAGCCGCGCCGACCGGCTATAAATATCTGAACCGACGAGCTCCGTCGTTAAAGGTCAAGAGCCGCGTCGACCGGCTATAAAACTCCGTCGTTAAATATCGAGAGACGAGCCGGCGTCTATAAACCCTCCGAGCGGAAGACCGTCTAGCCCAGACGTTAAACCGTAGAGCCGCGCCGACCGGCTATAAATATCTGAACCGACGAGCTCCGTCGTTAAAGGTCAAGAGCCGCGTCGACCGGCTATAAAAAACCGCGCCGTCGAGCACCGACGTTAAATATCGAGAGACGAGCCGGTGTCTATAAACGTCCGAGCGGAAAGCCGACGAGCCCCGTCGTTAAAGATCGAGAGCCGCGCCGACTGGCTATAAAATACCGCGCCGTCGAGCACCGACGTTAAATATCGAGAGACGAGCCAGCGTCTATAAACCCTCCGAGCGGAAGACCGTCTAGCCCAGACGTTAAACCGTAGAGCCGCGCCGACCGGCTATAAATATCCGCGCCGACGAGCTCTGTCGTTAAAGATCAAGAGCCGTGCCGTCCGGCTATAAATATCCGTGCCGTCGAGCTCCGACGTTAAATATCGAGAGACGAGCCGGCGTCTATAAATGATCCGAGTGGACGAACCGACGAGCTCCGTCGTTAAAGATCGAGAGCCGCGCCGTCCGGCTATAAATATCCGTGCCTTCGAGCTCCGACGTTAAATATCGAGAGACGAGCCGGCGTCTATAAATGATCCGAGTGGACGAACCGACGAGCTTCGTCGTTAAAGATCGAGAGCCGCGCCGTCCGGCTATAAATATCCGTGCCGTCGAGCTCCGACGTTAAACATCGAGAGACGCGTCGGCGTCTATAAATAATCCGAGCGGAATATCGTCGACACTGCAATTATCCGTATTCTCCGCCGATATTGTTAGACCGACGCTAAGTTCCGCTCAGACTCAAGGTATAAAGGTTCTGATCGGCTTATAACGAGCGATTTTTGCTAGCATCACAGAATGATATTAGGCCGAACGGAAGGGCTGGGGAAAACACTTACAAGAATGCACCCCGAATGCCAAGGGTGTGATAGTAGACGAGCGGGCAACACAAGTATTAGCAAGGGGACAGTGCAAAAAGATAGAGTACACGAAAGGAAAGTATTTCATTGAAATTAAAACCTTAGGCCGAGTGGCCTAAGTACAAAAAGATTCATGTTCAGCCGAGCGGCGAAATTACAAGAATTACTCGATGTAGTCGTAGAGGTCCCTCGGAATGTTGCTAAGGAGCTCCACCTGATCGCCGGCTGGAATATTGGTGGACTCCGGAAGAAGGCCCTTCAACTTCAGATAGGTCATAGTGGCCGTAACGGCCAAGTCGAGAGCTGAGTACATCCGCTCGCAAATTTTCTCCGAGAACTCGGGCGATCGGATATGGCTTTGTCGGAGAGCGGCAACTCGGCTCGGCTCGGCATCCTGGTATTCTTTGAAGGTCGCCTGGGAGCTTGTGAGGGCCTCATTCAGATGTTCAATCTTCTCCGCATCGGCCGAGCGGCCTGCCTTCTCCCGGTCGAGCTGCTCCGTCAGCTCCTTTATCTTCAACTCCAGGCCCTGGGCCTCCACGTTTTTCTTCTCCAGATCGGAGATGGCTATGTTCTTCCGAGTGGTGGCCAGAGTTATCTTTGTGTCAAGCGACTTGACTTGTCGCTCGGACTCGGCTAGGGCGTGGGCCTGGTCAGCTGTTTTCTTCTGCTCAGCCGCCAGTAGAGTTTGAGTTTTCTTCAGCTCCTTTTGCAGCTCGACGTACGAGGGGCCTTGAGGGCCGCTCGGACCTCCTGCCGCCCGCAGTTGCCTTATCTCCTCGTCCGCCATAGCCAGGCGGCTGGAAACCGCTATCTCTTCCACCCATCTCTGAAGCAAGAAGGCGCAGTTGTTAAAAGCCGAGTGGAAAAATTACAAGTGAAAAAAAAAAAACAACAAACTTACCCCCGTAGCCGCTTGCATGTGGCTGTTGGCTAAGTTCCGGAGGGGGATTATTGCTACGCGCGCCCGAGCGTCGGCCCACATCTCGGCGAGGGGCCCTTTCAAAGTAATGGTGTGCTCGGGCACGGTTGGCCGGTCGGCTTCTGGTAGCAACTCTTCAGTTGGAAGATGAAGAGTAACCCGTATTGTGCGGCCGTGACCAGGGATCGCCCGACCGGGATCAGAAGCTGGCGCAGAAAATCGTGAATGGATGGTCGAGCGTTGGACTGAACGGCGAGCAGGGTGGAGAGTGTCGACCGGAGTGGCCTCAACCGGAGCAGTCAGCTCGTCCCAGTCAGAAGGCGTCTGGTCGGACGAAATGGTCTCGGGCACAGGCGCCTTGCCTTTAGCCGTCACGGTGGCCCGGTCGGAGGGTTGGACCGCGGAGGTAGCCGAGCGCAGCGGAGTCTCCACCCGGCGCCTCTTTTGCAGTGGTTGTTCCTCCTCCCGACCCTTCCTCGGGGGTCGTAGGCCTGAGCGGCCGATTCAGCCTGGGTGCCGCTCTCTCCTTCGTGAGAACCGACCGGCTGAATACCCAACGCTTCCATTTCCTTAGCCGCAGCGGCCTCCAACGCCGCTGCCTTTCTCTTCAGAACGCCGGCCATCACCGAGTCCATGACGGTATTAGCTGCATGGAAAGGAGAAGAAATCAGTTAGCAATTAAAGCAAATGCCCAAGCAAAATTCTTACCAAAGCCGGTCGGAAGTGGGGTCCGTATAGGACTCAGCCCGAAAATGTACATCACTCCCTCGTGAAGAAGTTTGTTGATGTCAAGTCGCAAACCGGCTAGTACATTTGCGGCATGAAGATAATCCGGTCGGGTCTTGAATTTCTTCAACTTGGGAGGAGGAGGCAGACTGACCTGCCATTGGGTCGGGAAGTTCGGCTGATTGAGCATGCGGATGTAGAAATAATAGTCCTTCCAATGTTTATTGGAGGTGGGTAGTTTGTTGAAGAAGACCAAGCCGGGTCGAGCTTGGAACATAAAGGTGCCCGGCTCGGCTTGCTTAGGGTAGTAGAAATAAAAGAAGACCTCCGGTCGGAGGGGGATGTTATGAATCTTAAACAAAACAACAACGCCACAGAGGAGACGGAAGGTATTTGGTACTAAACTTTCGAGCGGCACGCCAAAATAATTACAGACGTCTACTATAAAAGGATGCACGGGGAACCGTAGACCGGCGGTAAATTGGTCGCGAAAGACACAGAAACCGCCGCGCGGCGGTCTGTGTGGCCGAGCGGCGGGACCAGCTAGGCGAACTTCGAAATCCTCGGGGATTTCGAAATTGTCAGCCAAAATATCAAAATCCCGTTGTTCGAAACGGGACCGCATGGTAGTATACCATGAGCCTAGGGATTGTTCTTCGGGATGAGAAGAACTGGCCATGATCCGGACAGAAGAAATCAAAAAAGAAGTTTCAAAGACGAAGAAAAGGAGTTTCAAAGACTGGAGCTAGGGGAAGAAATGCGAATTAGATACCGGAAAGGAAGAAGGAAAGATCTAAAACCTTACTGAGGGGAGAGGGATCGAGGAAAGGCGCCGAAGAGCGTCAGAGGGCAGAAACAAGATCGCCGGAGCTCCAAAGCGCAGAGGGCAACAGTAGAGGTAACGGAGGCGAGTGAAGGTGAGAAGGAAACGAAGAATTTATAGGGTGAGGGCCGGGCGGCCTCCACCGTCGGATCCAGGTCACGGGAATCAAAGCATGCCTCTAGCCGTTTATTTCGAATTGCTTCGATCACATCAAAATATCATGCCACCGCCTCCGTACTCTGATGGCATTGCTCCATATGGCAGTCAATCATTCGGAGCATTTAATGAAGGTATGATCAACCTTGATGTCGAAGATTGGCGCAGAACGCGAGGAGATCCGGTGAAGGCCATCATTGATTCATTCAAGGATATCTCTACGGCTGACCGGGTGGAGAGTATTAGCATGGAGGAGCCGTTCGGCTAGACTCACAGTTCAGTCAGTCGGACTATTCGCCTCCTTCGACTAGACTTGAAGGGGAGGCAAGTGATCCGGTAGTAAGAGCGGGCCCCCCCTGCAAAGTCAACGCCCAGTGGAAGTCACCGGAGCAGCCGCCCATCCAGGGAGAGTGGTCCGACCGGACTGCCGGCCGGCTCGCACTTATGGTTGGAAGGCACCCTGTCAAATCGGGGTTTCGACGCTCAGTTGAAAAGGTCATGGACCGAGCTGACCTTTTGACCGACCAAAGTCATAAAGCACCCCTGCTTATTAGTCTCCACAAAGCACTAGTAAACCACTGCGGATGTCCGGCCGGATGTTGAGGGAGCTGTCCGCCCGGACGACAAGTTTGGAGCAAGGGAAAAGGACAGGGGACTTCTTTCTTTGACAACCGGTAGGTTTCACGTGTGTGCCATGCTCCAAATCTTGTGACAGGGGATTCTGCTGTCCCATCAAGGGCATGCTTTGACTGTAGCGATATGAGTCAGGTAAGCTTTCTGACAGCCGCATACCTAGGAAAGGACAGAGGACACGTATGCACCTCGGTACACGTGCCCAAACCCTTCCCAGCTCTATATAAAGAGCCTCAGACTTCGCCGGAGGAAAGATTTTTTCCAAGTATTCTGAGACTTTGGGAGCCACCTTGTTCATCGTAATTTACCTGACTTGAGCGTCGGAGGGTCGCCGTCGGGAACCCCCTTCCCGGCCCGACTTCTGTGCAGGTTAGCCGGAGCATCGCGCCACCGGTTGGAGATTTACATCAGCGGAGATCTACATCAGCGAGTCGGAGAGCGCCACGTGCCCAGCGTCTGTTGACTTCTGGTTCGGACAGGATCAATAATATTTTGCTACGTTTGTGTTGTTTTGCTCTCAAAATCCTTACAGTGGTATCAGGCCGTTTGCGAAAGCGCATACTAGGTTGTAGTAATGTTTTAATATGTGATATATAAACTGCATGAGCCTTTTATTATGATTTGCATCATAGTATGAGTATTTATTTTGTGTTGAATAAACTAAAGAATATAACATCTTTATATATGTTATGAACGCGTGTTATAGTCTGATTTCATTCAACATAAACATATACGACTATGGGTGGTATCGGGTTGGTATCTATTAAAAATAAATTACGTGTAACACATAAACTATTGTGAACAATTTTTGTTGGTCTCAGGTATGTGGGTGGCCTCGAGTATGGCAACAATTCATTTAAATGAGTTTGTAAAATAATTTTGCTTCAGAGGTGCCGCCACCTAAAACCCCCGTAAGGGGCACTGCCCTCTTGACCCCCGCCCGCTAACCGCTAGCGGGACAATCGTAGCGTTGCGACTCATAATTCATTATTGAAATCATAGTAAATTATATGTCATAGATCTATTGTGAATGTTATATGACATGGTGCATGGTTATGACCCTTTACTCCCAATATGATTGTGTATATTGTAATTGATAATATGGTCTGCATACCGTGTCTTTCATTTTTATCATTCTTGTTGTAAATTTAGACTACATTTGAATATAACTTGAGGTTTCTTTAGATTATGTTATGTACAAATTAGAAAATAACTAGTCTAGTGGACGATGGTGAAAAGAGAGAAGGACAACAACACACGATGATCAAGGAAACACTTGGAGAAGATATTTTTACCTAGGTTGACATTTCAATCTTCTCGTTGGCTTGAGAAGATCATAGTAGATAAGACTATGACCATGTCACATTATATTTAGCATATATGTTGATGTATGTTATGATTGTATGCGATGCATGTGTAATTTAATCGAAATTAGGTAATTTATCATATGCCTACCAAATTTTAGTACTCACTATTACCTTGATCAATTGTAGTCAGGTTTACTAAAGCAACATGACTTGATTTATTTTGGTAGAGTACGACAGGACAATCGTGATGTCTGATTATTGAACTTTATGTGTGACTTAACTAAGTTACCTTAATTGGATTGAGAACTTAGAGGTATATCTCATACGATGGGAAACGAACAAATAGTCTTGTTCACTTAACTATATAAGAGTTACATATGATTTAATTGGTAAATGTTGTTAGTTAGAGTCCTAGAGCCAATCATATGATGATTGTTGTATGGACTCGATGTATCATATTCCTATATATTTATAAAAGACATTTCTTTATGGTTATTATACTTACTTGTATTGGTGCTAAATAACTAAGTATAATAGCGTCCTTGAGTAGAAGGTTCTCATCTATATCAATCGATTGGTTGAATTGATAGTGAGATGATATAGAGAACACTACTCTTAATCATTCCTAGTCAAGTATTAACATTCAGGGACAATGTTAATGCGATGAGACTAGCATGTAGGTCAACTCGATGACTTGATCTCACAAGTCATAGATATAGAGATATCAAGTTGACACATGAGTATGCATTGGAGAATATATACTGAATGACCCGCCATGAGAAAGTATCATGGATCGTTATATGAGTGTCATATACTTTCTCATGTGACTATTAGTATGACTATCAGTCCTTGGACCTGAAGTCACCATGGTTCCCTACATAAGGAGTTGCATACTTTGGCTTCGTCAAACGTCACCCGTAACTGGGTGGACTATAAAGGCGATTACTGGGTATGTAACAAATTATGCGGAGGGATGTGAGTGATGTAGATGGGATCTATCCCTCCTATATGACGGGAGTGACATCATGATTCTTGATTGAGTGAGACCACTAAGTGCATGGTCATGCCCAAATGAGTCAATATGAGATATTGTGTTCATTTGTTTAGAGTGAGTCTACTTGGAGTTCAAGATATAGATTGATTAGAGGATGACACGGTCTATTCCTCATTTGATCAATCTAGATGTCAAGGATAGAAGGACATTGTCACATATTGTGAGAGTCACAATTAGTAGTCACAAAAGGTGATGTTGGATCTCATCATTTTTGTAACTTGGGTAGTAATGATGTGTTCCTAGATACCGCTCATTACTTATGCTCCTAATGGGTTTAGGAACATTGCCAACGTTACAAGAACCTATAGAGTCACACACAAAAGGCAATTAGATGGAGAATAGGTTCATATGATGGACTAAGAGGATTAAGTTCATGTGATGAACCAAATTAGATTAAAAGTAATACAAATTAGACTAATTGAGTTTGACTCAATTTGATTCATGTGTCCAATGAGTCTTATTTAGATTATGACTCATTGAATCAATTTAATTCAATGAATAGAGATTCATTAAATCAAATTGATTTGAATCAATGGTTAAATTTGATCAACCATAGGAGATAAATGAGTCAAGTTTGACTTGACTTGAGAGGGAAGATGAAGGGTCAAGTATGACTTGACCAAATGCCACTTCATTGTGATATGGCATGGGGGGCGGACCAATGATGATGTTTCACATCATCATGGCTACATCATTGAGTGTCACCTCATGAGGTAGACCAAGAGTCATGACTCTTGGTATTACATGGAGGTATAAGAGCTTCTAAGTGTGGCCGGCCACATGAGTGAAGTAAGTTACATTTTGTGTACTCATTCAAGAGGTCATCTTCTTCCTCCTCTCTTCTCTACTCTCCCTCTCATCCTCCATTGTCGTGACCACCAAGAGTGCTAGCACACTCTAAGTGGTTTTTCTCCACCTTTTGTCCGTGTGGATACATATAGAGGGGTGTACACTTGACACCCTGCGAGATCCGACAACTCTTGGACAAGCGAGATAAACGAAGGGCTTCGCTACAAGGGTAACTCTCTTTTTATGTAGATCTAAGATAGATCTAGTGTAGAAACATGTACATGATTTAATTTTAAATATATCTTCGCACGGATCCATGGCTAGCTTCGGGGTTTCCGCAACACAAAAAGTGATTTTTGCGGCTCGAATTGCTAACAAATGTTGCTTATCTAAATTATACAAGTCTTGGGCGATTAGCTAAAGCTAACTCAAGATAAGGTATGATATGGATCTTATCCAATTGGTATACGTTGCCTACCTAATTTATATAAGTCTTGAGCAATTAGTCAAAGCTAACTCAAGATGAGGTATAATATAAATCTTGTCCTACTTGAATGTCATTGCTTGCGGATCTAGAGCTAATAGTGCGATTAAACTCCGGTTGTCCATATCTATGGCTTGCTCCTAACGAACTTTACAATTTAGTGGGAGAATTATTTAGTTAAAGGACTAATTAAATGATTGAAATATAATACTTATTGCAAGTGCAGTGGAGGCTGGCAAGAGGGGGGTGAATTGATAGAAACAAAAATAAACTATACCCTCCTCGTGCTTTCAACTCAATTAGTGCAATAGTAAATAAAGCAGCAAAGTAATTAAAGCAGTGAACAGAAAAGAAATAGAAATTTAACCTGGTTACAACCAAGGAGGTTGTTAATCCAGGGCAATGAGAAGCGCATTAAAAAGAATCTCCTTTACTGAAGGCGGAGAAGCCTTTTACACTTTGAAAGCTTAGAACTATTGCTAGGAATGACTATACAATTGATTGCTTGAGTTGTATTTAATTTCTATCTCCAGGGGCCTTTAAATAGCCTCTGGAAATCTGATCTCGAGTGTCCAAGACGCCTCCAATAGGGGTCCAAGGCGCCTCGAACTGAGTCAGCGGATAAAACTTTATCCGCGCTCAAACGGTCAAATTTTACCAGTTGAAGGCGCCTTAAGACTTGTTGACGGCGCCTCCAACAAGCTTTAAGGCGCCTCCAAGATGGAGGCGCCTCTAGTACTTGTTGAGGGTGCCTTGAGCTTGCTTTCTAGCTTGTTTTTTCTTCACTTTGACTTTCGAAGCTCCGTTCTTTTGGGTGATTGCGGCCAACCGGAATAGGACTCACTCGAACCCAATTCCCGGCCTTCTCCTCGAGTAGCCTTCCTTCCCGGCTTAATGTCCCTCGAACGCCGTGCACGTTCTTCTCGCCCACCGGTGTACTCTTCCGCAGCTCTCTCATCCTTCGGACGCACCGAGCCCGTCGGCTCCCTTCTCGTGTGATCTTTCTCGCTAGCTACGTCTTTCGCTCGACTTCCTGCGCTCCTAAGCTCCTGCACACTCAGACACAGAGATCAAACACAAAGCAGGACCTAACCAACTTGGTTGATCACATCAAAACTATCACGGGGTACAACACTTATTTCTATATTTCTTGTTGTAGATCACCATGTCATTTAATATGCCAAATACTCTCTCTCTCTATGTGATATGTCCTTGATAAGGATAAACACAATAGAGCTAATTTCTTGAACTGGTACAGAAATTTGAGAATTGTCCTCAAGCAAGAGCAAAAATTGTACATCCTAGAGCAAACTATTCCTAAACCACCCACCCCCACTGCTACTCATGCGGATAAGGATACTTATAAGAAGTATGAAGATAATATATTAGATGTGTCATGCCTTATATTTGTTACCATGGACTTTGAGCTTCAAAAATAACATGGGTGATCCGGCGGTAAGAATGGGGGACCCACAGATGGGGTCCCGTCCGAGCAGAACCAGAGATTACCCAGCCAAAGGTTTGAGTTTCCGACGCCAAAACAGGAGAACCGAAGCCGAGTGGCCGAGCGGAGGTGTCCGCTCGGCCGAGGACAGAGTGACCGAGCGGAGGTGTCCGCTCGGCCGGAATCGTGGCGAGGGAACAGTGGTTAGCCGAGCGGCCTATTCGCTCGGCTCGGGATATGGTATGTCAGCAAAGGCATGATGATTAGACTGTACGCAAGATGGCACTATTAAAGGCCCCACCATCACGTCACGGAAAGGTTGATACAGTAGCAGTATGGTCTTATGGATGCCCTTCTGACAGGCCCACACCTAGGTATGGTCGAAAGCAGGTGATTGCTTCAATTGGTGTGCCCAGACTCCTTCGAGAGGTCTATATAAGGCCTCCACTTCTTCAATCGGAGGTACACAAGTCTACATTTTCTAAGCCACTCTCTTATTCCTTCGCCTAACTTGAGCGTCGGAGGGCCGTCGTCGGGACACCTCCCCCCCCGGCTCGGTTTTGTTGCAGGTTCGCCGGAGCACTCGAGGATCCAGCAGGGAGCGCCACATCCCCAGCGTCCGTTGACTCCTGGTTCGGACAGGATCAATTTGGCGCCGTCTGTGGGAACGCACCTGCATCCGAGCAGAGGCAATGGACAAGGCTGGAAGACTACATACCGTGGCACTCTCACAAGAAGAGTTTGACGCTATAGTCGAGGCGAGGGCAGCCAAGACAGTGGCGCAGCAAAAGGAGAAAGCACAGGCTGAGCGAGCGCAACAGCAAACAACCTCGGCTTCAGCAGGCCGCCCGGAATATGTTTCAACAGGAGGGTTCCCTCAGGCACTCTTCCGTACTCCCCCAGAAATCGCGCCCGCTCATGGGGAGCAAGGATCTTCATCCGATGAGCCTCCTGTTCGGGATCATAGGAAGGGCAAAGCTCCCCGAGCGAACGCACCACCCGAGCAGGTTCACCGACAGTTCTCTGAAGCCACATCGGGATCCGTTGCCAAAATACTATACGCCACCACCGATCGGAGCTTACAATGGGACGACCGACCCGACGACCACTTGGGAAGTTCGACAAGACGCCACCTTGCATCAAGATCCGATGGCGTAAAGTGCCGTATTTCACCACTCTATCGAATCTGCATAGGTGGTTTCGAGGTCACGGACGCCTATCACTAGTTTCCGGGAGTTCCGAAGGCATTTCTTCATCACTTTGCAAGCAACCGACGTTATCAAAGGACAAGCGCCACTGTTCACCATCAAACAAGAACCAAGAGAATCTCTCCGAGTATACAACGATTTAATCAAGTAGCGATGGACATCCCACACCACCTGGAGACAATGGTAAACGCCACGCAAGGCCTCGGAAGGACTTCTTCCGCTCATTCAAAACCGCCCAGACTACGACCACATGCTACACCGCGAATGAGTATATAAATGTGGAAGAGGCGGAGGCTGCCGGAAGGGAACTCATGCCGAACGTCCGGCCCATGCCGAACGGACGCAGCCCATCAGCCACCAAGAGGACCAAGAGTTGAGGCATCCCGGGCACATCATGCGAAGTCCTCGGTGGTCCAAGAGGTAGCGGCCGAGCGGTCAAAGATGAAGAAAAAGAGGGTATGGACCCCAATGTTTTGCTCTTTCCATAATACTGACTCCCACAACACCCGCGACTGTCGGGGCCTGCCTTCAATCACCCATCCCGTACGTTGGGGTGGCCCTCGTCGATCGCCTTCACCCGGCCGCCGGCAGCGGCATCAAGAGTCCGGTCGGCGAACATATAGAAGATCTCCCGAACAGCGTTTCCCTCCAAGGCATGAAGATCGCTCTCGGAGGTCCAATGAGCGACCTAGGCAGTCCGCTCGGGAAGAGGAGAACAGAAACAACACCTCCCGGGGAGAAATCAATATTATTGCGGGTGGGCCTACCGGAGGAGATTCACACAGGGCAAGAAAGGCAAGCGCCCGGCAGCTCAGAATCCATGAGGTGGGTTACAGTCAAGAAAAGGCGAGCGAACCCGAGATCAGTTTCGGGCCCAAGGATCTTGAGGGAGTTGAAGTGCCGCATGAGGATGCCCTTATCATCAAAGCGGTGATAGCCAACTACACCATCCACCGTATCTTCATTGACACTGACAGCTCGGTCAACATCATCTTCAGAAAGGCCTTTGATCAACTACAAATCGGTCAAGCCGAGCTGCTGCCCATGACAACCCCCCTCTACGGGTTTAAGGGCAATGAGGTTCTTCCGGTCGGACAGGTAAGACTGGCTATCTCCTTAGGGGAAGAACCGCTCCGGAGAACGAGGACAACAAACTTTGTGGTGGTCGACTCCCCTTCATCCTACAACGTGATACTGGGGCGACCGGTGTTAAGCGAATTCCGAGCTGCTGTGTCGATGTTCTATCAGAAGATCAAATTCCCGGTCGAGGACAAAATCGGTGAAGTACGAGGAGATCAGTTAGCCGCTCGGAAATGCTATGTGGAAATGGTCCGAGCCGAATCCAGCGCCACGCGAAAGGCTCCACGGATCGAGGTACACGCCATAACCGAGAAACCTCCTGCTTTAATTTATGATGAAAAGGAGGAGGTTCAGATCCATCCAAGCCGATCGGAGGCTACAACCTTTATTGCCACCGACCTAGAGGACGAACAGAAAGAAGAAGTGGTCAAATGCCTCCAGATGAATCATGACGTCTTCGCTTGGTCGACGCATGAGCTGCCCGGTGTCTCCCCTAGCATAGCCCAACATAAGCTTCACGTCCGGCCGGACGCTCGGCCAGTAAAACAAAGGAGAAGAGATTTCAGCGCCGAGCATAATATTATCATCCGAGCGGAGGTAGAAAGGCTCTTAGAGGCCGGCCACATACGGGAGGTTCAATTCCCAAGCTGGTTAGCAAATGTGGTGCTCGTCTCCAAGTCGGGCAACAAATGGAGGGTGTGCATCGACTTCAGAGACCTGAACAAAGCTTGCCCGAAGGATTTCTACCCTCTGCCCCGAATCGACCAGCTCGTAGATTCTACAGTCGGATGCGAGCTTATATGTATGCTGGACGCCTTCCAAGGCTATCATCAAGTGCCGCTCGCCCCGGAGGATCAGGAAAAAGTTAGCTTCGTTACACCGGACGGGACGTATTGCTATACGATGATGTCATTCGGACTGAAGAATGCCGGAGCAACATATCAAAGATTGATGAATAGGGTCTTCCGCGAGCAAATCGGACACAACCTGGAGGTCTATGTAGATGACATCCTCATCAAATCCTTCCGAGCGGCCACTTTATGCAAAGATATGGAAGAAACCTTCCGTACACTCAGAAAATATAGGGTCAAGCTAAATCCTCATAAGTGTTTGTTCGGCACCAAAGGAGGACGTTTCTTGGGCTATATTGTGACCGAACGGGGTATTGAAGCTAATCCTAGCAAGGTGAAGGCTCTTCAGGACATGCCACCGCCCAGAAACATGAGGGAAGTACAGAGGCTGACCGGTCGGATTACAGCGCTATCACGCTTCATCTCCAAGACTGCCGACCGGAGCCTTCCGTTCTTCAAAATCCTCCGCAAAGCTACAAAGTTCCAATGGAATGAAGACTGCGATCGGGCCTTTGAAGAACTGAAGACGTACTTAAATTCCCTACCTGTGCTGGCCAAGCCAGCTGTTTATTTATCCTCGACCGAGCAGGCTGTGGGATCAGCGTTAGTCCGGTCGGGAGGTGAGGAGCAACCTGTATATTTCCTTAGTCATATCTTGAAAGATGTTGAAACCCGCTATACCGGACTCGAGAAGTTGGCCTTTGCTCTGATCCTGGCCGCTCGGAGACTTCGTCCTTATTTCCTGGCGCACACGATTATCGTCAAGACCAATAGCCCGTTGGGACGAGTGCTTTTAAATCCAGAAGCTTCCGGACGGCTCATCAAATGGACAACCGAGCTAAGCGAATTTGATATCCAATATCAACTCCGCTCGGCTATCAAGGCACAAGCCTTAGCCGATTTTGTGACAGAGGTGCAGGACCCGGAACCCGAAGCTGTGTAGAAAGTGTTCGTGGATGGATCGTCCACTAGACACGGGAGCGGAATTGGCATAGTTTTGCTGTCCCCACAAGGAGAGCGGATGCAGCTCTCCGTCCGGCTAGATTACCGAGCGACCAACAACGAAGCAGAATATGAAGCCCTTATTGCTGGATTGCAGGCCGCTCGGCACGTTGGAGCCGTCCGGGTCATCCTCTATTCAGATTCCCAGTTGGCTGCTCAGCAAATCTCGGGGATTTTCGAGATAAATAGTACAAGGCTCAAGCTCTACGTGGAGGCTATTGAAAAACTTAAGCTCAACTTTAGGGAGGTAATTATTCAAAAGATTCCCCGGGCGGAGAATCAAGTGGCAGATGAATTGGCCAAGCTGGCAAGCGGGTTATACCCGGTCGGCTCTCAGAAGCCGATCGAGCAAGTATATTTAGTAGCACATGTCGATCGGATGGAGGGCATCACATACCCGAGCGACTGGAGGACAACTATTGTGGAGTTTTTGCGCTCGGGAGCTACCCCCTCCGACCGGGAAGAAGCTCATTTACTGAAGAGAAGGGCTAGTCGGTTCACCCTCGTAGGAGATCAACTCTACAAGAAGGCCTTCTCCCGTCCGCTCCTAAAATGCGTCAGCTGGGAAGATGCCGAGTACCTCCTTCGAGAAGTGCACCAAGGTTCGTGCGGTGGACATCTAGGCGGACGGTCGTTAACCAGGAAGATTTTGCTAGCAGGGTATTTTTGGCCAACACTTCAAAAGGATGCTGCCCGGACCGTTGCAAATTGTCTATCCTGTCAGAAGTATCACAGCATGTCCCACCGACCGGCAGATGAGATGAAAGCATCAACTGTGGCCGTTCGACCAATGGGGGATGGACATCGTGGGACCCTTCCCCATGGCTACCGGGCAGCGGAAGTTCTTATTGGTGGCGGTCGACTACTTCTCAAAATGGGTAGAAGCTGAGCCACTTGCAAAAATATCCGAGCAGATGGTTAAAAAGTTCATATGGCAAAATATCATCTGCCGCTTTGGCATCCCAAGATGACTCGTCTCCGACAACGGACGTCAATTCACTGGGAAGCTGCTCGGGAAGTGGTGCGAAAGTTATGGCATCGAGCAGCACTTCACATCGGTGGCATACCCCCAGAGTAACGGTCAAGCCGAGGTAACCAACCGAGAGATTCTCAGAATTTTACGGGCTCGGCTCGACCATGAAGGAGGCAGCTGGGTAGACGAGCTGCCGGGCGTCCTATGGGCTCTCCGCACGACACCAAAGGAGGGAACGGGCGTCACTCCATTTCACTTGGTATATGGAGGCGAAGCAGTCATCCCGATTGAAGTTGGGGTGGAGTCCGTTCGGGTACAAAATTATGATGAAGATAACGCCGAACGGAGGAGCATGGAGCTAGACTTGGTTGAAGAGGAAAGAGCTAAAGCGTCCGTCCGGCTGATGGCGTACCGGCAACGTATGAAACAGAACTACAACCGGCGCGTGATCCCCAGAGCCTTTCAAGTAGGTGACCTAGTTTGGAAGAAAGTCAAGCCGGTTGGAGATGTCGGCAAGTTGGAAGCTCCCTGGGCAGGACCCTTTGAAGTGGTCGAGAAGCTCCGTTTGGGCGCTTATTACCTCAAGGATGCGGAAGGTCGGATGCTGGATCGACCATGGAGTGCAAATCACCTTCAGCCATATAGAGCTGGGTGAGAGGTGTGCTTTTGCTCTATTTTGTGTAAATTCAAAATAGCTGTACTCCTTTTATCGCAGGAAACAAATTATTTCCAAGGCATTCTGTGTTCATAACCGAACGGTTGGTTATACGAAGGCCCCGAGCTGCTCAGCCGGAGGTATATTGTACGAGCCAAAGGCTCAATTCCGAAGGCCCCGTGCCGCTCGGCCAGAGGTAAATTATCGGAGCCAAGCGCTCGATTACGAAAGCCCCGAGCTGCTCAGCTGGAGGTATATTGTACGAGCCAAAGGCTCAATTCCGAAGGCCCCGTGCCGCTCGGCCGGAGGTAAATTATCGGAGCCAAGCGCTCGATTACGAAGGCCCCGAGCTGCTCAGCCGGAGGTATATTGTACGAGCCAAAGGCTCAATTCCGAAGGCCCCGTGCCGCTCGGCCGGAGGTAAATTATCGGAGCCAAGCGCTCGACTACGAAGGCCCCGAGCTGCTCAGCCGGAAGTATATTGTACGAGCCAAAGGCTCAATTCCGGAGACCCCGTGCTGCTCGGCCAGGTAAACGTTGTCCGAATTAGGCTTAAAAGTCCGACGAGCTCCGTCGTTAAAGATCGAGAGTCGCGCCGACCGGCTATAAATATCCGCGCCGACGAGCTCCGTCGTTAAAGATCGAGAGCCGCGCCGACCGGCTATAAATATCCGCGCCGACGAGCTCCGTCGTTAAAGATCGAGAGCCGCACCGACCGGCTATAAATATCCGCGCCGACGAGCTCCGTCGTTAAAGATCGAGAGACGCGCCGACCGGCTATAAATATCCGCGCCGACGAGCTCCGTCGTTAAAGATCGAGAGCCGCACCGACCGGCTATAAATATCCGCGCCGACGAGCTTCGTCGTTAAAGATCGAGAGCCGCGCCGACTGGCTATAAATATCCGCGCCGACGAGCTCCGTCGTTAAAAATCGAGACGGTCCGGCGCCTATAAACCCTCCGAGCGGAAGATCGTCTAGCCCAGACGTTAAACCGTAGAGACGAGCCGGTGTCTATAAAAACCGAGCGGAAAACCGACGATCACCATCGTTAAAAATCGAGTTGGTCCGGCGACTATAAATACCCCGGGCGGATGAACGAATATCAGAGAATTTAAGTATTAAAATATTTAGGCCCGTTCGGGCGTTGGTCCTTCGATACTTGGCGTTTGTTGACTTCACACAGGCTAGATACGTGCAGAGCGAGTTGGCCCTCCCGCTCGGACTTTGTTTAATGGGTTAAGCTGATCGACCGCGTGACGGAGAACACTTGGAGCATGACTGACTCTAAGCATAAACGTTAAGCAAACAGAAGAATATTATGGATAATGATCAGGAAGACGCAAGCAGAGACATAATTGCATTAAAGGGAAAGCATGTCGAACGGCAAGTACAAAAGGTTGCGCTGGGCGTAAGAAACGCAAAAACAAGATAGAGATGAGGAACACTCTTCACTCGGGGTCTTCGAAGTTGAAGAAACCATCCGGAATGTCGTCTATCATGGCCTCCAGATCGGAGGCGGGAATGTGCATTCCCGCAGGAAGGTGGCCACCCTTCTTCAAGTAGGCCATAGTGACCTTAACGGCCTCGGCAAAGGTTGAAGAGACGCTGCCGCCAAATTTAGTGCCGAACCTCTCCGAGCGGAGGTAATCTTGACGTGCAGCAGCCAGACGACTCGGCTCCCCTTCCTTGTACTTTCTGAGCGTCGCCCGGGAGGCAATTAGTGAATCTTGGAGAACTTTCTGGTCAACCTCCGCTTTAGTGCGTTCAGCTGAGCGCCCATCCTGCTCGCGCTTAATTGGGCTTCCACTCCTTAGATTGTCGATCTAGGCTCTGACTGACTTTCATCTTGTCCAGATCGGCGATCGCCCGCTTCTTCCGCCTCACGTCCGCGTCCCGCTTCTTCACCAAGCCTTCAAGTCGAGCCACCTGAGCTGGCCGATCTCTTTTGGACCGCGGGCTTGTTTCTCCCGCTCGGCCGATGGACCCCCCGAGACTTGGAGCTTTTCCATAAGATCCTCCAGCTCGGCCAGCCGATGGCTAGTGGCGATTTGCTCAGCCCAATGCTGTGAGGAAAATAATAAAATCAGGAACCGAACAGTAGCATGGCACAGGAAGAAAAATAAACCTACCTGGGTGGCCTGCTGCATGTGGTTATCGCCGAGCTGCTTGGGCGTCATGAGGGCCACCCGAATCTGGGCGTCCTCGAAAAGTTTGGCGAGCGGACCCGTCAAGGTTATTTCATGAACGGGGCTTGATGGCTGATCGGCAGACAATAAATATTCCTCCGATGGGAATCGAAGGGTAGTCTTGATGGTCGGGTGGCCGATCGACACTTCCTCAGTCGCAGTCGCCTGGCCCGAGGACTCTCCTATGGTTGAAGTTTCGCCCAACCGTCGTAAGCGACGACGAGTCCGTGGAGGAGAGCCAGAGGGCTGTGCGGTGGGCGAGGCCATGGGGGTCCTGATCTGCGAAGGTGTGCGATCTGGAGAAGCGATCTCGATCGGCGCCTGCGGTTCGCCCTCTTGGGTCGGCGAAAGGCTGGAGTCTCTTCGACATTTCCGCCGAACTTCCAGTGGTGAATCCCCGGCCGGGTGGACTCCCAGCTCGGCTGGAGCAGAGGAAACAGGATCTGCCTCAACCTCCGTTGAAGCGGATTGGGTAACTTCTGTTTCATGGGTGGATTGCGTCCCCCCCTCGCCTACATCTGCCGGGTGGCTAGGGATAAGACCCCGCTCGGCGAGTTCTTTTTTGGTAGCCACCTCAATTTCCACGGCCTTCAATTTCAGATGATCGGTAGCCTTGGAGCGCCACATGACTTCGGCTGCAGTGGAAGAAATTAAAATCAGTTAGACAAAAAAGGCGAAGGGAGTTAAGAGTCCTTACCCATGCGGTAGGGAAGATTGGCCCGAACGGGAGATAATCCAAAAATGTACAACACCCCCTTAAGAAGCAACTGGTCGATTTTGTACCGCTGACCGGACAAGCGATTTGCCGCATGAAGGTAAGCTGGATTGCTTCTGAATTTGCCGAGCTCCGGCTGGGTCGGCACGGCGGTCTGCCATTTGGTTCGGAATGCGGGCCGCTCGGGAAGACGTATATAGAAGAAGAACTCCTTCCAGTGCTTGTTGGAGGTCGGCATGTTATCAAAAAATTTGAAGTCTATTCTACTTTGGAAAATAAAAGTACCCAACTCGGATTGTTTGGGATAGAAGAAGTAGTGGAATATTTTGTGGTCAAGTGGGATACTGTGCAGCCTAAAGAGGACGACCATCCCGCTCAGTAGCCTAAAGGAATTCGGCACAAGTTGGCCGAGCGGGATGCGGAAATAATTACAAACTTCCAAAATAAATGGATGGGTAGGAAATCTAAGGCCGCCCTGGAATTGGTCCAGAAAAAAACAAATGGTACCGATCGGCGGGTTATGGGGCCGGTCGGTCGGGCCGGCTACAACTATTTCATGGTCGTTCGGGATCCCGTAGGTCCTAACAACGCGCCGGGCGCGCTCCTCATCGAACCTACTCTCCATACTCATATACCACGGACCGTGAACCTCGGTAGCGGGTACAGAAGTGCTCGCCATGACTAAAGAAAGGAAGGAAGCCTAGCAATACTCGGAAACAAGGGGACGAGAGAAGAGAAGAAGCTTACTGAGGGAAGGTCAAAGGAAAGAATCCCCAAGAACTCGAAAACCGTCGGAAAGCAAGCACTGGGAGTCGCCGGAGTAAGCTAGCAGCAGGCAGCTTCGACAGAGGATGCGTGATGAAACAGAAAGTGCGGCGTGAAGGCCAGAACGAGGGCTTTATACAAACGAGACCGCTCAGCCTCGTCCGTCAGAAGCAGGGCACAAGAGGCGAGGTCATCATCTAGCCGTTCATTTCAAAACAAAGGGCGTCCCATCGTACGGAGCGTCACCGCCACTAGAGACGAGCCACGTGGTGCTCTGTCACCGAGCGCAATTAATGCGCCCATACCGCGCACGCTTCAGCTTAATGAAAAAGACTTGCGCGATTTTCAAGAGGATTTAGACAAGCAAACATCCACGTTAGGTGCCAAGGCATACAAAGCGAAGAGCCGAGAGGCTAAATTTGGCATTAGGGCCGAACAGCTCAAGGGATGTCAGCAGCAGCGATAAGGCGACGACCACCCTCTCGGACACACAGTCCAGTCAGTCGGACTCACTGCCTCCTTCGACTAGACTTGAAGGGGAGGCAAGTGATCCGGCGGTAAGAATGGGGGACCCACAGATGGGGTCCCGTCCGAGCAGAACCAGAGATTACCCAGCCAAAGGTTTGGGTTTCCGACGCCAAAGCAGGAGAACCGGAGCCGAGTGGCCGAGCAGAGGTGTCCGCTCGGCCGAGGACAGAGTGATCGAGCGGAGGTGTCCGCTCGGTCGGAATCGTGGCGAGGGAACAGTGGTTAGCCGAGCGACCTATTCGCTCGGCTCGGAATATGGTATGTCAGCAAAGGCATGATGATTAGACTGTACGCAAGATGTCACTATTAAAGGCCCCACCATCACGTCACGGAAAGGTTGATACAGTAGCAGTATGGTCTTATGGATGCCCTTCTGACAGGCCCACACCTAGGTATGGTCGAAAGCAGGTGATTGCTTCAATTGGTGTGCCCAGGCTCCTTCGAGAGGTCTATATAAGGCCTCCACTTCTTCAATCGGAGGTACACAAGTCTACATTTTCTAAGCCACTCTCTTATTCCTTCGCCTAACTTGAGCGTCGGAGGGCCGTCGCCGGGACACCCCCCCCCCCCCCGGCCGATTTTGTTGCAGGTTCGCCGGAGCACTCGAGGATCCAGCAGGGAGCGCCACATCCCCAGCGTCCGTTGACTCCTGGTTCGGACAGGATCAATGGGAATATGGATGCTTATGATATAGTTGTACATCTTAAACAACTATATCAAGATAAAGTAAGGCACGAGAGATTTGAAATATCTAAGGATTTATTTCATGCAAGATGCAAGAGGGAAGTCCCGAAGGAACTCATGTACTTAAAATAATTGGGTACGTTGAGAACCTTGAAAGATTGAGATTTCCTTCGGGCAAAGAATTGACCACTGACCTTGTTTTACCATAGTTATTTGAGAGCTATAGTCAATTTATCATGAATTGCAACATGAATAAAATTGGTAAACCATTACCTAAGATATTAAACATGTTAAGAACTGTTAAACTCAACCTTGAGAAGGCAAAGTCTATTACCATTTTGATAGTGCAAAAGAGCAAAGGCAAATGGAAGCCCAAAGGTAAGAGTAAAACCTAAGCCAAAGGCAAGAGCAAGTCTCATGCATTGAAATCCAAAGGTGGGGTGACTAAGAAAGTGCAGGTACAATTGACCTAGGTTTATCAGATACGATCATGATTTTGATGTATATGTCAAAGAGTTTAAGTTAGACTTTTATATTAGTTTGATATGTGTGATTGAGTCATGTACGACTTGGTGAAACACACATGAGGAGCTTGGTGTGGTCAAGCTTGGGAAGCTCATCCTAGGGCTCGGGTCCTTGAGACTGTGAAGGATGATATGGAAGGCATCCAAGGGACCACCGGATGAGGAGCAACGGAGTGGAGCCAAGGGAAGCGGACTTCAAGGCAACGTGAAAGATGCATATAGAGGAGTCATGGGCTCGTGTGCATTTGAGGGACAAAAGGTCGAGGAAGAAGGGCTTCAAAGGGAGACTCCGGAGAGAATGAGTGTAGGTGTGTAATCGGGACCAGTCGACTGGTATATGGACTAGTCAACTGGTCCAACGAACGTAAGCTCTCTATTCGCTTAGCCAACAGCGACCAATCGACTGATGTTAACACCAGTCGACTGGTACAAGGCTATTGGCGACCGTTGGCAGAATCTCGAATTTTATGGAGAGCGATTGGCTATACCCAATGGCTACACTAGTCAACTGGTGTATGAACCAATCAACTGGTGCCGAGACTCTTATTTAAGGGGAACTTTGGGGTATAAAGGAGGTTACTTATTATTGTTGAATACTCCTAGTCTTTACCTTAAAGCTTTCAAGTCTTCTCTTCCTATCCAAACCTAAACTTTAACTTGTAAAGAGAAAGAGAGCATTGTGAGAGGTTTTCTCCACCGAGAAGGAGAAAGCTCTAGCCAGAGATTACCGGGGACTAATCCACCGAAGGATTAATGGTTCGTCTACCTCAAGGACAAGACGTGAAGTAGGAGCAAGCAATCTCTTAACCACGTTATATCGAACGTGTTAGAGTTTGTGTTCATTATTATTGCTTTCATTGTTTTTAGTATATTTCGCTATGCACTAACCTTCTTGTAGAGAAGTAATCGGTTTGGGGTGACCTAGCTTATTCAATCTCCCTTCTAATCGGCCACCGATTTCCCAACAAGTGGTATCAGAGTGAGGACGCCCTTCAATGGACTAATCGCCAAGAAGAGCACTTCATAAAAATAGCCGAGTCAAGTATCCATCCACCCAAATTTAAAAGAGAATTCTCTTAATGAAAAAGAGAATGGAGATATTTTTCGATACCGGTACGATATCATACCGGTACGATATTCCCAATAGCAACCAACAGAATGGATCTTCCAACAGAGAACCCTCGCTGGAAGTGACTGGAGATGAATTGGAGTTGCTGTGAGATGGAATGAACCACCACCTATTCCTCCTTGCTCGGCCGCTGAACCCCAAACTGAAGAGCTACCAGGAAGAAGCTGGGCGGTGGAGATCACATTGGAGAACCCCTCCGGTGAGGTGGATTTGGTCGGAACTCACTGCCGCCTTTGCCTCTTGAACCTCTGCTTTGCAACCGTTGTGGCAGAAATTTGAAGAAGCAAGAGAAGAAGAGTAGGCACCGGAGAGACCTCTCCGGTGAGGTGAGCTTGATCGGAATCGTCGCCGAAGGTTGCTGCCCCCTGCAGAGTTTGCCTCTGTCGTCGCCGCTGGAATCGAGAAGAAGAAGTAGTACTGTGGTTGGTCGGCCGACGGCGGGGAAGAGAGGAAGAGAGGTTGCCGGCTAGAGAAAGAGGAAGAAGAAGAAGGGAAGTGCTGTGGAGAAGTCGCGAACCCTAGCCTTGTAGCGCGGAGAAGAATCGCACGATAGAAAAAAATGAAGCCTTCTGTGCGTCACGTGAAGGTAAGGAGAAGGGTTTCTTAACGGGTTTGGGTTTTGGGTTAAGGAGAGGAATCCAAATTCAATAAGAGTAGGGGTTGAAATTGGGCTTAGAAGTGTAGGCTTTAGGAATGGGTTTAAGGTTGAAATCATTAGAAGATGATCTCCTTCTTGATTGAAATAGATGAGCCCAACTCTCCAGACTTGAGCCAAATGTTCACAAATTGAACTGGGTTTGGATTTATAACTTTGAATCAATCAGTTTGACTCGACTCGTGTCTATGGCTCCTCTTTAATTCCCTACAAAAATCATGAAATAATGTCAAAATTAGAGAGAAATTATAATAAGCTCACAAATGTATCCTAACTCATGAATTATGATATTAAGTAAGATTTAAATGAATGAGAGGATAAAAATACTAAGTATGAGAGCTAAAATGTCACATAAAAATACTACTTATCAGTTGGCACTTGTGAAATCATTATTTCACTCCTTGGGTTGTCTTGGGCGAGCGCGAGCCAGGCTGACATCACCCAGATTTCTGGGAAATCATGCAAATCCCAGCACATTAAGGCTAAGAGCGCTCCCATGTCGTCATTAAATGCCGACCTGTGGCGATGCGCCATGTGTCCTGACCCTGCCGCCGCACGCCTAACATGACAGGGTACCGACGTGACGTTTGGCGGTTTAAATTCAATGGTCAGATCTAGACCTAGGTTTCTGCGACCTAAATCGGACAACTCCGGTCTGCCGACCCCCAGGCTTTTAAGCTCACGTGTGTCGCCATACTTGCACACTTCATCTTCATGCTCCTCAATACTAGACTCTTTGTGCTCCGATGATCTTTCTCCTCCACTGTTCTCCGGCGCCTTTTCTTCCTTTGTCGTTTCACTGGCGACCCATTTTCAATAAGGTCCCCCCGTCGATCTCTTGCTTTCGCGTCTTCCGGCTTCTGTATTTCTTCGCCTTTGTCTTTTTCGACGTCTGTATGTTCCAGCGACCATTCCGCTGGCAAGTTCCTTCTCGTGCTTTCTTGTTTTGCAATGGCAAGTTCATCGCAACCTCCCGTCGACATCCCGGAGCTCTAGTATACTTCTACCGAGTCCCGATTCAACGCCGACGATGCTAAGAGTCTGCAAGCCACTTTTAAGCTTCCTCCTGATTATGAAATCATTATGTCTTCTCCTTCCGATCGATCGAATTTTCCTTCACCTGGCTGTATCACCTTCTATCAGAATCATTTCACTGTCGGCCTGCAGTTTCCCATCCACCCCTTTTTTCTTCCATGTGTAAATATTTTCTAGAATCCCTCCATCAACTAGTGCCGAACTTCTTTTGGCTACTGTGCGGGGTGGTTGTCCTTTTTTATTTGCACGACATTCCACTCACTCCCCGGCTCTTCCATTATTTTTATTATCCCAAGTCGTCTGAGCCGGGGATCTTTCTTTTCCAAGCCCGAGAGAGTTTGGTTTTCTTTGATAAAATGTCAACTTCCAACAAACACTAGAAGGAGTATTTCTTTTTCGTGCGTTTTCTCGAGCGACCAGATTTCCCCACACACTGGCAGCTCGACGTGGCGGCTCAGCCTCCGTTGAAGAAGTACAAGAGTCAATCGGACTACCTCAATGCAACTTCGATGTTGGTCAGTCAGAAATATGACATCCACAAGTGGCTATTGGAGAGTATCATGTACATCTTCGTCTTGATTTCGATCCGGACCCGGCTCCTGTTCAGCCTAGGTATGCGATCACTTTACTCATTTCTTTGATTCTAACTGATTTTTCTTCTTTTCATGCAGCCGGAGTCATGCTGCACGCGAGTCTGGCTGGCAAAGCGAAGCTCGCCGATGTCGTGATCAATGCGGCTGCTGTCGAAGAACTGGGGAGCCGAGGCCTGCAGCCGGTCAGCTCACAAGAGGAGTCGCGAGATGAGAGCGAGGCAGCTCCCGCTCTGGCCAGTGGTTATAGAAAAAGCCCAAATTAAAAAAATCATGAAAATCCTGCACTATTTTCGTTGTACCTAACGCCTAGGCGGTGCCTAGACGACCGCCTAGGTCAATTTTTAGAACATTGCTTTTACTAATGATTTCAATAGATATGACTATGTGTATCTCATGAAACACAAGTCTGAATCATATGGAAAGTTTAAAAATTTAAGAATGAAGTACAAAATTAACTTGGAAAGTATATTGAGATGCTTCGAGTAGATCGAGGTGGGGAATACTTTAACCAAGAGTTTCATGACTATTTCATTAAGTTTGGGATCATATATCAACTCACTCTACTTGGAACACCACAGTGGAGTGATGTATCAGAAAGGAGAAATAGTACTTTATTAGATATACGATCAATGATGAGTTGAACAGATCTTCCTTCTTTTTTGGGGGGCATGCTCTAGAGATGACTACTTTCACACTTAACTGTATTCCATCTTAAGTCGTCATAATGATACCATATACAATATGAACTCGAAGAGTCCCAAGATATCTTTTATGAAGATTTGGGGTTGTAAGACTTATATTCAACGTCAAGTTTCAGAGAAACTAGGATCCAAATTAGATAAGTGCTATTTTGTAAGTTATCCTAAAGAAATAAAGGGTTATTACTTTTACAATCTCATACATGACAAAGTGTTTGTTGCTAGATATGATGTATTTTTAAAAAAGAAATTTATTTTTAGAAGAGCTAGTGGGAGTAAAGTTAATCTTGAAAAAATTCAAAATACACAAATTAGCTGATCCTGTCTAAAAGCGGAGAAGATGACAACTTGGGGATGTGGCTGAAAGTTTGACGAGGTGAAGACTCCACGTGGTCCTGCAACACAAAAGCGTTAGTCCTGGGCCAGGAAGGGGTTCCCGGCATTGGTCCTCTGAGGCTCAAGTTAGTTTTCGGTGATGTGGAGAATAGTAAAAATGTTGTAGCCAAGAGCGTGTAGTGTAACAAAGTTATGTATATCTCCCATGTAGATGGGAACCCCCTTTAACGTCTTCTAAAAAGACAAGTAAAAAAGTATCTCTGACACCTTTCCTTAAGCGAACATGCATATCACTAAGGTGACAAGCTGAAAGCTTCTATCGTACGATTTGCCTGCGGAACATGTTCTGTTGTCAGTGGCACAAACTTTCAAAATGGTACAGGGAGATACGTAGGTCGTCCCACTGTAGGCCGACCAGTGGTCGCTCAACTGGGACACACCCCGCTCGACTGTGCTGCACAGAGCAATCTCCCTTCACTTATCTTTTTTGTTATCGAAGGGCTATCTCTCATCTGAACTGACACTCCTCCCGCTCGGTAGGGACATCGGTCGAGGGATGCATTGTCTGTTGGTGCAATCGACTTAGGTTTTGATCAGTACGATCATAGTTTTGATGCGTGTGTCAAAGAGTTTAAGTTAAGTTCACCCTTGTATTTGATATGTGTATTTGAGTTGTGCAGGTTTGCAGGATACACATGCAACTCAGGTTGATGGCTTCAGGTCCGGTGAAGGATGAAGCATCTGAGGGACCATGGACAAGACAGCGAGGACAAGGGTCGAGGGAAGCGACTTCGAGGCATACGCGAATGATGATATTGGGGACGAGCCGAGTACTTGAATGCATCCGAGGGACGAGAGCCAAAGGAAGTAGACTTGAAGGCAAGAGGTTAAAGCTGCAAAGGAAGTATCAAATGAGTCATAAGGGTGAGGGTACGAGTACATGAGAAATTGTACTCGGAGTAAAATCCTAGTTTTAGGGTTTACTATAACAGTACTGTAGCGTTACTGTAGCAGTATTATAGCGTTACTGTAGCAGTACTGTAACAATCGACTGCATGTTTTAGCAGTCGACTAGGTGTGAACAGAATGGTTCTGTTCGTTCGGTCAGTGTGGATCAGTCGACTGCACCAGTCGACTGCATGTTTTAGCAGTCGACTGCATGTTTTAGCAGTCGACTGGTAAATGATCGTTGGCATACTGTTGGTGCTGCGAAGTAGCTATTGGCTACCTCCAACGGTAACACCAGTCGACTGATGGTTTTGCCAGTCGACTGGTGTCGAGATGAGTTGATATGATGATCAATTCTCTCATCTTATTTATAGGAAGCTTTGGGGCTTGAAGGACTTTACTCATGCTTATTGAATAACTCCTTAGCAATTGTCCAAAGCTTCCAAGCCATTCTCTTCCTCCTAATCTAAATCTTCATCTTGTAAGAGGAAGAGAGCTTTGTGAGAGGTTGTACTCCATCGAGAATGAGTAAGCTCTAGCCGGAGATTATCGGGGATTGATCCACCGAAGGATCAAGAGTTCGTCCACCTCAAGGACATGCCGTGGAGTAGGAGCAAGCAATATCCGAACCACGTAAAGGAATAGTGTTAGCGTTTGTGCTCTTACTTGTTTATTTTCATTGTTTTAGTTTTCGTATTCCGCTTGCGTAACTAACCTTGTAGAGAAGAATCGAAGTTGGGGGTGGCCTAACTATCCAACCCCCTTCAAGCCGGCCACCGATCCCTAACACTGCCTATTTATGATCTGTGGATAGTGTCAATTTACCTTTCTTGACTTTGACCTGCACGTTAGCTGCTCTTCTTTGCTTTGACTTATCTTTGGTGGAGCCCCTCTTTATCATCGCATCATTAACACTAAGACTTTAATATAAATTGAACAAGAACCATAAAGTGTTGTGGATCATGAATCTATTACACTACAATAAGTTGTAGAGCAACAACATGTTCGAGTAGAACAAGCTCTACGCAGATTTGATAGAATACATCGTCAACCTAAGAGATATTTTTTTTCTTGTCTGACCATAGTGATGTAATGCTTATTGATCTCACCAAGCCTATATCCTATCAAGAAGCTGTAAAAGCCCGAATTATGAGGAATGGTTAGAGACCATGAGGTCCAAAATAGAATCCATGTATACTAACTAAGTATAGACTTTGGCTAATCCACTTGAAGGGATCAAGCCCATTAGGTGATGGTCACATGCATACCTATAAGGGGCGATTGGTAGCTACAAGATTTAAGTAAATTCATGGTATAGACTATGATGAAACTTCTTCAACAATTGTGATACTTAAGTCTATTCTGATCATGCTTGCTATTGCATCTTCCCATGATTATGAGATCTGACAAATGGATGTCAAAACTATATTTCTGAATGGAAATCTACTCGAGGATGTGTACATGATACAATCTAAGGGTTTTGTAGATCCAAAGGATACTGACAAAGTATGTAAGTTACAAAAGTTCATTTATGGATTACAGCAAGCTTCTAGTAGTTGGAATCTTCGATTCAATAATGCAATCAAAATGTTTGATTTAATAAAGAATGAAGATGAACCTTGTGTCTACAAGAAGATTAGTGGGAGCATAATCATCTTTCTCGTCTTGTATGTGGATAATATACTTCTTATTGGAGATGATAGTGGGAACCTATAGATATATATGGACACTACTTTTAACTATTCTCAGTCAAACATTAATATGCAAGTATAATATTAATACATTGAGATTAGCATGTAGGTCAATTGATGACTCAATCCCACAAGTCCTGATATGAGATATCACGTCGACACATGAATATATATTAGAAAATATGTATTAAAATTGACTTGCCATGAGATGTTTCATGAATCGTTATAAGAGTATCATAAACATTCTCATAGTGATTATTGGTATGAATAATCTTTAGACCTGAAGTCACTACGGTTCCCTACATAAGGAGTTGTGTACTTTGGTATCAGTAAACATCACATGTAATAAGGTGGACTATAAAGTCTATCACTGTGTATGTAATGAGTTATGTGGAGGGATGTGAGTGATATAAATACGATCTATCTCTTCCATATGACGGAAGTGATATCTGTGAGCCTATTGATTAAGTAGGAAACAAGAATGCATGACTATGTTCAAATTAGTCAATATGAGATATTGAGCTTATTTGATTGAGTGTACCTACTTAGGGATCAAGAAACACAAAGATTGATAAGAGGATGATACAATCTATGTTTCATTGATTAATCTAGATATCAATGATAGAAGAATTAAGTTATACAAGATAATAGACATAGATAAGTTAGGTCGGATCTCAACATTGTCATCACTTAGGTAAGAAGGATGCATTGCTAGATGCCACTCATTGCTTATGTATCTAAAGTGGTTTTAGATAATTGTCAATGTTACAAGAGTCTATTGAGTCACACACAAAGAACATGTTATTTTGGAGATGAGTTTAATTTAATTCGACTAAATTATTATGGGCCTTAAAAATAATGGGTTAATATAAAGTGTTAGTGTTATCTTTGTAGTAATTATCACTAGTGCTAATGAAAGGTTGTTAGTATTAGCCCTAAGAGTCAATTTTAAGATGATTAGACTTATTGGGTTATGAATATATATAGATTAATTTATTGAGTTAAAGGTTAATCCAATATACTAAATCCAACTCATTAAAGATTAATTCATCATTAATCAAAAAAAGATAAAAAAACATAAGAGACACAAATCTTTGATTTTCTTTGGATGAGTATAAAGACTTTTGGAATTTTTTTAATAAGATGAAATTTGATTCTTCTTCTTCCTCGCCATCCTCTCTTTGCCGAACCTCCTAAAGTGGCTAGCACCACAAAGGTGGTTTCTCTTCGAATTATAAGGTCGTGAGATGAATGGGAGAACATATTAGTGTGGATACCGGAAGAGGGGCGAACACTTGATTGTTTGAGATCCATCGAGGATAAAGTTGTTGTCGGGAGTTCGTGTTTACACAATAAAGGTAGAACTCTTAATTAAACTAGGATTCTTAATTAAACTAGTATACGATTTCATTCGCATGAATTTTCTAAAAAAATATCTTGTTAATATTCTACCGCACTTGTGTTATTTTGCACTCAAGATCATTATAGTGATAACCCCGTATGACAACAATATGCGATAAGCCCGCGTGACAATAAGGTGCGACAGCTAGGCGGGGGTGGCCCGTGCGATCGTCTTGCACGACCAACATTTATATTTTTGTTTTTTGTTTTTAATTTTTTTCTTCTGGGTTCCTTTTGTTTTTTGTCCTTTCCCTTTCATTTTCCCATTTTTTAGAGTTTTTTTTTAAAATTTTTTCCCTTTACTTTATCTTTCTTTAAGGATTTTTTCCCATTTTGAATTTTTCCGTTCCATCTTTTGCACGGTTTAATTTTCGGGCCTAACGTTTATTGGGTCAAAATATCGGGCCTAAATTTTTTGGGTCAAAATATCGGGCCTAAATTTAGTATTCGGGCTAATTGAACCTAGGAATGGAGCCCGGCCCAATACTGACTCATCTATGTTGACTTTGGAATTTGACCGGTGCATATGGTTCGGTCTAGTTGAGCCCAACTCCCTCGCTCGTTCGGTCATGGCGTTCCCTTCTTCCCGTGGCCGGCGTGGAGGCCGCGCCGATCTCTACTCCACTGTCGTCGTCCATGGAGACGACGATGACGCCGGATCTCAGCAGGACGCTGCCTCCTTGGATCAGGAGGAGGAAGATGAGGACCCCTCCCTTCCTCCCCTCCTCAAGCGCCTTCCCAAGGACTTCGGCGCCGCTGCCGACGACGACGAGAGCGAAGGAGACGACGGGAATGAATTATACGGAACTTTCATCGTGAAGCGAGATGCTCACCCCTCGCCCTCTCCTACTGAACGGCGAACTCTCCGGTCCCCCTTCATGGATCTACAGCGAGCGAGCCCAAGGAGCAGAGGAGGCGACCAGGATGACCCCTACTCCACGTTCCTGGTTCATTCTACCGCGGCGGGGTCGAGCATGAGCGAGTCCGTGTCCGGGACTTTTGTCCGGAAGACGGGTCGTAGGGATGAGGGTGGGTTTGGGTCTCCTTTTACGAGCGTGGCAGTGGAAGGGGTGCGGGGAGGAGAGGGAGGAGGGTTCGTGCAGTCCCAATGGGAGGAGTCGAAGCAGCAGCACCAGAGGAGGAAGGCGTCGGTCAGTTCGGTGCCTGACAGCGTCGCCAAAGATGATCCTTCATCTAAGTATGAATTACTTCATGAACTCGGTAAGCATTGCTGAGCGAGTAGATTATTCTCTTCAGCAAAGAACAAGTATTTCTGATCTCTCCTGACAGCTCCCGGGAACCTTATTGTCTTCGGAAAATGGAATCTTAGGGCAACACAGCGAAACAGAAGAATCAGCTTCTCCATATTCATATTGTAGTGCTAGTATTCAGTTACCGTCGAGACTGTTAGGAATGATAAATTCGGCCAGAAATTGTTTTTTCATAGAATTCTCGATCTTTCTGGAAATGTTTCTTCTCAGGCGTACTTAGGAGCATATTTTTTCATGATTATTTTATGTTGTCCTCTGCAAAAATTTGTTTACTGTTCATATGATTCCTCATGTTGCTTTGTGGCTAATTTACTAGAGAGATAAAAGGCATATCTTCTTTGTTGAATGATATTAATGCCGAAGTGCTTGGTCAATCAAGGAGCTTTTTTTACCTGGCTCTTGATTGTCTGTGGAATTGTTCAATGGCAGGAAAAGGTTCTTATGGTGCAGTATACAAAGCAAGGGATGTAAAGACTTCAGAGCTTGTTGCTGTCAAAGTGATATCCTTGACCGAGGGGGTATTATTTTTCCCACATCATTTAATAATTTTCAGTTTCCTTTGAAGAAATTGTTGGCATTGTTCATGCCTATTTAGTTCCAACTATTTGGTATTGGCTGCATGCATCTTATTCTACTATTGAATTTTATCTTTATGCAAGATTGTATTACTATATTACTAGTAATGTTTAATCACTTTAAGGTTAATTTGATTTTATTTTGGTCAACCTCTATCTTCTGCACATCCAGCTTTAATTAATGTAATTTGCCTAAACAGAGAATAAATTCACTATCTTTGACATGTTTGTACTATCCTAACATATTTTTGTCATTTTATCCTCTATTGCAGCTAACAACTAAGTCTTACTAGTAATAGTAAGCTCACAATTTATCTCAACACTTTCATCTCTATTTGATTGGTTATATATATATATATATATATATATATATATATATATATATATAATATTTGGATATTTTAAGCGTGATAGTCCATACTATGATTTTTATCAACTTTTCCTTTTAACCAAAGGGCAAATGACACTCACATAAGACTCCAGAATTCCAATTCCCCTAGAACTTATATTTAACAAGTATAAGATCTGATCCCTTTCACCATGATGTAAATATTTAAGAGCTTGTTGCCATCAAAGTTATAGCCTCGAGTGATCTGGTATTCCTTTCTTCACACCATTTAATAAATTTTGTTGTCAATCTCTAAAGTAAAGAAGATGAAAGAGTTGTTTGAGAGAGAATTCAAAGTAATTTTCTAAATGCACGTTAGATAGCAACACAAGAAATTTGGTCAACCTTAATTTTTTTGTAACTTATATTGATGCAACAATTAACCCCAATGCATGGTAGGTATGCTGTCTAGTGTCATAGCTATGCATGATGGTTCATTAGTGATTTATCTAACAACTTTATTTTCATACTTTGTAGCCTATAACATCAATGAATGCGCTGTTCTTCTTCTGGAATTACTGTGTTCAAGAGAAATTAGTTTGTGCAAATCCCAGAATCTGGATAAAATTTTCAAACTTGATAGTGATGCATCTAGTTTTTGTTTATGATGGATAAATTCATTTAACGTCAGGAAACGTTATAGTTAATTGAAGGATCAACAAAAGTTAGACCTGCATACTTGTCATAACATGAATCTGCAAGTGTTATCTCTATTAACTCTAAAATTTAGAATTTAGATGTGAATGTGCACATTTTTTGAGCTTATTTTCATACATCTTCAGGTAATTAATTGCTTATGATTGATTGAAAATCATAGAGAACATAGATTTCCAATGATTATTTTGATGTAAACCTTTTTTCAGGAGGAAGGTTATGATGATATTCGTGGAGAAATCGAAATGTTGCAACAATGTAGTCATCCAAATGTTGTTCGTTATTTTGGGAGTTACCAGGGAGAGGAATACCTATGGGTAAGTCCAATGGCCTTCACATGTTCATAAACAGTAACACCAGAGTGAATATCTGTTTTTTTTTGTGTGTGTGTCCTTGCTGAGAATCTACCTTCAGATATAACCTATGAACTTTATATTGGCTGCAAATCCAACATCACGTAGGGGATGCTACTCTTCTCAGTGCTTTGTTTATGTCTTGGACTAAATGTGTTCGTATAAGATCGACATTGCAACCATACAAATTGTTTACCAACTCCAAAGCAGCTGCTTGTGGCAGTTAGAATTATTTCAATTGTTCAGCTAATCATCTACCATGTCATATATGTCTATATATTGATAGAACAACGAGAGGATCTTGATCTTGGAAGTAAATTTCAGATTGTCATGCATCTTGATTGGGCTTTGCTATTGGATTATAGAGTTATTTTTATGCAATGTATAGGTGATTCTTAAGTTTTGCATCTCACATATGTTTTAGTTTACATTTGGCAGATAATAATGGAGTATTGTGGTGGAGGAAGTATTGCTGACTTGATGAATACTACAGAGGAATCTTTAGATGAGAACCAAATTGCCTACATCTGTAGAGAAGCTCTAAAGGTACCACTTAATTGTTTTATGGGTGAGACTATAGGCTGATCCATATTTATTATTGGATAAACCTGTAAGATTTCATATGAAAATATTACAGTATCATCAAGAAGAGTATTGAAATCACCATTTCATTTATGATTATCAATAACATAGTGGGTATATCATATTCGTTCTTGACAAATGAAAAAAGAATAGATTAAGAATCTCATTCTACCTTGCTTTAGACGGGCAAGAAGTACTGTTTCTTGCATACGTTGAGATGCAGAACATCATTGAAATGCTTGCCTATATGCTCATGCTTACTTATCTCATTAAGATTTTAGTAATAAATGCATAACAATTCTCTCATCAAAGGTTGACATTCCGTTCAAGGACAAAAAACAACTTCAGCAAGGAATGTGATAGACAAACAACACAATTGGCAGCTTCACATCTCAGAGAACCTATTCTAGTATGCATAAATGTTCCTTTCTAATAAGAACTCTTTTGAGGATTGAAAAATCAGGCTAGCATCCACATACTCTGGCTGGACTAGCGAGGTCATCATTAGGCAAAAGGACATGTATGATAGTAGTGATGAGTTAGCTGTAATGCACCGGAAGAAGAGTGGTGGTGTACCTGTTAATTATTAAACACAAAAAATGTAGAGAGGCAGTTAAGCTGCTACTCTCTTTTACTCTTTTTCATCATAGTTTACCTTCTCTTACACTGCAGCTTTAGGAGAGACACTCATTAGTTGACCAGTACATGAACTTCTGTGTGGGCGCTATGTGCTAATCGATCTAATATCTGACTAATAAATCTGGCTTGTCCAATCAATGGGAATCTAATTTCAAATGTTCAAATTAATCAATCCATCCAATATAATATAAGCTTTGGTAACCTATGATGGTCTAGCTGGATAAGGTGTAAAATTAATAATAATCAGTTATAACCAATCACACTAGAAGTGATTAAAGCTTCATTATACTCCCAAAATTGTACCATCCTCCAGCTGTTTTTGATTTGCAACTGGAGCATTAGAAGTTGTTCATTCAAAGATTCAGGTTGATTTATACTAAACTTGCAATGGTTGAATATTTACAGTAACAAACTGTCCAAATGAGAGACTGGACCCATTTATGTGATAGGTGCAAGCATCACTTCATTATGAAGCTGTGTTAAGAGTCCCAACTATTTAGGGGTTGACTACAAGGATCTTATCCTTCATAGAACTCTATACAAAGCTATATCACTAATACTATTCAAATCTCGTAATTGTTTTATTATGTTAGCTAAGATTTATTTGGTTTTCCTCTATTTCTTGCCACTTCACCAACAACCAAGCCTTATCCCACTAGGAGGTCAACTATATGAATCCTCCTACACTATTATGCTTTATTTCCTACTATATCATCATCTATATTTAAAAATATTTTATTTTATTTTATTTTATAATTGCTAACCAAGTCTTCTTTGTCTTCCTATTCCTCATTTAATATGTGTATTTGTCATAGTTTCACATCGCCTAATTGGAACATTTATTAATCTTTTAAGTACATGTCTATGCTATTTTAAATGTGTCTATGGAAGTTTTCCTTCAATAGGCGCAATCTTGACTTTCTCTTTAATGTTCTCATTTCTTATTGTGTTCATCCTCATATGTTCGCACATCCACTTTAATATCATGATGTTTGCGACTTTCATCTTCTGCTTGTGTGCACCTTCAACACTAATAATTTATTTGACTATGGAATTTCTTGGTTGAACAAGCCTATATCATCTTAACCTTCTTTTTTTGTTATTTTATACACATAATTACTTTTGATAGATTTTTTTTCTTTTTTCAAAAGTTATCTTTTCTAAATAACCGCATATATTTGTCTAGGCATATTGCCCTATCTTCTTATTAACTTTATTATACTTATTCTTTCTTAATTATCCAACTCTTCATTTGTAAAGTATGATGGCCATATCATAGCTTTTTAACCTTAGGGCACATTAATCATGATGATCACAAATGCTCACCTCCAATCCAGCCATACTTTAATGATATCTTCATAAATGTTTCCTTGATGAATAACGGATCGAATATATTCTAACTCATAGAAATTCCATGTCCATTCATCTTAACTATTTCCTCGCTTATTTCCATTATCATTGAAACTATCTATATTTTGTTCTATTCTTCTAAACATTTTTTCTTTAAACTAATAACCTTTTGAACTTGTTGCACCTCCACTTACTCTCTGTGTATGTCACAGTCACACTTCTACCTTTGTACTCTCCTCTATCTTAAAGTATTCCTAACCTTATTAGCCATTGAACTCTTCACGATGTCATTTATGATCTCTTGTAGCTACACTTGACTGCTTCCTAATGCTAATATATATATATATATATATATATATGTATTCAAATTTTATTTTTCTTCTATCCTCTTATATATCATCATGTTCTGATCTATGTTGTTGACTTTGTATGTGTTCTTTCTTCTTCCCAACATTTGGAGGTTTGAATCATAAAGTATGATTGCTTGTATCACAATCTCATATTTTCTTTTAGCACAAGGAGCACATAGTGATCACAAGTTTTTAGAAAATTTTCTCCATTTTTAAAACTTAAGATTTATATTATAATTGATTTTTTTATTAGTATCTCCTTGTTGAATAATAGATTTGCACCAAAGTTGCCCTCCAATGGATCCTTGTTAAGCTCATTAAGGGATTTAGATTGTACTAATTCCAACTACCATCCTTGAAGAACTTGATATGATATTCTTATTTATTGTTAGTACCTCCCCGCGTCAAGATTGAATTATTTGTACACTTGCTGCTTTCCTTGGATGTGGTAGCCATTTCACTCTTATAGAATATCCCAACAATCCAACCTATATATCCTCTTTTCTTTTCGATATTAAAATTACATTTCATATATTGAACTTTTAGTCTACATTGTTTAAAATTTTAATTATTATAATTCCTCTATGATTCGAGCTTCAAGCTTACTCTAACTGGAGGCTTATCAGCTGTGATAATATCATATCCAAATAATATTAACTGTGAGATTTTATCTTGAAGATGAATGGTAAATTCATTGAGGAATATAATATCCCTGAAACTTTCTATAATTCATCTAGTAAACAGAACAACAAATCATTTGATATTTACAAGGTTTTGGGAATGAGAAATCTTATGTAATTATTGCATATTGCCCCTTTTCTAAATCTAAATATTTAAATTTATTGATGCAGGGGCTTTCATATTTGCACTCAATTTTTAAGGTCCATAGGGACATTAAAGGTGGTAATATTTTACTTACGGAACAGGGAGAGGTAAAGTTGGGTAAGCACTTACCTGAGAAATGCTACTCTGGCTGCATCCATTTGAAGATGTATATGCATTGTAGCAAAATAGTTACCATTCAATTTTTTATTACCATATTTGTACCTGAAACAGGTGACTTCGGTGTGGCTGCCCAGCTTACTAGGACCATGTCAAAGCGTAACACAGTATGCTGAATTTCTTATACATTAGTTTTTTTTTTCACCCTAGATGATTAATTGAAGCAATTTTTAATATACTTAGATTCTTTGCGGTTTATTGATATGCATAAAAATCTGTGTTTTTTAGCTACACTTGGATTTTTCATTCTGATAAAGTTTGGATGTGTCACTTGTTCCTATATTTGATGCAATTGTTTACATCGTGGCATGTTTGGAAGAAAGACCCTAGTCACTAAGTTCTGTGCGTTACTTGATCCTCATGTTAATTTCTTGAAATAACATGTCATGGTGGAACTTATCATCTAACCATATATTCTCAGGAGCATTTATTATTCTAGGCATAATCATAACTTTTTTTATTGTGCCTCATTAGGCACTGTACTACCATAGCAAATGTCTTGGCAAGTGACTAGTTATTTTTGTTACCCCACCTTTGCACAATCTTTAATTTTGTTTAGCGTTTATTATCATATTCCTCATTAATCTTTAGCAGATAATCAACTGAGGAATTTTGCTAAGGTGTATCCAATTTGATGTTTCGTGCTTATGTAATGTTCTAATTATTTTGAATACACATTTATCAGTTCATGGGATTATCTCAAAACCCTAAAGTTCTTTGACTTGCTGTATAGTGTTCTTGCTAATATTATTGAGTAAATGATTCTGATGTGAGGTTCTCTTGTATAATTTGAATCTTCCGACTGTCTTTTCTCTTCTCATTTGATGTCTGGTCAAGCCTAGACTTTGGATGCTTGTTTTAACACAAGTGCTTCAAGTGGTTAATAAATCATTGAGACTTGGAGATCACTTAGTATTTGACTGCATTTTCTTGCCGTAATGTGGAAAAAAAGGAATGTTGAAGAATCCTTTTCTTCATTTTGCATGTTCATGAATCACTTGTAAAAATAGTTTGAGTGAGGTCTATTTCGTTAGGGTTGCTGGTTTTCTATGATTCTCCAGATAATGTCATTTCACTAGTTTCATTCTTCTAAATGCACCATCTAGTACAATTGAAAATTGAATATCAAATCTAGGAGTGGCATTGGATCTGGTTTCTTTGTCAGAAAAAAATTCTAATGGATTTCGAATCATTTTCAGGTTTTGTCAGATTTCTTGGTTTTGTGTCCAATTGGTTGTCTTTCATATTTTCTTAATATTTAACAATTTTTTAAACAAAGTTTCTAAATCAAAGTTAGTTTCATTTTAGTCAAATATAGTCCACCTGAGTCACTTTATCATGGATAGTGAATTAGGATCATTTCTAAAACTTTTTTTTCCTGATGAGTCAGGAATTGTGGTTTTTTTATATCATGTCTTGAAACTCAATAATACTAAAATGTGAAAAATCCAAACTCTGAACAGTCTAGGAAAATGCATTCTAATTTTTTTTTTTTTTGTGTAGAGTCAAATCTCCAATTAAATGAGGTGTCTAGTGTGGTTCTTGCCCACCCTTGGTTAATTTATTGCCAAATAAGCTTCTCAATATTGGATTTTAAAGATTTTCTTTTGGATTTTAGTTTTTCTCATTCTCCTTTTGTCTTAATCTCATAATAATTTAATATTGTATATGCTGCTCAAGGTTTCCATGTTTAGGAGGGGAAAGTTCATCAAATTTGTGATACCAATTTACTCTCATATAGTGAGTTGTGGGCTAATAAATTATGTTTATAAGCTTAGATGGGTAGTTATTATTAACTTGGGCTTCACTATTTTGGGTCATTGGTTGAGCCTTACAAGTTAATAAGTCAATTCTCATATTTGATCATGACAAATGGTGAGTAGATTTAATTTTATTCATGGTGAGGTGATGGAAAAAAATGTCTAGGTGATGGCAGAACCATCATTGGACCTCATACCGCCAACTAAGACAATTCTAGAATGTGATGGAATATGAGTTGTACCACAACAACAATTAAGTCTTATCCCACTAAGTGGAGTCGGCTATATTGATCCTTTTACGCCATTGAGCTCTATCTCCTACTATATCATCATCTATACTTAAATAAATTTTATCTTGTTTTGTTTTATTGTTGCTAATCAAGTCTTTTTTGGTCTTCCTCGTTTGATATGCGTGTTTGTCATAGTTTCAGTACATGCCCGTACCATCTTAAACGTGTCTCTCAGAATTTTCTTTCAATAGACGCGACTTCGATTTTCTATTTAATGCTCTTATTTCTTATTCTGTCCATAGGAATATGAGTTGTACCCATGGATTAAAATCTTTTTCGCGTGATAAAGGTGAAGCGTTTCGTTCCGCATGCAGACCGGCACAGACACTCCTTCGGTGCCAGCATGCCCCAAGGCCCCGTAGACGTGTTGCATGAGCCTAGCCATGCGTACGGAAGCAATGCGCGAGCCTGGTGAAGGGTTCAGACGCGTCTCATGAGCTAGGTGACACTTCTAGACACTTTCCACAAGCTTGATGATGCCTCTGGACGCGTTGTGGAACATGGTGGAGTAGGAGTGTGATGTGTCTGGATGCGTCACACGAGCCCGATGATGCTTTCAGACGCTTCGTGCAAGGCTGACAACGTGTCTGGAAGTGCCGCGTGAATCGGACGACGTCTTCGGAGGCGTCACACGATCCCGGGAGCATTGTGGAAAATGGCGGAACGGGAGGGGGTTTAGTTTTTAATTAAAGATTTAGATTGATAAATTTAATTAACTCATAGTTATGATTGAGATAATTTAGATAAGGTTAATATAAATAAAATTTTATTTTTAATTAATATATTTTATATTTTAAAAATACCGAAATCATATCGGCATGACACAATATGGTACCGAAATTATATCATTCCGATTCAGAGATTTTAAACCATGGTTGTACCTCCAATTTAATTCCATGTTATGAGCTGTGAGCTAATGAAGGGGTTATAAACGAACATTTTGGGTCAATAGTTGAGCGTGGGTTAGTTCTCTCATCTATAAGCTTTGCATCCTTTTATTTTGATTATTGCTATTATGTTGTTCTACGGTTAATTTCATAATGTGTGAGACCCTTGAATTTCTTTGTTATATCAATTGTATTTTCATGTCATCTTCAGGTTATTGGTACTCCACATTGGATGGCTCCAGAAGTTATTCAAGAAAGTCGGTATGATGGAAAGGTAATTTGACTGTTGATTGCAAATATGTTAAACTAATTATGCATTCTGTGAGGTGTAATATAGAATCCCTTTAACATCTTCAAAAACTTCCATCTTCATGGATTCTATGAATTCATACAGGGTGGAACCAGAAATTTTTTGTAAGCGGGCTGAATTGCACAGATATTTTTTTTTTTTTTGCGGCTAAATAAATATATGAGATTACATTAATCATCAGATTTCTCATTTGTTTACATAATTCCCCATGCCTATAGTCTATAGACTATAGTCGCAAAATGTAGCAAGAAACAACCAATAGTGATTTTGAGCATCCTTCCATAATTAAACAGGACATTATCACACTAGGATCTAGCAAAAACACAAGTGAGAGTTACCATTCTGTTGTGTATTTAGCTAATGAGCTGCACATCTACACTCCTTTGAGTTCCTTCACTTCACACCCTTTCCTTCCTCAGACAGTGGAAGAACTTAAGAACCTGTAGGGAAGCTTCACATTATGTCATTTTTATTAGGAAAGTTTTATTATTTTGGTAGAATACAACTATATAAAACAATGTAATTGCCAGTAAGAATACTCCACAAATTCTGGTAGAATACAACTATGCAAGGTGAATTGAGACGTCGAGGAGGGGGAGGAGGTCACCTCATCTATCATGGGAAGAAACTCCTTGGCCGGTTGGCACAGAAGTCTCTGATGGCCGACGAGTCGGCACAAGAGGAGGCAATTGGATTCTACGAGACTACATTTGTTGAAAATGTTTCAATATTTGCTCATTTTCAATTGTAGAAAAAATATCCTTCTCAATGTACACAACTAGACTGTCACTGTCATTCATCCATTCATCTCCCCGTAAATCAGTCTTCATATTCTTCATTGCAGAAAAAACTCATTCAACGAAAGTAGTTGCAACTGGTAAAATTAATAGCAACTCTATCATACGAAAAACCAATGGAAAATCAAATATTTTTTTTTCAGTTTCAACCTATTTCCGAGCAAGCATTCCCAAGTCATCAATTGAAGAAAATTGAGGATCATCCCACAAATTATAAAAGTAACTCATAAGTTGTTCCAAAAATAAATAATCAGTACCAAAGAAATCCTCGGGATAAAAATCAGCAAGATAGATGAGTTTGCGAACATCAAATTGAGAGAAAGAATTTCTTGGTTGAAGACATATTATGCAACCGAGCAATTCCGTACAAACTTTTGAAAAATGATTATTCATCTCTTGTATAATTAAATCAACAACTTAGTATTCAAATTTGCAACCATGATAACATTAATAATCAATGAAATCTCTTTAACAAAAAAAGGTTTTTTAGAATAATACCTGACAAAAAATCTCCACGCAGTAATGATGAAAATTGGTGATGAGATGCTCTCTATGCTTGCCATGACCACAAGTTAGCATATTGTCCTCCATATTAAGTATTGGGATCATATTCAATTCACAAAATGTGTTAACTTGTTCCAAAATTATCTGCTATCCATGTCTTGTAGTCGACATTTCACACTTCTAATCAAGGACATGACTTGAACAATATTTTGATCCCCTTGTTGTAGGGAAAGTGATAACTCATTTGTAATTCCCAATATATACTTCATCAAATGCAATACAAAAACAAATTGGTAACTCTCCATCTTCTCAATTAAACTTGTAGGAGTACCTTTATTCGCAGAATAAGAGATGTCATCATATACATTTCCTAACACTTCTATCACTGAAGACCAATAGAGCATAGACGAAGTAATGTTAAGTAGTGTGATCCCCAACGAGTATCCCCAGGTCTTCCTAAACTGGTTTCTTGATTTTTTTTTCCTTTTCCACAAGTGATTTCTCCACTTTCCAATTCAGCAATTATCTTGTCATGTTGAATCTTTCTAAGTTGATCTCTCCTCTTACAATATGCTCTAGATATATTCGCAATCATGATGACATATCCAAAAAATTCACTAAAGTTGTTATGGGTAATAGCAACAAGAACTAATTGGAGTTGGTGAGAGAAACAGTGAACATACATTGCAGATGGATTTTCTTGTAGTATCAGATATTTCAACCCATTGAACTCACCACGCATATTGGAAGCTCCATCATATCCTTGGCCTCTCAATCTAGATAACGATAAATCATGTTGCATAAATAAAACATCAATAGCCCTTTTCAAAGAAAGATAACTAGTATCGGGCACATGCACAACTACAAAAAATCGTTCAATCACACATCCTTTTTTATTCATATACCTCAAAACAACTCCCATATGCTCTTTCACTGAACTGTTCTGAGCCTCATCAACCATCAAAGAAAAGAATTTATCTCCAATATCATTGATTATAGCAAGTGTGATATCTGAGGCACAAGTACGTGTTAAATCCTTATGAATTTTTGGAGAAGTTAATTGATTGTTTGCACGAGCATTTTGTTTTATAACTTTGGAAACCTCTTCATTTCGTTGACTATACCATTCAAGTAACTCAAGAAAATTATCTCTATTTGAAGAACTAGTTGACTTATCGTGTCCTCGAAAAGGCAACCCTTGCTTCAATAGAAAGTGTGTCACATTCAACATCATTGTTAAATGGGTGCGATAATCAATTTCTATATCTCGACCATGTACTCGTAAAATATTTCCCATACTATGCCTTTGATCTTGAGAAGACTCAAATTGTATTCTAGCTTCATTGTGACAGTTATTCACGGCCCCTTGTGACAATTGAATCTTTCTAATGCCCTTTTCCAATTATTGTATCCATCTTTTATAAAGGCATTATCTACATTTTATTTATTTAACGGTTTGAAAAGATAACACCAAAAATAAAATGTCGCATCTTTGATATGCTATACTCTAGCTATATATATTTTTTATACCAAGTTTCTTGAAAACTCGGATACACATGACTATTTGGTTGACAAAGCCCTTGGAGCGCATACTTTCTTTGAACTTGATCTCAAATAGCAATATCAAATTCTTCAATTGGCTTTCGTAATCTTGGATCACTAATAATATTCTCCAAATTTAATTCTACACGGGATTGATTTTCCACTTGTTCAATAACATTAGGCTCATTAAAGGAGCAGGATCTGGAACTACAAATTTGTTTAAAAAATCTCTCCATATCCTACACAAATAAATAAGTAAATAACTAAAAATAAATTCATGTATACTGTATAATTTAATCGCAATTAATTTCAAATTTTGAACTAAAATTTTAATAAACTACAAATGTAAATATGTAATGAAAAACTAAAACTACAAATGTAATTATGTAAATTTACAAAAAAAAAATCAAATAATAATTAATTTAACACAACAAATCTAACCTTATCCACATGGCAAATGGTGTTGGAGACTTGGAGTGCTGTTGGGCGCTGGCTGTTGCTGAGGTGCCGCCGGCGCTGCCGTCGCCTGGAGATGGAGGGTCGGAGGCTAGACTCGAGCAGTCTAGCCTGTGGTTCGTGGAGTTGGAGTTAGCGTTTTCACTTTCGTGTTTTCCTCCCTTTATGTTTGACGACAAAATGAGGAAGAATGTTCGAAGGGGATTTATTTTCATTTGTTGACTTGGGCCCACCCCGCTTGCCACCTGACCCGATTTGGTGGTGTTTGGTTTCTTTTTTCTTTTTAATTTTGTTTAACTAAAAAGTTAAAAAAAAAAACCAGAATGAAAAAAAATTGAATACTTGCCTTATTCGGTTCTTCTCCAGCACAGCAACATCGACAACAAGCCGAGAATGTTAGAATGAGCTGTGTGGTGGGCGGTGCGCTGACGGCTAGGCACGGGTTGCTGCTTGCTGGCGCCTAGCGCCTGGCGTCTGTGGGCGACGACTGTCGGCCAGGGGCCCGCCAGGTTGGGGGAGGCTGAACCACTGAAATCTCCCTCAGCCTCCTCAACAACGTCCTGATTACTGGCGACATCTCTGAGCGGCCCCCTGGTTGGGGGAGGCTGAAGCCTCCCTCAGCCTCCCCAGTCGGTCCGCCCCTGAATTCATAGTAGTCATATAATAGAGATACATTGAGATCTTTAGATTTTCTCAAGTATATAGTTCAAGTTAATCTCTAATTAGACTGTTTGCAATTCAGTTCACAAAAATCTGAGGTGGAGACAAGACTTCAGCTCATGAATAAAGTTATTCAGTGTTTCAACTTCTCATTTTCCCCGTAAATCTGCTTGCTGATAACTATCCACAAAACTTGATGCCAATAAATGTTAGCTTATTGTACCTTGGCTCAAGGCTTTCTTACTAACTTGACTTGTTACTTCTTGCAAAGTTTTAAATTATGAATTATTTTTATGGCTATATTATGGCATGTGAGTTGGAATATTTTCCTTATAATCAAAATTATCAATCCATGTTTATTCCAACTATCTAATATTTGTCTATCTGTTAGATGTTGGATATATGGATCTAACCCTCTATATTGAGATTTATGCTAGACTATATCACTAACAATAGTTAAATCAATTAAATGTTTTTTTTATTACAATAGCATGAGTTTGAATTTTCTTGTTCCCCTTTGACCTTCTGTTCTAGTCAAAATACCTTATCTAAACATAAAACCTATTGGTAATCTTTTAATATGTTCATATTACATTTTCTTCGTTTATTATCTATTGGAGCTACATATAATTTTGATCAAACAATAATATTTTTTAGTTTTCCTTTCTAATTCATGTATCTATCTTTTCATTTTCATCTCTGTCATCTGAACTTTTTTTTATATGTTGTTTCTTAATTATCTAACATTTTGATCTTTGAATTATAGTGAGTTGTATTGCAATCTTTTAAAACTTTCTTTTTGCCTAGGTATTTGATGAGCGCATGACTCCAGAAACTTCTCTCCATTTCAACAATCCACTTTTTATCCTATCAATAATACCTTGAATAATATCTTGCTCAAATATATCTAAAGATATTTAAAACTTTTACAAGAGTTTTATATCCAACTATTCACACAGGTTGTTTCTTATTATTAAAATTACATTTTGTTTTAGATCTACTTATCTTGAAAATGTAAAAAATCCCCCAACCGCCCCCTTCCAGTTGCAAGCTTAACCTATTTACCTAGCGCAATATTTTCAACAAATAACATACACCAATGAGCTTTTTCTTAAATGGAATCCACGTGTTCTTAGTATTAACATAAAAAAATGGAACAGAGCCATTCCCATGATACAAATCAACAATTGCAGAAAAATCATTGTCATAGAAAATACTTGTAACTACATTATTATTGTTATTATTATTATTTATCATATCAATAAAATTGCTGCATATTTTTCTCAAACAACCACCTCACTATTCTAGAACTCTATCAGAAACTCTTTCCAAGTTTTTAAAAAGAACGTGGACATCTATTTTTCATTAGTTGTCACTAAGAGTAGTATTCACATGTGATCTTTTATACATGTATCCAAATTGATTTTCAAAGGTGCCTTGACTCTTATTTCTCTCAGTGATTCTTTATTGTGCATTCATAGTATGAATCATAAGTTTGATCCCTCTATAATTAGAACATCTACACTTTTGTTTCTTTAATGGTACTTAAACAATTTTCCTTCTACAAGCATCGTATTAGTCCTCAAAATTTTGTTGAAATATAACTTAGTTAACCAAACAATTTCTCCTATAGTGCAATATGCAGACCTACAATTTAACCGTCATTTTCCTTCTTATTTAACCTCATCTTGAATTGGAATATTGGACCACATTCTGAGTTGGACATCAGCTTTCAATCTCATCCGATTGTGATCTGGATCAACAAATTTTGACTGGATTGGCAAACTCTGACAATCTTTCCTAAGAAATCAAACATCTAAAGAAGAATGACAACAACCAAACCTTTATCTCACTAAACGGGGGTCGGCTATATGGATCCTCCTTCTCCATTGGGTTTAATCCCCTACTAATGACATAGGAGGATCTATATAAATTCGCTAAGATTGCTAGAGAAAGTAACAAAATAACTGAGTTGTAGAATTATGTTTGAAATAGGATAAATTTGCTATACTTGGGTTAAAATTGATTGAAATTTGGTGAGATTGAGTTGCACGTGCACACGAAGGAGAGAGATTATTGTCGTCACTGTTAAGAATGTCTTCACCATCCAAAGATAGTACCTTCTGAGTTCCCATGAGAGATATATACTACAACCTGTTGTTGCCATTGACTCATGTCTGAATCTTCTCCTTCGATTCTTCTGCTTTACATTCTGTCAGATTTACTAAAGGACTCATATTTTGCCTTTAGTAATCTGGCACTGAAACATTTTTCAGGTTGATGTTTGGGCGCTTGGTGTCACAGCTATTGAAATGGCAGAGGTATTTTTCTTAAGATGCTAGTTCTGTTCTTTTGCTTCTCGTATAGTGGGCAATACTTGTCATTTATCTGTGATCTCCTAATCATGCTAAGTAACATTCTCATACTGCTAACATTTTATTGCTGTATCTATTGATTTCAGGGACTACCTCCAAGATATGCGGTGCATCCAATGAGGGTTAGTACAAATATATGATTCATCTCAAAGAAATTATTCATGTATTTATATCATGATAAGTTTTTGTTCAATAGTTCTTTCATGTCCTTGCATTAGCCTACTATTGCCATTGCATTGTGCAATTGTTTCCTTTTTCTTGGTCTTGGGCTTTATTGGTTAATACGTGATCCTAATCTTATGCAAGCCAGTAGTGCGTTCAATCTGTATCTGCAGAAATTGAGAGAATGAATAGCTGCAAAGTTTTAGCACATACCTGCAGTTGTTCCCTCCTTCCATTTACGTGATAGTTAAGAGGTTGAAACCAATGTTTCAGTTTTCTCAAATCTGTTCTTTCAATGAGTATCAAAGGCAGTTTTAGGTCCTGCCGATTGGGTTATACTCTTTCCTACCTCTTGGTCTACTGTTTTCCATTCAAGCCATTGTTTGGCCCAAACATATCATGATGATGCATTCCATGATTTAGCACATAAAAAAAATGTATTCTTGGACATTACACTGTTTTTTTAAATTCAGCTCGAGGTGTAGAGAAAGACAATAGTATATGATGTCTTTTAGTGCAAACATAGATATTTCTGCAAAAGTTTTAGTCAATAGTGTGCATGCATGCATGCATAACTTTTTCTATGCATTAATTTTACAATAGGTTTGATGCTTAGGATAAAAACAGCTGAATCACAGTCATTTCTCTATTTATCATCTGATCATGAAGGTGGTGCAGCAAGCAAACATCTTAACTAATCTTAAACCATGTATCATTGTCAAACAAGTTTCTTGGTTCGTAATAACACATGGTTTAAGAAACTTCTTTGTGCCACTAGTTTTCGATTCAAATTGACATACTATTTAGGTTGCCAAGTTATTTTTTTTGTTGTCAACCATGCAATGGATTTGATTTTAATTAATCTATAGCATGAAAAAATGACTATTACCAAATATGTGAATTGCAACTCCAATGTTTGGTGTTCTTGCTACTTCTGTTGTTGGTTTTCCTCGTTCTTACTCTTCTTCATTTGCATTTCCTTTTCTTTCAGTATATATAATAAATTGATCATGTTGATATTTTTTCCAAGTAGGTGCTGTTTATGATATCAAGTGAGCCTGCTCCAATGCTTGAAGACAAAGAAAAATGGTATGTTTTTTTACAGAAATGATTCTAGAATTTGTTATTTATGTTTTTTCTATTTAGTTAAATGGGATATCTATAACTAGTCTATTCCATGTGAATAATAGATATTTAAGATTACCAGAAATGGTGAAGTTCAAGATCATTCGGAGACCTGACTTTCTACCAACTTATTGCCATTATCTCTATTTTAAGATCATCCTTTAACCATCATATACCTTGTATTTGGTTTCTCACTTTGCTTCGAAATTCAAAATTCTTGTGGTACAGTTATTCTCTTTTGTTGCTTATTCTGTGCTTATCACAAATGGAAACTTGCACATATATTATGATGGCTTTCTCACTGTCGTATTATTCTTAGAATACACAACTTTTTGAGAGGTATAAATGTGGTAATGTTGGACATGATAAGAGATGAGATCACCACTTGAAGACAACACGAAAGAGAAAGACTTTCCTCATAAAATCCAGATTAACAATATAGGAGAACAATCAACAAAATGATAACAAAACCTGATTCACTTGGGAGATAATTTCTTTGTTTTTACCTTGAGTTATTTTGTACATTACAGATATTATAGTTGATTGATATAATTTACACAATTATACATGGACAGCATAGCCTCATACATCCCTTTAGCAGCTATGACATGCTTATCTTAAATAGCACCACTTTTTATACTTCCTTTGTAATGAATGATGTTAAATTTTATACTAGCTCTTACAATTCTATTACCCAGTTCACATCTAGGTGTGTGGAAATGTAAGTCCAACAACCTTGCTCCTAGATACATTTGATGTTCACTTCATGCCATTAAATTGAATATTATGATTTGGTTCTTTTATGGTCATTTCCTTCTTGCAGGTCACTTCTTTTCCATGATTTTATTGCTAAGTGCCTAACAAAAGATCCACGATTACGTCCATCTGCAACTGAGATGCTAAAGGTATCCCATATTGTCAAACTTTCGCATACTATGTAACCTTAAGTTTCTTATTTAATTGGAGACATGAGTTAGTCCTATTAGTTGGTCTTGTTATATTAGTCTCAGTAGTAGTTTTGCTCAGATTATGATTGTGAGGTTACGACTACTTGATCACTTTCATATTATTAATTTTTCCTGCTATATTTTAATTAAAGTAGTTTACAGCATAAATTCATTGAAAAATGCAATTGGGGGCCTCCAAAAATGCTGCCAAAAATTAAAAAAGCTAGGCAAATAAGAGCATCAATGGCTGCACAGGCCCAACATCAACAAGCAGGAAGTGAACCTGTATGATCTCTCTGATCATTTTTTTTTTTTTTCAGAATCAACATAAACCAAAGTTCTTACTTATTATCCCTAATTTCATTCATTGTTGCAGAGAGTAGAAGGAGCTGTATATGGAGACACTGTTCCTTCCAGGCCTATGGGTTATCCAATCAACAGTGTTGAAACTGATGCAGGTAATTAGAAACTTATTTTGCTAGTGTTGTATCACATCAAATAAGTAGCATAATCTTTTGTATGCCTTCTCTTCAGCAACTTGTAGTTTTGCTTTGTCTTTTTTTTTTTCTTGTAATGAGGGAGACACCCTGTTTATTCCCAAGGACAGATCGTGTTTTGCAAGTTGACCCATAGTAGAACTTGAAACGATGGATGCTGAGTTGCAAAGACTTTATGAAAGTAATAAATTAAATGATTCTGCTGCAGTTATTAGATTGCTAAATCAATTCTCGCGTGCCTGATGAAATTTAAGATACCTTGATCAGTTATATGATTCCATTCGATTAATTTTCTTTGCAAGTGGAATTTGAAGTGTTTGGTTTGTTGGGGATTCAGTTTTAATTACTAGGCACTTAAGAATATTATCATTTTTCATTGACAGTCATGGTGCATTATGGTAGCATTTTCTAATTTTCAGTATTTGTCACTTTTCTAACTGAAGTTTAATCATATTTTAAATATTATTTATAGTCGATCCAATTCAATTAACTAATGGTATAAGTTGTATAAATAGCTAAATCTATTTAGTCACATAGAATACATAAATTTGATTGTGTTTCCATAAGATTCATGATCGTGCCAATATGAAACTGAAAATAGGTTTTGTGATCCAAAGAGTATAAAATGCAAGTCATTGTGAATGTTCAAGACATGCTATTTTAATTTATATGCCTGCTGTTATATACTTTCATTATGATGTACACACTCGAATTTGGGGCCTCAAATTGAGTAAAGATCCTTGGTTGAAATGAGCTGAATGCCCAAGTGAATAACCTGCCAAAGTGAATTACCAACATTGCCAAACCATATCAGGATATTCCCCTCATAGTTTTGCAAATCCTACAGCATTTGATGAACCAAATGCTTCCTTTAATCTCTAAGAAAAATATTAAAAGAGTAAGGTTGTTTAAAATTTGAAGGAATCATGCATAACTTACATGAGTAAATATGAGTAGACATCTTTATTTTGAAATCACTGAGCTATCAGTCATTACTTCCTCATGTATCAATTAATTTCCCCTGTATGATGATTTGTTAAGCAAACAATCTCCATAGCCTAGTTGCATTAAAACAACTGCAGAAACTATACTTTACCTAATGAATTAGGATATATATCCTTCTTGTCAAGTGTACTTAAACTTTGTAAAAATAATTGTTTTTTTATTTAGATAAAAGTATTATCCTAGGTTAAAATCTCAGATTGAGATGTTTTACAATCTAACCTGCTCTTCCTTGAACAACAACAAGCCTAGAGCCTCCTTTCCTTAAAGGTGACCTAAATCCTTCACTCTATTTATTTTTATTCCTTCCCAAAGGAAATATATTCTTAAAATTGAACTTGTGTCAAGTTAGTCATCAACAAATTTATCAATTTGACATCTTTTCTATGTAGGGGAATTTGGTACTGTCGTAGTTCATGATGAAGTTGGAAACAGGGATGAACTTGTTGAATCTCCTATATCTAAGAAACCAGAATTCATACCTGGACTTGGTGACATCAGTTCTTTCAATCATGATCCTGGGGATAGTTCTTTTGATTTTTGGTATGTTTAATAGATTCAAGATTTTTCTTTCTTTTTGGATAGTTGTGAACTAATGTTTTATGCAATGACCTAAATTTTTATACAAGACAATGATCATAATGTTTCCAACGCAGTAAAGTGAACTTTGAAGGGTAACTATTTAAATACTGCAATGATATACTGCTTCAAGTGCTATAGTCTAAGTGCTAATTATTATTTTTTTCTTTCTTTCCTGGTAACCAACTTTTGTTTAACTATCCTTTCACAATTTTTTATTTATTTTTTTGGCGCAGGGTTGACAATTTGAGTGGTACTATAGTTACTAAAAAACCTGATGCAGTGGAAATGCTTGATTCCCAACCAATCCAACGGTTGCCGTCGTCTTCTGGTTATGTTGAAAGAGTCAATTCAAATGTCGTCTTGCAGCAACATAGTTCAGGCAAAAGTTATGCAGTGTCTGATAACTCTGACAAGAGCAGCACTCTGAGAAGTGCCACCATGAACCGTAAAGCATTTTCAGTACAAGATAAGGTGCATTTAGCTATAAAAAGCATCTTCCCTGACCACTGTATTTTGAGATCAAGTAAACAATAATGAAATGAAAAATCTATTTTTCACTTTAATGAATTTATTCCTCTCTGGCTTATTGAGTTGTTCATGTCCTAGATCCGGTCCATCTATGCTGCTGGCAATACAGTACCTATTCCATTTCTTAAGGCAATAGACATTTCTCCTCTTGCTCTAGTCTCTGAGAATGTAGCTGGGGATAGAGTGCAGGAATCTAAGTCTCATGCTGCATTGGAAGCAGTGAAGGAGCTTTTTAGTGGCGATGGGCAATCCAAAAAAGGACGTAAAGGGCAAAATGAGGTACTGCCAAAACTTTGCTTGTTGCATTTTTTTAACGGTTAGATTCAGTGTGTTGCTTTGGTGGCCTAGATCCAGCTTCCTCCAGGAGTTTATCAGAGATTGACTACAAGCCCAACATTGATGAATCTAGCACAAGCACTGGCTTATCATAAAACGTAAGATCATATTTACTTTTTCAGAAGCATTTTATTTGAGACTGTCAAATTTTGTCAGCCTTGAGTCTGTTGCCATGCCCCTATTGTTTCCAGGTGTTATGAGGATATGCCACTTCAAGAGTTTCAAGAAGCACAAGAGAAGCAGACTATTCAAAACCTTTGTGACACACTCCGTACTATTTTAAGGTTATAGATAGCAACCTCATGATCTGGTCAGTGAAGGGGAGCATGTTGGTTGTTATTTATGGTAGATGACCACATCATAGATTATAATAGATGCATCCCTTCAAGTTTAAGAGGTAGTGCACCCTTGTGAATTTTTATGGTTGCATGTCATGTTTTCCCATCTTTATCGATAGATAATCCATAACCTTTGCTCATTCCTCTTGCTGCCAAGCATCATCTTTTTCCGACTAAAATTTTTCCCCCGATATTTCCATCACTGATGATTTCAAATAGACTTCGTGCTGCTGTTGTGGCAAGGTGCTCGGAATGACACCCGTAAATCTTCACTACAAATTGAGTAATGTAATCCAGTCATTAGATCTAATGTAAAGAATAGGCATGCCCACTCTAACATTTGAGAGCAAAGTAAAATCTCTTGTTCAGTTTATTTCTGCTATTCTTGAGTAAGTTGTGGATGATAACTAATAAAAATATTATCTGTTAGCTGTTTTTATTTCTGATTCCGCTCGTTGAAGAACCATTTCTTGTCTCATGATGGATCGGGTGAGTGTATCCTTTGAAGATAGATGTGAGCACGATGAACATAGCAATATATATTTGTGAATGTTTTGATGTGATGCACTTTATTATCTTCATTTTTTTCAGGAAAAAATGTTTTAAGATCAATATTTATTAATCTTAACTTTTGATTGCTCATAGATCTTTTAATTCTGATAAGGTCACGACCCTTTCCATACTGTTTTTCCAAGAAAGTCTTCTTCTTGGGAGATCCTTTCATCCGTAATCTCTGATTTTTTTCTGGTCCTTTTCATAATTTGCACATCGGATCGCGATTAAAATCTAGTCAAAATTAATTGCGATCTTTATTGAGTTCACCTTTTTATTTAGGTTATAGTTTTGGGCCGAGTCGTAGTTGGAGGTTACTGTCTCTGATTTCTTTATGTCCCTTTTCATAATTTGCACATCGGATCGTGATTAAAATCTAGTCAAAATTAATTGTGATTTTTACTGGGTTCACCTTCTTATTTAGGTTATAGTTTTGGGCCGAGTCAAGTGGTTGAAGGTGAATATATTGTATGGTGTTGAGTAGGGAGTGGTCTGTCCATTGTCGGTCTTCAATCGTTTGGTTTGACTTAAAATTATAACTTAGATGGGAAGATGTCCATTGTCGGAACTTAAAATTATAACCTAAATGGGAAGGTGAATTTAAGGAAGATCATAATTAATTTTGGTCATATTTTAACTATAATTTGATGTGTAAATTGTACAAGGGACTATAAAGCGATCATTGCGGATAAGAAAAGCTCAACTTCTATTCTTGTGAGTTTTTATTTGCCAAAACTTGTTTCAACCCATATTAAAATAAAAAAATTAAGAAAATTTGTATTTTTATTTCTTAAAATGATTTCTCCTTAAAAAAACAAGCCACTGTTATCAATAAAATTTATTTATTTATTCTCAGAAAAACATCGTAACGAAGAAAAATACTTTTAAAACTGAGATAGTTTAAACAGTTCGGACATCAATTCGCGTGTAAACATTTTGTTCAGATTTCAAATGAATTAAAAGGTCAGAATTAATTAACTCTTTTTATTAAAATAATTTTTCATCAAAATTCTATTTTTAAAAATTATGAATAAATCAAAACACTAAATTTTAAAGCAGATTTTTGCCAAAAACCTTTTATCAAATATGAAAACTATTTATATTTCTTCATGAAATTATTTACCATAATGGATAAAATCAATGACTTGCTGTAATACACGAGCTTAAATGCTTAATTACCTAATAACTTTCAGTTAGTAGCTTTGCTGTAATACAGCAAGCTCTCATCATACGAGATCCCGAGGAAGGATTCATTATAATTTTATCCTACTTTTTACAAGAGGTTGTTTCCAGGATTTGAACCCGTAACTTTTTGGTCACATGGTAACAATTTTACCATTACGCCAAGGCTCCCCTTCAAATAAGTTGCTATAATAGGCGAGCTCAAATGCTTAATTTACCTAATAACTTTCCTTTAGTAGCTTTGCTCAAAACTCTTAATACATTTTAAAAATTCTAAAAAGGATGTTCCATTCTGCAGGTATTAATTGTTTCACATTCAATATAATTTTAAAAATATATTAAATCATTTAATATTAATAAAAATTCAACCTTTTAATTCTTGTAAAGTTTAGTGTATAAAATACTTTCAGACGGTAAAGCAAGAACGGCCCAAGAAAAGTTCACCTGAGCAATGGCGTGCTCCGTTACGCTCACCCTGCTCCTCCTCCTCCTCTTAACTCCATGCCTTGGGAGATTAACGACGGTTTCAAAATCTGAAAGGCCATCGGTGATCATCGTGGGAGCAGGGATCTCCGGTAAGCTCATGCCTTGATAATCCTTTTCTGTTCTTGAATGAACGAGTACTGTTGTTGTTCTTAGAAAAACATTTCTCAGGAATATCAGCAGCAGTGGCTTTGGCCAGAGCTGGCGTCCATGATGTCTTGATACTGGAAGCCACTGACAGCGTCGGCGGCAGGATTCACAGGAAAAGATTCGCCGGACACCAGATTGAGGTCGGGGCCAACTGGATTCAAGGGGTCCACGGTGAGAAAATGAACCCAATCTGGCAAATGGCAGAGAAGCTCCACCTCAAGACATTCTTCTCAGATTACTCCAACATCTCCTCCAACACTTACTCGCAGAGGTACACAGTCGATCAGCATCGTCCTCTTCTATCAAGATACACCAATCGTTAATAGATAAATTCTGCAGTGGTGTGCTTTATGAGAGATCAGTGGTCGAGCAAGCGCTGAAAGTTTCAGAGAAAGTGGTCGAGGATGGTGGAATCTACTCACATTCTCTGCCTTCCGACGGCCATGAAGACATCTCCATTTTGGGGTTTCAGAGAATAAAGAAACAGTACGATTTTTTTTTTGTTTTTTTTTCTGTTCTGATTTTTTTGATACTGAACGAGAAAATTCACTCGTTGGATATGCAGTGCTCCTGCTACTCCATTGGAGATGGCAGTGGACTACTACACGAACGACTATGAGAGCGCCGAGCCGCCTCGCGTAACAAGCTTGCAAGGAACACTGCCAATCCGCACGTTTACAGACTTTGGAGAGGACGACTACTTTGTTGCTGATGAAAGAGGTTACGAGAGCTTGGTGCATCACTTGGTCAATCAATCCCTCGACACTGATTCCATCAAACTAAACCAGGTTCGTTACATTTCTCAATAGTTTTTGTTGTTCTTCCTGCAGTTTATAGATTTTGGATGGTACTAATTAACAAAACCAGGTCGTGAGGTCCATAAACCAATCGAGAAATGGAGTGACTGTAACCACAGAGAATGGCCGCCATTACAGAGCAGATTATGTGATGGTTTCTGTGAGCATTGGAGTCCTCCAAACGGACTCGATCAAATTCCACCCTCAACTTCCAGTGAGTTAAAAATTCCCCTTCAGTTCCATCCTTTCTCAGTTTTGTTTCCAAATTAATTTCTTCCTCTCTTTTTGCAGCAATCTAAGTTCTCAGCCATTTGTCAGCTTGATATGGCAGTATTCACTAAGATTTTCCTCAAGTTTCCCTACAAGTTCTGGCCTGACAGAAACAAGACTGAGTTCTTCTTGTACGCCAGTGAAAGAAGAGGATATTACACAATTTGGCAGGTGTAAATTTCTGAAAATATATTCAATCCTTGTTAATTATTTTGATTCATTATGGTTTAATCATACACAGGAGCTCGAGAAAGAACTCCCAGGAGCCAATGTACTGCTTGTTGTGGTGACTGATGACGAAGCAAAAAGGATAGAGTTGCAGCCGGATGAATCGACCAAAGCCGAAGCCATGCAAGTTCTGAAGAACATGTTTGGGAAGAAAATCCCAGAGGCCACAGACATATTTGTCACGAGATGGTGGACCAATAGATTCTTCAGGGGCTCCTTCTCCAATTGGCCTATTGGCCTCCACAGCCATGACTTCAATCGAATTAAGGTTTTTTTTTTTTCTTCTTCTCTGAAGTTGATAGTGAAATAATTCTTCTTCATGTTCAAATTTATTGTCTTGTTTTCAGGAACCTTTTGGGAGGATTTTCTTCACTGGAGAGCACACGAGCAGACTCTACAATGGCTATGTGCATGGTGCATACTTGGCAGGTTTGATCGATGGAGCACATTCTTCATTCAGTTTCTCTTGTGCTTGTTTTTTCATTGAGACCTTGGATTTCAGGAGTTGACTCTGCAAACAAGTTGGTTCAACGCATCAAGAAGATGGAGAGAGCCAAGAGCTGAAATTTGGGTCAATGGACTAGATATTTAGACCAATTTTGTAACTCGTAAAGTCGAGATCCATGACTCCAATAACTATCAAGAGTTTCTCTTGCCATGATTTGAAGTTGATTGTTGAAAAGAACAATAAACAAACAAACATGCTCACAAAAATATCAAAACAAGAACAACAAACATTGTTTGATTTGAGGTCGATGCACATTGAGTGAGATATAATTTTGTTATTCAACTCCTAAATCCAATTAAATATTTTAGTATAATTAATAAATTCTAAAGATATTTGGTAATTAGTTTAGTATATTAAGCAAAGCTATTGTATTAGAAAATAAATAAATGAAATAAATATTAATAGACTGTCTTTTTATTTGATGTGGCCAATAAGGGGGGCTCCATGTGGCGATGCGAAAGAAGAAGTCAAGCCCACAATCACGCGTCAAGCGGAGCAGTACTTTAAGGGGGCAGAAAGTCAACCGTAATTAAAGCGACGCATCCGACTCTCTAAAGTCGGTGACTCTAATGATTCCATCACCCGACTCTCTCAAATTACTTGCCCAACTCTAATGACTTGATCATCTGATTTCATCATTTCAGGAACCCGACTCTAACGGCTTGGTCACTCGATTCTATTAGCTCAAGAACCTGACTCCTTCAAATCAGTCGTCTAGCTCCAACGGCATGGTCATCCGATTCCATCAACATAGGAGCTTGATTTCAACAACTCAGTTTCTCGACTCCCCCTAGCTTAGTCTCTTGACTCTTGAAGGCGGGACTTATATCTTATGCAACTTGTTGAGCCATTGCCCTCGATAAATGTGGACAACATAGCTGTTACTCGTAAAGGATGTGAGCAACGTAGTCGTTTAATCTTGGAAGACAATGATAATGTAGCCGTTTATTCCGAAAAACGTGAGCAACGTAAGCGTCCATCTCAGAGCACATGGGAAACAGAACGGTGTAGCTACAACTGTCAAAACTTCACTACTTCACAATCTTCATCTTCTCCTAGCCCTTGTGCTAACTTGTGCGTCAGAGTGGTCATGCCGAGTTCAACCTCGACGGTCATTCTAATCCCTTTTGCGGAGTGTCCACATGATCTTCTGGCAACCCTCTTATCCTCATGAAACTTGCAATCTCCTCCTAACAGTTGCTCTACTGACTCATCAGTGTTGGTGCTAGATGTATAATATTTAACTTAGAGTCTTGATATATAACTAAGATTAAAGTTATGTTAGTTGTGATCTAACTAGTTGTGTTAAGTTTGTATGTGCAAAATACATGACAAATGTTAAAGTCTTGGTTATGTACCAGGAGTGACTAAATCCCAATGGATCTAGGCATCGAAAAGTCTTGATTGGGAGTTAGACATGTGGCAAAAGGCGATTCGCTCGCCCCCAGCGCCCCCGCCAACCCGTCCCTAAGCCAACACGGAGGAGGTAAATCACGGGTGACTACTAGCCATTAGTGCAAATGGCCAAGACATGGGAAAGGTTATGCTCGGTCACGCCGAGTTTCGACCCCAAGACCTCATGTGGCAACATCCCATGCCTTAACCATCGCACCGCTCCGAGGGGACGTTGATTGGGAGTTAGACATGAACTAAGTTTTGGTTGAAATCAAATAGACAAATTCTTAGTTGGAGGTTAGATGAATCAAGTTTAAATGATTAAGCTTTGATAGACAAATTCCTAACTAGAGGCTAGGTAACTCAAGTCCAAGTGATTAAGACTTATCAAACAAATTCCTAGCTAAAGGTTAGGTAACTTAAGTTCAAGTGATTAAGGTTAGACAGACAAATTTGTAGCTGGGTACTAGGTGAATCAAGTTTAGGTGGAGTCAGATGGGAGTTGAAGGCTTGGCAAATAGGTTTAAGTGGAAGCAGCTGGGAGTTGTGGCTTGGCAACTTAGTCTAGATGAGTCGGCTGGAGGCTAAACATCTAGACCCAACGTAAGTGTGAATAACTTCACATTATGTATCTTACTCATTACGTGTAAGTGGGGAAGCATATTAAATGGTTCTAGGCAACTTGATGGAGTTCGGGGTGATTAGCTAGTGATAACTTAGTGACCGTATATGGTCCAAGCTACAAGGGAATACAGGTTACCGGAGCAACATTTAGGCAATCAGGAGATGACATTATCAATAATCTGAGCAAGGCAGTCAAGATGAAGTTTGACTTTTGCCCAGACGACCAGTGAGCTTTGTTAACGTTATCTTACGGATAGAAGTTGTAGCCAAGTCAACATAGTGACTAGGAAGGCTCCAAGCAACTGGAGGAGTCTTATATAAGGAGTTTCAAACCAGAGCTTGAAAATCACTCATCTACACATAATTCACTTTTGTTCTCGTGGTCTAAGTGCTCTTGATCTTTCTGTGCTATGACATACTGCAACACATACGTCATTTCCGATCGGCAATACCTAGAGTATCATTTTCATTTATTTTAGTGTTGTCTTATTTGTTTTATTGTGCTTAAACTTTTTAGATTATTTTTCTGTAAGATTTCTCCACCCAGGAGAAATTAAAAATAAGAATAATATTTTATAACTGCTTCGTGTCTATACTTGTGGTTTGATTGATCAACTTGCATGCTTAAACTGTTAGCTAAATCTATTGCATGTCTTTATTACTTTTATCTTACTTGACTGAATCAGTCTAAGATAATTTTATTTCCGCTGTGCTAACTTTGATTGATTCAACTGCTTATTTACTATCTACTCATTTTTTAAAAATATTTAATGCTATTCACCCCCTCTAGTGTCGAGTTCAATCATATAATTTGGTATTAGAGTGGGTTGAGCTGATAGTATGCTAGGAAAGCTTAGTTAGGTGCATGTCTAAGTTAGGTAAAAAGTAACCTACTTGATGCATCTAGTCAAGTGTAACTAAAAAAAGTTAACTTACCTTACTCTAAACCAGTTAGACCAAGACATTGTATTAAAGTTGATTTAGTTCCTATTCTTAAAAATACTTTCTCTTAAGAAGTGGTCGTTGTTCCAATACTCAAGAAGATCCCTATGTATCGCCATGACCTAAAAGTCAAGTTTGAAAACTCTTGTTTAATTAGCCCAAAGCAAAACCTGAATCTAATATAGGGTGAAGCTCTAAGCCAAGAACAAATAAATAAATTGATTAATAATCCGAGCTTAGCCCATACCCAAATCCAAACCCTAATTACAACCATACCAAATTTAAACCAAACTCATATCTATCCTAAATGTTAATACAACTTGAACAAATTTGCTTTTGAGAAATATCTTTGCAGGAAGGATTCAACATAACCCACACTGCTCTCTTCAATGGAGACAATTTTGCATACTAAAAGGGGAGAATAGAGTATTATCTGATGAACGACATCAAAAACTAAGCATCAAGATAGGCTTTGAGCTGCCCAAAAATACAGATGTCACCTCAATTTATTTTGAAAATTGGGCAAGAAACTATAAGAAAATGGTTCAAGCCAATGCTAGAGCCACAACTATATTACAGTATGGGTTAACACAGGAACAATTGACCAAAGTTGGCCAATTCAGCAGTGCTAAGCCGTTGGTTGGTCCTAGGAAGATCGTACCGGTTCCACTGTACAAAATTTTGTACAAATGTCGAACCTTTCCTAAACAACCTATTATATTCTTTAGAAATTAAATTAGGAATCACAAACGAAACTTAACATTATTGATCCAAATTTAACTTATCTGTTCTTAATGGTTTAGACTTAGATCGCAAGCGGAACTTAACACTATTGATCCAAGTCCGATCTATGTTACAAAGTTGATTAAATATTTATTTCTAAAATCGGCTCCCAGGTCAAACATGGCGAGGCACTAGGCCTTCTTGGGTATGAGATCATCCACCACTGTCTCGGCAAAGCCTTTTATAGAAATTTAATATTTAATTTCCTAAAATAACATTAGGTTTAATCAAAAAGAATAATCGAATCACAAATTCGAAAAACAAAAAAAAACATGAACTCGAATAAAAAATTTGAAACTATAGAATCATATGCCTCTTGTGTTTGGAAATCATATAAAGAAAAACTAGTATGATGCGGAAAACAATTACTAGTTATACATTCCTTTGTAAGCAAATAACCTCTTGATCTTCTACCGTATTCCTCTTCTTATCTCGGACGTCGTGTGGGCAACGATCTACCGAGACGAGAACCACCCAAGCTCCTTCTTCTCCAAGCTAGTTTCGGCCACCACAAAAAACTCCAAGAGATGTGAGGTTCGACCACCATCATCAAACTCCAAGGGATGCTAGAAACAAAGCTTCCTTTCTCTCCTTCTTCTCCTAGCTAGAACCGACCACCAAGGACTCCTCTTGTGTTGATGCCGCCGACCACAAAGGAGGAAGAGGAAAGGAGAAGAGCATGAAGCAAGGGCCGACCACCACCAAGAAAGAGAGGGAGGAAAATAGAATAGAGTTGTTCACCACGAAGGCACCCCTACCCTCTCTTTTATAATCCTTGGTCTTGGCAAATAAGGAAAATTTAAATAACACCTTCCTTAATTTCTTTGCCATGAAAAGGAAAATTTAATTAATTAAAATCAAATTCCTTTTCTTAAATCATATGGCTTGCCACCTTAAAGCTCCAAACAAGGAAAGTTTTAACAACACAAGAATTAAAACTTCCTAATTTGTTTCCGAAAATTTTAATAAAAATTTCTCTAATAATTTTTCCCTTCATGGTTGGTTATAAAAGGAAATTTTATAAATTAAAATATTTCTTTTAAACATGTGGATGATTTCCAAAAAGGAAAGTTATCTTTAAAATTAAAATCTCCTTTCAATCTACAAATAAGGAAAGATATCAAATCTTTTCTTAATCCTTTGTAGAAACTTATAAAAAGAAAAATTTATAATTTTAAAACTCTCTTTTAAATCATGAACATGGTTACAAAAAAGAAAAGTTTTCTCAAAATTAAAATCTTCCTTTCAATCTACAAATAAGGAAAGATATCAAACTTTTTCTTAATCTTTTGTAGAAAGCTATAAAAGGAAAGATTTAAATTTTAAACTCTTTTTTAAAACCATGGAATCCACATAAGAAAAATTTTAAAAATAAAAATCCTTTTAATATGATGTTGCCAACCACCTAAGCTTGGACTCAAGCTAGGGCCGACCACCACTTGGTTCATCCAAGGATTAACTTGGTCGACCCCTTGCTTGGGCTCCCAGCAAGGCGTGGCCGACCACCTTAGAATGGGTATAAAGGTGTGTATAGGTGGGTATAATACTTTATAAATAAGAGGCTATGATAGGGACCGAGAGGAGGAATTGGTTTTGGTCTTCCGATGAAATTAAACTTCTCGTGTTCGCTCCGAACACCCAACTTAATTTCATCAATAATAATTCATTCCACTAAAGAATTATTATTGAACTACCGCACCAATCCCAACTTACATTTTGGGTTTCTTCTTATTATGAGTGTGTTAGTCTCCCTGTGTTTAAGATGTCGGATGCCCACTAATTAATTGAGTTACTGACAACTCATTTTAATTAATATCTCAGTCCAAGAGTAGTACCACTCAACCTTGTTGTCATATCGGACTAAGTCCACCTGCATGGTTTAACATGACAATCCTTATGAGCTCCTCTTGGGGACATTATCTTCCTAGATTACTAGGTCATAGTTTCCTTCTATAATCAACAACACACACTATAAGTAATATCATTTCCCAACTTATCGGGCCTATTGATTTATCGAACTAAATCTCACCCATTGATAAATTAAAGAAATAAATATTAAATATATGTGTTTGTCATTATATTAGGATTAAGAGCACACACTTCCATAATAACCGAGGTCTTGTTCTTTTATTTAGTCAGTATAAAAAAAAACTGCCTCAATGGTCCTACTCAATACACTCTAAATGTACTAGTGTAATTATATAGTCAAGATAAACTAATACCTAATTACACTACGACTGTTCTGATGGTTTGTTCCTTTCCATCTCGATCGTGAGCTACTGTTTATAATTTATAAGGAACTGATAACATGATCTTCTATGTGTGACACTACACACTATGTTATCTACAATATAAATTAATTGAACAACTACACTTAGCATATAAATATAGACATTTGACCAATGTGATTCTTTATTTATAAATAAATGTTTATACAAAAAGCTAGGCTTTTAATATACATTCTAACAATCTTCCACTTATACTAAAAGACTATGCTGCCATATATCCTGCCATACATCTGATTCCCAACCCTTCAACATGCCCATCAAAAGCTTTTGCCTTAAGGACCTTAGTGAAAAGATCTCTCAGGTTATCATCTGATGCAATCTAGGCGGCAACAACTTCTCCTCGTTATACGATGTCTCATATTGGGTGGTACTTGCGCTCTATTGTGTTTACTTGCCTTATGAGCTCGTGGTTCCTTCGAGTTTGCTACTGCACCAAATAATTTTGGGCAAACCAGGAATCACATCTAAGTCCATCATGAAGTTACTGAGTCATTCAGCTTCTATGACTCCCTCAGAGGTTGTCATATACTTAGATTCCATAGTGGAGTTTGAAAAAGCACCTATGCTTAACACTCCTCCATTGTTATGACTTCACCTCCTAAAGCAAACACAAAACCCCGAGGTTGACTTACTATTATCCCTGTCTGATTGAAAGTCTGAATCCGTATAACCCACAGGGAGCAAATCATCTGTCTTGTAAACTAGCATATAATCTCTAGTCCCTCTAAGGTACTTTAATATATGCTTTACGACAGTCCAGCGTCCCGGTCTTGAATTACTTTGATATTTGCTAACCATGCCCATGGCAAAACAGATATCCTATCTTGTGCATAGCATACATTAGGCTTCCGATAGCCGAAGCATAAGGAACTGCCTTTATGTCTTCTATCTCCTTTGATGTCTTCGGAGACATCTCTTTAGATTAAGTTTACTCCATGTCTAAAAGGTAGAAAACCTTTCTTGGAGTCTTGCATGCAAAAACGAGCTAGGATTATATGAAGCTCAAGATAAGCACAACATTCTTTTCTTGTGGTCCCTTGATCCCTAGAATATGTGCGCATTCTCCCAAGTCCTTCATATTGAATTGCTTGGACAACCATACCCTTACTTCCAACAACACTTTGATATTGTTTCCAACTATCCAAAATGTGATCTACGTATAGTACAAGAAATACCACCACGTTTCCATCACACTTCTTGTATACACAAAAAACCCATCCGTACACTGAATAAATCCATAGGTCTGGATTACTTCATTAAACCGGATGTTCCAAGATCTTAAAGCTTTTGCTTCAGTCCATAGACCGATTGAGCTTACATACTAGATGCTCTTAGCCCTTTGCAATAAACCCCTCTGGTTGCGTTATATGGATATTTTTTTTAGGACTTCCATTAAGGAAAACTGTCTTGACATCCACTTGCCAAATCTCATAGTCCATATGAGCAGCAATAGATAAAAGAATCCGGATAGACTTAAACATGACTACCGGTGAAAAAGCTTCTTTTTTCAACAAGCCTTGCTTTGAAAGTTTCCACCTTCCTGTCCATCCCTCTTTTTCTATTTACACCCAATGGCTTTTACACCATTTGGTGGTTCTACAAGCTCCCAGAATTTATTAGAATACATATATTCTAATATTCAGTATTTATTGTTCTTTGCCAAGATACTACATCTTTATCTTGGAGCGCTTCATCATATGTCCGGGGATTAGGTTCATGTTCACTAGGGATCAAGTCCAAAGACTCTCCCAAAACATGAATCTTTCATGTTGCCTAACAACCCTCCCACTACGACGAGGTACTTTCTGCAATTGTGTATCATTTGCGATACGTGTTACAGTTTCTTATGATATTTCATCTTATACAGTTGGTACTAGATTAGATGTGCCCTTTCCTTAAGAACAAATTTACTTATGGGCTTGTGGTTCATTACATTGTCCTTTTCTAAAAATCGGGCATTGGTGCTTACAATGATCTTATGATTTTTAGGATTATTAACTTCCTTTCATTTCTCTAGGATAACCCACAAACAAATGAACTCCTGTCCAACTTATTAGTGTCTCCCTTCAGCACATGTGCTGGACTACCCCAAATCTGAATATGTTTTAGACTAGGCTTACGCCCATTCTACAATTCTATGAGAGTAGAGGGTTCTGACTTTAGAAGGTACTATTTTCACTTCTGTTTTCATAGTATATCCTCAAAACGAATTTGGTAATTTTCTGAATAACCATCATCGATCTAATCATTTCTATAAGAGTCCTATACCTTCTTTCTACTACACCATTTTGTTGGGGTGTACCAGGTGCAGTTAGTTGGGATTGAATCCCGACTTCTGATAAGTGACTCCTAAATTCTCCCAAGAGGTACTCACCACTACGATCTCACCGTAGTGTCTTGATACTTTTACCTTGACGTTACTCCACATCAGCCTTGTACTCTTTGAACTTATCAAAGTACTTAGACTTGTGGCGCATCAAGTAAATGTACCCGCATCTCAAATAGTCGTCTATAAAATATATGAAATATTCGAAACCTCCTCTTGCCTGAATAGTCATAGGTCTACACAAATCAGAATGAACCAGTTCCAACACATTTTTGACTCTTTACCCCCTTAGTTTTTAAAAAACTCTCTTGGTCATTTTCCTTTCCAAGTAAGACTCGCAGGTTAGAAAGTTTTCCACCACCAATGAACCCAAAAGTTTATTGGCTATTATCCTTTGAATCCTACTCAAGTTAATATGACCTAGCCTTAGATGCCAAAAATATGATCGGTTCATTTCTGAAGGTTGCTTTCTCTTAGAGTTAGAAGATGTGTTATTAATTTCCATTTATTGTATCGTGGGAGTTATTGAATTTTAAATTGCCAACCAACGTATCAGAACAGATAACTTTCCTATTTTCTTAATAACAACTTTGTTACCAAATAGACAGAATATCTATTCTTTAACAGTTTAGAAATCAAAATCTTTCTAAACTTAGTACGTAAAGAAAATTTCTCAAAATCCATGTTTTATTCCTATCAGAGGATAAACATCTCCCACTGCAATAGCTGCTATATTTGCAGCAGTGCCCATGTAGTCGGTATTCTCCCTTTCATATAGTTGTCAGGTTTCCTAGAACCCCTGCAATGAATTGCAGACATGATCAGTGGCTTCCGTATCTACTCACCAGGTACCAGTAGATAACACCACTAAACATGTTTCAACAACTAATGAATTAAATACACTTTTATTGTTCTCATTTTTGAGAGGACAGTCCACCTTAGAGTCCAAGTTTTGTTTTCAATCATAATTGAGACTACTAAGTCTATTCTATAGTATAACAGCTAGGGGATTGACAAACATTTGAAATCCTAAGAATCACAAAAATATTTGGTCAAGACCAACACCTTAAAATCCCCATGAATTTTGTATGTCACGTTAGTGTGGACGTATATAATTTTAAACTTTAATTGGAGATTTTATTCATTAATTTTATTGTCTTGTCAACCTATCTTTATGGCAAATAAAATTAATAGTTGGTCTTACTTTGATCAAATATTTGGTCAAAACTTTGAATTTAAAATAACATTGATTCCTCAAACAATATTATTTAAATTCACCAACACCTCAAACACTGGGAATTATGCATGCTACGTTAGTGTGGACGTATACAAATTCAAACATTCGTAAGAGGAGGGTCTTACCCATTAATTATCTTGTCAACCTTAAGTTACCTCAAACACCATGAATTTTGTATGCCACGTTAGTGTGGACGTATACAAATTCAATTGTTTGTAAGAGGAGATATTACCCATTTTATTTTGTCAACCTAACTTTATGACAAATAAAATTACCTCAAACACCGTGAATTTTGTATGCCACATTAGTGTGGACGTATACAAATTCAAACATTTGTAAGAGGGGGGGTTTTACCTATCTTTATGACAAATTAATAGTTGGTATTCTTTTGGTCACATAAAACAATAGCAGTGACTCCGTTGGGGAGGATACTATTGAATGCGTCTAAGTGTATACCATTACTTGATACTTAGTCCATTAAATAGGATTGTGCCCCTTCAGTTGGAGAAGATCACACGCTCCTAAATAATTTCCTATAACCATCCATAAAGGAAGTTTGATCTAGTGATTCGCAACAAACCCATCCGTTGTGGAGGGAGGCACTCAGAGCCAACACGCAAGCTTGTTGCATCACTTACAAACCAGTAATGGAGACCGTGGAATTTATTTAAAAATCCCTCTCCCACTTAGTTATTTAAGATGAGGAATTTTAACTATAACAAGCACATATCATATGCACACACACATCACAGTAATTAAAGCAATAAATATGGAAATTAATTTTTCAACTATTATGACCTTTTCCATCACTATCCTTCGTGTGCTCCTGCCCTAGGGTTCATGTCGTCGGGTCCATCGAGCTTCCTTTTCCGTTGCGCCTCTGGTCCTCAAATAGCACCACGCCTCGCAAGGATACGATCCGCGAAAAAAAAATAATAAAATTTTTACATACATCGATCCTATATTCCACAAGATAATGTACATCAAGTCTAGATCGAACATAAATGTAAAATCCTAGGGCTAATATAGCTCCTATATTAATTAAATACAATCATGGACATACAATAAAATGCCCTTGACATGTCCAAGGGTCCAATCACACACAACATCTATGAGACATAATAGTTGGAGCCTGCAACCACATAGTTAGCACATCCTACTATCATCTTGCCTAAATTATGTATGACATGTGCATAATTAATTTTTAAAACCAAACACACAGAGGCAAACCCTAGCTCTGATACCAATTGTTGGCTGTTCTTAGGAAGATCATACCGGTTTCACTGTATAAAATTTTGTACAAGTGTTGAACCTTTTCTAAACAACCTATTGTGTTCTTTAGAAATTAAATTAGGAATCACAAACGAAACTTAACATTATTGATTCCAAATTTAACTTATCTGTTCTTAATGGTTTAGACTTAGATCGCAAGCGGAACTTAACATTATTGATCCAAGTCTGACCTATGTTACAAAGTTGATTAAATATTTATTTCTAAAATCGGCTCCCAGGTCAAACATGGCAAGGTACTAGGCCTTCTTGGGTATGGGATCATCCACCACTGCCTCGACAAAACCTTTTATAAAAATTTAATATTTAATTTCCTAAAATAACATTAGGTTTAACTAAAAAGAACAATCGAATCACAAATTCTAAAAATAAAAAAAAAAACACGAACTCGAATCACAAATTCGAAACTCTAGAATAATATGCCTCTTGTGTTTGGAAATCATATAAAGAAAAATTAGTATGATGCGGAAAACAATTACTAGTTATACCTTCCGTTGTAAGCAAATAACCTCTTGATCTTCTACCGTATTCCTCTTCTTATCTCGGATGTCGTGTGGGCGACGATCTACCGAGACGAGAACCACCCAAGCTCCTTCTTCTCCAAGCTAGTTTCGGCCACCACAAAAAACTCCAAGAGATGTGAGGTTCGACCACCATCATCAAACTCCAAGGGATGCTAGAAACAAAGCTTCCTTTCTCTCCTTCTTCTCCTAGCTAGAACCGACCACCAAGAACTCCTCTTGTGTTGATGCCGCCGACCACAAAGGAGGAAGAGGAAAGGAGAAGAGCATGAAGCAAGGGCCGACCACCACCAAGAAAGAGAGGGAGGAAAATAGAATAGAGTTGTTCACCACGAAGGCACCCCTACCCTCTCTTTTATAATCCTTGGTCTTGGCAAATAAGGAAAATTTAAATAACACCTTCCTTAATTTCTTTGCCATGAAAAGGAAAATTTAATTAATTAAAATCAAATTCCTTTTCTTAAATCATATGGCTTGCCACCTTAAAGCTCCAAACAAGGAAAGTTTTAACAACACAAGAATTAAAACTTCCTAATTTGTTTCCGAAAATTTTAATAAAAATTTCTCTAATAATTTTTCCCTTCATGGTTGGTTATAAAAGGAAATTTTATAAATTAAAATATTTCTTTTAAACATGTGGATGATTTCCAAAAAGGAAAGTTATCTTTAAAATTAAAATCTCTTTTCAATCTACAAATAAGGAAAGATATCAAATCTTTTCTTAATCCTTTGTAGAAACTTATAAAAGGAAAAATTTATAATTTTAAAACTCTCTTTTAAATCATGAACATGGTTACAAAAAAGAAAAGTTTTCTCAAAATTAAAATCTTCCTTTCAATCTACAAATAAGGAAAGATATCAAACTTTTTCTTAATCTTTTGTAGAAAGCTATAAAAGGAAAGATTTAAATTTTAAACTCTCTTTTAAAACCATGGAATCCACATAAGAAAAATTTTAAAAATAAAAATCCTTTTAATATGATGTGGCCGGCCACCTAAGCTTGGACTCAAGCTAGGGCCGACCACCACTTGGTTCATCCAAGGATTAACTTGGCCGACCCCTTGCTTGGGCTCCCAGCAAGGCATGGCCGACCACCTTAGGATGGGTATAAAGGTGGGTATAGGTGGGTATAATACTTTATAAATAAGAGGCTATGATAGGGACCGAGAGGAGGAATTGGTTTTGGTCTTCCGATGAAATTAAACTTCTCGTGTTCGCTCCGAACACCCAACTTAATTTCATCAATAATAATTCATTCTACTAAAGAATTATTATTGAACTACGACACCAATCCCAAATTACATTTTGGGTTTCTTCTTATTATGAGTGTGTTAGTCTCCCTGTGTTTAAGATGTCGGATGCCCACTAATTAATTGAGTTACTGACAACTCATTTTAATTAATATCTCAGTCCAAGAGTAGTACCACTCAACCTTGTTGTCATGTCGGACTAAGTCCACCTGCATGGTTTAACATGACAATCCTTATGAGCTCCTCTTGGGGACATTATCTTCCTAGATTACTAGGTCATAGTTTCCTTCTATAATCAACAACACATACTATAAGTAATATCATTTCCTAACTTATCGGGCCTATTGATTTATCGAACTAAATCTCACCCATTGATAAATTAAAGAAATAAATATTAAATATATGTGTTTGTCATTATATTAGGATTAAGAGCACACACTTCCATAATAATCGAGGTCATGTTCTTTTATTTAGTCAGTATAAAAAGAAACTGCCTCAATGGTCCTACTCAATACACTCTAAGTGTACTAGTATAATTATATAGTCAAGATAAACTAATACCTAATTACACTACAACTGTTCTGATGGTTTGTTCCTTTCCATCTCGGTCGTGAGCTACTATATATAATTTATAAGGGACTGATAACATGATTATCTATGTGTGACACCACACACCATATAAATATAGACATTTGACCAATGTGATTCTTTATTTATAAATAAATGTTTATACAAAAATCTAAGCTTTTAGTATACATTCCAACATAAACAACTTTGAGAGAAATTAATTAAAATACATGAAGGTTCAATTGACTCAAGAATAGCTAAAAAGAACTTGTTATTAAGCATCTTGAAAATATTCAAATGAAAGAAGGTGAAACGGTACACTTTAAAGAAATACTAAATGACATCCATGCTATTGGCGAATAAGTCGAAAATTGCCACTTGATTATGGATGCACTTAAGGCATTTCCAAGGACTACATTATGGGTATTAATGGTTAATGCATACAAAGTATCTAAGAACTTATCTATTATTAAATTTGATGAATTCTTCTATGATTTTAAACTTTATGAACAAACTAATCTTGTCACGCCCCTAGAGGAGTCTCTGCCAGACAAAAATCCGGCAGCATCTCCCTTGTACCGGTGACAATCCATAGCATATATACATACAAAATATACATCATCCACATGCGGCTGGAATATATACACAACCACACAGTTAATAACCTCAGCCTACATGGCTGGACAAATATAACAACAACCACGCAGTTATATATATACAACGGACAATCCACTCGGCTGCATTAAAAACCAACACAGCGGAAAAACGATAATGGAAAGCCCAATACAACACAATCAACACACTGCTAGCCGGCTAGGCTTTATACAACAACCACAACAACAAATACAACAATACACCAAATACAACAAATACCAAATACAAATAAAACATATACAAAACCAGAAACGGTCTTCGGAAATGACGTAGGACCCGACAGACAAGATACTCCGAGCGACACCAACCATCTACAAGCTACCTGAAAACATAAATATATACATGCGGTAGTGAGTATAAGTAACTCAGCGGGTAATAGAAAAGATCGTGCATGGTTCATAAACAAACATGGAGATCACAAGTATACAGTCTCAGAAGGGAATAAAGAACATGATCATACCATCATAATCAATGCACCTAAACATATCTGACATAATAACCTGACATATAAACTGTACAAACCACAGCTAACATAATGACAAATACATACCCAATCTGGAGTCGACACATGGTACAATGATCAGTAAACTCACCGGATCTGCAACAAACCCACTCATGACACCTGTGCAATATAAATACAACTGCATATACATGTAAAATAAATGACATGTATGCAGCATGACAACCATATGCAACAAGCATATCTCAAACAAGTGCAACAACCACAATCACATGCATCTAGTATCTACTAGGCATGTATGTAAAAATATCTCCAAAGATGCACCGCGCGTCATATGCAAAAATGTGTATGCATGCTCCATGGTCACCCCCGCCACCTCTCTAGACACCACGACCCCTGTATGGCCGAGAGGCTTGGGTCTGTGACAAATCGTACTAGCCTCCAGTACATGCACTGTTATAGGCGGCCGAAGCGGATGGTCAGCTAAGTAGTTATCTAACTACATAGCTAAGGGTCCCTGACCACTCACATCTCTAGTCCTCTGACTATTGTACCCTCAAGACTCACTACTTCAGAGTGGTCGAGGCTGACAGAACACTGAGCGGCTGAGTAAGCACGACAGGACTAGCTCCACTCCAAGCTATCACTCTCCATCAGTGGCCGAATGGATAGCTATAAAAGACTGACAACCCTCTCAACTACAAGGGAGACGATAGTCGTCAGTATGCAATGAATGATGAACATTATATATATATATATATATATATAATCATGATACGGACACCGTCATCATCCATGCAAACTCTAACTCCACCTAAGCGCCCCACAACACGGGTATAATCGTCATGATACCTCCATATATCCCATCAAACACATGTATACAACTACACATGTATAGTCAACCAAAAATCTCCAATAACCCCACCAGACACACATTCACAACCCCACATGTACAATCAACATACATCCTCCAGTAAAAACACATCAGACACGTGTATAAACCACAGACATACAATCAACATAACTCCTCCAAAAGTACATAACAAACACGTGCGTACATACAACATGTAAATATAAGGTCAACATGATGACTCCTATAACACATACCATCCTACGTACAATCCCCGTCATATGCACAATCAGCATAATAATACAAACAACTCGACAATCCCTACAATGCATACTCTACACGTGTGAACATAGTAGAGTAGATATCAAGAGTAGAAACTGTATATGATATAACTAGAAAATCTCAAAGATCAAACATAAGTATCAAGCAGGAAAGTAACAAACGAACACGATACAAGGTACAATAGCCTAATCCATCAAATAAACCATGCACTAAGCTCAATAAAAATCTACATAGAGCCAAGGAAGAAATACCCGCCTTGATACGTAGATCGTGCCCAGAAAATCCTACGTCGAGATGCTCATCTCAAATCCAAGTCCTGCGATCACATAATATATTTAGCTAATTACATAGGTAGCAAATAGCTAAATAAACTCTCCAATCTAATTAGGGGAAACCCTAATCAAAATAATTAACATAATTCCTTAATCCAATTAGGTTTAACTAAATCCACAATCCTTCACTCCAAATCCAAACAACCACAGATCACAAAGTCTCCAATATAATATGATACAAATCTTTATTCACCCATCTATCACACAAATGAAACCCCAAATTCCAAGTTCTAATCATTTAATCCATTTAACACCATCATTCAATCTATATATCACCTACTAATCATCAAGAATCAAATCTACATAGTTCATCCACCTCGATTAATCCAACCACAACAATTCATCCAATCCTTAACTACCCCAAATCCTTCCATGATCACCTAGAACAAAGCAAACCTAAATATCCTGAATAAATTTCAAATTATGTTTACACTCTTAAAACCTCCAATTACCCAACATAATCATTCTTACTATCACTATTAACCATTCCTGATCAAACAATCCCATTAGAAACCTAATTTAGTAACTTACTAATAGGAAAATCAGAAATGCATCACTGGAATACACTCACCTTGAGATAGAGCAGCCAAATCCAGTACCTCACAACCCTACACCCACTGTCCAGAAGCTACAAAAACACCTACACACCAATTCTTCCAAGAATCAATCTAGAACTCAATTGTATAGCAAAGAATTGCTGAAACCCCTAACAAATAGAACCTTACTCACCTCAAACAACCCCCAAATCTTCAACCGAAACCTTACTCGGCTGCAAGAATGCAGAGGACAATGATCTGCCCAGAGAAATTCCATCTAAGAGCTCTTCCGATGCCTTCCCCTAGTCTAAAATAGGAGAAACATCGCAATTGGAAACCTATATACCAAAATCCTTGAATCTACAAGTTTTCCAAACAAAACTTACCTAGACAATTGCCGCAGTGCCCTAGATACCGAATCAGCCGTGAATGCATACTAGCGATCGCTGTGTCTGGTGGCTGGTTCTCTAGCGATAACTGGCATCGTCAAGATCGGGTGGCACACACCCAACGACACCGTAAGGGAGAGGCTGCAAGAGGAGGAGCTCCAGATCAGGTGCTAGCAGCGGCCTGATTGCGAGAAAAGAGAGGGGAAATGGCTCCACGCAACCAGAGGGAGAGGGAGGGAGGCTCGACTGGTGGTGCGTCGATGCAATCGAGATGCCTACGGTGGTGGCGCAACAGCAAGGGAGGAATCGGAGAGGAGAGGAAAAAGGAATCGCGGCGTCATCGACCTAAAGGGTCGACCGAGGCACACTGGAGAAGACCATTGCCGGTGGTGAACTCATGGTGATCGGCGCAATGGCAGGGACGTGGATGGTGGTCGGCGAGACACGGCTAGGGCACGATGAAGAGGGAGATCGAGAGGAAAGCTCCGGTTCGAGCGGATATGAGGAGAAGGAGAAGATCGGGAGGGTAAATCGGGAATTTAGGGATTATTAAACTTAGGTTAACTTAATTAACCTCTAAGTTTATTCCTCAATCAATTCCTATTTAAGGGGTATTCCAAACATGCTTTCACTGTACCCCGAATCCATCCCCTCGAAACAGGTCATATAGACTCCGTTTAAATCTCGAAAAATTTTCGAAAAATCCAATAAGATTTTTCATCCAATAACATTTATTATCATTATTTTACAGTATTTTACAAATCTTAATCAGAAAGAGAAGGGAATAACTTTGATTGTAGGTAAATCCAAACCCAAAGAAGAAACTGAGTCAGAATATGAGCCCGAATCAATATCTGACGAAAATGATCTCTCTTCAAAAGTCATACACTTGGTTAAAAGAACGATCCGATAGAAGAAATTTACTCAAAGATTCATATACAAGGAAATCTCGAACAAGGATATGATGAACATTCGATGCTTTAAATGCAAGAAGAAAGGTGATGCCGGGTAGGATAGCGATTATTCTAGAGGCTAATGAAAAGGTGGGGTTTGAGAAGAAGGCAAGAAGAGATAACCGCTATCCTCTAGATTTTTTTGAAAAAGGAAAATTTTATTTAATATTCGAGGTTATCCCTCATACAACTATATAAAAAAAAAGGCAGCTCTGTGCACGAAGCTCTCGCCATACGGGGTCCCGGGGAAGGATCCATTGTACGCAACCTTACCCTACTTTTTGCAAGAGGCTGTTTCCAGGATTCGAACTCGTGACATTTTAGTCACATGACAACAACTTTACCGTTGCGCCAAGGCTCCCCTTCTATCCCTCATACAACTATACAGATGTTTATATAAACTCTAGACTCTTAGATCCAAATAAAGAAAACAAATCTTAATATATGGACTATAATTCCTAACTTGTAAAGAAAGAAAAGGAATTCTTAAAGAAAGGAAAAAACTCATAATCCTAAAATATCTAACGAGACTTAATCTAAAACTAAAAAAAATAAAAATTACCAAAAATATCCTAAACAAAAAACTCAAAAATTACCAAAAATATTAATAAAATTCTTTGGATCCTCCTACATAAATCATCCTTGGTTGAAAGAATTCGTCCTCAAGTTTAAAGTAGTTTTAGGTGATAACCCAGGAGGAAGATCATCTGACACCAAATCGGCAAAATCTATTAGCAGCTGTTGAACTTTGGAGATCCTCATTAATTCTGATGATGCATACAGTTGTATTAGTACCGTGACCCTTCTTCTAGTATGTGGAGGACAATGGGGATGATCTTGTGGACCAGGGATAAGAATACACAAGTTTTTAGGAATCTCTAGGGATAGACAGATCATTTCAAGGTCACTATTGTCAAAATCAGAACAAACGGATGTGTACAAAGGAGTGAAGGTTTCTTGAGCCATTGATGGACGAAGCAGAAATGAAGGAAGATTGGAAAAAACACTTACTAAAGAAGATCGCAAGAAAGGGAGCTTAGTTGGTAGCATTCACTGGAGAAGAAAACAGAGGAGGATAAGGCACGAATGGATGAGTGCTTGAGGCGCTTAGGGTTTTAAACAAAAACCCTAAGATATCTTCAAATCCTAGTCATGCAATCAAAAGCAGCTCGATTGGTCGCAACCGTAACATTGGAGGAGGTGAATCACTATCAGTTCGTACGGAGAGGCGTGCGTTAGTGGTCGTATTTGAGAAAGGGGAGTTGTTAGAACACATGGCGGTTGCCCATGAAATTATAATTATGATGGACAAGACAAGCGAATCATTTCGCTGACATACTCTCACACATATCATTGATGCCTTACCTTGCTTTTTAAACTCCTGACACGCATCTTTTCAAGGAGGATAACGTCGACGGTAACATTGTGTGATAACTAGATGTTGGTTGCTACTCGGAAAACCTAGAGGTTCCACTGTACAAAAATTTTGTACAAAGGTCTGAACCTTTTCCTAGTTACCATGTGTTCTTTTAAATTAAATTTTGGATCACCTGCGGAACTTAACACGTTTGATCCAAAACTTAATCTATTCGTTCTTTTAGGTTTTGACTTGGGTCTCTTGCGGAACTTAACACGTTCGACCCAAATCACCTTAAGTTATTAATTCCATTAAATATTAATTTCCATAATTGGTTCCCAGTACTGACGTGGCGAGGCACACGACCTTCTTGGATATAGGAGCAACCACCACCGACTAGACAAAACCTTTTATAGAAAGCTAATATTTAATTTCCTAAAATAACTTTAGGTTAACCGAAAAGAACAATCAAATCACAAGGAAAAATAAAACAAAAGAACACAACTTCGAAAAACATATTCGAAATACTAGAATCGTAAGGTTCTTGTATTTGGTATTATTTCCATAAATAACTAGTATGATGCGGAAAGAAAAATTACTAGTTATACCTTGTAGAAAAACCTCTTGATCTTCTACCGTATTCCTCTTCTAACCTCGGACGTTGTGTGGGCAACGATCTTCCGAGATGAGAAACCACCAACCACCTTCTTCTCCTCCTAGCTAGGTTCGACCACAAATAGCTTAACCAAGGATGAAGAACAAAACACCAACCAAGCTCCAAGAGATGCTAGCTTTCTCTCCTCCTTCTTCTTCTTCTTCTCCAAGTAGTATCCGGCCGCCACAAGAGCTCCAAGCCTTTGAGAGTTTCGGCCACCACAAAGAGGGAGAGAGGAAGAGGATGGCCGACCACTCCAAGGAATAAAAGAGGGAGAGAAAATAATAGAGGTTGTCTCTCATAAAGGCACCCTCACCCCTTCTTTTATATTCCTTGGCCTAGGCAAATTAGGAAATTTAATTACAATAAAATTTCCTTAATTTCCTTGACATGATTTAATTGAGAAAAATAAAATAAAATTTCCCAATTTAATCTATATTGGCCGGCCACATCAAGAGGAAACAATTTAGACAAGTTTTAATCAACAAATTAAAACTTCCTAATTTGTTTTCGAAAATTTTAAAATAAAATTTCTTTTCAAAAATCTCTTCATGGTTGATAAAAGGAAATTTCTATAATTTTCATTTTACAACATGTGAATAATTTTTAAAGAGAAAATAAAATATCTCACCAATTTACAAATAAGGAAAGAGATCTAATCTCTTTCTTTAATCTTTTGTAGATCTTTTATAAGAGAGATATTTTAATTTTAATTCTCTTTAATAAATTATTTCTTCCACATAATAAAAATTAAAATTACAATTCCTTTTTAATTTAATTTGGCCGGCCCCCACTAGCTTGGGTTCAAGCTAGGGCGGGCCACCCCAATTTACACCTAGGCCGGCCCTAGCTTGGTTCCCAAGCTAGCTTGGCCGACCTCCTATTGGTGGGTATAGAAGGTGGGTATAGTACTCTATAAATAAGAGGCTACGATAGGGACCGAGAGGAGGAATTGGTTTTGGTCTCCCGATAAAATTAAGCATCCCGTGTTCGCCCCGAACACACAACTTAATTTTATTAATAATAATTCATTCCACTAGAAAACTATTATTGAACTACCGCATCAATCCCAAATTATATTTTTGGGCTCCTTCTTATTATGAGTGTGTTAGTCTCCCTGTGTTTAAGATATCGAATGTCCACTAATTAAGTGAGTTACTAAAAACTCATTTAATTAATATCTAAATCCAAGAGTAGTACCACTCAATCTTATTGTCATGTCGGACTAGGCCCACCTGCAGGGTTTAACATGACAATCCTTATGAGCTCCTCTTGAGGACATTATCAACCTAGTATCTCTAGGACACAGTTTCCTTCTATAATCAACAACACACACTATAAGTGATACCATTTCCCAACTTATCGGGCTTATTGATTCATCGAACTAAATCTCACCCATTGATAAATTAAAGAAATAAATATCAAATATATGTGCTTGTTATTATATTAGGATTAAGAGCACACACTTCCATAATAACCGAGGTCTTTGTTCCTTTATAAAGTCAGTATAAAAGAAACGACCTCAAATGGTCCTACTCAATACACTCTGAGTGTACTAGTGTAATTATATAGTTAAGATAAACTAATACCTAATTACACTACGACCTTCTAATGGTTTGTTCCTTTCCATTTTGGTCGTCAGCTACTGTTTATAATTTATAAGGTACTGATAACATCATCTTTTGCATGTGACACCACATACTATGTTATCTACAATATAAATTAAATGAACAACTACAAACAAATGTAGACAATTTGACCAAATGTGATTCTTTATTCATAATGAATGTTTACAAAGCTTAGGCTTTCAGTATACACTCCAACACTAGAGTCATTAGTCAATCGGATAGTCGGACAATAGTAGGACTCGAGTCTAGTCAATCGGACATGTTGGTCCCTTGCAGCCGGTAAGAGGGGGATGAATTGCTCTGCATAAAATAAACAACAATACCTTTCTCAACTCGATCGGACTTTATCAATTACACACTTAAATAAAACATAAAGCAATAAAACAAGTATGAGACAGATAAATTTTTATTGGTTGGCAATCAGCGGATTTCTACTCCAAGGAATGTAAGCTCACTATCCAGATTTCCTTCTCGAATAGAACGTCGGAGGCGGAGAAGCCTCATACACGAGAATAATGCTCAGAAATGAAAAATTAAAAGAGAATTGAAGTACAGAGTGTGTTGTTCTGAAAGGAGAAGATCAAGGCTCTATATATAGCCCACTGGTTGAAATTGACTGTTGCTGCTGTGGCATGGTCTGGGTGCTTGGAAGGGATCCAGGCGCCTGGGTATGGATAAAAGTTTAGCTGCATCGTAATGGCTACACAACGGTCGAAAGATAAAATCTTATCTGGTCTGGGCGCTTGGAACAGTTCCGGGTGCCTAGACCGCCTTGGAGTAGGGGAGCCTCGCTGAGGTGCCCCTGGTTGGACCAAATTGGTCCGAGCGCTCAAACCAAAAAGTCAACTCTCTATTGACTTTTTTATTTGGGTCTTCCACTTCAGATCCGCTTGCTTGGATGATTTTGGCCATCTGGAATAGGGTTCACCCGAACTTTTTTCCGACCTTCCCAAGCAACATTCCGCTTCAGTTTCTCGTCCCTCAGAAACGCCGCGTGCTTCCTTCTAGTCTGCCAGGGTACTCTTCCCAAGCGCCTCGTCCCTCGGATACACCTAGGTCGTTGACTCTCTCCCGTGTCATCCTTCTCGCTAGCTACGTTTTTTACTCGACTTCTTGCACTCCTAAGTTCTTGCATACTTAGACACAAGGATCAGACCACAATAGGACCTAACTTGACTTGTTTGATCACATCAAAACTACCACGAGTATTTATAATTTTCTCCTTTTTGATGTGAGCAAACCAACTTAAGTTAGGGTAAACAAATAATAGCAAGTACATAATTTGTAATTAATAATATTTAATGCAAAAATAAAGTGTACCCTCCCCTTAGACTTAATATCTAATTCTCCCAAAAATAGGGATAATCTTAAAATAACTTGGAAATAAATCTAAAACGACCTCTAAGGGAAAATTGAATAGCTAAGGAAAAATTTACTAACATTTAGAAAAAAAAATTATGAACTTAAAATGTTAAAAATCGAAACTTTTGTAATTAATTATGCATTTTTGGAGAAATAATTATTAAAATTATTTTTAATTGGAAAAAATTCTAAAATTTTTATAACAGTTAAATAAACATATCTAAAGTAGTAATAAAATTAAAAAAATTGAAAATAATTTGAGAAATAATAAATTTTTTCTAAAAAAGATGTATTTTCGTAAAAAATTTCTTAAAAATAGTTTTTAAACTAAAAAAATCTTAATTTTTTTTTTTGAGTATGTATTATAGTGTGAGGTCCTCGAACCTCTAGATTTGCTCCTCGGTATTTGACATAATCGATTTTGTTGGATCGAGAAGCACTAGAGGGGGGGGGATAAATAGTGCTCATGGTTATTTCGTTCGATTTAAAACAGAGTCAAAAATACGCAGCAGAATTAAGTAAAGAAAAGAGCACACGCAAACATAAGTAGTTACTTGGTTCGGAGCCTGTGTCAACTCCTACTCCAAGACTCACGCTCGTTGAGCGTTTACGTTGGGCAACAACTATAATCTCGTAAAGATAGTTACAAATTTAAAGTACAATTAATAATGAAATATACCAACGACAAGATTAATAGTAGATTTTGAGCTCTGGGGTCGTTGGCGTCAAGTTACAGCTTTGTCGGAACTTCTCGCTGGCAGTTGGTTGCGTAAAGATTGCTTTTCTTATGTTATTTCAAGCTGCTGCTCGAGTCCCTCTTTTAAACAGTGCTGGAGACGCCTCCAAGCCTGTCCGAGGTGCCTCCAGGCCGCCGAGTCGCATGCGTGGATCAGCTCTGATCTGGTCACGCCTTATCCCATTGAAGGCACCTCCAAGCTACTCCAAGGTGCCTCCAACGCCTGGTCCAAGGCGCCTCCAGCTTCCTCCGAGGTGTCTCCAGCTCCTCTGGACAGCTAGCTTCTGCTTACACCCGAGGCACCTCCAAGCCCCATGGAGGCGCCTCAGACACTGTTCATCCAAGGTTAAATGTGCTCCTTTGTTCCTGCAAAATGTGTTAGCCCCAAACACAAACCCTGCAAAACAAAGTTAGCACAGAAATATGATAAATGATATCGACAGTCATCGGACTGTCCCGGTCTAACTTCGGATTTCCAATCGGAAACCCTAGGTCGACCCGACGCCTACTGTTCCCTCTACGAGGAACACGTCCTCACCTACTCCACTAAGGAGATTTACCTGTTGCCAGTGCGATCCTCTAGATCGACTGGGCTTTTGCTCAGCGTTTGAAGCTTCCAGACTTTCTGTTGGATCGAGAAGCGCTAGAGGGGGGGGGGGGTGAATAGCGCTCGCGGCTATTTTTTCGTTTCAGAATCGTAAAAGCAGTCGAGTAAATAAACACAGCAGAAAAATAAACACACAAACAGAAAGACGCAAGGGATTTACTTCGTTCGGAGCCTGTGGCGACTCCTACTCGAAGGCCCGCGATCCTTGATCGCTTTTCGTGGGCAACAACTATAAGCACGAAATTATTACAAGCTAAATACAATTTAAAACAGTAATTAAAAATACCAACGACACTTAGGAAATATCAAATTTGGAGCTCCGGGTCATCGGGAAGTAGTCGCAGCACTTCTGGGTCGTCTCGTTGACAGCACGTTAAAGAAAGGTTGCTTGGAATTCGTTGATTGAAGGTGCTACTCAAAACCCCCTTTTAAACAGTGCTCAAGGCGCCCTAAAGCCCATCCAAGGCGCCTTAAACTAGCCTAGTCGCCCGCGTGGATCAAGCTTGAACTGGTCGTGACTTATCCCTTCAAGGCGCCTTCTGTGCTCTCCAAGGCGCCTTCATCCACCAGTCCAAGGCGCCTTCATCCACCAGTCCAAGGCGCCTTGAGCTTCCTTCAAGGTGCCTCCAAGCTTGCTTTATGGACAGCTCAGCTTTGTATCCGAGGTGCCTCCAAGCTCCATGGAGGCGCCTCGGACACTGTTCATCCGAGGCTAAGTTGTGCTCCTTTGGTTCTGCAAAAAGTGTTAGCCCCAAACACATACCCTGCAAAACAAAGTTAACACAAAACAATATAGAAATAGAATATGATGACAGTCTCCGGACTGTCCGGGTCTGACTTCAAATTTTCGACCGGAAACCCTAGGTCGACCCGACGCCTACTGTTCCCTCTACGGGGAATGCGTCCTCACCTACTCCACTCAGGAGATTTACCTGTTACCAGTGCGATCCTCCAGATCGACTGGACTTTTACTTGGTGCTCGATGCTTCCGATGAAGCACTCGACCCACCAAGACTTTTCGCATAGGATTATCACCCCCTATGACCTAGGGTTGCCACCCCCTAGGTTTTTCACTTGCCTAACCACAGCTAGGACTTTTCCTGAAACACTTAAACAGACTTGTTAGATCACAACATAACCTTAACTTTGAATCCTTTGCCATTATCAAAACTTAGGTTCGATCGTCGGATGCTTCCCGCACCAACAATCTCTCCATTTTTGATTATTGCAACCCAAATTCAAAGTTAAGTAAAACAAATGCATAAATATATTTAAAAGGTTTAAGTGAGCAAGCTTAAGTATATAAATTCAAATACAAGCATAACTTAAGCTAACACTTAAACTTTGTGAAACTCCCCCTTAATACAGGGCTTTTTTTTTTGAATTAGACTTTTACTTTTGAATTTCCTATTCTCCCCCTTTGCCATTTATCAAAAACAAGCCAGTTTAAAACAAGTTTTAAGTTTTTTTTTTAGAAAATAGATTAGGCTTTGAAAGATGCTTGTGTAACACTTAGCTTATAATTAAATTTTACTGTAAAAACTGTTAGCTAAGTGAGATAAAGGACTTAAAAGGAATATTTTTCACCTAAGTTTAAAAGGCTAATATATGGTTGACTTCGAAGGATGACTTTAGCCACTTTTGAAACTTAGTTGTTTTTGAAAAAAATACTTAACTAAATTTTGAAAAATTTAGCTAGATTTTAAAGAATTTTTGGAGTCAAAAAATTTTGCAAGGATATGCTTTTTAATACTTTAGCTAAGTAAAGAAAATAACTTAGAGAAATATTTTAGCAAATAAAGTTAGATTTCAAGGTTGGCTAAGTTTTGAGAAAGTTTGAAAGTTGCTATATGAGTCACTTAGCTAAGCCTTTTGCAAGCATTGAATTTTGAAAATGTAGTTTCAGTTTAAAAAGGTACTTAACTTAAAAACTTAATTTTGAAAAAATAGGAGTAAGAATTTATTAAATTTTAGGACGAAGAGGGAGTAACTAAATATTTAATTTAGGTTATTTAATCAAATTTAGTTAGTCCTTAAGTTCAAGCATGAGTCAAGTTAAATAGTTGTTAACTTATCCAAATTATTTTGATCAGGTATCAGAGCCCTAAAGTACAAGCATGCTCAATCTTACCATCTCCATTTCCTTCACCAATTGTCTAACCTTTAGCTACTTGCTGATTGCCTAGAGGGCAGCAGCTTTCACTTGGTTAGTCAAGTTAAGTCTTTTAGTCTAGTTATATTTGACTAAGGCTGGATGACTTAACTTGATTAATGTTGACTAGGTTTTTAACACCCAGACTCATAATGATGCACAGATATAAGCATACTGGAGTCCAGGCTGTACCCTATGCATCTCACGCCGTTCTATGTTTTTCAAACACAAGCAAGGTATGCCTAGGTGTTTGTGAGATGCTCTAGCTTAAATCTAGGAGAACATGATTTCTAGGGTTGAGCCTAAACTAAGTCCAAAATTTTGAAAATCTAATAAAACTGGAATTTTAAAAACAATATTTTCCTAGATTTTTTAAAAGAATAGGATGATTAAATAAGAGTTTTGAAAATCAACATCTATTCTACCCAACACATTCCTATTTGTCTTCTTAGTGCACTGAACTCAAGTTCAGGTAAGGGTTTTGTAAAAATGTCAGCTATGTTTGATTTGAACTCAACATAGTTGAGTGCAATTTCACCTTTAATTACGTGATCCCTTACAAAGTAGTGTTTTACCTCTATGTGTTTAGTCCTAGAGTGGTGAATTGGATTTTTTGTTAGATTGATTGAGCTTATATTATCAATTAAAATTTTTATATTTTTGTATTCTAATTGATAGTCTTTTAAGGTATGCATCATCCACAAAAGTTGAGAGGCACACTCTCCTAGGGCTATGTATTCAGCTTCAGTGGTGGATAGAGCAACACAATGTTGCTTTCTGCTTGACCAACTTACTAGGCACTGACCTAGGATTTGGCAGCTCCCACTTGTACTTTTTTTTGTCTAATTTGCACCCAGCATAGTCTGAGTCAGAATAGTCAAAAAGGTCAAAGGTGCTAATTCTAGGGTACCAAAGTCCTATATTGAGGGTGCCCTTAATATACCTAAGTATTCTTTTAACATATGTTAGATGTGATTCTTTTGCACAAGATTGGTATCTTGCGCACATACCAACTGCAAATATTATATCTGGTCGACTTGCAGTTAGGTAGAGTAGGCTTCCTATTATACTTCTATAGTACTTTGGTTCTACTGGTTTTCCTTCTGGGTCAGAGTCAATATTGATGTTAGTGGCTATTGGGGTATTTATGATTTTTGAATTTTCCATGCCAAATTTTTTTAATTAGTTCTTTAGCATATTTAGTTTGGTAAATATAGATTCCATCTCTCGTTTGTTTAATTTGTAAACCTAAGAAAGAATTTAATTCCCCAACCATACTCATTTCAAATTCATTTTCCATTAATTTAACGAATTCTTTTAGAAATTTAGAGTTAATTAAGCCGAAAATTATATCATCAACATAGATTTGGGCTATGAAGATGTCTTTTTCTATAGATTTTACAAATAGGGTTGGATCTATGTGACCTTGGTTAAAGCCTTTGGATGTTAAGTAATTGGATAATCGTTCATACCATGCTCTAGGAGCTTGTTTAAGTCCATATAAGGCCTTTTTCAATTTAAATACATGATTAGGGTAGTCTAAGTCCTCAAATCCTGGGGGTTGGTTTACATAGACCTCTTCCTTAATGAACCCATTTAGGAACGCGGATTTTACATCCATTTGGTATAACTTAAACCCTTTATGTGCTGCATAGGCTAACAACATTCTAATGGATTCGAGTCTTGCTACTGGTGCTAGTGTCCTTTTTGATTGCACGAAAAGCACATAATGTGCTCCTTGCCTTTGAGTTCCACGAGACCGACTCTCTTGGACTTCTCCTTGCCCGTGGATGCCACTTGACCCTTCTTCTTGGTCAATTTGGGACACTTACTCTTATAGTGTCCTTTTTTCCTACACTCAAAGCATATAATATGATTTTTATTATTTGAAATTGAAATAGTTATACCTTCTTTGCATGTAGGGGTGGTACATGATCCTCCATTTAATTTTACTTGACTTGTGGAGTTGGCACCATCTTCTTCTTGATTATTTGACCCGGAGGTGGAAGCCTCTTCTTGTGCCGGTGTCAATACATGACGTTCCCCCTCAATCCTAGAGGTGGAGGCTTCTTCATTTTCATCCTCTTGCTCATTGAACAAAGAGTATGCTCTCTCTTTGCCCTTTTTGTTGCATTCCATTGAGGATGAAGCTTCTTGTTCTTCTCCTTCAGAAGTTGAGCATCTCTCAACTCCGGAATCCTCTTCCTCTTGATCTTGATCCAATTAGTTGCCCTCTTTGGATTTTTCTTGGTTTGATACAGTGGAGGGGACCTCATGGAGTTTAGCCAATTTGCTCCATAGCTCCTTGACATCTTCAAATTCTCCTATTTGTTTCAAAATGTTGCTCGGCAATATGTTAACCAATACTTTGGTCACTTTGTCATTGGCTTAGCTTCTTTGAATTTGCTCTTGGCTCCATTTGCTTTTCTTGAGAATTTTACCTTTTGAATCCCTTGGAGCTTCAAAGCCTTCCATTAGAGCAAACCATTGCTTTATCTCCATCATGAAGAAATTTTTTATTCTTGATTTCCAAAAATCGAAGCTTGTCATTGATGTGAATGGTGGAGGCACCCTTGTGTCATATCCAAATCCATCTTGGAATTCTATTTGAAGTTGAGCCTTTGATGAAGTCTTTGACTTGTTGAAATTTGCTTCAACTTCTTCTCCCTCTAGCTTGTTACCCTTTCCAGCAATGATTCCGGTGAAGAGCGACCTCGCTCTGATACCACTTGTTAGGGTTGATTTGTAGCTAGAGGAGGGGGGGTGAATAGCTCGTCGCGCTTCGATTGCTTGCTTCAGTGTTGTTGATATGCCGCGAAAAGACTCGAAACAAGACTCACAACGCTAACACGTAGATTTACTTGGTATATACCTTAAGAAGAGGCGATTAATCCAAGGATCCACACACAATGCACTCTCCACTAAGAAAAACACTCCTTCTCGGTAACTACCGAAGGAGGTGAAACCTTGTACAATGTCTCAATACAACAAGAAGAAAAGGGAACCAAATACAAGTAAAATCTTACTAGATTTATAACATGAAGCTGAAACGCTAGCTTCTTCTTCTTGTGTGGAACGTCTCTTGACCTTGGACGTGTAACAACACATTGCTCTAAGAAGCTTCAAGAAACTGGCATGAACCTGTGAGAATCGTGGGAGAAGAATAGTGGAAGAGCTTACGAGTCGGTGCGAGGAAGAAGACTTTAAACCCGACGCTTCCTTCACAATGGTCACATCCCAATCGATCGACCAATTGATTGGGGAGGCTTGAATCGATCGGTCCTAGTGAGTAACGACACGGCCAAGGGTCATCGGTCGACGACATGAGAGGTCGCCAAATGGGCCGACGACATAAGGGCCGCCAGTTGGGCCGCCACAAGGGCCGCCCAAGAGGCCAAAGGGCCGGGTCGTTACAGGGCTGCTGTTTGTCGTAACACTGTGCCCAATCGATCAGCTGATCGATTGGGCTTGGTCAAACTTGATCACTTGATCAATTTGACCAGCCCTAGCTCGCCCGAGTCACATCTAGGGCTCACAAACCCAACATTCGGTCAACCGTGACCTATTGGGACTCCTCGTGCATAGTTTCCGATCAACCTTGACCTGCTAGGACTTTTTCACCAAGTGACCGGTCAATCCTTTGACCCACGTGGACTTTTCTCCTTGTGCCAAGTATCCAATCAACCTTGACCAACTTGGATTTACCGTCTCGTGCCAAGTGTTCGGTCCTCCATGACCCACTTGGACTTCTTTCCACCATATGTCCGGTCAACCTTGGCCCACCTGGATCACCACGTGCCTATCTTCACTCACCAGGTCTTTCCATCTGCCTTACTTCACTTATCAGGACTTCCCATCTGCCTAGCTTCACTCACTAGGACTTTCCATCTGTCTAGCTTCTCTCACAGGACTTCCCATCTGCCTAGTTTCACTCACTAGGACTTTCCATTTGCTTGGCTTCACTCACCAGGACTTCCCATCTGCCTAGCTTCACTTACTAGGACTTTCTGTTGGGACCTTGATGACTACTAGAGAGGAGGGGGGTGTGAATAGCGGCTCACCCAATGTTTGCTTCCTACAATGGTTAGTATGCACAGCGAAATATAAAAACAAATACTAACAAGAGAAAGTAAACCTAACACGTTGATTTAACGTAGTTCGGAGATAAAACTCCTACTCCACGACTGCCCGTAAGGTGGACGATCCCGATCCGCCAGTGGATGACTCCCCAGAAACCTTTGGCTAGTTCAAATCTCCTTCTCAGTGGAGAAACCTCACCACAACCTTAATCCAAATACTCTTAGATCACAAGAAGAGCTTGAAGGCTTTGGAATACTACTTATAGGGATTAACCACTTCTATTTCCTCAACCATGGCCAAGCATCCCGAGCTCTCTTTAATAGAGCTCGGGAGAAAACACTTAGCTGTGTTTCCCGCCACCAGTCGACTGGTACAACCACCAGTCAACTGGTCCTAAGTGAAATTTGACCATTACAAGCCAACGATCGGCTACCAGCTAACTGATGAAAACACCAGTCTACTGCTACAGTACTACTATAATAATACTACAGTACTGCTAAGTAACGCTACAGTAAAACTATAATCTTAGGATTTGACCCCCGAGTACATTCACTCAGCACTCGTCCTCACCCGACCAACCTAGACCTAGCCTTCTAGCCTCCTCCATCAGCCTTGCGTCCCTCGGATGCCTCCCTATCTTTTATGTCTTGCCTTCTGGAACTTTCATCGGCCTTGTCATTATTGTCTGGTCTTCCTTTGCCAAGAGGTCGCGCCTCTGGAACCTCATCCATTGCCAAGTCACACTTGAACTTACGTTGCCAAAACTACATGCTTAGACTTACACGACCAACACTCATCCTTGGACTTTCCTCCTTTGCCAAGATCACAATTAGACTTTCCTTGTTGTACCTATATCTTGCACACTCACAATGCATATCAAATACAACAATAAACCTAACTTAAACCTTTTCCCAAACATGAAAACCTAGGGCCACTAGATTGCTCCAACACTTTCCTCTGTCTAACTTCACTCACCATGACTTTCACCTAGCTTCACTCACTAGGATTTTCACCTGACTTCACTCACCAGGAATTTCCCACTGTCCGACTTCACTCACCGGGACTTTCATCTGCCTGGGTACACTCACCAGGGCTTTCACCTAGCTTCACTCACTAGGATTTTCACTTGTCTAACCTTCAGTTAGGACTTTCCTAGTCAAGTATCCGACCAACCTTGACATACTTGACTCTTCTTCTCATCAAACTGGTCAAACCTTAACCAAAGGGGAATTGCACCAACAAACTCCCCAATCAGACGATCGCATCTGCAATCTCCACATATTGTCAAACATTGAAACTCAAACATCAAGACTCAAGCTTAAGCCAACTCAAGATTAGTCAACTTGGTCAACCTGACCTAAGGAATATTGAACCAATAAAAATTCCTAGTGAATGAAGCTAGATAGAGGTGAAAAGTCTGGGTGAGTAAAGCCATGTGAAAAGTCCTAGTGAGTGAAGCTAGGCAGAGGAGAATCCTAGTGAGTGAAGCTAGACATGTAGAAATTCAGGTGGGTCAAGGCTAACTAGACAGTTGGTGTTTGGAAGTCCAAGTAGGTCATAGAGGATCGGACACTTGATATGAGACGGTAAGTTCAAGTGGGTCAAGGTTAACCAGACACTTGACACTAGGAGAAAAGTCCAAGCGGGTCAAAAGATTAATCGGACACTTGGTGATGAAGTCCCAGTATGTCAAGATTGACTGGATGCTAGGCAATGAGGAATTCCAATAGGTTATGATTGACCGAATATTGGATTTGGAAACCCTAGACTTGAGCACAGTGTGCTCCCCAATCAATCAACCGATTTGGATACTCTAATCAATCAGTTGATCAATTAGAGCTAATTTTCTAGCGATGATGCGAGGAAGACGAAATTGATTAGTCAATCGATTACGGGGTCTTCTACGAGAGCACAGAAGCATTTGGATTTATCAATTGATCGATCAAGGTGGCCCAATCGATTGGGATATGACCGTTGCATAAATTGCAAGCTTTAAATGGCTAAGATTGCCTGGATCTAACGTGGTAATCGATTAGGAGTAAGCCTGATCGATTAGAAAATCTAGATCATGAAGGATAAAGCCGTTGGCGAGATTTAAATGTAACAACGCTTAGACGATTCTTTTCCACTACTGTTCGCTAGACTTTGAACTTGGAAGACAAGTGTTGTTGCACTTTTCAACTAGTCCAGAGGCATCTTCTGTTGGTGCAGGAAGCATCCGACGATCGAACTCGTGTTTTAATAACGGCAAAGAATTCAAAGTTAAGATGTTTTGTAGTCTAACAAGTCTACTTGAGGATTTCAGGAAAGTCCTAGCTGCGGTTAGGCAAAGGTAAAACCCTAGGGGGTTGTAACCCTAGGTCATAGGGGGTGGGAACCCTATGCGGAAAGTCTTGGAAGGACGATGACTTCAGGCAAAAGTCCTAGGGGGTGGTAACCCTAGGTGGAAAGTCCTGGTGTCGCGAACCAGGTGAAAGACTGGACTAGCCGGGAAGCGGATGTCCAACAGAAAGTCCGGAAGCATCGAGTGCTGAGCAAAAGTCCAGTCGATCTGGAGCAACAGGTAAATCTCCTGAGTGGAGTAGGTGAGGACGCGTTCCCCGCAGAGGGAATAGTAGGCGTCGGGTCGACCTAGGGTTTCCGGTTGGCAACCCGAAGTCAGACTCGGACAGTCCGGAGACTGTCTATACTTCATTTATCATATTTATTGTGCTAACTTTGTGTTGCAAGATAGTGTTTGGGATTAACGTATCTTGCAGGTGCAAAGGAGCAACCTAAAGCCTCGGATGAACAGTGTCCGAGGCGCCTCCATGGAGCTTGGAGGCGCCTCGGGTGCAAAAGCTGAGCTGGCTGCGAAGCACCGTTGGAGGCGCCTTGAAGCAGGCAGAAGGCGCCTTGAGAGGGATATAAGGCGCCTTGAATGGATGAAATTCGACCAGGTCAGGTTTGATCCACACGGAAGACCAGGCAGCATGGAGGCGCCTTGAACAGCCCTCAAGGCGCCTTGAACACCCTTTATAAGGGGGTTTCGACCAGCACTTCAGGACAATGCATTCCAAGTCTTCTCTCTTCAACGTGCTGCTCCGAAAGACGCCCGGAAGTGCTGCTACAAATCTCCGACGACCCGAAGCTTTAAAATTCTACTCCTGTCGTCGGTATAACTAGTTTTTCCATTTACTTGTACTTCATCTTGTAATCCTTTTATCGAGCTTATAGTTGTTGCCCACCGGAAGCGATCAAGGATCGCGGGCCTTCGAGTAGGAGTCGATCAAGGCTCCGAACGAAGTAAAAATCCTTCTGTCTCTGTGTGCTTGTTTTATTTTATTCCGCTGCTTAATTACTCCGATAATTCTTACGATTCCGATAAACGAACAAAATAGCCACGAGCGCTATTCACCCCCCCTCTAGCGCGATCTCGATCCAACAATTGGTATCAGAGCGGGGTCATTTTGAATCAGTGTAACCACTGTTCAAAACAATTTTCACGTGGTATTTTCATTTTTTTTTGGTCGATTAGAATCTAGCCTCATAGCTATATTCTAATTTCTTTTCACGAATCGATTTTCTGCTCAAAGTTGGTCAATACCACTTGAGTCTGTTATTTTTTTGTCTTCCTCCAGCACTACTAATCCAAGACTCAGTCTTGGAATAGATCTTGTTGTTTCTGTTTTTGTAGATCTAAATGGCCCAGCAAGAAGGATATAGCACCGTTCGTCCCCCACTATTTTCCGGAGAAGACTTCGGATATTGGAAGGGGCGAATGGAGATATATCTGAAGATCCAGTTCGACACCTGGATGATAGTCAAAATAGGACTGCAACTACCAACTGGTACCAACGGTAAGCCTACATCCTGTGAGAACTGGGAGCCAGCATTTATCAAAAAAGTGGAAACCGACGCCAAAGCCACCTGCACCATCCAGTGCAGTCTTACCAAAGAAGAGCTCAACAGAGTCGGTCCATTCTCCTCCGCAAAGGAACTATGGGAGAAACTGATCGAACTTCACGAGGGCACCTCGGAAACCAAGGTAAGTAAGCGTGATTTGTTACTTAATAAACTATACAATTTGAAAATGCAGGAAGGCGAGACGGCAAGTTCTTTACACGCTCGAATTCAAGATATCTTGAATTCCCTTCATGGAATCGGACAGAAGGCAGAAAACAGAGATATAATAAGGTATGCACTTAACTCATTTCCTAGAAGTACATTGTGGGCATCAATGGTAGATGCCTACAAAGTCTCTAAGGATTTGTCGTCCTTAAAATTAGACGAGTTATTTAGTGAATTTGAACTCCATGAACAAACTAATGCACAACCATCCGAGAAAGGTATTGCTTTAATTGCAGGAACGAGTCGAACACGGGAATCAAGAGGACGGCGAAAAATTGAATCGGAATCAGAAGACGAACCCGATTCAGAAGATTCAGAAGATGAACTGACCAGCGAACTTGTGAATCTTGTAAAGAAGCTCTACAAGAAGAAGAAGGGCTTCAACAAGAAAGATCTGAAGAAGGCAGTTCAATCTAAGGAAGCCCAACAGAACTCAAAGGTAAAATTCGAAGTCACTTGCTACGGGTGCAACCAGAAGGGGCATATAAAAGCCAACTGCCCCAACCAAAAGGAAGCCAAGAAGCAAAGAAGAAAGAAGGCCCTAAAGGCAACCTGGGACGAATCTTCTTTGGAGGACGAAGACGACGAACTCGACCAAACGAGTTTACTCGCATTGATGGCCCGGGACCAGATCATCGAATCCGAGAGCGAGTCAGAAGCCGACTCCGAGCAAAGCCACGGATCCGCATCCGTTTCCGAAGGGCCAGACTCCGCTGAATTGGAACAATGGATGTTGGATAGTGGATGCTCTAGACATATGACTGGAGATAGGTTGAAGTTTACTAAACTCAAGTACAAGAAGTTAGGATCAGTTGCATTCGGCAATGACGGTAAACTTAAAGTAATCGGAAAAGGTAATATTGAACTTAGTTCCGATTTCATTATTCGAAATGTCTTATTGGTTGAAAATTTTAATTTTAATTTACTAAGTATAAGTCAATTATGTGACAGCGGATATCTAGTCAATTTTGACAAATCTGGATGTTTAGTTAAAAACATCGAAAACCCTGAAATTAGACTTAAGGGACTTAGGAAGAATAACATCTACACAATTGACTTATCATTATCCTCAATTAAATGTCTATTGACACAACAAGAGGAAACTCACCTGTGGCACAGAAGGCTGGGTCACACTCACACCAGACTCATTTCAAAAATGAGTCACAATGGTCTAGTTAGAGGTTTGCCCAAATTAAAATTCATTGAAAACTCAATATGTGATGCATGTCAAAAAAGAAAACAAACCAAGTCAATCCACAAATCAACCAATCTAGAAAGAACCAACACCATACTCGAGCTCCTTTATATTGACCTATTTGACTCACATGGAGCCAAATCACTAAGCAAGAATCAATATTGCTTAGTAATAATTGATGACTACTCTAGGTACACATGGGTAAAATTCCTAAAAACAAAAGATGAAACCTATGAAATATTTAGTAACTTTTGCAAATTAACGAAAAATGAAAAAGAAACTAAAATTAAAAGAATAAGAAGTGATCACGGGGGAGAATTTGAAAATCATAGGTTCACGTAATTTTGTAAAATAAACGGATACCAACATGAATTTTCATGTCCTAGAACACCCCAACAAAATGGACTAGTAGAACGTAAAAATAGAACACTACAAGAAGCCACTAGGACAATGTTAAACGAATATAAGTTAAGTCATCAATTTTGGGCTGAAGCAATAAATACGGCAAATTATATTCAAAACAGAATTTTAATAAACAAATCTCACAATAAAACACCGTATGAACTCTACTATCATAAAATTCCTAACCTAAACTATTTAAAAGTATTTGGTTGTAAAGTTCACATTTTAAATACTAAAGATTACTTAGGAAAATTTACACCCAAATCTAACCAAGGAATATTTTTAGGATACTCCTCAACCAGTAGAGCCTTTAGAGTATTTAATCAAAACACCTTGAAAGTTGAAGAAACAACTAATGCAATATTTGATGAAGAAAACAATTTACCTAATATAACTGACAATGTTGACATCCATCCAAGAGCTATAAAAGATGATGAAATCCAACCTAATCCTAATGAGGCAGAAGAACCAGTACCTGAACCACAACCAAGACCAACTAGAGTAAGTACTTCTCACCCACCTGACCAAATTCTGGGTGACCCAAACCTTGGAGTCAGAACTAGATCATCCCATAGAAACCTTAGTCAAATTGCCCTCATTTCCAAAATTGAACCCAAAACAATAGATGAAGCTCTTCCTGACCCAGACTGGATCATTGCAATGCAAGAAGAATTAGCACAATTTAAGAGAAACCAAGTCTGGGACCTTGTACCTAAACCCATCGATAAATCAATAATAGACACCAAATGGGTTTTTAGGAACAAGTTGGATGATCATGGTGAAATAATAAGAAACAAAGCTAGGCTAGTAGCCAAAGGGTTTAGTCAAGTCGAAGGCTTAGACTATGATGAAACCTATGCTCCAGTAGCCAGACTCGAGTCCATTAGAATGTTATTAGCCTATGCAGCAAATAAAGGGTTCAAGTTGTACCAAATGGACGTTAAGTCAGCCTTCTTAAATGGTTTTATCAAGGAAGAGGTCTACGTAAGCCAACCTCCAGGGTTTGAAGACATAGACTATCCTAACCATGTATTTAAATTTAAAAAGGCATTATATGGACTAAAACAAGCCCCTAGAGCATGGTATGAAAGATTATCTAATTACTTAATATCGAAAGACTTTAATCAAGGTCAAATCGATCCGACCTTGTTCGTAAAAACTATAGAAAAAGAAATCTTTATAGCCCAAATCTATGTTGACGACATAATCTTTGGTTCAACTAATTCAAAATTTTTGAAAGAATTTGTTAAATTAATGGAAAGTGAATTTGAAATGAGCATGGTTGGAGAACTCAACTTTTTCTTAGGCTTACAAATAAAACAAACCAAAGATGGAATCTACATTTATCAAACTAAATATGCTAAAGAATTAATCAAAAAATTTAACATGGAAAATTCAAAAATTATAAACACTCCAATGGCAACCAACGTAAACATTGACTCTGACCTTGAAGGAAAACCTGTAGACCCAAAATACTATAGGAGTGCCATAGGTAGTTTACTTTATCTAACTGTAAGTCGACCTGACATACTGTTTGCAGTAGGTATTTGTGCTAGATACCAATCCTGTGCAAAAGAGTCACACCTAACATATGTTAAAAGAATACTTAGGTATATTAAAGGAACTCTAAATGTAGGACTTTGGTATCCAAGAACTTGCACCTTTGATCTTTATGGCTATTCTGATTCAGACTATGCTGGGTGCAAGTTAGATAGGAAAAGCACAAGTGGTAGCTGCCAAATTCTAGGTCAGTCCCTAGTAAGTTGGTCAAGCAGAAAGCAACATTGTGTTGCTCTATCCACTACAGAAGCTGAATACATAGCTCTAGGAGAATGTGCATCTCAATTGTTATGGATGATGCATACACTAAAAGACTATCAACTAGACTATAAAAATACTAAAATCTTTATTGATAATATCAGCTCGATTAATCTGACCAAAAACCCTATTCACCATTCTAGGATCAAACACATAGAGGTAAAACACCACTTTGTAAGGGATCATGTAGCTAAAGGTGAAATTGCACTCAACCATGTTGAGTCCAAATCAAACCTAGCTGACATCTTTACAAAACCCTTACCTGAACTTGAGTTCAGTGGACTTAGAAGGTAAATAGGAATGTGTTGGGTAGAGTAGATATATTACCATTATTTGTTTTATTGTTTTTTTTTCAAATTCTAGGAAAACAGTTTTCAAAACTCCAATTTTTGTTAGATTGTTCAAAATTTTGAAATTAGCCTAGACTTTCCCCCTAGATATCATGTTCCCCTAGAATTAAGCCAGAGCATCTCACAAACACCTAGGTTTACCCTGATTGTGGTTGAAGAACATAGAACGGCGTGAGATGGATAGGGTATAGCCTGAACTCAAGAATGCTTATATCTGTGCATCAATATGAGTTTGGGCGTTAAATATGCAATAGACATTAATCAAGTTAAGTTCTCCAGCTCTAGTCAAGTCTATCTGGACCAAAATAACTTAACTTGACTAACCTAGTGAAAGCTATTGTCCTGTAGACAATCAGCAAGTAACTAAAGGTTAGACAGTTGGTAAAGGATACTCAATTTTTTTAGTTAAGAATGTTTTGTTCTTTATGGCTCTGATACCTAGTAAATCAATCTAGTGAACATGACTTGTGCTTGGACTTAAGGACCAACTGAACTTAAATGAATAACCTTGTCCTAAAACTTAAAATATTATTCCAATTGACCTGAACTTTCAAACCCTGTTGAACATTACTAACCTGTTGACCTTACTAAAATCATGTACAACTCAATCAAATATCTATTATTGCCCATTTTTGAGTTATGGCAAAGGGGGAGAGTAGCAAAAATGTAAACATAAACATAAAATTCAAGTTAAAAATTAAGGGGGAGCAAAAGTTAAGGGGGAGCATATAGGGCAAATTTGCTTTAGTTACCTTGTTCATCTATACTTAGCAGATTTGCCTGTGTTAAAAATGTCTATCTATTCGGTTGTTTACTTAACTTTGAATTTGAGTTGCCATAATCAAAAAGGGGGAGATTGTTGGTGCCGGAAGCATCCGACGATCGAACTCGTGTTTTGATAACGGCAAAGAATTCAAAGTTAAGATGTTTTGTAGTCTAACAAGTCTACTTGAGGATTTCAGGAAAGTCCTAGCTGCGGTTAGGCAAAGGTAAAACCCTAGGGGGTTGTAACCCTAGGTCATAGGGGGTGGGAACCCTATGCGGAAAGTCTTGGCAGGACGATGACTTCAGGCAAAAGTCCTAGGGGGTGGTAACCCTAGGTGGAAAGTCCTGGTGTCGCGAACCAGGTGAAAGACTGGACTAGCCGGGAAGCGGATGTCCAGCAGAAAGTCCGGAAGCATCGAGTGCTGAGCAAAAGTCCAGTCGATCTGGAGGATCGACTGGCAACAGGTAAATCTCCTGAGTGGAGTAGGTGAGGACGCGTTCCTCGCAGAGGGAACAGTAGGCGTCGGGTCGACCTAGGGTTTTTGGTTGGCAACCCGAAGTCAGACTCGGACAGTCCGGAGACTGTCTATACTTCATTTATCATATTTATTGTGCTAACTTTGTATTGCAAGATAGTGTTTGGGATTAACGTATCTTGCAGGTGCAAAGGAGCAACCTAAAGCCTCGGATGAACAGTGTCCGAGACGCCTCCATGGAGCTTGGAGGCGCCTTGAAGCAGGCAGAAGGCGCCTTGGAAGGCGCCTTGAGAGGGATATAAGGCGCCTTGAATGGATGAAATTCGACCAGGTCAGGTTTGATCCACGCGGAAGACCAGGCAGCATGGAGGCGCCTTGAACATCCCTCAAGGCGCCTTGAACACCCTTTATAAGGGGGTTTCGACCAGCACTTCAGGACAACACATTCCAAGTCTTCTCTCTTCAACGTGCTGCTCCGAAAGACGCCCGGAAGTGCTGCTACAAGTCTCCGACGACCCGAAGCTTTAAAATTCTACTCCTGTCGTCGGTATAACTAGTTTTTCCATTTACTTGTACTTCATCTTGTAATCCTTTTATCGAGCTTATAGTTGTTGCCCACCGGAAGCGATCAAGGATCACGGGCCTTCGAGTAGGAGTCGATCAAGGCTCCGAACGAAATAAAAATCCTTCTGTCTCTGTGTGCTTGTTTTGTTTTATTCCGCTGCTTAATTACTCCGATAATTCTTACGATTCCGATAAACGAACAAAATAGCCACGAGCGCTATTCACACCCCCCCTCTAGCGCGATCTCAATCCAACATCTTCTTCAACAGGAGATCAAGCAAGAAGAGGTTTTCATTTGTATTATTGTATTTACTTTTTGCTTCGAGTTGTATCTTTGTTATTGAGTTGTACAAGGTTTTTCCACCTCTGAATTGTTCTGAGAAGGAGTTGTTTTTATAGTGAAGAGTGTGCTCGAGTATGGATCCTTAGATTAGTCATCTCATATTGAGGTGAATACCAAGTAAATCCTAGTGGCATTGGTTGAGCTTCGCTTCATGTTTTCCGCTGCAAATAATCATCAACGAAGCGAGACAAGCTCTGCAACCCCCTCTAGCTTCCGGAGTGTCCCAACATGTCGTACGCCCTTTGTTATCCGACATACTCTGACGTTCTACATTCTCTAACATCTCTCTATTGCAGAGGTTTTAAGAGTCAGTATAAAAAGAGAGTCCTCTCCGTTGGCCGGATACGTTATGCTACGCACACATACACATCAACATTACTGTTCTACTATTAATCTTCTTTTCCATTCGGCCACAGTTCTGACTTGAACGTCTAAGTACCTGCGTCATGGACCCCTTTCTTGGTTCTCGTTCTAACGTTTCCATTTGATATCCCTGTGGTGTGCGTAGAAAGGAATGTTCAGTGTCATCTTCTTCTAGCTCAAAGTCTTTTCACGGTCAACAATAGAGTTATCTACTCAACACATCATCTTCCCCGATTTCAAATCGGATCAATCCTAATTAAAATTTAATTTCTAATCTTCTTAAGCACATTACAACTTTTGGAAAATATTAAGTAAAGTTTTTATTAGCTCAAGCTAAAAATAAATTGTTTGACGGGTTATGTATAATTTTTAAAAAATATTAGATAAATTTTTTATTAGCCCAAGCTAAAAATAGTTTTTTGAAAAATTAGTTTTAAAAATAAATATTTTATATGAGATTACTTGGAGAACATTAAAAGGAACAGACGGTTATGCATATTTTTAGAAAATGTTAAATAAAATTTTTATTAACCCAAGCTAAAAAATAATTGTTTGACAAATTAGCTTTAAAAATGAATATTTTATATGAGATTTAGTTGGAGAATATTAAGAGAAACAGACGATTATGAATAATTTTTTGAATATTAAATAAAATTTTTATTAATCCAAACTAAAAATAATTGTTTTACAAATTATCTTTTTAAAATGAATATTTTATATGAGATTTAGTTGTTGTATATTAAGAGGAACAGATGGTTATGCATAATTTCTTAAAAATATTATATAAAATTTTTATTAACCCAAGCTAAAAATAATTGTTTGATAAATTAGTTTTAAAAATATATATTTTATATGAGATTTAGTTGGAGAATATTAAGAGGGATAGAGCCATACAGGGTTATGCATAATTAAGTAAAGTTTTTACTAGCAAGTTAAAAATAATTGTTTGACGTATTATGCATAATTGTTTGACAAATGAGTTTTAAAAATGAATATTTTATATGAGATTTAGTTGGAGAATATTAAAAGGAGTAGACGGTTATGCATAAGTTTTAAAAAAATATTATATAAAATTTTTATTAACACAAGCTAAAAATAATTGTTTGACAAATTAGTTTTAAAAATGATTATTTTATATGAGATGTAGGTGGAGAATATTAATTGGGGCAGAGGGTTATGCATCATATTTAGAAAATTTTAAGTAAAATTTTTATTAGCCCAAATTGAAAATAATTGTTTAATAAATTAGCTTTAAAAATGAATATTTTATATGAGATTTAGTACAGGGACAGAGGGTTATTGATCTGCCTGGAGGCTGAGAAGATGATGTGTTGGTTCAAGTCGATGATGGTTAGTTGATGAATAGTTAATTTTTTAATTGTGATAAAGTTTTTTAACAATTTTGTTATTGACGATAGAATTCACATATATTATTAATGATATCATATGGTATATATAAATATCATTACAAGTGAAAATAGGAAAATACATAAATTAGGAAAACAATAATTATTTCCTAATAATAATTATTCTCTAATAACTAAGAAATAAATAACTATTTTCTAATAATAATTATTCCCTGATAACTAGGAAACAAATAACTATTTACTTATAATAATTATTTCCTAATACACATTCTCAAGATGATGTCTTCGAAATGACACCAATCTTGCTACAAATAGCAAACAACCGAGATTGAGAAATCGACTTTGTAAGTGCATCAACCAACTGATCCTCAGCAGGAATATGAGTAACTTGTAGTTCGGAGGCCTGCACCAGATCACGAACAAAGTGATAGTTAATAGCTAGATATTTCATTCGAGAGTGAAAAACATGATTAGTTGAAAGATACGTGACACCCAAATTATCAGTAAAAAACACAGCAGACATGGTAATCGGAAAAAGTAGATTTGTCAAAAGTGACTTAATCCATTGGATCTCAGTTGTTGTAGAGGCAATGACATGATATTCAGTCTCAGTCGAAGAGCGTGCAACTGTGCGCTGTTTGGTAGATTTCCAGGAAACCGGATTTGCACCTAGAAAAATAATAAATGCACCCGTAGAACACCAATCATCTGGATCTCCTACCCAGTCTGCATCGGAGAAACCATGAAGAGTAAAAGGTGTATCTGCAAGAAGACGAATGCCAAGATCCCTAGTACCATTGAGATACAGAAGTAGACGCTTCACAACACCCCAATGCATCTCTGAAGGAGCATGCATAAACTGTGAAAGCTTGTTGACTGCAAAGGAAATATCAGGACTGTTGGAACCACAAGATTGTTTTGGTGTGATCAACAAGTTAAGTTAGGTCCTATGTGTTTTTAACCTTATGTCTAAGTGTGCAAGAGCTTAGGAGCACAGGTAGTCGAGCGGAAGACACAGCTAGCGAGAAGGATGACACCCAGTGTGTCCGAAAGACGAGCGCTACCGAAGAGTACACCGGCGGACGAGAAGGAAGCGTGCTGTGGTTCCCAGGGACGAGAAGCCGGAGCGGAAGACTGCTCGAGGAGTAAGAGACGCAACTAGCGAGAGGTCGGCACGGGGTGCGACCGAGGGATGAAGATTACGGATGAGTACGCTGGTGGACGAGAAGGAAGCACGCGGTGATTCCAAGGGATGAGAAGCCGGAGCGGAATCCTGCTCGAGAAGACCGAAAGTTAGGTTCGGGTGAGCCCTATTCCGGATGGCAGAGATCACCCAAGCGAGCAAAAGACTCGGTCTGAGGTGAACGGAGCCGGAGCATAAGACCTGGGTTGAAAAAAGTCAACGGGGTTAACTTTCCCAGCCGGGGTGCCCGGAACCCTTCCGGGCGCTTGGAGTTGACTTTTTGGCCAGATCGCTTCAATCGTGATCTGAACATTGGGGGATAAAGTTTTATCCCCCAGGGCGCCCGGAAGCCCTTCGAGGCGCCCCGACCAAGGCTATAAATACAGCCTTGGTCCAGAAACTTTTCATCAATTAGAACTCAAGCAATTCTTTCAACACTTGTGTACTTCGTCTGTAGTTTAGCTTCTTTTTGTGCGCTTCATCGTTGTATAAGGCTTCTCCACCTGAAGGAGTTTTTAGTACGATCATCTTCCTTGGATTAACAACCTCCCCGGTTGTAACCAAGTCAATCTCGGTATGCCTCATCTTTTCTGATTTACTTTTTGTTTAGCTAATTTATGCAAGTGTTAGTTTAAGAGTTCGAGAAGGATTGTGTTTTTTATTTTTGCAGGCTATTCAACCACCCTTATAGCCGGCCGCAGTGATCCAACAAGTGGTATCAGAGCCAAGGTGCCTCAGAAAGACTAACCGCCGACTGAAACAACGAGATGGCCAGAATGAACATCTACCCATCAACGTTTGAAGGGGAGTTCACTTTTTGGAAGCGACGAATGTAGGTTTACTTTAAAACTGATTTTAATATGTTATTAAGAATGGAATTTGGTTATAAAGCTCCAAAGGATGCAAAAGGAGATGAACTTGAGAAGCATCAATGGACTGACGAGCAGCGCGACGAATTCATGACAAATGGTAAGGTCGAGTCCAGTCTTTTAAGCGTACTACCTGCCAAGGATCTCGATAGAATCAGAAAATACAAAAGCGCAAAAGAACTTTGGGAAAAGTTCTTGAAGCTCTACGAAGAACCACTTGAAGTCGAATCCAACTCCTCGATGGACACCGAACCACCGTCAGAAGAATCCAAGACGGAGGAAATTGTCGAAACAGCACTCACCGCCGAGTATCTACCAGAGGACTCAATCAGCTCTTCCTCAAAAAGCATCGAGAGCATCAATGAAGGGGGAGCAACGTCGGGAGAAAGTAGCTCAGCAGGGGGAGAATTTACAATCGAAAAGGTAAGTCAGGTATGACCTTCACCTCCTGACCAACTGCTTAACTCGATCAATATATTATCAAAATGTTTTTGTGAATTAGAAATTCAAAATAAAACAAAGAATATTGAAATAAAAGAAACTCCAACAACAGCTTGTCAATTAAAGGATTTAGATAAGCTAAAAATAGAAAATGACATATTAGAGGAACAAATACAGATTATACAATTTTTTGTATGCTCAATATTTCTTACTTCAAATTTGAAAAATTGTGATTTGAGAAATTATGATAAACTAAAGTGAAAATTTAAATATCACAATGTAAAAATTCAAAAATTTGATATAAATTAAAACTTTAGACTTAGCGCTTTCAGCAAGAAAATTAAATATTAAATTTCTTTATAAGACTTTGTCTAAGGAAGTTGTTGTTGCTCCAATAACCAAGAAGGCCTAGTGACTCTCCACGACCTGGAAGCCAAAATATGAAAATAAAATGTTTAATTAACTTTCTGGTAAAGTATTAAAATTTAATAAATGCTTTAAAAAGTTTTTAACATTTATTTTGGAAATCTTTCTAAAATATTTTTATACTTAGAAAAATTTTTCGTACGTAAATTTTTTTTTTTGGAAAATTAAAAAATTTAAGTTAGAAATCTTTAATATTTCCCTGGTAAATTCTCTAACTTAGAATTTATTTAACTTAGAAATTTTATTGAGAAAGTTAGAATTTTTTTTTAACCCTTAGATTTTTTTCGAAATCCCATTTTTTATGTGATCAAAGGGGGAGAAGAAAAAGTATAAGTCTAGGGGGAAGTAGACCAAAATTTAATTTTTCTATCTTTTTGCACTTTATTATAAATTTAGTCAATTTATTTGTATGTCTATTTTTACCCTAGCCTAACTTGGGTTGCTCACATCAAAAAGGGGGAGATTGTTGGAACCCCAAGGTTGTTTTGGTGTGATTAACAAGTTAAGTTAGGTCCTGTGTGTTTTTAACCTTGTGTCTAAGTGTGCAGGAGCTTAAGAGCACAGGTAGTCGAGCGGAAGACACAACTAGTGAGAAGGATGGCACGCGGTGCATCCGAGGGATGAGGCGCTACGGAAGAGTACACTGGTGGATGAGAAGGAAGCGTGCAGTGGTTCCGAGGGACGAGAAGCCGAAGCGGAAGACTACTCAAGAAGCAAGAGACGCAGCTAGCGAGAAGGTCGGCACGGGGTGCGACCGAGGGACGAAGATTGCGGATGAGTACACTGGCGGACGAGAAGGAAGCACGTGGCGATTCCGAAGGACGAGAAGACGGAGCGGAAGCCTGCTCGAGAAGACCAGAAGTTGGGTCCGGGTGAGCCCTATTCCAGATTGCAAAGATCACCCAAGCGAGCGGAAGACTCGGTCTGAGGCGAACGGAGCCGGAGCAGAAGACCCAGGCTGAAAAAAATCAACGGGGTTGACTTTCCCTGCCGGGGCACCTGAAACCCTTCTGGGCGCCCGGAGTTGTCTTTTTTACCAGATCGTGTCAATGTGATCTGAATGTTGGAGGATAAAGTTCTATCCCCCCAGGGCACCCGGAACTCCTTCGGGGCGCCCCGACCAAGGCTATAAATACAACCTTGGTCCAGAAGCTTTTCATCAATTAGAACTCAAGCAATTCTTTCAACACTTATGTACTTCGTCTGTAGTTTAGCTTCTTTTTGTGCGCTTCATCGTTGTACAAGGCTTCTCCGCCTAAAGGAGTTTTAGTACGATTATCTTCCTTGGATTAACAACCTCTCCGGTTGTAACCAAGTCAATCCTAGTGTGCCTCGTCTTTTCTGATTTACTTTCTGTTTAGTTAATTTATGCAACTGTTAGTTTAAGAGTTCAAGAAGGGTTGTGTTTTTTGCTTTTGTAGGCTATTCAACCCCCCTTCTAGCCGGCCGCAGCGATCCAACAAGGACGAGTAATACGGAGATGTTGTAAGCCTCCAACCACTTGTTGGAACTTAGTCGTATCAAAAGATAAAGACCCATCATGCAAAGTAAGACGAGAGCCAATAGCAATAGGAGTGGAGACCAGCTTGGAGTCAAGCATGTTGTGTTTGGAGAGAAGATCAGTCACATACTTTTGTTGAGACAAGAGAAGCCCAATTGAGGTTGGGCGAACTTCAATACCGCAGAAGAGGGAAAGAGCCCCAAGATCCTTAATCATAAATTTTGCATGAAGTTAACATACTATGACGTCAACAGAAGAAGCATCACTCCCTGTAATGATTAGATCATCAACATATACAAGGAAATAAATAACAGTATCATCCCGAGAATAAACAAATAAGGAGATGTCAACTCGAGATGCGATAAAGCCAAGAGAGACCAAGAAAGAGTGAAGCTCCAAATACTAGGTGCGCAGAGCATGCTTTAGGCCATAAAGCGCCTTATGCAAACGACAAACATGATTCGGAAACTCAGCACTGCACATACCTGAAGGTTGCGCCATATAAACCTCCTCTGCAAGATGACCATTAAGAAATGCATTGTTTATATCAAGTTGGCGAAGACACCATCTCCAATTCACAGCCAGACTAAGAACAATGCGCATTGTTACTGGATTAATAATAGGGTTGAATGTATTATGAAAGTCAACACCAAAGCGCTGATGAAAACCCTTGTCAACAAGGTGAGCCTTATACCGATCAATTGAGCCATCAAAATTACTCTTAATGCGAAACACCCACTTATTACCCATAAGATTTTGGTCTGACAAAGGTGGGACAAGAGTCCAAGTCTGATTACGGAGAAGAGCATCATATTCTTCATGCATGGCCTGTACCCAATTCGGATCTTTGAGCGCCTGTGTGATAGAGGAGGGTTCACAAGGTTGTGGAAGACTAGTATGAAGAAGATACTTTGGATTGGGTTTATAGATGACATTTTTGGAGCGAGTTTGCATGGGATGTTGGTTTAGAGAAGCGAGAGAGGGAGAAAGAGTCGGTGGGCTAGAGGGTCAGTGGCAGGAGAATCAGGAGTATTTGTGAGAGATAACTGGCGGGTGATGACGTCGGTGGCAGCCATTGTAGAAGGTGGCTGGAGCCAGCGGTTGATGTCATCGACGGTAGCCATTGTAGAAGGCGACTGGTAGGTATTGTGGAGAAAAGAAAGAAAGAAAGAAAGAAAGAAAGAAAGAAAGAAAGAAAGAGAAGGAAAAAAAGATTGCTGTTAAGCTTAGAGCTCTGATACCATATTGATGATAGAATTCACACATATTATTAATGATAGCATATGATATATATAAATACCATTACAAGTGAAAATAGAAAAATATATAAATTAGGAAAACAATAAATATTTCCTAATAATAATTATTCTCTAATAACTAGGAAACAAATGACTATTTCTAATAATAATTATTCCCTAATAACTAGGAAACAAATAACTATTTACTTATAATAATTATTTCCTAATACCTGCACACAACCAGTCGATCCAATGAAGCGTTAGGGACCAAAGACCAGGGAAGGGTTCCTTGGCAAAGCCCTCTGATGCTTAAGTCAATTAGTTTCCTTGCTAGTTGAAAAAGAACAGTAGAGGAGGTAAGAATGAATGTTTCAAATGCCAAAATTGTGTACCTTCCCAACGGAGAGGACCCCTTTTTATACCACCTCTCACAATCTCTGTGATCATGAGGTGACTTCATGCGTTAGTGTTTGTTTGCTTGTTCCTTGAAGAGCTTCCGAGGAATCTTTTTTCTACCCACAGATGTACCTCTTTTATTGTTTATAACTTAAACATTTTCTAAAGTCGTTATAGATGAATCACCAATGGGAAACAAGATAACCTCCGAAGGAGGTTCCAAAGGAATATTCTTCGATAATTATGACAGACTATTAAAATGTTGTCTGTTGTTTGTTTGCTGAATGTATCTCGGTCGGTCCAGAGGGCCGACTATATTGTTTACCATTATATCAATCTGTTCTGTCATATGTTAAATATTGTAGAGATCTATTTAGAAACTAATATAGTGCCTATAATATGGCAAAGCTTCATTCAAGAAATCATATGATAGATCACGTATGTTAGAGCTTTATTTTAGGGACAATGTGACATTAGGTAACTTAAACTCGGTCGACTTGTGCTTGACCGAGTGAATATGTAGAGTTTTCTAAGGATAAAGACCTTTAAGTCTGTCCAGTCTTTACCCGAACGGGCATACACCAATGGCCTTATGTTCGCTCAGCCTTTATCCGACCAATCTTATACTAGGAGATTTATAAGGCTAAGTGTCCTTAAGTCCACCTGGTCTTTTACCTGAACGGGCATACACATATAGTTTTATGTTCGATCAGCCTTGGTTTGACCAGTCTTATACTAGGAGATTATAAGGCCAAGTGTCCTTAAATCCGTCCGGTCTTTACCTGAACATGCGTACACTAGTAGTCTTATGTTCAATCGGTCTTTATCCGACCAGTCTTATACTAGGAGATTTATAAGGCCAAATGTCCTTAAGCCCGTTCGATCTTTACCCGAACGAGCGTACACCAATAGCTTTATGTTTGATCGACCTTTATCCGACCAGCCTTATACTAAGAGATTTATAAGACCAAGTGTCCTTAAGCCATCCCTTTCTTTTTCTCGAACGGGCGTACATAAATAGCCTTATGTTCAATCGACTTTAGTTTGGCTAGTCTTATACTGGGAGATTTATGAGGCCAAGTGTCCTTAAACTCGCTCGGTCCTTGCTCGGTCGGGCGTATACAGAGAGCTTTATGTTCAATCAGTCTTCGTTCAACCAATCTTATACTAAAGTGTCTTCAGAAGGCCTAATCGCTTAGAGCTCGGTCAGATTTTCACCTGGTCATGCTCCCTTGCACTCAGTCGGCTACTCAACTAATTGAGTATATTATTTCCTGACTTCTAGAGTAAAATACTAGAATTCTTATATCCGACCGACTTTATGGGCGATCGGCTTTATTCGAATGTCATACTTTGTAACCATTCGGGCAGGACCCTAGAGTTTTAACGCGGAGCGATCAACAAAGTCATATAGGAGGCGTTCTCCCATTCTGACTTCGACCTCCACTTTACCTTGACTTTGACCATCACATTATTTTGAGATCCTCTAGCTATAACCCGTATCATGTATAATATTTAGAAAATTTTAAGTCCAAGTTAAAAATAATTGTTTGTTGGGTTATGTATAATTTTTAAAAAATATTAAATAAAATTTTTATTAGCCCAAGTTAAAAATAATTATCAGACAAAATAATTTTTAAAATGAATGTTTGATACGAGATTTATGTTCTATTTATCTGGTAGTGCGGAAAGTAAAACTAATGAAAAATTTTTGTACTAAATAAATTTTTATCGTTTAATTCATTAAAGTTTTTAGAAGGAAAAGAAACATAATTCAGATAATTTTAAAATCAAAATTGATCATCTTAAAATTGAACGGAAAATAATTGATGGGAAAAAAATTGACACATATACTCTTCTTTATTCATAAAATTCTACCATATAAAAATATAAAATTATATCATATACCTAACTAACAAATAAGGTATACATCAGTTTTTTGTAGTTAAAAAATTATATCTTATATATTTATCTTCCCCAATTAAAGGTAAACAAATATGAGAATTTTTTTTGCCCTTTTCCATCGTCTTCAAATATAGCATTAGTCGGAGAATATTAAAAACGAACATTCAATTATGCATAATTTTTAGAAAATATTAAACAAAAATTTTATTAGTCCAATTTAAAATTAATTATAAATTTGGAGGACAACCAAAATACCATGCAGGCGTAACAATAGCAGTCTTGGAACACTCTGCGAGAATATGGCCCCAGCCAGAGTGCTGCTCCTCCCGATCCCGGCCCCCGGCCACATCAAGTCCATGGTCGAGTTGGGCAAACTCCTCCACCGTTACCATTTCTCCGTCACCGTCCTCATCGCCTCAATCCCTGACTTACCCGTTGACCACTGTATCGCCACCGTCGCCGCCTCCGGCCTCGACTTCCGCCATCTCCAGCCCGTCGATCCGCCCAAGGACGCCGACGGAGCAGAGGATTTCATCTCCGCTTATATGGGGGAGCAAAGACACCAAATCAAATCCCTGCTCCGTGACCTCTTGCGCTCCGGCGACGCCCCTTTGGCCGGTATAATCGTCGACTTATTTGCCACCGGAACGATCGACGTCGCAGCCGAACTCGGTGTGCCTTGCTATGTCAATTTCATCTGCAACGCCGCCTTCCTCGCTCATATGCTCTATCTCCCAACCCTCGAGGAGAAGTTCCCCGTGGAGTTCGAGGAAATGGAAGAAGAGGTGAGGGTGCCGGGCGTGTGCCCCATCCCGCCGATCTCGTTGCCGTCGCCCTTCATGAAGAAGAAGAGCGGGAGGTACACTTGCTTGCTCAACCTTGGCCGGCGCTACTCCGAGGTTAAAGGCATCGTGATCAACACATTCACGGATGTTGAGCCGGCGACGCTGCGGGCGCTGGAAGAGGGTCTCTGCACGCCCGGCCGTCGGACCCCGCCGGTGTATTCAGTCGGCCCGCTGATCTCGCCCGAGGAGGGGGAAAAAGATCGGCAGCACGAGTGCGTCGCGTGGCTCGACGGGCAGCCGGCACGCTCGGTGGTGTTCCTCTGCTTCGGGACCGGAGGCTGCTTCAGCGCGGAGCAGGTGCGGGAGATAGCGGCGGGTCTGGAGCGTAGCGGGCGCCGGTTCTTGTGGGTGGTGCGGGTGGCGACGGAGGAGGTGATATTCGGGACGTTGAGGCCGGCGGATGCGAAGTTGGAGGACGTGCTGCCGGAGGGATTTCTAGAGCGGACTAAGACGAGGGGGATGGTATGGCCGTCGTGGGTGCCGCAGGTGGAGATACTAGCTCACCGGGCGGTGGGGGGGTTCGTGACGCACTGCGGGTGGAACTCAATCCTGGAGAGCCTACGGTACGGGGTCCCCATGCTGGGGTGGCCGCTGTACTCGGAGCAGCATTTGAACGCGGTGGTGATGGCAGAGGAGATGGGGGTGGCGCTGCAGCTGAAGGTGGAGAGGGCGAAGCGCAACTTTGTGAAGGCGGAGGATTTGGAGAGGGGAGTGAAAACGTTAATAGGGGAGAGCGAGGAAGGAAGGAGAGTGAGGGCGAAGGCGGAGGAGATGATGGCGGCGGCTAAGAAGGCATGGGAACAAGGTGGATCTTCCTTAGCAAACATGGAAGCCTTGGTGAAGGATTTGCGCGCCAAATGAAATGAAATGAAATTGGAGCTGCATGGTTGTTCCCTTTGACTTTAGACCCAATAACCGCATACACAGTGATAATGTATGTTTTTGAAATGCCCTCGAATAAGAAATTGGAGCTCCTCATTGGAATGTAGGTTTCGTTAAACGATAACAAATGTCACTGTAATTCCAGGGTAACATCTGGCTCTGTGTACGCCTTGAGTTTATCTTTATGGAACATAAACTTAAAACAATCTCAGAAATATCACTTGAAACAAACATGTGTTAGAGATCGAAACTTTTTGTAGCTAAATGAATTTAGCGATGGGTTAACAATAAAAAATTCCAATCGCATAATTTTCAATCGCCGATGTCATTTAATTTTCATTGCTAAATTGTTAAATGAAAAATTAAAGGGACGTTTGGTTAAATGATAGGAATCAATATGGGTATGAATTTGATAGTAGGGTAGAATAAAAATAGGAATGAAAATGAAATCTATCAAGTTATATAGGTTTGATTGATTCTCATAAATCTAGTAATCATTCCCAAAATGTCATTTCCAAACCCACAATTCAAACACTATCTTTTACTATCATTCAATTTCCTCATTCCTAAATCAATCAACCAAACACCCCCTAAGGGTGCGTTTGGTTCAAGTCATCATGTATAACCTTGGTTATGTGATTACCGGGTAATCACATAATCAAGGTTATAGGGAATAAAACATAACCAAATGTTGTTTGATTCAACTTAGGTAATGCAACAAAAACTTGTTTGTTTGAAGGTTTTAATGAATACCTTAGTTTAATATTTTACCGTATTACCCTCAGTTACAAAACCAACTATACATATTATTATTATTATTATTATTATTATTATTATTATTTATTATTATTATCATTTATTTATTTATTAATGTTTTTTTACTTTTCTTTTTCCTGTATATTTTTTTTACTTTTTTTATGTGTTTTTTTATTTTTTAATGTTTTTATATTTTTATATTATTTATATTTATATTTATATTTTTTTTATTTTTTTACATTTTTAAAATTTTAATTTTTATTTATTTATTTTATTTTTAATTTTATTTTTATTTTTAAAAAATTTTAATTTTTTATAATTCTTTTTTTAAAATTTTTTTAACATTTTTAAAATTTTTATTTTTTATTTTTAAAATTTTTATTTTTTTATTTTTTAAAATTATTTATTTTAAAAAAAATAAATTTTTAAATTTTTTAAAACATTTTTTTTATTTTTTTTACATTTTAAATATTTTTTTTACATTTTTTCTCTTTTTTTCATTTTTTTTCTTATCGGAGGGTATTTTTGGTAAAAAAAAATCGTTAATTCCGGAATCAACAAAAACCTTAGTTTTATGAGGTTTTTCGATTCCGGGCTGCATGACCCTTTTGTTGACGTGTCGGACATGGAACATTACTTGGGAATCATCGAATACCTAAACCAAACAATGTTTTTGTTGATAACTTTGGATGGATAATCAAAATTATCAAGAATAACCCCAAACCAAACACACCCATAGTCTACTGCTAACATTAACGACAATATTTAATTTCTTTCGTTAAATTTTAATTTCCATTCCATGAGATTATTTTCCCGTCGCTAAATAAATTTTTTAAAAATATTTTTCATAATTGAAAATTAATTTCCATAATTAGGTTACACTATTTTCAATAAAATTTCACCTGCATGTATCCTATTTGAGAGATTTTATCCTATTTATGATACATCCATATCCAAATTCATAATACCCGATACATTTCATTGAAGACGAATCCTACTTACATTCCACACGATACATCAAATTCAAATCTTCATTATATTCAACATTCACATACACAATAAAATCTATTTGAAAGTGTCAACCAAGTAACATTTATCCATCATTAGAAAAACCTCAAATCGTACCTGATTTAAAAACAATAAAATTTTCAACAATATTGCCCCCTATAAGAGTTCATCGGCGTGGCGTTGACCGGATTTAGGATGATATTCTTCTTATGTGAAGTAGAGAATTAAATCTTATATATCCGATCGGTTCCAAGATCTGAGTTTATATTTAGAATTTTACCTATAAAAAGTAGAGAGTTAAATCCTGAAGATCCGACCGATTTTATGACCGACTGGCTATATAAGTTGGGAGCAGTGCTCATGAGAAGTGGGGAACTGAGCTCCGTAGATTCGATCAACTCTGGGACCGACTAAGTTTATGCTGGGAGCCTTGCTTATGAGAAGTAAGGAGCTCAGCCTCGTAGGTCTGACCGGTTCTGTGATCGACCAGCTGTAAGCTGAGAGCAGTGCCCATAAAAAGTGGGGAGCTGAGCCCCAAAAGTTCGAGCGGACTCTTTATCTGATCGATCAATATGTCCGACCGGCAGGAGTACTTAGTTGAGCTGTGTGATCATGTTGGCCTCGAGTATTAACCTCTCCTTGATTTTGACCGCCATGTTAGTTAATGTTTTGACTTTGACTCTGCTTCAAGGGCCCCACCCTACTTGCTATATTACAAGTCTCCCATTCAAGTTTAGTCAAAGGAGGCGCGAGTTCGACTGACTAAATAGCCTATCGTAAGACTGAATCGCTCTCGACTATAAAGTCATATCACTAGGCCAGTTGTAGAATGCTGACCGAATAGCCGTGGTGATGCCGAGCAAGCGGTGATACGTAAGTAATGCCAAGCGGGTGGTGATATGTGAGTGTCGAGCGAGTGGTGATATGAGAGCAGTGCCGAGCAAATGACGATATGTGAATAGTACCGAGCGAGCGGCGATATGTGAGTAGTGCCGAGTGAGTGGCGATATGTGAGTAGTGTCGAGCGAGCAACGAGTGCCGAGCAAGCGACGATACATGGGGAGTGTCGTGCTAACAGTAATATGTAAGTAGTGTCGAGTGGACGGTGAAATATGAGTGCCAATCAGGTGGATGTCATGCCCAAGTGAATTGATGCTGAGAATCATGCTCAAGTGAATAAATTATAGTTGTGGCAAGAGTATGTTGAACCCCGTTGTAGTTTTGATGTGATCAACCAAGTTTAGGTTAGGTCCTGCTTTGTGTTTGATCCCTGTGTCTAAGTGTGCAGGAGCTTAGGAACGCATGAAGTCGAGTGGAAGACGCAGCTAGGGAGAAGGACGGCACGGGAAGGGAGCCGACTGGCTTGGTGCGTCCGAAGGACGAGAGAGCTGCGGAAGAGTACGCCCGGTGGGCGTGAAGAACATGCGCAGTGTTCGAGGGACGTAAAGCCGGGACGGAAGACTGCTCGAGGAGAAGGCCGGGAACTGGGTTCGGGTGAGCCCTATTCCGGATGGCCGAAAACACCCAAAGAAGTCGAACCAGAGCAAGTCAACTGGAAGTTGACTTGTCAATGGTTCGGTCGACCGAACCTACTGATCGGTCGACCGAACCCTTCTCAATCAGCAGCCAACTGCCACTGCCACGTCAGAAGCTGGTCGTTGGTAAAGCTGATCGGTCGACCGAACCGAAGTTGATCCAGAGACTTAGTCGAGCAAGTTAATCGGGCCAACTCAGCTGGAGACCGTTGGTCGATCGGTCGATCGAACATAAGGATTGGTCGACCGAACCAAAGCTCGATCCTCAGAGACTGCACCTGGACGGAAGACTGGGCAGGTACAGCAGGTTCGGTCGACCGAACCTGGGGATCGGTCGACCGATCCCTCTCGAGTCAAACCTGATCCCGAAGGTTTAGGTTATCTGATAAGCTCTAGAACCCCTATATAAAGGGGGTCTCGGGTAGTTATTCAAGACAACGTATACGAACGAAATAGCAACTCTTGTACTCTCATTCTCTTAGCGACTACTGTACTGTCAAAGTGTAAAAGACTTCTCCGCCTTCAGAGAAAGAGTTTTCTTACTGCGCTTTTCTTACTGCCCTGGATTAACAACCCTCTTGGTTGTAACCAGGTTAAATTCTGTCTCCTGTTATTTCTGCTGTTAACTTTATTATTGTTGCTTTATTTTAAGAGTTGAAAAGCTTTGAGGAGGGTATAAATAAAGAACTTGAATTACTAATAATAAAAATAATACTTACGACTCTCCAACAATACTAAGGACTATAGATCCACGGAGTGGTGCTGGATGATCTACCATGATATATGATATCTACAAAATGACATTATAGCACATCATAATAAAGTTTACTAACATGATAAATATGCAACAAAACATGATTGAAACATAACTTACTTGATGGATAATAATGCTAAAATTTAATCAATGCTAGACTCTGGAAGCATTTCTACTCAACATTAACAGTTTGTAAGTCGTCATTTCTAGACTCTATTAGTTCAGCAAAATCCTCACTGCTGGATATCTCTCCATCATCTATTTCCTTGTCAGTGGCATTAACATCTACAAGTAATTATAATGTAGATTGGAGTTGTGAATCAACCGAATGTCTCTCTACTATGTCATTCTGAAATGCATCATGGTTTTGAGCAATAATGGTGTTTGACATTTCTATGGTCGAACGATGCTTCATTCGACAAACAAACAACCATTCACTAGCTCTTCTTCTCTTCGTAGGATATTCAAGATAAAAAACTTGACCCGCTTGTATTGCAAAAATGAAAGGTTCAAACTTATTGAACCTCCTGTTTGCATTAACCTCAACTAAATTATAATTTGGTTGTATTCTAATACCTATTCTTGGGGTCAGATCATACCATGAACATTTGAACAACACACACCTTTTTATAGATAATGCAGGATATTCAACCTCTATAATTTCCTCAAGTCTACCATAGTAATCAAATTCAGTGTTATTGGTGTTGATAGATCCTTTAACGCAAACACCAGAATTATAAGTTAATCTTTGTGAATCTCGTTGTGTCACATGGAATTTGAGACCATTAACATAGTAACTAGAATAGACCATTATTTGGCGAAGGGGTCCTGATGCAAGATTCAATATTCTATCATCTTTCACATTTGATATTCTGCGGTCTTTCACCTATCAAAATAGTGATGATATAAATTAGGACCAAACATAATTTAATGAATAATTATGAAAATTTCTATAACTTACATAGATTTGAAACAATAATGCAAATTTGGTCTCTAACTTTTCAGCAACCTCACTTGCACTCATTAATGGATTTTGTAAATATAATTGTTGTTCATACAAGATGTGAAAGAAGGTAATTTTAAGACAATTAGGATATTAAGAAAATAAATACAACGAAATAAAAGTTTGATTAGAAAAGTTAACTTACTTTATGTATGGTTTGACCTCATCACAGTTTAAGAGTATGTATGTTCTTGTAGCATGATATTCTTATTGAGTTAACCATTAAGAAACAGATGCACCCATTGGTTTACCAGAAAATTTGAAAATAGAAAGCATCGATGGATCTATATTCTGAGTATCATCAGAATTTCTAAGACATTTGTGATGTCTAGTTTTAACATTATCAGCAAAATAATAAGAGCAGAAGGAAGATGTTTCTTCAACCAAATAAGCATTACATATTGACCCTTCAACTCTTGCTTTATTACGAACATTATTCTTTAATTTTCTCAAAAATTGTTCAAATGGATACATCCATCTGTACTGCACAGGACCAGCTATTCGTGTCTTATATGGTAAATGTACTGGTAGATGTTCCATCGAATAAAAAAACTAGGTGGAAATATACGCTCCAGCTTACAAAGTATGAGAGGAATGCTTGTTTCTAGCCGAAGCATATCGACCATCATAATATACCTCATTGTCAAATCTCTGAAAAAAGACTCAACTCTGTAAGTGTTTGCTAAACATTATTGGGAAGTAAATCATGAAAAGCTATTAGAATAAGTCTTTGCATGAACACGTGGCAATCATGACTCTTCATTCCAAACATCTTTAACTTGTTCATATCAACATATTGAGCCATATTCGAAGCATATGCATCTGGGAATTTGATTTCTTTTAACCAACTACATAAAGCTTGTTTACCATCTTTATCCAATGTATAACAAGCTTTTGGAAACTTATTGGTTATTTCATTCTGATGCAACTCTGGTCTGTTGACTAGTTCTTTTAATTACTCACATGATTTTGCAGTGTCCTTAGTTCTTCTAGGTACATTCATCACATTGTTGAAATATTATCAAAGAAATTTTTCTCAACATGTATCACATCTATATTATGTCGAATGAGTAGATACTTCCAATAAGGTAGCTCCCAGAAAATGCTCCTTTTCTTCCAACCACACTTGCACATCCTAACAAGATATTTATTTATCTCATCAGAATTATGCTGAAATACTAGGAGAAATCCATAACTATCTATTTATTTAATGATTTATTCACCTGAAGCATAGACTGTTGGGGGAGGTTTTCTAATTACAACATTTTTTAGAAAAGTTTTCTTATTTCGTCTAAAAGGGTGATCAACTGGTAAAAATTTATGATGATTATCAAACCAAGATACCTTCCCACTACAAGGTAATGAAAATATATCAGACTCTGTCATACAATGTGGGCATGCTAATTTACCAGCTGTGCTCCATCCCGACAACATTGAGTATGTTGGAAAATCACTGATCATCCATAGTAAGGTAGCATGCAATGTAAAATTAGTTTTACTTGCAACATCATAAGTCACCGACCCTACATTTCATAATTCATTTAGCTCGACAATTAGAGGTTGCAAGAAAATATCTATCTTATCTTTAGGATTGGTTGGACAAGGAATAAGCACGGTAAGGAACATAAATTCATCTTTCATGCACATCTATGACAGTAAGTTGTACAGTGTTAATATAACTAGCCAAGATGAATATTGTTATCCAGACTAACCAAATGGTTGAAATCCATCTGCAGAAAGTCCTAATATCACATTATGTGGTTTCATTGCAAAGGAGGGAAACACAGTATCAAGATGTTTCCATGCAGGAGAATCACAATGATACCACATTATACCTTCTTCGTGCTCATGCTCATGCTCATTGATCCTGTCCGAACGCTGAATCAACGGACGCTAGGCACGTGGCGCTCTCCGCGTCGCTGACGTAGATCCCCGACTGGTCACACGGAGCTCCGGCGAACCTGCAAAGAAGTCGGGCCGGGAAGGGGTTTCCGGTGATGACCCTCCGACGCTCAAGTAAGGCAAGTGGACAACAAAGAAGTGACTCCAAATCTCAGAGAATGCGTACCTCCGGCAAAGTGTGAGGCTCCTTATATAGAGCTGTGAAGAGGCTCGTGCACACATACCGAGGCGAATACGTGTCCTCAGCCCATAACTCAATATGAGCTTGTCAGAAGAGCTTACCTGACACCATACTGCTACAGTCCGAGCACATCTTTGATGGGACAGCGAAACTCTCTGTCGTAAGATCTTGCGTATGGCCTAATCGTCGAACATACTCGCTGTCAAAAGATGTTCCTTTGTCCTTTTGTCTCTTCTCACCCCATGCCGAGCGTCCGACCGGTCGACAGTCCCCTCGCGTCCGACCGGTCGTATGTGCTGGTCCGCTCGGGAGATTCCCGGTCGTGCGCTCTGTGGACTGTTCGCAGTATACTACTGTTGGTCCCTTTGGAGGCCGACAAGAGGGGAGGGGTGAATTGCCTTACAAAATAAAACCAAAAACCCTTCTCGGATATTCAACTAACTTAAAAGAACTTGTAATTAAAAAGGCAAAGACTAATTAAAACAGAAAGTAGACACAGAGGAATTACTTGGTTTGCAATTAGAGGATTGCTAATCCAAGGTAAAGAAGGCGCACTAATTGATTCTCCTTTGGGCGGAGTAGCCTCTTACAGCGTTGAAAGCACAGAAAGAAATAACACAAATGAAAGCACTGGATTACAAGTAGTTACATTTAAGCTTCTGGACCAAGGCTATATTTATAGTCTTGGTCCGGGCGCCTGGAAGGGTTTCGGGCGCCCTAGGGGGGATAAATTTTATCCCCCAACGGTCGGATCGAGTCAAAACTCGATCCTGTTGAAAAGTCGATTCCGGGCGCCCGGAAGGGTTCCGGGCGCCCCGGTCGGTTCTGGGCGCCCGGAATGGTTCCGGGCGCCCGGAGCCCTAAGGTCAACATAAGTTGACTTTTCGACTCTGGTTCAGCTCGTCTCGATCCAGCTCATCTCGGTCCGGGTCTGTTCGCTCCGGCTCCGTTTGCTTGGGTGATCTCGGCCTTCCGGAATAGGGCTCACCCGAACCCATGTTCCGGCCTTCTCCTCGAGCAGCCTTCCTTCCCGGTTTCTCGTCCCTCGAACGCCGCGCACGTTCTTCTCGTCCGCCGGTGTACTCTTCCGCGGTCACCTCGTCCCTCGGACGCACCGAGCCCGTCGGCTCTCTTCCCGTGCCGTCCTTCTCGTTAGCTGCGTCTTCCGCTCGACTTCCTGTGTTCCTAAGCTCCTGCACACTTAGACGCAAGGGTTAAACAAACGCAGGACCTAACTTAACTTGTTTGATCACATCAAAACACCCTGGGGTTCCAACAATCTCCCCCTTTTTGATGTGAGCAACCCAAGTTAAGTTAGGGTAACCATATGCAATAAAAATAATTTATATTCAAATAAGTCCAAATATTTTTCAATTGAAAAATTATAGTATTATAGTACCTCCCCCTAGACTTAACATACTTCTCCCCCTTTGATCACATAAAATTTGGGGTTATAAACAAGTCTAAGGTCAATTCAAACATGAGCTTTCAAGTGTAAACTAATGTCTAAGTAAATACTCTCTTCAGAATTTTTGTTGAAAAAAAATATTTTTCAGATAAGAACATTCCCCAAAAAAAAAAATTCTAAGTGAATATTCATAAGAACCAATTCTTAATCAATTTTTTTTTTTAAAAAAAAATGATAAGGCAATAAGAAAAACTCTAAGTTAACTTTTATAAAAAAAAATCTAAGTCAATTTTCATAAAATTTTCTAAGATAAAAAAAAATTCTAAGTTAAAATATTTTCTAACACAAATTGAATAACTCTTTTAAAGCATTAAGTAATTTGAATTAATGCTTTTTCAATTAGTCAATTAAAATTTTCATTTCGATACTTGGCTTCCAGGTCGTGGCGAGGCACTAGGCCTTCTTTGTTATTGGAGCAACAACCACTTCCTTAGACAGAGCCTCATAAAGAAATTAGTTGTTTAATTTCCTTGCTGAAAATGCTAAGTCTAATTTTAATTTTAAATTAAATAGGTTTTTGAACCCAATAGAGGTTCCTACCTACAGGATTAACCAAGTATTTCCTAGGTATATAGATTTTTGATATATTTCTAATTTGACTTTGATGAAATCTATAATACCAGTTTAAACCTCTATAATATCTAAAAGTAGAAAGATTTGAACCATTAGATTTTTCAATCTTTCTATTTCTTCTTTTAGTTTTTCATTTTCAATTTTCAGTTTTTTAAAATCCTCTATAAGACATGATTTTGTCAAAATTCTTTTTGTTTCTAAAATTTCATTTTCTAATTTGGCATTTTTATTTTCTAATTTATACATGGATTTAGTCATAGCTTTGATACCAAAGTAAAGTTCATCAGGGGGTAAGAGGCATACCTCACTTACCATATCAAACTTGAAGCCTGAATCTCCCCCTGCTTCGCTACTTCCATCTGAAGTCGCTCCCCCTTCATCGATGCTGGGTTCTGATGTGGCTTGCCATCAGTGCAATCCCCGCATATTCTTGAGCTTCTGATTCAGATGAAGAAGTGTCATCCCAAGTTGCTTTTAGGTTGTGTTTCTTGGGTGTCTTCATTTTGACCTTCTTGAGTTCTGGGCAGTCTTCCCTTAGGTGTCCCTCCTTCTGACACTGGTAGCACCGTACCTTTCTTCTACCTTGATTCTTTTTATTCTGCATTTTAAATTTATTAGATCTAAAAAACTTTTTAAAGTTTCTTACCATGTATGCTTCTTGATCATCTTCGGAGTCTGACTCGGGTTCATCCTTGTTGGTTGGGTTCAGTGCCATAGTCTGGGTTGAGTCCTTTGATATCTCTGCATATCTAGTTTCGTGTAATTCAAGGGTAGAAAACAACTCTTCTAAAGTACTTACCTCCAGGTCTTTTGAGATGTAGTAAGCATCGACGATTGATGTCCACTCCGGAGTTCTTGGAAACGCGTTGAGCGCGTAGCGTATAGTGTCCCGATTTGTTACCGTTTCACCAAGGTTTTCGAGACCAGTAACTAGTTCTTTTACCTTTGCATGTAGACCGGCTACTTTCTCACCTTTCTCCAGACGGATGTTCATCAGTTTGTTACAGAGGATGTCCCTTCTAGTGAGCTTTGCTTCGGACGTGCCTTCGTGGAGTTCCAAGAACTTCTCCCAAAGTTCTTTAGCATATAAATAGTTTCCGATGCGGCTGACCTCTTGAGGCGGTAACACGCTCAGCGCACGGCTGTTTGCTACCGACTCATTCTGCTCCTTCTTTGTCCAATCGCTCTCTTCTTTTTCTTTTCCATCTTTATCTATTGGAGCTACAAAACCATATTTCATAATAAACCGAATTTCAAAATCTGTTTTTAGGAATACCTCCATACGACGCTTCCAGTCTGCGAAGTTCCCCTCGAATTTTGGTGGGATGATACTTGGTCCGGCCATCTTGTTGCTTCGATCGGCGGTTAGTCCTCCTGAAGCGCCTTGCTCTGATACCACTTGTTGGTCCCTTTGGAGGCCGGCAAGAGGGGAGGGGTGAATTGCCCTACAAAATAAAACCAAAAACCCTTCTCGGATATTCAACTAACTTAAAAGAACTTGTAATTAAAAAGGCAAAGACTAATTAAAACAGAAAGTTGACACAGAGGAATTACTTGGTTTGCAATCAGAGGATTGCTAATCCAAGGCAAAGAAGACGCACTAATTGATTCTCCTCTGGGCGGAGTAGCCTCTTACAGCGTTGAAAGCATAGAAAGAAATAACACAAATGGAAGCACTGGATTACAGGTAGTTACATTTAAGCTTCTGGACCAAGGCTATATTTATAGTCTTGGTCCGGGCGCCTGGAAGGGTTCTGGGCGCCCTGGGGGGGATAAATTTTATCCCCCAACGGTCGGATCGAGTCAAAACTCGATCCTGTTGAAAAGTCGATTCCGGGCACCCGGAAGGGTTCCGGGCGCCCCGGTCGGTTCTGGGCGCCCGGAATGGTTCCAGGCGCTCGGAGCCCTAAGGTCAACATAAGTTGACTTTTCGACTCTGGTTCAGCTCGTCTCGATCCAGCTCATCTCGGTCCGGGTCTGTTCGCTCCGGCTCTGTTTGCTTGGGTGATCTCGGCCTTCCGGAATAGGGCTCACCCGAACCCATGTTCCGGCCTTCTCCTCGAGCAGCCTTCCTTCCCGGTTTCTCGTCCCTCGAACGCCACGCACGTTCTTCTCGTCCGCCGGTGTACTCTTCCGCGGTCACCTCGTCCCTCGGACGCACCGAGCCCGTCGGCTCTCTTCCCGTGCCGTCCTTCTCGTTAGCCGCGTCTTCCGCTCGACTTCCTGTGTTCCTAAGCTCCTGCACACTTAGACACAAGGGTTAAACAAACGCAGGACCTAACTTAACTTGTTTGATCACATCAAAACATCCTGGGGTTCCAACAACTACTTTATACCTTCGGCCGAGCGGGCGCTCCTATCGGCCCGACGACCCTGTTCCCCATGAGCGTCGGAGAGCCGACTCCCCGTCTGGTTGTTTGTGATTCCGCTGAGACCCCTGTTCGGTCGACCAGTCTCCCCTTCTCCGGTCGGCCGTGTGACCCTTTGACTTCCACGTGGCGTTGACTTCCCTTAGAGGGGGGTCCCTGTTCTTACCACCGGATCACTTGCCTCCCCTTCAAGTCTAGTCAAAGGAGGTGATTAGTCCGACTGACTGGACGATTGTTTTGCCGAGCGGCTCTTCCAAGAAACCATCCTCCGCTCGGCAGATGTGGCGGTAACTACGGCCTCAGTCAACGCCGCCATCCCTCGGATCTCCTTGGAAGTTGCACCAATCTCCGTCATTAAGGCCAAGCACGCGCTCTACGCCTCGATAAGGCGCTTATTAAATGCTCTCCCATGGCGGAATGCCACGTGGCATTGCTGCCGTCAGCGTACGGCGGCAGCGTCGCAGGCGACGAGACCGAGGCGATTTGAAATGAACGGTGCGATGCGTGCTCCGGTTCTCGCGACCTTAATCCGACGGTGGAGGCCGCTCGGGCTAAACCCTATAAAGCCTTCGCCTCCTCTGCCTTCGCCGCATTTCTGCTTTCGCGTGCCCCTCGCTACTTCTCGCGCTCCAGAGTTCTGGCGATCTTGCTCTCCTGATTCCGGCGATCTTCTGTGTTCTTCCCTCGATCCTCCTCCTCGTTGTAAGATTCTCCTTCTTTCTCTTTGGTTCTTGTGTTGTCTCTGCATTTCTTTCCCGAGTTTCGATCCTCGGGGCCTCGTTTCGTTTGCTGTCTTGTTTTTACCTTTCTTTGCCTTTTTTGATTCCGTCCGCTCGAACGATGGCCCATTCCTCTCAACCCGAAGACCAAACCCTCGGCCCATGGTACTCTATCATGGAGTCGCGCTTCGATCGGCGCGACGCCGATGTTCTGATTAATAGTTTTGACATTCCCTCCGACCTTGAAATCATCCTACCCACAGACTCCGCTCGGCCACACAAACCGCCGCGCGGAGCTTTTTGTGTTTTCCGCGACCAGTTCACAGCCGGTCTGCGATTTCCGATCCATCCCTTCTTTGTAGTAGTTTGCAACTTTTTCGGCATTCCGCTCGGAAGCCTAGTCCCCAATACCTTCCGCCTCCTATGCGGCGTTGTCGTCTTATTCAAGATCCATAACATTCCCCTCCGACCGGAGGTTTTCTACTATTTCTACTACCCTAAACAGTCCGAGCCGGGCACTTACATGTTCCAGGCTCGGCCCAGCTTGGTTTTCTTCAATAAACTACCTTCTTCCAATAAGAATTGGAAAGAATTCTATTTTTATATTCGCCTTCCCGAGCGGGCTCCCTTCCGAACCCAATGGCAGGTCGACCATCCTCTCTCCCCAGAACTCAAAAGGTTCAAGACCCGGCCGGATTATCTTCACGCCGCCAACATGCTTGCCGGTCTGCGGTTTGACATCACCAAATTCCTTCCAGAAGGGGTTATGTACATATTCGGCCTGAGTCTGATCAGAACCCCCCTCCCGAACGGCTTCGGTAAGAATTTTACTTGGTACCTTTGTCTTGATTGCTAACTGATTTTCTTCTTTTTCTATTGCAGCGACCATTGTCATGGAGTCGGTAATGGCTGGCATCTTGAAGAGGAAGGCGGCGGCGCTCGAGGCCGCAGCTGCTAAGGAGATGGAAGCGCTTGGCATCCAGCCGGTCGGCTCCAATGAAGGGGAGAGCGAGACAAACGTTGGGGCGTCGGCCGCTCAGGCTTCTATCCAGGAGCCAACGGTTGGCACAACTGCTAGTCGGGAGCATTCCGTCCGGGAGGAGGGCTCGGCGCAAGAAGAAGAGCGCCCGCTTCGACAAAAAAGACGCCGGGCGGAAACGCCACTTCGCTCGGCTGCTTCTGCTATCCATCCATCCGAGCGGGCCACCGCCGCTTCTCTAGGCAAAGCTCCAGAGATCGAGGCGATTTCGTCCGATCGGACTCCCTCCCAACTTGACGCGTCTGCGGACCCTCTTGAGGCCATTCCAGTCAGCGTCCTTCCGCCAGCTCCCCGCCAAGTCCATTGTTCTACAATTTTGTCCCAGTTTTCTGCGCCGGCTTCCGCTCCTTCTCCGGCTTCCGCCCAGACGACCCCCGGTCGGCGCCGCACCATCCGGGTCTCACTTCACCTCCTGACTGAAGAATTGCTGCCCGAGGCCGATCGACCAACCGCGCCCAAGCACATGATCACAATGAAGGGGCCATTAGCCGAAATGTGGGCCGACGCTCGGGCGCGTGTGGCGATGATTCCACTCAGCAACTTGGCCAATAGCCACATGCAACAGGCCACCGGGGTAAGTGCATTTTCTGAAGTCCTTTACACATTCTTTCCGATCGGCTACTAACAATTTTTCTTTTGTCAGAGATGGGTGGAGGAGATTGTCGTTTGCAATCGTCTGTCGATGGTGGACGAAGAATTGAGGAGATTGAAAGCTGCAGGCGGTCCGCCCGACTCCCAAGGCCCTTCTTACTCTGAGCTATAGAAAGAGCTCAAGAAGGCTCAAAACTTATTGGCGGCCGAACAGAAGAAGACGACCGATCAGGCCCACGCTTTGGCCGAGCTCGAGCGGCAAGTCAAGTCGCTCGACCAAAAAATAAACCTGGCCACCACTCGGAAAAACACGGCCATCTCTGATCTGGAGAAAAAGAACGTCGAGGCTCGGGGATTGGAGCAGAAAGTAAAGGAGTTGATGGAGCAACTAGCCAACGAGAAGAATGCCCGCTCGGATGAGGTGAAGAAGCTCGAAGCCGCTTTGCAAGAACATCAGGCAGCCGCCGAAGCTTCCCGGGCGGCTCTGAAAGAATACCAAGATGCCGAGCCAAGTCGGGTCGCCGCCCTGAGACAGAATTACATCCGCTCGGCCGAATTTTCGGAGAAAGTTTGCGAGCGGATGTACATGGCCTTTGAACTTGCCATGAATGCCATGACAGAATATTTGAAGTCCAAAGGGTAACTTCCCGACTCCGCCGTTATCCCCGCTCAGGACCAGGCAACGCTCCTCAACAACATCCCGAAGGACCTCTACGAGTATCTAGAATAGAAGCTTATATGTAATTCGACCGCTCGGCCAAAGACTATCCTTTTTGTAATTTGGCCACTCGGCCTTAGTTAATATGATATCCTTTTGCTTGCTTTATCCTTTTGCTAGTCAATATGAGTGTTGTCCCGATCGGCTCTTATCACACCTCTTGTGTTCGAAAAGGATTTTTAGCGAAGTATTTTGCGTAGCTATTCCGCTCGGGTGAAAATGTCTTGCTTCGACAGAAGTTGTTCGCTGGATGTTCGTCAAGTACCTTTGGCCGAGCGGAGAGTATAGGTGATTGAACGGTATTGACAGCGAGTACCTTTGGGTACGTGCTCAATTCTTTATTGTCTTCGTTCGACTGGAGGATTTATAGTCGCCGGCGCGACTCTCGATATTTAACGTCGGAGCTCGACGGTCTTCCACTCGGAGGGTTTATAGTCGCCGGCTCAACTCTCGATATTTAACGTCGGAGCTCGACGGTCTTCCGCTCGGAGAGTTTATAGTCGCCGGCTCGACTCTCGATATTTAACGTCGGAGCTCGACGGTCTTCTGCTCGGAGAGTTTATAGTCGCCGGCTCGACTCTCGATATTTAACGTCGGAGCTCGACGGTCTTCCGCTCGGAGGGTTTATAGTCGCCGGCTCGACTCTCGATATTTAACGTCGGAGCTCGACGGTCTTCTGCCAGCTCGACTCTCGATATTTAATGTCGGAGCTCGACGGTTTTCCGCTCGGGGAGTTTATAGTCACCGGCTCGACTCTCGATATTTAACGTCGGAGCTCGACGACCTTCCGCTCGGATGATGGCATTCTGTTCAGCGCTGAAATCCCTCTTTCTTTGCTTCACCGGCCGAGCGTCCGGTCGGACGTGGAGCTCGTGTTGCACTATACTCGGCGAAATTCCGGGCAGCTCATGTGTTGACCAGACGAAGACATCACAGTTTCTCTGGAGGCATTTGATCACTTCCTCTTTCTGGCTCGCCTCCAGATCAGCCGCAATGAATGTGGTGGACTCCGATCGGGTCGAGTGAATTTGCACTTCCTCTTTTTCTTCATATACCAAAGAGGGTGGTTTCTCGGTTATGGCGTTTACCTCGATCCGTGGCGCCTTCCGAGTGGAATTTAGTTCAGCTCGGACCATCTCGACGTAGCATCGCCGAGCTGCCAGCTGGTCTCCTCGCACTTCTCCCACTTTATCTTCCACCGGGAACTTGATTTTCTGGTGGAAGGTGGAGACGGCCGCTCGGAACTCGCTGAGCGCCGGTCGCTCCAAGATAACGTTATATGCTGAGGGGGAGTCGACCACGACGAAGTTTGTAGTCCGCGTCCTTCTGAGCGGCTCCTCTCCCAGGGAAATAGCCAGTCGGACCTGTCCGACTGGCAGAACTTCATTGCCCGTAAACCCGTAGAGAGGAGTGGTCATGGGTAGCAGCTCGGCTCGGTCAATTTGCAGTTGGTCGAAGGCCTTTTTGAATATAATATTGACCGAGCTTCCTGTATCAATGAAAACGCGATGAATAGTGTAGTTAGCTATTACCGCTTTGATAAGGAGAGCGTCGTCATGCGGCACTTCGACTCCCTCCAAGTCCCTGGGCCCGAAACTGATCTCGGGTCCGCTCGCCCGTTCTTGGCGGCAGCCAACAGCATGGATCTGAAGCTGCCTGATGCTTGCCTTTCTTTCTCTGTTGGAGTCGCCTCCGGTCGGCCCGCCAACTATAATGCTGATTTCGCCTCGGGAAGTGTTGCTTCTATTTTCTTCTTCCCGTGCGGACGGCCTAAGCCTCTCTCTAGACATCCGGGGATTGTCTTCACGCCTCGAAGTATGATGCCGCTCGGGAGTCTGTCTCTGTCGTCTGTCGGATATCATCCGATCGGCGTCACGAGGCCGCTGTCGCCTGTCGAATGATGGCGATCAACGGCGGCCACTCCGGGGAACGGGATGGGCGATCAATGGAAGGCTTCGGCAATCTCTTGTGTTATGTGTGTCGGTTCGGTGGAATGAGCAGAACATAGGGGTCCATACCTTCTTCTTTGGCTTCAGCCGCTCGGCAGCTACCTCTTGGACATGGGACCTCGCATGGTAAGAGCGGACTGCTTCGGCCCGCGGTCCTCTGGGCGGCTCCTGGCGAGTAACAGGATTCCGCTCGGCAGGTGCTGGCCGGTCAGTTGTGACTTCTTTTCTTCGGGCCGCCTGGGCTTCCTCCACGTTGATGTATTCGTTGGCCCGATGTAACATATGATCGTAGTCTTGGGGCGGCTTCCGAATGAGCGATCGGAAGAAGTCACCGTCCACGAGGTCTTGCGTGAACGCATTCATCATCGTTTCTGAGGTGGCCATTGGAATGTCCATGACCACCCGGTTGAATCGCTGGATATAAGCTCTGAGCGGCTCTCTGGGCTTTTGCTTGATGGCGAACAGGCTGACACTTATCTTCTGATAACGGCGACTGCTTGCAAAGTGGTGGAGGAAGGTCGTGCGGAAGTCTTTGAAACTTGTGATGGATCCGTCCGGCAGCCTCCGAAACCACCGTTGAGCCGATCCCGAGAGGGTGGTAAGGAAAACCCGACACTTCACTCCATCTGTGTATTGAAGAAGGGTAGTTGTGTCGTCGAACTTACCCAAATGATCGTCCGGGTCGGTGGTTCCGTTGTATTCACCGATCGTTGGGGGCACATAGTGCTTTGGCAGAGGGTCTCGTAAGATGGCCTCTGAGAATTGACGATTGATCCGCTCGGGCGATGCGTCCGCTCGGGGGGGCCTTGCCTTTTCTGATGTCTCGTATTGGCACTTCGTCTGATGAAGATCCTCGATCACGATTAACTGCTGCGGCTTCCGGAGGCATGCGGAATAGGGTCCGATGAAATGGAACCGTGGCCTGAGGTGCTTCCGCTCGGCCTCCTGATGTCGATGTCGCTTGCTGCTCCATCCGCTCGGCTTGCGACTTCTGTCTTTGTTGTTCCACAAGCTTAGCGGCTCTTGTCTTGATCAGAGCGTCGAGCTCCTCTGTGGAGAGCATCACCGAGTGCGGTCATCCAGCTTCGTCCATTGCTTCCGATCGGATGCAGGAGCGTTCCCACAGACGATTGATCCTGTCCGAATGCTGAATCAACGGACGCTGGGCACGTGGCGCTCTCCGCGTTGCTGACGTAGATCCCCGACCGGTCACATGGAGCTCCGGCGAACCTGCAAAGAAGTCGGGTCGGGAAGGGGTTCTCGGTGACGACCCTCCGACGCTCAAGTCAGGCAAGTGGACAACAAAGAAGTGGCTCCAAATCTCAGAGAATGCGTACCTCCGGCGAAGTGTGAGGCTCCTTATATAGAGCTGTGAAGAGGCTCGCGCACACATATCGAGGCGAATACGTGTCCTCAGCCCATACCTCAGTATGGGCTTGTCAAAAGAGCTTACCTGACACCATACTACTACAGTCCGAGCACATCTTTGATGGGACAGCGGAACTCTCTGTCGTAAGATCTTGCGTATGGCCTAATCGTCGAACATACTCGCTATCAGAAGATGTTCCTTTGTCCTTTTGTCTCTTCTCACCCCATGCCGAGCGTCCGGCCGGTCGACAGTCCCCTCGCATCCGGCCGGTCGTATGTGCTGGTCCGCTCGGGAGATTCCCGGTCGTGCGCTCTGTGGACTGTTCGCAGTATACTTCTTTATACCTTCGGCCGAGCGGGTGCTCCTATCGGCCCGACGACCCTATTCCCCATGAGCGTCGGAGAGCCGATTCCCCGTCGGGTTGTTTGTGATTCCGCTGAGACCCCCGTTCGGCCGACCAGTCTCCCCTTCTCCGGTCGGCCGTGTGACCCTTTGACTTCCACGTGGCATTGACTTCCCTTAGAGGGGGGTCCCTGTTCTTACCGCCGAATTACTCATGATGTCACATCATGTGGCAAACTGTAGCTATAGATGCATACAAGCGTTGAAGTCTAGTAGTTAACAGAAAATAATACATCACTTTCTAAGCAATATTTTTCCTCTTCTTCCCTGGTATGTGAGTACGATGCTTAAAACGAGGGTGAGTACAGATTTTACATTCATTCAGATTGTTATCTTCATTCCAAAATATCATGCAGTTATTTATACAACAATCAATCTTCTCTACAGATAAACCTAAACCTCTAATCGATTTTTTTGTTTCATAGAAGCTATCAATCATTATGTTATCAGCAAGTAGCAAGTCTAACATCAATTGACAGATGTCATCATAACATCTTTCAGAAAAATGATATTCTGCTTTCATATTCAATAACCTTGCAGTAGCTGATAGTTGAAAATGACCAGAAGGAATGTCTTCCCACACTTCTCTTTCACTAGCCTTTAACATCTCATATAGTTGCTGATATTCAGGTATTGGTATTTCATCTATATTAGAATAATCAACTGCAATCATCGCATCATGAACCATTGATTGCATTGAAATATCAATATTATATGATGCTTCAGGAGAGGTAACAGTATTCCCAGAAGACGAACCACCAGAAGGCTCAATTAGTTCATATAAATAAGGCTCTCCGTGACAGTACCAATTATAGCAATTTGACACAAAACTATTTCTACATATATGCATTTTTACAGTATCCTCATCATGAAAAGCTCTATTTTGGCATTTTTTATGATTGCACGGACACAGCAACTCAGCACCATTCATACATTCTAGATGACTTTTAGCAAAGTTTACAAACTGTTCAACTTCAGCAATAAAATCATCTCTGATAAATCCATTTTCTAATCGATTATACATCCAAACTTTGTTCATATACATTGTTACCTAAAGCAAATGAATGATAAACTTAAAATATCATGGTATAATTATAAACTTAGAATATAATGGTATTACTTAGGGAATCATTATAAACTTAGACTTTCTAATAAATACATGTTGTTTCTTAGAGCATCATTAAATGAAGTAACAATACATATAATAAAACTAACTATAATAAACAAAAGATAATGCAAGTAAAGCAAATCTAATGTATAGAACAATGGACATGCAAACCTCACATAGAAATGGTTTGACTAAGGTGTTGCTAGAATTCTCATTCTATGCATAATAACACACTCATTTGAGTTGATCTAAACATGTTTTTAAGCATGCCAAAGTAACAAAACATTACCATTTCAACTAGAAATCAAAATTCTTTACTGAACAATATGGTTTTCTCCATTCATGACCACGAGATATCATCACACAATATTCGATATGAAACTATTTCCCATTAGGAGTGAGAGCAACAAGGTTAAACCACTTAGTAACTGTTGATACATGGAAGTTCATTTATGATTTGGAAGAACTCTCCTTTTCCATATTTAAGTTCATTAGTCATACATGAAACGAGTCTCCTAAACCGCACAACAACTAGAGTAAGTTTTCTCTTTTATCATTTTTTTAACAAAAAATCTAGAAAGCTAACTCAGGCCTTATACAATCTTTTGTTAAGAATTATTTTATCTTTGATACTTGCAATTCATGTTTCTTTTGTTGTGATGTTCCTTCATGAATGATGATCAAAACTAATCTCTATGATCAATGTTTGTTGAAACTATCTAATTCATGATGGAATCCAGAGATGAATATATCCAGAGGAGACTCGAGCAGGCACCTGCGACGGCCAGCCTGTGGCGCCTGCGGTGGCTAGCCTGTGGTGGCTGGGCGAGCAGGCGACTGCAACGGTCGGCCTGCCACAAGCAGGTGCCTGCGGCGGCTAGCCTGCCGCGAGCAGACGCCTGCAGCGGTTGGCCTGCCGGGAGCAGACGCCTGTGGCAGCTGGCTTGCCGCGAGCAGGCGCCTGCAGTGACCGGCCTGCCGCGAGAAGCCACCTAGGGTGGCCATGCGAGCAGGCCCTGCAGCGGCCGCTGTGCGCATGAAACAGAAGAGACGAGGGATGAGAGGAGCATACTTGAGTCGCCGGTTGCTGATCACCGAGAACGGGATAGGACACAAGGCTGCTGGACGCGGAGAGGAGGGGATCACCGAGAGAATGTCGAAAGTTCGCGCAGAGAGGAAAGGAAGGTCGTGTGCCCTAATTCTAACCGAGGTTACCGACGGAATTATAATTCTATCGGTATATACCAACGGAAATATAATTCTGTCGGTATATACCGACGGAAATATAATTCCGGCGGTAGCTACCGACAGAAATTCCCATCGGTAAGCTATTCACTCAAACCCGTTTACCCTAAACCCGTAAACAAAAGGCATTTACCAATGGAATAATAATTTCGTTGGTAATTACTGACGAACTCCTTATTCCGTCGGTAATCTTCTAAACCCGTTAACCCAGAACTTCTAAACCCGTTTACCAAAGTGTCGATTTGCTGACTGAATATCCATTTCCGACGGTATTCTCCGATGGAATTTGTATCAGTCGGAGATTACCGACTGATATTTAATTTCCTTTGGGAATTCCCGACGGAAATTGTTATTCTGCCGATAATTACTGACTGATACAAATTCCGTCGGAGAATACCGACATAATTGAAATTCGTCGGTAATTACTGACTGAATTTTATTCAGTCGGGGATTCCGTCGTTATTTGCAATATTTTTTGTAGTGTTTTGAATTTGTATCATTAAGATTATCTTGATAATTAATTAACATAACATTTAATTCTGAATTATTAACTAATTTTGATTTATTCAAATTAAGTTTATCTTGTTTAGTTGAAATGTTAATTAAGTTGGAATTTGAATTATCTTGATCAAATAGATTAAAAATTTTATTAAGATTTCATGTAATCTTATCTACTTCTAGATTAATTTGGTCATTTTCTTAACTAAATATTTCTTATTTTTTAAGTTTAAAGTTTGAATTTATCTTGTTATTTATTTTTAAATTTTTAATAGTTTTATTAATTAATTTATCTGAATTTTAGATTTATTAATTAAATTCTCAGAGTTAATAATTAAATTTTCATAATTATTATTTTCAGAATTATTTATTAAATTTCCAGAATTATTAATTAAAATTTGAGAATTAATAATTAAAATTTTAGAATTATTATTTAAATTATCAGAATTATTAATTAAATTTTGAGAATTATTATTTAAAAAATTATGATCAAGATCAGAATTCGTTGTTAAGATTTGAGGGTTTATCTTTTACAATTTTGATATTTAATTTGAAATTTTTAGAATGAGAGTTGATCAAATTATTTTCAGGATTATCTTGATCAATTTATTTATTATTTAATTCTAAGTTATTAAAATTTTTAAGATCAAAATTTAAATTAATTAAAATTTTATCTTGATTGATTGAATTATTAATATTTATTAGGTTGGATTTATCTTGATTATTAATTAAGCTATTTGAATTTTTCAAGCTAGAATTATCTTCATCATTCTGCTTGAATTTTTAATTAAACTTGAATTAATTTTATTACTTAGTTTTGAATTTTTTAGATTAACTTTTTTTTTTTGAATGTTTCCTTAGATTTGTTTTGAATTAAATATTTTATTAATTTCATCCATGTTGCCTTGGTCATTTTCTTTATTTGAGTTTTTAATAATTTTAATAATTTTTAAATTCATAAGATTTAATTTTAAATTTTTAGGATTAAAATTTTTAGAATTTGAATTTAAGTTATTAAGTTTATCTGGATCATTATTTAAATTAATTTTATCTTGAGCATTATTAATATTTGAATTAATCAAATTATTTCTAGAATTATCTTGATTAATTAGATTTGGATTTTTAATGTTAATATTTTTATTAATTAAATTTAATTTTGAATTATCACAATTATAGAAATTTAAAATTTTCACGTGAATATTTTTATTAATTAAATTAAATTTTAAATTATTAAAAAAATTTAAATCTAATTTATCATGCACAATTTTATCTAATTTATTATAAAAATTATTCTCTAAATTATCATGGGGATAGTTTTGGAAAAAATATCTTCATGCAAAAATATTGATCTATTTTCGAATGTACTATGATTGAAAACATCGGATTTACATAAAATATAAAATTATTAACCTTTTTCATAATTTTCCTTATTGGGCCGTTGTTCTTGTAGTATTTGAACTGTTGGTGCAATTGGCCTAGGAGTGATAAGTATGATCATGGTTTTGATGTGTGTGTCAAAGGATTTAAGTTAAACTTTCATATATATTTGATATGTGTTTGAGTTATGCAGGAGTTGATGAAACACATGGGAAACTTGGTGTGACCGAGTTTGGGAAGCTCATCCTAGGGCTTAGATTCTTGAGTCGGTGAAGGATGGTGTGGAAGACATCTGAGGGACCATTGAACGGGGAGCAAAGGAGTGGAGTCAAGGGAAGCGGACTTCAAGGCAACATGAAGGATGACACGGATAGGAGCCGCGAGCTCAGGTGCATGAGGGACGAAGGTAGAGAAAGAGAGTTTCAACGACAACTCCGGAAAGGATGAGTGTGAGTGAATATAAGGTACCAGTCAACTGGTATTAGAACCAGTCGACTGGTCCAAAATTCACGAAAGCATAGTATGGTTCTATACTCGACGGTTGTGAAGACCAGTCGACTGCTAGATAGTCGTTAGCAGGATCATGGATTCTGCAGAGTGTCGTTGGCTGTGTCCAACGACTACACCAGTCGACTGGTGCATGGATCAATTGACTGGTGCCGAGATAAGTTGATGCTATGATCAACTCTCTCCTCTTATTTAAGGGGAACTTTGGGGTATAAAGGAGGTTACTCATGCTTATTGAATAACTCCTAAGTCTTTGCCCAAAGCTTCCAAGTCTTTTTCTTCCTCCAAAACCTAAATTCCATCTAATAAGAGGCAGAGAGCTTTGTGAGAGGTTGTACTCCATCAAGGAGTAAGTTTTAGCCAGAGATTACTGGGGACTAATCCATGGAAGGATTAAGGGTTCTTCCACCTCAAGGACAAGCCGTGGAGTAGGAGCAAGCAATCTCCGAACCACATAAAAGGAATCGTGTTAGCGGTTTGGTATTTTTTTTCCTTATTGTTTTCATTAGTTAGTTGTATTTCTGCTTGCGCACTAATGTTGTAGGAGAAGCAATCGACTTGGGGGTGTCCAAGCTATTCAACCCTCCTTTTAGCCGGCCACAAGAGATCAAACATGAACTTTTGACACTTGAAACATTTGATGTGATCTTTGCTCCTCCAAACTCCGGGCATCAATTGGTCCTTTGCCCCAGTGGTGTCGTTCGATTCTCACGAGTAGGACACTTATTTTTATAGTGTCATTTCTCCTTGCACTTGAAGCATATAATATATAATTTAAAATTTGACATTAAATAAAATTACATGTTTACCCTTCTCCCCCATAATTCATGGTCTGCTTGCTCCGTCGATGGTTAGTCCAATTGGAGCCTCCTACTCTGGTACCAATTGTAGGATCGGTGTAGTCGAGAGAGGGGGTGAATCTTGACTTGTCGCTTTCTTTTTGATTTTGTTGGTTCTTTCTATCAAAGTCGTTAGTAGCAGCGAAATATAAAATAAAGTACAAGAAAAATAATACTCGCAAGATTTACTTGGCTCCCAACCCCTTAGGGTCAGTTTGTCCAAGGCCTACGCATTTAAGCGCGAGTCCACTAGTGGTCTCTTTTTTGAAAACTTTATGGAGGCGGATAAACTCGTCTTACAGCTGATCAAATACAGCCATAAAAGAATGATAAAGAAAATACAGCTTGTAATAAAAGAAATACAAATAAAAACTTTGCTAAGCAGATCCGGAAGTCCTGAGTGTAGCACACCCTTCCTAGAGCTTCCCCAGTAGCAAAGCTTCACGTTGTAGCCTTCCTTTTGAGCACACGGAATATAAGTAGTAGAAGAAGCGATGTATTGAACGTAGAGCCTTCATCTCCTTTTATAGAGTTGGATCAGATCCTTATCTGGATTAACTCTTATCTAGATGAAGTTATATCTAGATGAAGCATATCTGGATAAAGTAATATATGGATCACGTCTTATCTCTATCCACTTCATCTGGCTTATCTTATCTTCATTCAAATCATAAAGATAAAGCAGGTCTTTTACCCCATCATTTTTCATATCAACATTTCACAACTCAATAATTTAGACCAAGCCCAGTCGGTCTACCAAACCGCTGGTTTGGTCTATTGAACTGGTTTGGATCTGGTTCGACCTGAGTTAAGTCCAGTTCATCTATTTGTGTTTTCTCTGTTTTGCTTCCAACTCCAGGTTTCTGCAAAATAACCATACAAACACAAACAAGCAACCTAGCCTATATATGTAAGTATACTTGACCCACTAGGCTTACTTTTTGCTTGGAAGTCCCTCCTCCAAGTCTACCACCTAAGGGTCAATCCTTTAGGATCAAGTCTCACTCATGTAAGTCTACCCAACCGACTAAGCTTCATACTTGGATAGCATCCAAAACTTTACTATTACCTAGGGTTACCTCCCCCTAGGATTTCTATTGCCTAGCTTCACTCAACAGAACATCCACCACCTAAGATTATCTCCCCTTAGGATTTTCACCACTTAGCTTTACTCACTAGGGTCTAGCTTTATTCACTAGGACTTTCACCACCTAAGGTTATCTTCCCCTAGGATTTTCACCACCTAGCTTCATTCGTTAGAGCCTAGCTTCACTTATTAGGACTTCCTCCACCTAAAGTTACCTTTCTCTAGGATTTTCACTATCTAACTTCATTCACTAAGACTTACCCTTGCCTAATTAAGTTAGCACTTTTGCTAGTTATTTAATTATGACTAAACTTCTTTCTTCTAAATATTAAGTTTTATTTGGATAAATTCTAGATCAAACTGACCAGATTTAAATATATTATCAAATATCAAAATCCTTAAAGCTACCAACAGAACTTTACTTTTCTTAACAAATATAATCATAAGTATATTGGTTTGATATGGATTTTAAAGAGGAATAGCTATAATATTTTGTTATTGTTATTGCTTACATAATTGATATATATTGCTAATTATTCTTTTATCTAAATCATTCTGATTTGTTGTTGTTGTACATCTGAAAAGTTATGGACATTAATAGATGACCATTGAATAGTTAGTTTACAGTTATATGCGAAGCCACATCTTATCTCTTTTTAAGCTGTAGGTGTCCAATCTTAAAATGTTATTGCGATGAAGATTTAGTTGTGAATGTCACGTGCGTCACCCACGTTTTGTGAACTGAGTTAGATCTAACATTAGTTGGAACAATAACGGCACGCTAGCATGTTACTGGTTAATTGGCCATAATTACTGGTAACCAATTGTCAGACGGATCGATTCGTGGCGGTGTGGATCAATCCATGATAGATTAGCCATTTAATGGGATGGAGTGGGCTGATCATTCATCTTGATAGATTAAAAAAATCTTCAATTCAATCCAACTCAAGATGAATTATGAGTTAGACAAGCCAATTAGTGTATCCGTCCAAAAATAAAATAAAATAAAATAAAATAATTCGCAGTGGCTTAGGTTGGCCCGTAAGTGGCTTATTCAATTAAGAGAAAATGTCCACGAAGAAAAATAAATTTAACACTTTTACTCAAGAAAATGTATGTTAAGAAAGTTTACAATAAAGATGATTATAAACTACTCTAGTAAGAAATTGTGCTATTAATTATAATGAACATGAGAGGAGCGCCAAGAGATCTCATGGCCATCTTCTTGCTCCTTAGGATGTTAGTCCAGATGAAGAGCACCAGGCTCTGATACCACTTGTTAGGATCTTAGATGGCTAGAGGGGGGAGGGGGGTGAATAGCCTCTTAAAAACTTAAACACAAATTTCTACAAATAAACTTGTTAGCACAGCGGAATTAGGAAACTAAAACAAGGAGGAAACAAGCACACTAACACAAGGATTTACGAGGTTCGGGGATAACTTGCCCCTACTCCTCGGCGTGTCCGTAAGGTGGACGACCCCTCGATCTTCGATAGATCGCACCCCGGAAAAATTTTGGCTAAAGATCCTCCTTCTCGGTGGAGTAACCTCTCCACAAAGTCTCAAGAAATATATATGTTAAAGCACAAGACTTACAGAGCTCGGTGGCAAAGAAGAATGAACTAACGCTTACAACCACGCGAGGATCAGCGAAAACAGAGAACTCACAGATCGCAGTATCACACCCGAGAGCTCAAGAACTTAGCACTCCTCAACGATCAACAGAACTTTCTTTTTCTTACTTGCTTGTTGTTCTTTCCTCTCGCTTTTTACTGCTTCTTAAGCCCCTATCCTCTGCTGTCAGGGATCGTGGTCAATCTGCACAGAATCATCGCTGCAGCCAATCCCTCTTCCTCCTTACTGGTTCTCTGAACTCACACCAATGAAATCACAGTCTTCACTGGTGTCTTCTGAGCTCGAACCAATCACCAGGAGTCAAGCGGATCGCAGCCAGATCACACCCGTAGCCGTTGATGCCTCAAATGCACCATGCGCCGCGAATCACAGCAGAAAGGTCATTTGTCGTATTCCTCTTATGTACTTAATTTGAAATTAGGCTTGGAATGATACCTGTGATCCTGCAAACTCAAAAGCTAACAACACAGAGGGTTATATGAATCAGGCAGATCAAATGCAGTGAAGGAATCGCATAAACAAAACTGATTGTGTGTGTGGATCGGTCACCAGACCGATCCATGGACCGATCAGGACATATCCTGATCGGTCCACAGCTTGTCTGATCGGTCGTGGAGATCGATCAGGCTGCAGGTGGATCGGTCTCCACGACCGATCCCTGCCTTCTTCTCTTCGTAATACCATCTCCTGATCGGTCTGAAGACCGATCAGATTGCACTCAGTGTGCTACTGAGTGTTTCCTGATCGGTCTACAGACCGATCAGATTGCACTCGGTGTGCTACTGAGTGATCCATGGAAACTTAGTTTCACTGGATCTGTCTGCCGACCGATCCACTGTCTTATGTGTCACTGGATCGGTCTGCCGACCGATCCAATGTACCATGGAATCATTCTGACCTAATCCGGAGAACAAACTACAGAGCCCTCTCCGACTTCGTCCGGTCTAGAGAACGAGCTACCGAGCCCTCTCTGACCTAGTCCGGAGAACGAGCTACCGAGCCCTCTCCGACTTCGTCAGGTCCAGAGAACGAGCTACCGAGCCCTCTCTGACCTAGTCCGGAGAACGAGCTACCGAGCCCTCTCCGACTTCGTCAGGTCCAGAGAACGAGCTACCGAGCCCTCTCTGACCTAGTCCAGAGAACGAGCTACCGAGCCCTCTCCGACTTCGTCAGGTCCAGAGAACGAGCTACCTAGCCCTCTCTGACCTAGTCCGGAGAACGAGCTCTCTCCGACTTCGCATGCCAAGTTTCCAATTTGGACTTTTCCCTTCCACTTGATCAACCTTGATCATTAATCAAACCGAGTTTAATTAACATCTGATATAAACTTAAATCCGTGTCAACATCAAAACAACAGCCAGGTCAGACTGTATCAACAATTCTTTTAGTCAAGTCAAAATTGACCTTTCCTCTTTCTTTTTCATCAAGTCAAAATTGGTCGAGCTCACTTGAGAGTAGTCACGAATGAGCATTTAAGAGGACACTGAGCGATTCTCACCCTGGTCGATAAGGCGAACTTAACCGATCACCATCTTGGTCGCTTAAGCAATCTTCCTTTCGGTTAGGAGGGTTCAAAGTTCTCATCCCAGTTGGTCGAGCTATTCTCATCCCGATCGGCTCAGTTATCCTCGTCCTAGTCAGTTGAGCTATTTTTGTCCCAGCCAGTTGAGCTATCCTCATTTCGATCGGCTAAGCTATCCTCGTCTCGGTCAATTGAGCTATCCTCGTCTCAGTCAGCAAGTTTTGAGCCAATCTATCTTTGACTTCTCCATTCACATAGGCAGATATCTTGACTTGTAAAAAACACGTGGAGGCTCTATCATTCCTTCACATCACAAGTCTTCCCATCAAGTCAGTTGAAGGAGATACCAAGTCTGACTAACTAGATGAGTGAAAAGTAACCATTGATTACTTTATTAATGTCATGTGGATAGTGAAAATCTTCGACATTTAATTAGGAGCATGCTTCAAATAATTGAGAGAGAATACACATTAAATGCGGCGTATTATATCCTTTATGAGGCGTGATGCATAATTAATGCTTCCATGAAATCATAAGTATTGGGCCGAGAATGGGGCTACCGTTGTTCGCCTTTTACCAAGGTCACGTCAGATAAAAGGATTGAATTAGTCGATCACTTTTGACTAGGGTAATGATGGCCAAAGTTTTACCATGAGTTTGGCGATAGATCTAACGGTAGGAAAGCAATCCTGCCTTTTGTCGATCTTCGATCTAGCGACTGCGGTTCAATAAGTGAAGCTATAAATCAAGGTGATGAGGAGCAAGCGCCACCTTCTCTATGCAATCATCTTCAACCCTCCTTCGTGCCTTGGCAGCTGCTGTTGTGTTCTACTACTTGGTTGCCTTAGAATTCTGCCTCCATCCGTAAGTTCGTTTGAGTTTCTTACTTTCTTGTCATTTTCTTGATGGTCGATAACCCTTTGATTTCTCCTTTGTATGAATGAACTCACTTTTCGTTGATCGTAGAACACCACCTTGAGATGCAGCTATCCTATGACATCTCACCGGATTTCCATATTCGTATACATAGGCCAAATGCCTTATATGCCCCCACCGGGCTATTAACTTTCTTCTCTGATCCATTAGACGACGATCTCCATTTTCCTGTCCCCAAGCTTTATAGGGATGTGTCAGAATATTTCTACATATCTCTCCATCAATTAGCCCCTAATGCTTTAAGGATTATGAGTGGGGTGGCAGTAATCTTGAAGTTGTATCAAACCCTTGACTTCTATTTTCTTTCATTATTTTTACCATCCCAAGAGAGCAAAGTTAAGTGTTTTCCACTTCATGGTTTAGTTTGGTTGTCATTTCTTAGATAGGTTTCCTTCGTCTCACAAGGGGTGGAAAAATCAATTTTTCTACTTAAAGCCGCCGACCTCCTTTAGTTTCCCGACTGGATGGCAAGTAGACCTACCGGACCCACCACCGCTTGGTTGATATAGGAAGGACCCAGTGTACTTGAGGGCCCTGGAGCTGTTAAGCGACATGTGCTTTAATGCAACTAGGATAGCCAGGATGAGGGCTTGCTATACCAAGCTCGACAAAGCCCAAATGTCGCCGACATAGAGATGTTGTTCGGTAAGTTTCATACTACCTTCTACATTTGTGAAGACTAACTTGTGTTTTTTATTTAATGCATACGTCACCATATTGAACATTTCGATGTGCAAGCAAATGAAGCAGGATCGGGTGGCTCTTCAAGCTCTTCTGACACCAAAAGTTTTAGAAGATAACCCCAATGTCACATAGAGTGAGTCTGAGTTGCCCCATTATATTCTCGCTCCCCTATGGGCACTGGGTTCAAAGCACCCTCTGGTCGATCGAAGAAAGTTGGAAAAGGTTCCTCCGATCGCCTTGTCGTACTCAGGGAGGCGACGCCTCCTCTCCCTCGGGCGGCCATTGCGGCTAAAGTCCGACCCGTAGGATCCCTATCCCCAATCGAGGAGATAGCCGAAGAAATTCAAGGGATGCCTCTAGCCCTTAGCCCTTGAGTTACTTCTCTGCAAAGAAACATAAGCGCATGACTTCCCTTGCCATAGAGGTGTGATGCTCCCGTTGGCTTTCCCAAGCATGTCAGTGAGCCAAAAAACTTATTGACCGTGCCCCTATGTCGAGTGCCTCAATTAGATTGTAACAAGAAATACCAATCCCTCCAGCAAAACCTACGTCTGAGGCACCACCAACCACCATTGCTATAAGGGTACTGGTTGGGACCCGCTGTGAGGCCGAGAAAAAATGTCGAGCCAACTTAATGGCTCTTATAAAGGAAGGTGGGTACTCCGAGGAGCTGAGGGGTTTAGACACGCTCGAGGTCAGCGGCCGAGCAAATGCCTCCATAATAAAGGTATATATTTAGAATGAACGATAATGGATTGTGTTGTTTATTAACACTAATCGTGGATGTTTCATAGTTATGGTCAAAGCATTTAGAAGTCCACAATCGCGTGCCACATCTAGTGTGGCAAATTTGGCCACTAAAAAAAGTGAATTGAAGAGTTGGAAACCCAACTAACCATACCCTCCTGATCCATAACAGAGGGGAGAGCCAAGACAGCTCGACAATGAGAGGAGTGCCAACTGTAGACAAGTTTGTCAGTTTGTCTTTGAGGAGAACTAGAAGCAGCTTTGACTAATGTCAAGTATGTGGAAACCAAGCTGGAAGAGCTGCAAATGTGACTTGCACCACTAGAGGCAGAACAAGCTCGCTTAACTACCCAGGTGTCGGAGTTTCATATTAGCCACCAAGAGGAGCAAATCACTGGTCTAGGCATATTAACGACCGAATTACAGGCGTGGTTGACCCGGACAGTAGAGGGTGCTTATCACCGGATCACCTATAATATTGATTCTTATTTAACCTATGGTGTGAGAATTTTTACATATTTAATATTATATCCAAGTTTTCATGGAGATGTAGCGGTCTGATCTTTACCGATTCGTTACAGTCGGACCGTGCAACACAAACTCTTGTATATTTGGTACTATACGCGAGTTTTGGAGATGTAACGGTTCTTACCAAAATATTACAGTCGGGACCCTGCAATGTGTTCCTTCTAGGGAACAATGTAACATTATTATAATAATTTAATATTTATCACAGTTTTAACACTGGCTAACAACGTAATGCAATCCTCTTTTTTTATCTGGGCTTGGGGCCGACCATGACTGGGCGGAGTTAACTAAGCTAATTTAATTTTAATTAATATTAAAGTAATTTTTTTATTTAAAATGATTTTAATTAAAACTATCAGACTGTTTTGAGTTTTAATATTGTATTGACTAAAATTGGTATAACAATTTTAAAATAAAAATTAATATTTTAAATAAATTATTTATTTTAATATTTTAATTTGTATATTATAATAATAAAAGTAAAGGAAGGATGTCCTTTTTGATTTTTATCCCTCTGTCTCCTAGTAAACACCTAATATAAATAAATAGTAAACTGTTAGCCAATCAGTAAATTACTTCGTGAAGAATTGTTATTAATTTCTTTGAAACCAATGAAACGGAAACAAAAGAAATCCAAATCGCAGCGACGGCGCCAACCCTCGTCGAGCGCCGGAGACGACCAGGGCAAAACGAGCGATGAGAAGGAGCACGAAGAAGGCGAGCAAGGTTTCCTCCGATTCGATCTGTGGAGATTTATTAGGTTTTCTCTTTACCTTCTTTATGTGGAGTTCTCGGATCAGGGGCACGTCCAGGAGCGACGGACAAGAAGGCTGAGGAACCCTCGACTAAGTTGGTTGCCTCGGCGGTGTCCTCCATGCCGCCCCCGCCCTCCCGACCACCTCTGCCCTCCCAACCGCCCCCGCCCTCCCAGCCGCCTCCGCCCTCCCCGCCCAAGGTTCTTAATCTTCTCATTGTCTTTCCTTTTCTCGTCTCCTTGATTGTTGATTTCTACAGTCCATTTTGTTCCTGTCGACGTGGAATGTTTCTTATGAGGAATTTTTTTCTTTACGTGTATTTATGTTGATTGTGGGTTTCGTCAGGATCAATCGGAGGTTGAACTGGAATTGAAGTTTTTGCAATCTCTGGAATTTTATCATCCTGCTCGACTGCTGGGTGAGTTCGTAGTAATCTATCTTCTAATTTTGGCTTTGAGTTTCTTCTTTAAGTATGTTTGGACTTGTTTTTGTCCTTATTCGTCTCTAAACCAGTAAAAGGTTAAAGCATTGAACTCCTTGCTTTTGCTTGGGAATTATTAATGTGATGATTCAGGGTTGAGTGAAGAATGCATGGTGAGTCCCATTCTTTTGGAAGAAATGCATTACTCTTAGTTGAAAACTCTAAGCTCTTTGTGAGGGAATTATAAAAATCCCCCACAATAGAAGTTAAACATGATGCTTCTTCATATATTTTGTATATATTTATAGGAAATACCAGAATTTTGTAATTGCCATGCATTATTTGTTGCATTAAATCTTTCTCTTACCTTTTCTTTTGTATTTGCTGTTCTATAAACTTAGTATTTATGTCCTAATTTCTCATTGTCTACTTTACCTACAAACTTAGCCTTGTTTTCCAGAAATATATTAGAAGCACCCTTAATTTTTGTAACAGTTATCTCCTAATATGATTCAATCTTGGTTCTGGATATTCAGTAATAAGTATAATCTGATTCTTATCAACAATCTTGTATTAATATATAATATGAGAAGATTGGAAACATATAATATTAATATATAACTTTTGAAACTTTGACAAACTTGGGCAAGGTCGCAAGGATAGTATTAGTGATGTTGGTATAAGTTAAGTCTAATATAGTTAGAATTAACTGCCTTGTTAAGTCTAATATAGTTAGAATTAACTGAATTGTTTGCTCTACTAATCGTGAATTGATTATGGTCCAAACTCTATACCCGGTCCAATTACTATAAAATTGGTTGCTCTTACAGATCGATGAATTGATGATGCTCTAAGTTCCTCAATTACCATAACTGTTAGTGGATACCAATCCTTACATTGCTGATGCACAATGAATATGGATTCTTGTTCTTCCATTATGATGAATTATTGTCAACAATCACAGGCATCCACCGTCATTTTGTTCTATACGGGATGATCGAGTATTTGCAAAGGAGGTTAGTTTCATAATGTTAATGTGGGGATTATGAATAGTCTTGTACAAGAATTTTTGTTTCTGAATGTACAACATATGGATGCTTTCATTATTGCAGCTCCGATAGGCAGTTCAAGGCCGAGGATGTTTTGCAGTTGCTAGATCGCTTTTACAATTTAGAAGCAATGGTGAGGCAAAATCACTAGCAATCTTTTGATACATATGTGGAATTTGAGAAGTATACAAATATCCCTGTAGCATTCTTTGTTAGCATTGTTTTGCAGTTACTTTGTTTTATCAGCTTTGATATAGTTTTAGTTGCTAGAGCTTGTGTTTTAGTTTTAGTCTTTTGCCTTGCTTCTGATATAGTTTGAAAGAAAGATATAGTGCACATACACAACGTTCTTAAGTTTAAATATCGCAGATCGACATTAACTGTGATACTTGAGTCATTAAGCTTTCTTGGCCATGTCATCGATGATACTTGAGACAATCATTTAGATCTTCTCAATTATGTTTTCTTTCAATTCCTGGAATCTTCACCAAATCAAACTCAACTTGTATAACTTTGAGATTTGTAAATATTAGTATAGGAGGCGGCATGATGGACATCATCATAGTTAAGTTACGGTTAGTGTTTCTTTAGTATTGTTGTTATTTTTAGTAAATAAAAGGTACTGTTGTTCTTTGTCTATCTGTATCCATTTCTCCAAATTTACTAGTTTTTTTATTTTTTAATTTCGGCGGCATGATGGGCATCATCATAGTTAAGTTTCGGTTAGTGTTTCTTTAGTATTGTTGCTATTTTTAGTAAATAAAAGGTATTGTTGTTCTTTGTCTATCTGTATCCATTTTTCCAAATTTGCTAGTTTTTTTATTTTTTAATTTCCATGTAAACTATTTGTTTTCAATTTGGCAACAAATTGATAAAGTTGAAGTGCTAACAATTATTTTCTCTAGCAGAAACCAGATGATGAGGATGTAGAAGTTTTAAAGAAAGAAGTTGAATTTTCTTTACCTGAAAGTTTTTTCAGCTACCGCAAACACAATCGCAAACACAAATAATTTTTTTTTATATATTTCTGGATTTCTTTGGCTTCCAACTTGTCACCGGCAATAGCTGCCATTTTTGGCTCAAGTTGAGGTCTTCGACCACTTCAACTGGATTGAATTGGCCTTTTTTTTTTTACAAAAAAGCTTTTGTCCCAGCTACTAGAGTTACTCATTTTTTTTGACTAATACAATTCATTCCTTGTGTGTGTGTTTTTATGCAGAAAATTTGTTTTTTTTTTTTCTTATTACTCATTTTGAATTAAACGTAAAAGGTTCATTTATTTTTGATAAATGAATGACAGAAAAATATTTAAAAAAAACTGTATATTGTTTTTGCACAATTAAAAACACAAAATTTAGCTAATTTTGAAGCTTGGGAGGTTTCTTTTTCATGTTGCAAAACGGGTCAAATCGGTTGTATTTTCACCATTGCTACAAGGGCAAAATTGTCAACACAACTATCAATTTCAACTGTCTCTATACCTCTGCCAGAAAGCGAAAGTATTGCGTTCCATCGGTGGGACCCAATCAAGCATAGCTGTTGGTGTGATCGGTACGTGGGGTGGTATGATGTCTAGTCTAATTACAGTCATTAGTACCATGATTAAAATATAGAGGAAGAATACGTGTTAAATTTGGATCTAATGGGATAATTTTTCATGCCTTAACCACTGTATTGTTGCCTTAACCATCGCACCCTTCCGAGAAATTGATACCATGAAATCAATAAATTAGATCAGAATTACTGTAAATTATTATTAAACCACGGAATTAAAATTATCAAATATCCAATTCAGATAAATTTTAAAATAATCAAATTACATATTTAATTTTACTTTTATCCTTCTGGAGTGATAGTTAGGGGGTGCTTGATTGGATGGAATGAGAGTAAGGAATAGAAAAAGAATTGAAAGTTGATGTTTAATTTAATCCCTCAAACATGGGAATGAGTCATTAAAGTAAAATGGGGAGAATGGAACTCATTCTCATACCCCACTTCTATTAATCCTGTTTTCATTTCCATTCCCTTCCGCAAACTAAGCATCTCCTTATAGTATAATATTTGATTTAGATATTAATATAGTTCATGAACACAGCTTGTTGAACCTCGTGGTAGTTTTGATGTGATCAACCAAGTTTAGGTTAGGTCCTGTTTGTCTGATCCCTGTGTCTAAGTGTGCAGGAACTTAGGAGCGCAGGAAGTCGAGCGGAAGACGCAGCTGGCGAGAAGGACGGCACGGGAAGGGAGCTGACGGGCTCGATGCGTCTGAAGGACGGGAGAGCTACGGAAGAGTACTCCGGTGGACGAGAAGAACGTGCGCGGCGTTCGAAGGATGTAAAGCCGGGAAGGAAGACTGCTCGAGGAGAAAGCGGGGAATTGGGTTCGGGTGAGCCCTATTCCGGTAGGCCGCAATCACCTAAGGAGCCGAACCGAAGCAAGTCAACAGGAAGTTGACTTGTCAATGGTTAGGTCGACCGAATCCCTTAATCGGTCGACCGAACCCCTCTTTATCAGAAACCAACCTCAGCAGACACGTCAGATGCCACGTCAGAGGCTGAACGTTGGTAGAGCTTATCGGTCGACCGAACATGCTGATCGGTCGACCGAATCCAAGTTTATCCAGAGACCAAGTCGAGCAGTTTGATCGGGCCAACTCAACTGGAGACCGTTGGTCGATCAGTCAATCGAATAAAAGGATCGGTCGACCGAACCTAAGCTCGATCCACAGAGGTTGTAACTGGACGGAAGAATGGACAGATACAACAGGTTCAGTCGACTGAACCTGGGGATCGGTCGACCGACCCCTCTTGAGTCAAACCTGATCCTGAAGGATCAGGTGATCTGATAAGCTCGAGAACCCCTATATAAAGAGGGTCTCGGACAACTTTAGTGAACAACGAAAAAGTGAATGAAATTCAACTCTTGTACTATCTAGTTAAGCAATAGTTCTGTGCTCTTCAAAGTGTAAAAGACTTCTCCGCCTTCAGAGAAAGAGTTTCTTACTGCGCCTTTTCATCGCCCTGGATTAACAACCCTCTTGGTTGTAACCAGGTTAAAATAACTGAGTCTTCTTTTACTGTTCATACTTTAGTTCTGTTTAATCTTGTAGCTATTGCATCTATTTGAGTTTAAATTGGTTGAGAAAGGTTTAGTTGAAAAGCTTTGAGGAGGGTATAATATTTATCACAGACAATTTACCCCCCTCTTACCGGTCCCCGCTGTACCAACATAGCTTTCATGATAATCTAAGATTTTTAAATCCATCAACTTTTATCTCTTCATAAGGGGAATCTTAATATTACGATAAAATTATTATTTTATGATTAAAGATCACAATTCGAATTCTAAAAACAATCTTAAATTAAATAAAATCAGTGTGCATAAAAGAATATTGTTTGGATGCTGAACGCCTCTATAATTTATTTCACACCTTTATTATTATATTACTCATTTACTATTAACAGAAACCCATTAATTACTTATCTATTATCCTCATTTCTAAATATTCCTAATCTCTTATATAGATAGATGGATAGAGATAGATCTTCCTATACTATATCTAATGAGAGGATAATAAATTTATTATAATAAGATAATGGATTAATTTTTGACAGACATATATTTAAAAAAAAAAAACTTTTATCTTAGTCAATTTAACGATTGAATATAAATTAATCCTGAAAATTACTTCCCTTCCTATAACTCAATATTAATTAGATAGTGCTTTTAATTTGATGTTATTTCCGTTTTTCTGATAAAAATTAAAGATTCGGAGATAAGGATCCCAACAATTATTATTATTATTATTACTATTATTATTATTATTTTGATTTGTGAACCTCACCAAATTGATATACAAGGCTGGTAATCATTCATTTTATTCCTGATCCATATTGGTCCATTCTGAACCTGACAGTTACCTTAAAAAAATTATATATTGTTTTTTGCACACAATTTAAAGCGCACAAATAAGCTAATTTTTAAGCTTGGCGGATTTTCTAATGTTACAAAACGGGTCAAATAGGTTGTATTTTCACCGTTTCTTCAAGGGCAAAAATGTCAACACGTCGTATAGAATTTCGAAATGGCGACTTGAGATTTGAAAAGTTACTTTATTTAACCTTACCCGCATGCATACCTCAGCCAGAAAGCGAAACTAGGGAGTTCCATCGGTGGGGCCCAAGTAAAAGAGGGAAGAAAATTGACGAAAAATCTTTATCTTAGGTTTTTGGATTCCCCCTACACTCGGATGCGACGGAAGAGGTGGGGCTGTGGCAGGAGGCTCCCTCGGCGGCTGTTGCTGTCCTCGTCCGTGGGTTATCGGAATCCCGGCCTCATACCTCAGGCTCCTCTAGTCTTATGCTCCACTGGATCATGATCGTGTAGCTTACCTCCATTGACGCTTTCATCTCACGCCGTCATCGAGTTTTTGCTCCCTTTGCGGGTCTCTTTTGGCTCAAAGGTCGCGGGGTTGGTGATGAAAGCTGGAGATTTGGCACCGGATTTGCCATTTCTTGGTTTCCCTGGTTAAATTAAAGATCCGACCTTCTTTTTTGGCGCCTGCTTTGTGTTTTTTTTATTTCAGCAATCTGATGTTTAAGTCCTTGGAGGCTCTACTGTATGCAACTTGAGGTATCAGAGGGTTATCTTGGTTTATGTTTTTATCTGCACGTCAAAGTCATATGTAGATAGCAAGCGCCTTCTTAATTTCAGCATTGTGAAAGAAAGGAGGGATTCTGTCAGAATTATTATATTTTTCAGTTCGGCAAGAAGATCAAGCTAGTCGCATAAATGGACAAGCAGGCCAATCAGAAGATAGTGAATTCAGAATGTAGTATTTTTCAGAAATTTGCTTCTAAACGAGATTCTGAACATTCTTCGGTTGAAGATCTTGTTAATGGAGATTCCTTAATGAATCCAAGGGAGTATGTCAGGAACCATGGATCTCTTCTCAGTTTGCAACCATGGATTTTCAGAAAAGGAAGTTGTCCAAAGGATAAGGAAATGATGAAGGTGCACGGTAATCATTATGAGATAACAGGGAATGGAATGGATGATTTCAGTAATAACTCACTCGCAGAGAGTTTCCCAAGGAGTGTTAATCTGAGTTTTACACATGATAGAGGTCAAAGCTCTTTGAGAAGCAGGTCTTCTCACCGCAAATCAACTAGACCTCTTTCTTCCTTGGAAAACTGCCTCATCCCTCATCTGTACGATGAAAATTTTGAATTTGAGGAGTTTGCTTTCAGTTCATTTCCTTCTTCCACTTTATCAAGCACGAGGCCGCTCGTTGTTACTGATGGAAACAACGTAATTAGCAAATCCAGTTATGGACCTGCCGACATAAATTTGCATAGTGGCGCAGACAACACAAACATGAAGAGTCTATTCGGAGTTTCTCCTCTTCCTGAATTTAGAACACCAAAAAGAAAGAGCAGACAGACACTGCCTCATAAGTTAGATCCTTCCAACACTAGAAGGCCACAGAGGCTTGCTCATCACAAAGGTATTACTGCCACCATTTTTCTAATATACGTGAGTATTGAGTGATGATGAATACATATTTAGGTTGAACAAATAGTGATTTCCAATTCATGAGCATGTTGCCAATGGCATATCATTCACATGGTTCCTGTACATCGTCCATTTGGATTCCACATTGGACATGGAGCAACTAAATTCTTTGTTGGGGGTTTATCAGTGCCATGTCATTCTCATGGGTGAACCATGTGCCATATGGCATGTGCTCCCTGTGTCAACACTAGATGTCATGTGGATGTGGCTTGTTAATGAACTGGCTGATGTACTTAGTTTAGCTTAATTGTGTCATAAGTTTGCTTAGTTGTTTTATTGATTAAGTTTATGAGAATATTCTGCTCATTAATAAGCAGTACTTGTTTCCAGATTCAGTTGATGTGTTACATGTCTTCTCTGTTGGAGTTAGCCTTGGAATCATATCGACTATACTATCGAACAAAAAAGAAATAGAGAATTTAAATGGCATGTTGAAGACCTCAGAGGACTTGGTTCATGATTTGCAAGAGGAATTGGAGATGAAGGATATCGTAACTGTAAAAGAATTGGCTCATGAAGCTGGTGGGAGCCAGAAACCAAGTATTGTGAAGGATGAGAATAACCATAAATGCTTGCCTGTGGAAGTGTTGAGGAGTGAAATAGAAGCGGAGCTTGAGATTGAGCTGGAGAAATTAGAACTAAGCATTAATTCTTCCAGCCTCAATGGAAAAATGTCAGCACTTGGTGAGGTAAGTCCAATGTGTTTTCTAGTTCTCATGCACTTTCTAAGCTAAAAGCAAACACTTTTATAATCTACACTTTTCCATGGCGATTCTTACTTTTGAATATGATGTATCATGATTACACTCTCTTGAGTCCCTGGTTAATTCCCACCTTTTTTTAACCTACTTAGCTGTGGTTTACCTATAGTATTAGTCTGATCTGCTTTTGGGTTATTCAAGCATCATTAGAGTTTTGTTTATGCTCATGGTTTTGAAAAACTCTCACTTGGGGCACTAATGCTGCTGCTTAAGCTGATTTTAATGAGGGCCATAAAGCTATTGCATATGCTACATGTAGCACATGCATTTTGCATGTGCAAGTAAAGATATAGAAAATTATTGACTTTAGATATATGGTAATATACTAATATGGAGAAAGCAAAGTTGTTTGGAGCATGCATAGAATTTTAAGCGCCCCTTGTTTCAAAGAGAGGAGAATGGGCTATTCACATTTAATTCGACAGTCAAAGATGAATCGAAAGCTAAACTGTGCTAATTAAGATCCCTGGGCAAAAAGGGTGATGTCTCTTACATTACCCATAATGTGTAGTCATTTTATTTTAATTTAATATTAACCACAGATGCCTCTGCTTGCTACAGATTGATTGTTCAATGGCTAATCTTATGACTTTTTTCTTTTTAAAGAACTGATTTCTCTGAATTTATGCAAGGGACATTGATATATGGAATTAACTTTATTGAGTTAGCAAACATACTAGAAGATATAACTGGTGATATTTTTGCTAAATGCAAAAAGAAATGGTACATGATATTTGTGCTTGTTTCTAGCTCTCTTCAGAAACCCATGTGATAGTTTTTATGATTATTGATTTTGGTCTAATGATGTCACTACTTATACGCAAGTGCGCCATGGCTTCTGATAGTGTTTGCAACTTTTCTAACACTTGGAATTTCTTATTGCAGCTTGATCCAGACCTAATAGCTGATTTTACAGATGGAGAACTAAAAGCAGAGAAACTCCCTGGTAGGATCTCTGAGGACCAGGCTATGAATGCAAGCAACAGCGACAGCTCCTCAGAGAACCCAACACACAGTGCGAACTATTCGGTTTCACCACGAGAGTTGAGTTTACGTCTGCACAAAGTGATTCAATTCAGACTTGAAGAACGCATTGAACAGCTAGAGAGAACGCTAAAGCAAACACAGAAGCAACTCCAATTGCTAGAATCAGATCACCATCTCTCTCAGAGAGCTTTCTCCAGCAGCGACATGGGATCTTCCTCGAATCTTGATAGCCCAACTGGCACCGCAGGAAACATTGCCTTGGTTCAGCCATTTTGCTTGAACCTCACCGCAGAAGCCCTGGATGCATACGACGAAGTTTATGAAGAGTTTGTGCGGGCATCAAACATGGAGGAAAACCGACCAATGACGACTTACTCGAAAGACCAATGTGAACATTACTTGCATTCATCTTATGAGAATTTGGTACAGGAAATGCACGAGCCAAAATCTCCTAGGAGGGAATCAATTGGGATCCAGAAATTGAAGAACAAGGAAACATTCTATGGCGATGAGATCGATGATGAGTATGATAATGATGACGATGAAGACGATGAAATGAATACTCTAATCAAACAGATTTTAGAGAAAACTAGGCAGGGATCACCAACCGCACAACATGTACAAAGAATGCTGTCTTCCATGGATGACGATTAACCAAAAAGGATCAATTGATCAAAGGCTTGAGCTTTTCCCGAGATTATGTTCTAGTGGTAAGAGAATTTTCTCTGCGCGAGAACAGAATTAACTCTTTGGAAGAATTGTTAGAACTATTTCATCAAGAGCAGCAGTAACGATAACAAAATACACAAATTAGTGGTGCATCCATTCATCAAATGTACATTTCGTCATTGAAATTGTTATACAAAAATTTTCAGTCGTTGGTCACTCACTGATTAATACAGAAATTTAATTAAGATCTACTATGACCCATTGTATACTTAACAAGGTGTAAATATGATAACAAATGTCTTAAATAATTTTGCATTTTGATTAATTTTGTATTAGATTTTAAGATTAGCTTTGATTCACTTTTAAAAGACTTGTAATGTTGCTTATGTTGGATGTTGAGAGGAGATGAAGGAGCGTTGCTTCCCCTTCATCTCCCCTTTCTGCAAATGTCAAGGAGATGAAGGGGTGACTTTTTTCATTTGTCTTCCTCTTTCTTCTTATAAAAGGCGTCCAAGATAAGATCAGTAAGGAGAATGAGAAAAAAGATTGGAGGTGATCGGACAGAACGAGCAAAAGTGTGAGATGATCGTGTGTGAACAAAAGAAAACGTTCTGAGCTCTGGGATTTGGTTCGTGAACCTTGAAGCACTTTCCGGTTATTCGTGATCGTGCTTCCAACAGCGGCAGCATCTTCGTCGACCAGCGTTTTCTTTTACAATTTCTTCGGGAGATCACTGTGAATGATTATAGTTTGATTTCGTTTTTATTTCATGCTCTTAAAGACACAACAATGGTATCAGAGCAATTTTTGAAAGCATGTAATTCCCTGCGGCCGAGAAATCGCAATCGGTCATGGAGAAATCGCGAAGTTGCGATTTCTGGGAGCTCTGCCAGATCTTGTTTCTGCGATTCCACCCAAAATCGTGTAGTCCTCGGCAGCATAGAGTCACAGCAGAGGAGGGTCGGCGATCGTATTTTAATACCAGTGAAAATCGACGTGAGAAAGCCTCACGTTGTCTGTCACCGCGAAGAAGATGAATAGTGAGCACTATTCATCCATCAAATGACTTAGTTTTAATCGATTCAATTTGAATCTCAATCGATTCAATTGAATTGAATCGATTGAAATTTCATTTCAATCGATTCAAAAATAAATTTCATTTCAATCGATTCAAAAATACGAACAGTGCTTCGTTTTGACGAAGCACGGTGAATAATAAAAAAAATCGAAATGTTGTTTTGTTGAAAACGTTGAACAGTTGGTTTAATTTAAAAAAATTAATTAGATATATTTATTAATTAATAATACAGAAGGTATTATTTAATTAATAAATAGATATTTAATTAATTTATGGTTCAATTAATTGAAAATTGAACCAGACCAACTTGTCCAATCAAACTCGGATCTGACTTAAATTATCAGTTGATTTAAGCAGACCAGATTGATTCAATGATACCTAGATCTGGTTCAAATTATTTGTTAGTTTAACCAGTTCAATTTATTATTGAATTAATTGGGGTGATCTTGATCACTAAGTTGGGCTGATCAAATATTACCAGATTAGTTCTGTTGTGTCAGATTTGATCAAAAAGATTAGTTTGCTCTAATGGATCGGACTTAATCCAATGGGCATTGGATTGATCAAATGGACATGAATTTGATCAATAAGTCTGAGATTGATTCAAATGAGCTTAAACAATAACAGAACATAAGTTTGAAATATATGTCAAATTGGATTAGTTCTAATGAGGACGATAGACTAAGCTTAAGATTCGGATTCCTAATCGACCGATACAATGTGTCAGTCACATGAGATTCCCTAAATAAAGAAAATTTATTTTTCTTAATTGCTTGTGTATTCTGTATATATTTGTTCTATATGTAGGAATTGAAGATGACCGATTTTTATTACTAGTCTGTTGATTTTGTACTGACATCATGATTTTCAATTCCAGAACAATATGCACGATGAATGGTCGCTATGAACGACAACATGAGTTATGGGAGGAGATCAAGAAGCTGGAATATGACCCGAATCACGGAGTCGATAGGCTTATTGGTCGGCTCGATTGGATATTCTGGAATCTAGAGCAAGAAGGGTATCCAGTCCAAGACAAAGAAAGAAGATGAGCTCTGGTTTATTCATTGTCGGAACATCTTAGGCAGATAACATTCCAACTTTGGGATGATTCTGAAGGGGGCATCTCATATTCAGAGATGTGTAGATAGCTACTTCATTTGGAATGGGGTCCTGAAGAATCTGAAGAGGATGAAGATCCCGAAGAAATGGACCTCGAAGAATCTGAAGAGGATCCGGAAATGGATCCTCAAAATTTTGAGGATCCAAATCTCGCAGAATCTGAGGAGGATCCAGAAATGGATCCTGAAGATTTTGAGGAGGATCCAGAGATGGATCCCGAGGAGGATGTAAAGATCGATCCCGAAGAATCAGAGGAGGATCCTCAAGAGTGTGTAAAAGATCCAGAAATGGATCTGATGGATACATCTGAGGCTGATCCACCCATCATAGAGTCTGGGATAAACGGGATACAATTGCCCACTGTTCTAGCATTTATCATAGTAGGAGTAGTGCTAACTTATCTATGTTACTAGTGTTCTGTTTACTGTCATTATGTGCGAACAGTGTTAGCTCATTTAGTTTTTGAGTCATGTAGTAATTTCTATCGTTATGTACGAATAGAGTTATGATAAATAAAAAGTTATGTTACGCATTAACTAATTTGCTCATGATTAGTTCATGAGAATATGATTAGTTCATATGAAAAATGATTAGTTCATTTTAATAATGATTCGTTCATTAGATGGAATGTGTGTAATATAATTGATCAATGTTGATTAGATTAAAACATACAAATGATGAGTGGAAACAAAGTTATCACTTGATTTTGTAAACTAATTCTAATTTACACTGAGTCAATAATTAATTGCATACATATGAATTACACTAAAATAATAAATAATGTGTTTATTTATGTAGATCATTGTAACTAAAAACATCATAGCTAAACTCAATAAGGGAGAGAAATTATATGGGGATAACTACAAAATCTGGTACCTCAAGATACAATACGTTCTTGAGGAACAAGAAGTTCTAGAGGCTGTAAATCAATTCATGGAAAAACCAGCTGATGATTCTACAGCACAGCACAGACGTGACCATGCCTATAAGGCATGGAAAAGGAAGGACATTATTGCTAAGGGAATATTGATTAATTCAATGGTGAATGACCTGGTATTTGAGTATAAGTCATTGCCATTGGCTCATGCTGTCTGGGTAGCCCTTAGAGAAAAGTACAGTAGAATTAGTCTAAGTAAGCTCCATCAGCTAACAATTAAGTTTGATAGCTATAAAAAACGCTTAAATGTTACAATTACCCAACATCTCAAGGAGATGGGTAACATAATATGAGAGCTTAAGACTGTTGGTCATGCGTTGACTGATGAACAACAGGTTCAAGCAGTTATCCGTCTATAGCAAGAGGTACTATTTTGAGCAAAAGTATATATCCCAAGACTCCTGAGGAATTAACCGAAATGAAGAAAAAAATCATATGCAGTGTTATTGGTAGTTTGATGTACACTATGTTGTGTACTCGTCCTAATATAAGCTATGTTGTTGTCTTAGTTAGTCGTTTCCAGTCAAACCTAGGATTGAGACACTAGAAAGCGGTAAAGAGGATATTCAGATATCTCAAAGGAACAGTGGATTATTGCTTCTGTTTCCAAGGATCAGATATGAGCCTAAGTGGCTACACAAATGCAGATTGGGCAGGAGACCTTGATGACAGAAAATCCACATCTGGCTACGCCTTCTTGTTGAATGGTGGCGTCATCTCATGGAACAGCAAGAAGCAGGCTTGTGTAGCCTTGTCGACAATGGAAGCTGAGTATGTGGCTTGTGTAGCGGCTGTGCAAGAGGTTGTCTGGCTAAGAAGGTTCCTGAAGCATCTGAAGATTGCTGAGGACAATGGGAGTCCTATTACAGTGTACTGTGATAGTCAAACTGCAATAGCTTGTTCCAATGATCCCAAATATCACAACAAACGTAAGTATATAGAAATTAAGTATAATTTTGTAAGGGATATTGTTGACAAGAAAAAGATAATTCTTGAGTATATCCCTACACGAAATATGCTTGCTGATCATTTTACTAAGCCATTGACTAAAGAGTCATTTCATAGACATGTGAAATCTTTGGGACTTTGAAAAATGTAACTTATTGTGAAAACGTTTTGATAAATAAAAATACCATGGTTTATTCAGTGTATGTATCTTTATTACATTCGAATAAAAGTCTCGATAAGCATGTTGACAGATTGAGATTGGTCCACTCACATAGACAATTATTTCTATTTGTTAAGTACAAATAGAGGTAAGAGCGTTGCTTATGGGACAACTTATGTAGCTGTGAATAGAGACATACCCGTAAGTTAAGATCGCCTTGATAATTGTGTCAAGATGAGATCATCTATGTAGTGATCAGAGTAAATGCACCCACCATTTACTGAATCTGCTTAAGGCCAGATTAGAATTCATATGTTGAATTCAGGATTAGACATTAGATATGTCTAGATCGAAATTTGTACGATGTTAAATTTTGGAAAAAATATGCGCTCTTTTTAGTAAAGAGGATAACATTGTAGCATGTGATTCATACCACATGTGTTATTGCGACGAGAAGGGTAGTAGGAGAATGGATCCCTGCTTCTCTACTATGTGAGACCCTTGAGATTATAAGTTAATCTCAATTTTACCCTAAGTGACTATTTAGCTGTCTACTTGAAGTTCTGATTAATGTCTGCTGTTTTAGTATGTTTCCTATTAGCTATGGACGATTCGGTCTATAGAGCATAACTAGGAAAGCGACTAATTAGAATGAATAGATTCTAGCTAAAAAGGAAGATTAAGATTGATTTACATCTATGACATTTATTCATTGATACCAGTTACATTTTTAGTTTAGTACATAAAATGTAATTGTGAATAATTTGTTTGATTGAAGATGTTGAACATACTCTTGACATATAGTCAATATGATGGATTAGAGATGTTCATATTGATGTAAATAATTTAATCTGGGGTAAAGGCAAATCATTAATGTCTCTGATTCGTTCTAAAGAGCAGCTATGAGTGTAACAATCTTCTTAGCAATAAATGCTCAGTATGCTTGCTGTCGCACGAACCATTTTCCCTAATGTATGGAATGGATGTTCTTATTTGGTCTTTGTGATTAATTAATGCTCTGGTCTTCGTGACTTGATCATCATAAAGTCTATGTACTTATTTGGTATTTGTGACTAATTAATTTTGCTCTAGTCTCAAATAGTTTATGTGACTTATTTGGTCTATGTGACCAATTAATATTTGATTTTGGCATTATGACATGATCATCTTATAGTTTACGTGACTGACATGGTCTATGTGACCATATAACCTTATGGATTAACTTGGACGAGTGGGAGATGTTGGACATTAAGAGGAGACGAAGGGGCGTTGCTTCCCCTTCATCTTCCCTTTCTGCAAACGTCAAGGAGACGAAGGAGGAGACGAAGGGGTGCCCTTTCCCCTTCATCTCCCTCTTTCTTCTTATAAAAGGCGTCCAAGATAAGATCAGTAAGGAGAAAGAAAAAGGATTGGAGGTGATCAGATAGAACGAGCAAAAGCATGAGGTGATCGTGTGTGAGCGAAAGAGAAGTTCTGGGCTCTGGGATTTGATTCGTGAACCTTGAAGCGTTTTTCGATTACTTGTGATCGTACTTCCGATAGTAGCAGCGTTTTCGTCGACCAACATTTTTTTTGCGATTTCTTTGAAAGATCATTGTGAATTTATAGTTTGATTTCGTTTTTGTTTCATGCTCTCACAGACATAACAGTTTAAGCTGTTGGTAAACATTTCTTCTTCCGATGGAAGATGTAAACCTTAATTCCGACTCCGGCATCCTCGAAAGCTTGGGCGAGGAGATCGTCCGCATCGTCGACCCCTTCTCCGCCTGCATGCTTCCCGCGTCCTCCTTGCCAACGCCCTCCACTACTACGGCGGTGAGCCGGTGACGGAGGGAGGAAGCGGCTTTACGTCCATCGCATACTCCGAGAAAGCCTCCGACTTCTTCTAGAACAAGCTCGAAGCTGCTCACCTCCACTCCCTCATCTTCGTCGCCGTAATCACCGTCCTCACCTTCCTCCTCGGCCATTGATGTAGTCACTTTCTCTCTCCCCCTGCTCAATTTCTCGGTCGTTGGAGCTCTGGCGGTGTTCATGTCAAAAGTCCTGGATCTGGGTGACGGTAGGGGTGCTCGTGGGACCACCTGGGCGCTTCTGATCGCGATGTCCTTGTACAATTTAGCTGGCGTTCTCTTGCCCAGCGGACCCTTGAGGCTTCTCTTGGAGCTTGCAATTACAAGAGATGAGGTGTTACCTGCATTCGAGGGAAGGCGAGCAGAACCATCCGGGGGTGAGAAGGAGGCTGTGGAGAGAAAGGAGGAATACGCTACTTATTCTAGTTCAAGCTTGAATGGTCTAGAAGCTGAAATTCCAAATCCAAGATCGCAAGAGGCAAATCTGGTTATTGCTAGAGAAGCGGCATCTATTCCAGCAGCGACTTCGCCGTTGCTACAGCAACAACTGAAAAGGCACAAGGAAGAGGATGCAGAAGGAATCGGTTTAGGTTCATCAGGAGCAGAACTCTTGCCATCATTATCATTTCGTTACTTTTAGCAGTTTACTTCAAGGCAGCGCCATTTGCCAGCCCTTCCAGTGCCCATCACGCTCGGTATGCTCTTTTATCTCTTGGCGAGGTGTTCATTGGAAGTGTCTATCGTCTAGTATTCAATGAACCCATCGATGTTCTAGCATGGCATTTTTGTCGAAAAGGAAACTACTGAAAATTGCATGCAAATGTATGTTTAAAGCATTTTGCAAACCCATCTGTTCATGCATTGTGACTAAGTCCGACAATAAATTTCTGCACAAAGTTACTTTTGAATGATTCCCACATAATTTGCCACTGCTATTGAGCTTTCTAGTGTTTCTCATGACTGAATTTGAAGCTTCACTCAAATATATCTTCAAATATGCTTTCCTGCTTGTTAGATCTTTGCATTACTGCCATAATAACAAAGGGGAAGTGTCTTTACTCTTGAACTGAGGTTACTGATGGGTTTAGTTCATTATTGTGAAGTCTGGGCTAGTAAACAATGTGCTTTAATATGCTAAACTCACTTGTAAATAAAACTCATTTTATCTTCAATCTTCATGAAAAGCTAATGTCTCTATTTTCAACTGCTGTGCTTTAATTCATGTGAACTACCAAAAGTTTTTAAACATATCATCAACTTCATCCAGTCAAATCTTGATGGAGAACTGGAGTGGCAGAAAAGGATAATATGTCAGATGCTTTAGAAGGTATGACACATTATATACTATGGATACCCATTGGTAACAAGTCATTACACTGAAATATTGGTTGAACTGCAACTATGATGCAGACAGCGTCTTAATGATATTACCAAAATAAACATATTCGAGGACAAATGAAGATAATGCATCTCTGTAGGAAAAGTTTAGCAACATACATCTACATAAGGTTAAAAGGAATATGGATGACCTGAAATTCTAGGATTTGGCACACTGGAAGGGCATCATCTGTCTGCAGCCACTTGATAACAGATTCCTGAAGACTTATACATGATCTAGACACTTTGAAGCAATTTCAAGACTGCATGGGAGGTCACCGCCTTCGCTGACTCTGCAGTGACTTGGGTGAACCTTCAAAGAGATCAAGCAAGAGTTCTTCCAAGTCATCTGGTGTGTACTTGAGGTATCTCTCACGGTTTCTGTCACCATCCAGATGGGTAGCATACCTACCTTCAAATGTCCGATATGCTTGTATCAGATGGGCAGAAAGAGCGATTCTCAGATCTTCACGGAGTTCTTCATTAGGAACTATCCATGCAGTCTGTGCCTTGTAAACCTCTTCAAATGCAAGGTTGAAGCCTCGGAATCTTTCTTTGAGAACTGACACAGAAGGGGAGCTAGAATTATGCTTACAAATACCCTCTTCCCTCAGCAAAGAGATGACGGAAGACCACGAGGTCCTCTCATATTCTCGTGCATGCATTTGGAATTTCCAGATGCGTGCACGAATCCAGTCATCACCCAAGAGGCTTCTTAGGTCAGAACCTTTTACTTTGTCAACCATGTAAAAGATATTATTCATCATGAAGATATTCTTAAGAGATCCATCTTGGTAAAGTTGGGATCTGTGATCAAGGTTTTCTTCCAGAATTGCAGTCACTAGCTTCAAATGCCAAGCCAGAGGAGAAGAACTCTGCCCACTGCATTCTAACAGTATATGTTCTTTCTCATGAGGGCCCTCAAGAATCAAGTTGAGGGTCTCACTGTACGCAGAAAGAGCCTTTATGTAGTTCATTACATATTTTGTAAGATGATGGACGCCACCTCCAGCAAAGGCAGTGGAAGAAATGTTTGATTGAATTTTATACTTGAACTCCTCTAGGGTTCTTCTCACAGATTCTTTTAATCTCATTACAACTTCATGGCATTCTCTCAGAACATTAGAACCATCGTCTTCCGGGAAGAACTGCTCCATGTCCACAAGAAGATCTTTTAAAGCCTCAAATGTATTAAGTGTCTCAAACAACTTCTGTGGATCTGGAGGTGAAATGGCTATGGCCATGACAATGCTGAGAAGTTGAAGGACAGAACTCTTTGCAATATCAAGAAAGCAAGACTGTTTGACTGAGTTTGGAAGTTGCCCAAAGACAAGATCACAGAGCTGTCTCTCCCTGGCAACACAGATCCGAACGAAAGTATACATTGCTCGGTTCCACCTCCTTATCATGCAACTCAAAACTTTCCACTCCATTTTGAGCACTTCTTCGATGCTAAGTTTCTCAATTTGGAGAGAAGACAAGCATTCCTCGAGGGCACATTTCCTGCTCATGACATATGCCTGGCAACATTCTTTGTTGTAGTTGGATCGAGACATCAGATTGGCAATGGATACAATATCAGAAATTAGACCATGTTGGATTGTAGCAATACCAACTTTGTTAGGCTCTCTAGCAACATCACTGTTTGGTCTGCTATCAATTGTCTCCTCGCCAAAAGAACTGCTCGAGAAGTCCATGCTCTCATCTTCTGCAGAATGAAAGGAGGTGTTACCAGGCTCTAATGGCTGGTAACAGTAAGCTAGAAGTTCCACAAACTCATCCTCAACTCTTGCCATTCCTATCTGAAGAATGCTTTCGGCAAAAATCAGGAGTTCATTGTGTTTTTCATTGTCACTGCTTGAATGCAACAATCCAAGAACCTCTTTAAGCTCCAGGACTACATCCACATCTCGTACCAAGTCAGATATCAGTGACTTCTCAGGCTCCCAGTTGAGGATCTTGTTGTGTAATCCTTTCAACTGCTGGTCGATGTCATATATCGATACTTCTTCTGCAGTTGTCAAGTTGGAGAACTGAACCCCAAGGTCTGCAATCACTTCTACCACACCACCGGATAGGTTTTCAGTCTCTTCCTGCACAACCTGCCTACCTTCTACCTGAGAAGCTGCTAAAGACACACAACCAGCCATAGAAAGATGCCTATTGGATCCTGATTGCAAAGGAGGAGATCCTTCTTTTATCTGATTTAGAAACAGTTGGAGCTCCATACAATTAGGATTTTGGAATAAAAGGAGGAATCAACCCACAAAATCTACGAATGTTAGGAACAAGGGGGAACCTTTATGGAAGTTGTAGCTGAAGGAGAGACGTGAACAACCAAACAAAATAACAAATCATTCGTCTTCCTGATTTTTCTTTTTGCCTCAATTGAATATTTGACCTAGTTTCTGAAGAACCAGATGCAACCACAAAATCAAAGCTGGAAAATGCAGGATTCTGAAGGAGAACAATAAGAGCCAACAGGGTAAGAGACCAACCTGATGATTTCCAGCTCAAAACCTCCTTTTTTTAATGATTCAGCGCAGACGAGAAGCAGAGCGCCGAGGCTGTGAGCCAATCTCAACAAGAAGACAGCAAGACTGCAAGAGGGGGAATTTAGTTACAGAAAACCTAGCCAGGGGCTCAAATCCCTCCTTGCTTGGGAGAAACGATTGGGATCCCGGAAGAATCTCTCTACCTTCCTCTCGGCTTCGTTTCTTCTTCGTCGTTGTCTTCCCATGGCCGCCGCATCAACGTCAAAGAACCAGAGAGAAGATAATCGATGCTACTTTTTCTACTCATTTCAGCTACTCTAAATCGTACCTTCCGTTTGATTGACTGACTGGATGGGTGCCATTTGCTTCTAGCAATAAGGAGAAAGCTACTGGTCGGATATCAAGTTTCTTCGGGGAGTTTTGGAGAAAGCGGAGGAGCTGGACTGGACGGAGACCGGAGCTCGAGATCTGACCGTGGGATGGTGGAGCAAGCATGCTTTTAAACCGTTCGTCGTTTCTACGGTTGGATCGTGACGAACGGTACGACTGGGCGTTGACCAGCTGAATCTGATCTTGTTCTTTCATTTGCCAATTGCCGAAATAAACCCACTCCAGTACCCGTTCAGGGTCCCGATGATGGTTGGACACCGATGGGATACGGATTCGGCATAAAGTGCCTAAGCATATATCGTTTTTGTAATTTATAAACTTTAATAATTGTGCTATATACCGGTGTTACGAGATATATCAGATGTTTTGTTTAATTTTCTAATAATGATGACGTAAAAGTATGACAAGGACATTTAGACTTTATATATGTTTGTTGCAATTAAAGGGGCTGTATTTAACAAAGAGAATGAATGATGTTTATTGATTTTTATTTTAATAATAGATTTTTTTTTTAGAGTTGATAGATTTTTATTAATTTTAATATAATTTTATATAGTGAAAAAAATTTTATGGAGTTTTATAGACTTTTTTATAAGACTTTTACAGAAATTTATAAATTTCATGAAATTTATAGATTTACGGGAAAGAAAATTTCAAGTTTCATTATTGCTAATATAATAAACATCGTTGCACATTCAATTCGCTATTGTAATAATATTATTAAAATAAATAAATATAAATATTTAAAATTTATTTAGAAATTTTTAAAAGAGCTATAATATTCTTAAGGAAAAATCTCAAGGAAAACTCTTACACCCTGTTTGGAAATAACTTAAGTCATGGAATTGAATTGAATTCCATTATGAATTGAATTCCATAAGGAATTGAATTCAATTCTCAGTTTGGAATGAATTGCAACTTAAGTTATGGAATTCTTATGTTTTACCATTTTATCCTTCTCTATTTTTTCTTTTCTTTTTTTATAAAGAAGAGAGAATAAGGGCACAATGAACATAATATGGAGAATTGAATTCCCCATCTAAATCACACATAAAGAGGTGTGATTTACTTTTGCCTTGTTTGATGGAATTGGAATTGAATTTCATATCAATTCTTAGCTAAAAAATCATTCCAAAGCATGGAATTCAATTCCAATTCTAAAAGGAATTGAATTCCATATCATTCCAAACAGGTTATTAAGGATAAACACATAAATGATGGGACCCACTATTTCACTTTTTATGGGTCCCATCATTTATGTGTCTATCCTTAAGAGTTTTCCTTGAGATTTTTTCTTAAGAATATCATTTCTCTTTTTAAAATGTAAATAAATTTTATAGAATATTTTTAGGATCTAATTTTATTAGACTTTATTAAATTATTTATTAAGTAAGTGGATAATTAATTTGATTTATTAATATATTTTATATTAAAATTTAAATTATTTATTAAGTAAGTGGATAATTAATTTGATTTATTAATATATATTTTTATATTAAAATCTAATATCTCAAGTTTCTCTTCCCTATACGTATAGCACAGTCATCCAAATCGACTTTGACCTGCTCGTGAGTAGTTGATAGAAGCATCACCAGTCATATCAAATAATTTTTTTTGTTTGTTTTTCTCCTTTCCGGTGCACCGCTGGCTTCACTAGATGATACTCTTCAATCTTTCCCATCACAAGCAACCAGAGAAAAATCTCCACCAGCAGCCTATCGCCATGAGCCATCGTCGGAGAAAAGGCTGCAAGTTGCTACCGTTCCGTTCTGGTTGTTCCAATCCGTTCTTTTGTCGTTATAATGTCGGAAAACGACGTTTCAAAGCAAGCCAGGTTATTTACCTAAACTTTGGAATGACGTGAGTAGTGGTGGAATTTGGTAGGGACCCGCCCTGTAACCATCTTACCCAATTCTTGTCCCGATAAAAATTGAGAATCAATTTTTCTCCTGATCCCGTACCCGACAAGTGTCGGGACCCGAATGTTCGGGATCCCGTTGGGTAGGGAGATGATATCCCGAGTGTTCAAATATTTTCATTATACAGTAGCATTTTGAGTCTATATTAGTACTGAGATATTATCAAACTATCAGAAATATTGTAAATCTATCATAAATAAATCAAAAGAAGTGTAAGCAGACCAACAGGAACACTATAAATCTGATTATATATTAGTCCTTAATTACAAATTCCACATGCCATTAGGTATCCACTTAAGTACTTAACCCTTGAAGTTAGTATTCTGAACCTCAAATTTTCTTATTATAAAAATGTCCCCATTTTTTAATCTTCTGATTACAAAAGTAACCTTTAGAATTTAAATAAATGGTACTATCTATCAATTGTCCGCCTTATGATCTTATATCAATCCTTCTTGGCGAAAAGCACATAATAAGATTCCTATTATGATATCTAGATACACACTCATGAAGCACATAAGCTGATATGCAATTGACAAAAATAATTCAACTAAATTTGTTGGAAAATAAATACTTGTGCCAAAGGTGATAAACGAGGATCAACTAATACCTCCCTCACGCTCCATTTGAGCAATGGTACATACTATTCGTAATTCCCTGTTTGTAAAGGAAACATAAACACAAAAGTCACAGAAGATGTAAATTACGAGAATACAGTAACCAGAAAAGATCATAAAATTAAATAATCAATTAATTTTATTACTTTAAAGTTTCTCCACCAAGGATAGACCGTAGACGTAAGAAATAGACCATCAGGTTTCAAAGTCAATCTAGACTGCACAATTAAGGAGAAAATGTCAGCATTCAGTAACTACTTTTGGTTGTAAATACCATAAAAGTACTAAGGACCTACTTGGAATCATGGCTCATATAGTTAGAATGCTTAAACATATAATCATATATGAACTTTGGCATAATACTAGGTATACCTTAGATTGAGTTATATCTTATATTTTACCTACCAAACATTTTGGACCAATAAAAGAAAGGATAAAAATAGTAACAATTTACCACTTGTATCATGGCTCCCAGGAGATCATTGGTCCAATGAAGTCCAAGACAACTTACTATCAAATCCACATAACTAGAAAATCAAAAATAAACAAATAGAAAACCTCCAAAATAACTACAAGCAAAAAAACATAAGTTTTATAACAACATATATTTTATCCAATAATAATCATTACTAGGCCCTACGATTAATTACAGCTTTAAGTGGATTAGTAGTAATAGAGGTCCAGACAGCATACTTCGCATATTTTATCCAGGATCTGTACTCAGAGAATGCTTCCTACCGCCATCGAGTTGGTCAACCAACTACAATAAAATTATAAAGATGAAAAGCTATAGTACAAAATAATTACAGTGTGAACCATCATGACACAGATTAGGTCATATTATCATGTTCCAGAATCAATACTCCATGTTTACAAGAAATTTTCGTGCAGAAACTAATATAAAACTTAGGGTTTTCAGGTAAATGAAAAGATACACATTGGTGGAGATAGCAACACTGCAACAGTCAGAAATAAAAAGATACAAATGTTCATAAATGACTAGTAACTTGATTATGAAAATGCCAGTGGATAACTAAGTAGATGTCTTAAAGATCATCATTCACAAAACACTAGTGCTGATGATATTCATTTTCTTCAATATCTGCCTTTATCTGGTAAGCAAGAGCATCCACAATTAAGTAATGAGGGTACCTACAAACAACAAATATCATATAAGCATAATCTATATTTTATAGTCTATACCAAGATAAACAAGTTAAATATTGACTTACTTGTGACCACTTCTTCACAATCCTTATAAAAGTTGAATTCGTCTTTTATCAGCTCCTTGTATAAGTTAATTTCTTCACCTCTAAGCCAGTCACTAGTGCCTCCACCATTTTGGGATGCAATGATGCCCTAAATGGATCTACAACCCTCCTCCCAAGGCTAAAAACATTCTCATTAGCAACAGTAGATGAAGGCATTGAAAAAATATCCTTGGCAATCTTAAACAAGACTGGAAATGTCATTGTATTTCCTTTCCACCATTCCAAAATATCGAAGCTTGAGCTCCTTTTCACAAAAGGATCCGAGAAATACTTGTCCACCTCATTGGTTATTTTTGCTTGCTTTTGAGCTTTTCTTAGTTGAGCCATTTTTAGATGATAGTTTAGTTTAATAGGATCATTCTTATACATGTCCATCAAATCTTTGTCTATATCGCCATCATCAATCTCATTAATATGATCCAAAGGTGAATTCCTTTTATATGCATAATACAACTCCATTAGACAATTCTTTAAACCGTCAACAAAGGATTGTATTTTACTAGTATCTAATTTCATATCTCCCAAATGGATCCCAATCATTTGAAGTTTATAACGAGGATCTAGAATGTGACCTAGGAAAACAAGCTTGTTCATCTTCTCAAGATTACCCTAATACTTCTTGAACGTACTCTCCATTCTCTTAGCAACTTCTTGTAAAGAAGGATCAGTAGTGCCAAGTATTGTCTCATCAATGATCATCCTCATTGCAACTATTTCCTCCCAAATCAAGGGTGATGTAGTTTTCTTGGTAGCACTAAGTTGCAATGTAGTATCATGAAACCTATTAAGAAAATTCACAAAGACTTGTGTCTTCTCCCAATCTTTTTCCATAGGAGGCTCCACTCTCTTTTTCTTCTCCAAACCATCTACCTTTTCAAAGTATTCAACAAATTGAACATTCTCTGCCACAAAAGGCATTGTATAGGTGGAATTCCATCTCGTAGGCACATCCATTAGAACGGTTGACATTTTATCCATCTTCAATAGGATAGCACACTCCCTAAATTGGTCCAACCGTGCCCCAGAAGAGTAAATATATTTCACATAGTTTCTAATAGATTCAACTGACTCATTAAGAAACTTCAACACACTCTTGACAATTAAATTTATAATATGACAATAACATCTCAAATGCAAGTATTTACCATCAAATAATAGAGTGTTCATTTCCTTTAGCCTCTTTCCCATGCACTCCACCGCTTTATCATTCGTGCTAGCATTATCAACTGTGATAGTGAAACTTTATCTATCCCCCAATCGCTCAAGCACGTTTCTAAAACTTTGCCAATGTCATCTCCTTTGTGAGAGGTAATCTTGGTGAAATTTATTATTCACTTATACAACTTTCAATCATTGTCCAAGAAATGAGCTGTGATTACCATGTAATTGATATTCTGAATTAAGGTCCAAGTATCAGTCGTGATACTTACCCTTTAATCACCAATGACACTCTTTATCTTAGTCACCTCTAGTGCATATAAATCTCATACAAGAGATACAATTTTTTTTCTGTTGGGAATCTTGAATCGAGGTTGAGCTTCCTTCATCATCTATACAAACCCTGCCCCTTCCACTACCCTAAATGTCATCTCATCTTTAACAGCAAATGCAACAACCTTATCTTCAAGCTTTTTTTGGCAAAAGATGTGGGGTGTCAAAGCATTATTCATGGACAACTGTGTTAAGATTAGTTGAGAAGAATCTGACTTCACCGCATTATGAGGATTCTTTTTGCATTTCTTCACATGTCCATCAATGTCATTATTCTCATGTGTTTTGTTATGAGCAGGAACTTCAGTTTTGCAATAATTGCAAATAGCAACAACAGCAGTGACCTCATTTTTGTCATTTCTCCTTATAATTTTCTTAAAGTGTGACCATTCATCCGCTACTTTTTTTCCTTTTGCCTCCAATATCTACTACTTCCTCATGAATGATTGATGTTTTGGATGGAGATACTGTGTAAGGATGAGTGGTGGAAGGAGAGCTGCCACTTCTGCTAGATGCATCTATGAATGAACTTATGAATAGTTACAATAATATGAATATCGTTCATAATCAAATAACACAGTTAGAAACATTCAAATATTACTAAAAAGAGAATACTAGGTGAGCAAGATTTAAGAAAAATAGAGATTGACAATTTGACATCATGTTATAAATGTATATAGAAATAAATTGCAAGGCAGAACACTTTTGAATCAACACTTTACTGAGCCCCAAGGAACTTATCACAAGGCAGAACACAATATTTAGATAGTTGTACCAAACAAAATAGCATACAAATGCATGTTCATGATACTCGAGTAATTAGGGAGCAAGATTTAAGAAAAATATAAAACCTATATAACACGTAGAAAACATTATAAGAAAATTCAGTTCACCAGAAACATAATACACTTATACACAAACCATCATGGTGAACAATTTGATTGAATCCATATGAAAGCAACAATATCAAACATAAGCTATGATTGTAACTAAGCAATTGCAACAAAGTTTTGGAAAATACCTTTATAGATGTGTCTCTTTGCTGCCTTGGTTTACTGGCCAGTAGAGCACGAACTAAGGGAGGGAGGGAAACGTCAACCGTGAAGACCCGATACGAGAACGGGGTAGGCAACACGGCTTGGACTGTTGTTAGGGGCGCTGTAGCCAAACATGTAGAGAAATGGAAGAGAGATAAGAGAGCTCCCGAATGGACAGGCGGAAGCAGCGGATCGAAAAGGAGGTGTGGCAGTGTGGGCGTGGGCTAGGGTTCCAGTCGAATAAGTCGGCGAATGGCGAAGGGTGGGTGTGGGCTAGGGTTCTAAGTTGACAAATGGCGAAGGGCAAGGGCGAGACCGCGAGGGCAAGGGTGAACTGCGAAGGGTGAACGACGAACGACGAAGGGCGACGGGCGAAGGGCGAAGGCCGTGATTCGTGTGCGGCATGAAGTGAATAGCTGAATGAGTGAATGAGAATTTGAGATGCGTAAGTACCCTAGTTTTCTTACTTATCTATTTGTCTTTTTGTGTTTTTTTTTAAATTGTACTTCAATTTTTAGATATTTTAATTTTTAAGCCTAGTTTTCTATATTATTTTTTTAAAAGTTGAATTAAAAATTATTATTAATATATTCGGGTCGGGTCGGGAATCCCACCGGGTAGAACTTGTGTCCCTGATCCTTTTCCCGATTTTAGCCGGGTCGGAAAAATCTCGACCACTTGGGTCGGGAACAGGTTGGGAGTCAGGAAGGGTAGTCGAGAATTTTGTAAAAAATTCCAGCCCTAGACGTGAGGCATTCCCGTGCTAGAACGCCTGTTTCGACCGTTCCACTTCTGTTCCAACGAACTATGACGAAAGCATTCGACAAAATCCTTCAGATGACTCTCAACTTCGCATGAAATGCATGCTGAGAGGTTGATGCAGGCCGCCGAGAGGTTGAATAAGGAGAGGACCTTTAAGATCAAAGAAATAATCAAAATTGAGGAGCGAAAAGAGAAATGACTATTGTAAAAAAATTAAGATGATTTGAGGGCTATATAAATCTAAAGGGTGAGGAGAAGACTTTTTATTTTATTTATACCAAAAGATTTTCATCGAGTTTTAAAAAGTAAGTTTTAATACTATGTGATTTTTTAAAACTCTATAAAAATCTAATTTGGATACCACTAGATTTCTATAAAATTTATAAAAGTCTATATTGAATACACCTACACTTTAAAATCCACAAAAATTATTCAAAGTAATTGAATACACCCCCTTAATAAATTATCAAACGTTAACACAAACACAACAGATAAACATGTTTATTATAACTAAATCTAAATGAAAGATATATATGATTAATCATGCTGGTAACATAACCCCATAAGTCTAAGATTCATTAGATATAAATTTTATTTAGAGAAAAAATTTCTATAAATATAATGATCCGGTAGTAAGAACAGGGGACCCCGCCCTGTGGAGTCAACGCCACGTGGAAGTCACAGTGGCAGTTGTCCGGCCGGAGAGGGCCGGGTCCGACCGGACGGTCGGAGAGGGCCGGGTCCGACCGGACGGCCGGCCGGCCGATGGAGTCGAACGCCCGGAGAGGGATGGGTCCGATCGGGCGGAATGACCGGACGATATTCGGCTGATGGTTAAAGGCGCCCTGTCAAAATCAGGGTTCCGGCGCTCAGTGGAAAAGGTCGTGGGGCCGAGCGGACCTCACGCTCGGCCAAAGCCATAAGGTAACACTGCTAATAGTCCCCATAAAGCACGTGATGGAGGATCTACCCAAGTAAACCACCGCATATGTCCGGCCAGATGTTGAGGGAGCTGTCCGCCTGGAAGCCAGATTTGGAGCTAAGGGGAAAAGGACAAGGAACGTTTTTTCCTGACAGCAGGTATGTTTCACGTGTGGGTCATGCTCCAAATCTTGTGACAGGGGATTCTGCTGTCCCATCGAGGACATGGTAAGACTGTAGCAGTATGGGTTAGGGAAACTCACTGACAAGTCCTTACTGGAGTATGGGCCATGGGCACGTGTACACCTCGGTAGGTGTACACTCACTTCTTCGCTGCCCTATATAAAGGACCTCATTCTTCGCCGGAGGTACGCAGTCTACGAGTTTTAAAACCATTGTTTCTTTCTTGAGCTTCGCCTGACTTGAGCGTCGGAGGGTCACCGCCGGGAATCCCTTCCCGGCCCAACTTCTGTGCAGGTTCGCCGGAGCTTTGTGCCGCCAGTCGAAGATCCACGCCAGCAGCCGGAAGCGCCACGTGCCCAGCGTCCGTTGATTCGGCATTCGGACAGGATCAAATTGGCGCCGTCTGTGGGAACATTCCTGTATCCGAGCGGAAACAATGGACGAAGCTGGACGACAACACATGGTGACGCTTTCGAACGAGGAACTCGACGCTCTGATCGAGATAAAAGCTGCCAAGCTTGTGGAGCAAAAACAGAAAGCCACAGCCGAGCGACCGGAGCAGCAAGCAACGTCAGCGTCTGGCGGTCGAGCGGAAGCACCGCCGGCCACCGTTGCATTTCATCGAGCCTTATTCCGCACCCCTGAAGCCGTACCAGCTCATAGAGATAGGGGATCTTCTTCGGATGAGATGCCTAGACGAGATAACAGAAAAGGGAAAGCCCCCCGAGTGGACTCATCTCCCGAGCGGATCAATCGCCAATTTTCGGAGGCTATTCTGCAAGACCCTCTGCCCAAGCACTACGTGCCTCCGACGATCGGCGAGTACAATGGGACAACCGACCCGGATGATCATCTGGGTAAGTTCGATAACACAGCCACTCTCCATCAATACACAGATGGAGTAAAGTGCCGAGTTTTTCTTACCACTCTCTCGGGATCGGCTCAACGGTGGTTCCGGAGGCTGCCGGACGGATCCATCACAAGCTTCAAGGACTTCCGAACGGCCTTCCTCCATCATTTTGCAAGCAGTCGGCGCTACCAAAAAACGAGCGTGAGCTTGTTCGCCATCAAGCAAGAAGCCCGTGAATCGCTTCGAGCTTACATCCAGCGGTTCAACCAAGTGGCGATGGACATTCCAACGGCCACCTCGGAAACCATGATGAATGCCTTCACACAAGGCCTAGTGGATGAGGATTTCTTCCGATCGCTCATCCCAAAGCCGCCCCGAGACTATGATCACATGCTACACCGGGCGAACGAATATATCAACGTGGAAGAGGCACAAGCGGCTAGGAAAAAAGAAACTCCAACCGAGAGGGCTCCTCCGGCCGAGCGGAAACCACACGCCACACATCAGCCGCCCAGAGGACCAAGAGCCGAAGCAATCCGATCCCCCCATGCCAGGACCCACGTGCAAGAGGTATCCGCCGCCCGGCCCAAGCCAAAGAAGAAATGGACCCCGATGTTCTGCTCCTTCCACCGGACGGATACGCACAACACAAGGGATTGCCGAAGTCTTCCCTTCGTGGCTCATCCCGTACCCCGGAATGTCGGACGACGGTCGCCTTCAGTCGACAGGCGACAGAGAATTCATGAAGCCGATCGGACTCGAGCTGATAGGCAACAGCAACAGGTGCCCGATCGGCATCGTTCTCCAAGGCAGGGGAATCGCCGGGCGTCCAGAGAACGGTCTCGATCGTCCGCTCAGGAAGAGGAAAATAGAAGCAATACTTCCCGGGGCGAGATCAACGTTATTGCTGGCGGGCCGACCGGAGGAGACTCCAATCGAGCCAGAAAGGCGAGCGTCCGGCAGCTCTAGATTCATGCGGTCGGCTGTAGCCGAGAACGAGCAGAAGGACCCGAAATTAGTTTCGGGCCCAGGGACTTGGAAGGAGTTGAAGTACCCCACGACAATGCTCTGCTCATCAAAGCGGTAATAGCAAATTACACTATTCACCGCGTATTTGTTGACACAGGGAGCTCAGTCAACATCATATTCAAGAAGGCGCTCGATCAGCTGCAAATTAATAGAGCCGAGCTGTTGCTCATGACAACTCCGCTCTACGGGTTTACGGGTAACGAAGTTCAGCCGGTCGGACAGATCCGGCTGGCTACCTCGCTGGGAGAAGAGCCGCTCAGGAGGACAAGGACAACAAACTTCGTGGTGGTCGACTCTCCCTCGTCCTACAACGTTATTTTGGGACGACCGGCTCTCAGCGAATTCCGAGCGGTCGTCTCAACCTTCCATCAGAAGATCAAGTTCCCCGTGGAGGACAAAGTGGGAGAAGTACGGGGAGATCAACTAGCAGCTCGGCGATGCTACATCGAGATGGTCCGAGCAGAGGCCAATTCCGCTCGGAAGGCGCCCTGGATCGAGGTAAACGCCATCACCGAAAAGTCACCCTCTTTAATTTATGAAGAAAAAGAGGAAGTGCAGATTCACCCAACCCGATCGGAGGCCACAACCTTTATAGCGTCCGATCTGGAGGAGAAGCAGAAAGAAGAACTGATCCAATGCCTCCGAAGAAATCATGATGTCTTCGTCTGGTCGACACATGAGCTGCCCGAAATTTTGCCGAGCATAGCGCAGCACGAGCTACATGTCCGACCAGACGCACGGCCAGTAAAGCAAAGAAAAAGAGACCTCAGCGCCGAACAGAATTCCATCATCCGAGCGGAGGTGGAAAAACTTCTGGAGGCCGGTCATATACGCGAGGTGCAGTTCCCGAGCTGGTTGGCTAACGTAGTATTAGTCTCCAAGCCAGGCAACAAGTGGAGAGTGTGCATAGATTTTCGGGATCTCAACAAAGCTTGCCCAAAAGATTTTTATCCTCTGCCCCGGATAGATCAGCTGGTGGACTCTACGGCCGGCTGCGAATTAATCTGTATGCTCGACGCCTACCAGGGTTATCACCAAGTGCCGCTCGCCCGTGAAGATCAAGAAAAAGTCAACTTCGTGAAGGCCGACGGCACTTATTGTTATAATGTGATGCCGTTCGGATTGAAGAATGTTGGGGCCACATATCAGCGCTTGATGAATAAAGTATTCAGAGAGCAGATCGGGCGGAATCTAGAAGTTTATGTGGGCGACAATCTCATTAAGTCCGTCCGAGCGGCCGATCTCTTCAAAGACATGGAGGAAACCTTCCGAACGCTGCGCAAATATGGAGTCAAGCTAAATCCCCAGAAGTGCCTGTTCGGAGCAAAAGGAGGGCGCTTTCTGGGGTATATAGTGACCGAGCGGGGAATCGAAGCAAATCCCAGCAAGGTGAAAGCTCTACAAGATATGCCGCCTCCAAGAAATACAAGGGAAGTGCAGCGTTTGACTGGTCGGATAACCGCTCTGTCCAGGTTCATCTCCAAAACTGCCGACCGGAGCCTTCCTTTTTTCAAGATCTTATGCAAAGCTACAAAATTTCACTGGGACGAAGAATGCGACCGGGCGTTCGAAGATTTGAAGGCATATCTGAACTCTCTCCCGGTATTAGCCAAGCCGACTGCGGGTGAGCCACTTCATATGTACTTGTCTTCAACCGAGCATGCAATCGGCTCAGCTTTAGTGAGGTCGAGCGGAGAAGAGTCTGTGTATTTCCTTAGTCACATTTTAAAAGATGCTGAATCTCGCTACACTGGGCTCGAGAAGCTGGCTTTCGCTCTGGTCCTTGCTGCTCGGCACCTTCGTCCATACTTCCTGGCGCATACGATCATTATCAAAACCAATAGCCCGCTCGGACGTGTTCTACTAAATCCAGAGGCATCCGGACGGCTCATCAAATGGACGACGGAGTTAAGTGAATTTGATATCCAATACCAGCCCCGCTCGACGATCAAAGCGCAATCCTTGGCCGATTTTGTGACTGAGGTGCAAAGGCCGGAGCCGGAAGGCATGTGGAGAATATATGTGGATGGGTCGTCCACTCGGCTTGGAAGTGGGATTGTAATATTGTTACTCTCCCCTCAAGAAGAGAAGATGCACTTATCCATCCGGCTAGATTATAAAGCTACCAACAATGAAGCAGAGTATGATGCCCTCATAGCCGGCTTGCAGGCAGCTCGGCATGTGGGAGCCGGTCGGGTAACACTTCACTCGGATTCGCAGTTGGCCGCTCAGCAGCTCTCTGGTACCTTCGAAATCAATAGTGCTCGGCTCACGCTCTACGCTGAAGCCTTCGAGAAGCTCAAAGCTGATTTTAGAGAAGTTATTGTCCAGAAGATACCCAGAGCAGAAAATCAAGCAGCCAATGAGTTAGCTAAACTCGCGAGCTCAATAACGCCGGTCGCCATTCAGCAATCAATTGAAAAAGTACTGTTGGTGGCGCACGTCGACCGGATGGAAGACCTCACATTTCCAAGCGACTGGCGGACACCCATCATAGAGTTCCTCCGCTCAGGAGCCACGCCGTCCGACCGGAACGAAGCCCAGCTGTTAAGAAGGAGGGCCGGTCGGTTCACACTCATCAGCGATCAGCTTTATAAGAAGGCTTTCTCTCGCCCGCTGTTGAAATGCGTGAGCTCAGAAGACTCGGCTTACATCCTCCAAGAGGTACATCAAGGATCGTGCGGAGGACATCCGGGCGGACGGTCACTAGCTAAGAAGATCCTGCTAACCGGATACTTTTGGCCGACCTTACAAGCAGACGCCGCTCGGACAGTATCTACGTGCCTTTCGTGCCAGAAGTACCATAACTTCTCCCACCGACCGGCCGAGGAAATGAAGGCATCAACCGTTTCATGTCCGTTCGATCAATGGGGAATGGATATTGTCGGTCCATTTCCGATGGCGACCGGACAGAGGAAATTTTTGCTAGTGGTGGTCGATTATTTTTCCAAGTGGGTGGAGGCCGAGCCGCTGACAAAGATCACCGAACAGATGGTCAAAAAATTCATCTGGCAACACATCATCTGTCGGTTCGGCATCCCTCGCCGATTGGTTTCCGACAATGGGCGGCAATTCACAGGGAAGGTGCTAGAGGATTGGTGCAAAAGCTACGGCATAGAGCAACACTTCACGTCCGTGGCTTATCCCCAAAGCAACGGTCAAGCCGAAGTAGCCAATCGGGAAATTCTTCGTATTCTGCGCGCTCGGCTCGACCATTTGGGAGGAAATTGGCCGGATGAAGTGCCGGGCGTCTTATGGGCCATCCGAACGACTCCGAAGGAAGGGACGGGCGTCACACCGTTCCATTTGGTGTATGGCGGCGAGGCGGTTATTCCGGTTGAAGTCGGCGTCGAGTCCGTCCGAATCCAAAGCTATGATGATGACAACGCCGAACGGAGGAACATGGAGCTGGATTTGGTCGACGAGGAGCGAGCCAAGGCGTCCGTTCGGCTAATGGCGTACCGGCAGCGGATGAAGCAAAATTACAACCACCGTGTAATCCCCAGATCATTCCAGGTCGGCGATCTTGTCTGGAAGAAAGTCAAGCCGGTCGACGACGTCGGCAAACTGGAGGCACCGTGGGCAGGCCCCTTCAAGGTTATTGAAAAGCTCTGCTCGGGAGCCTATTATTTGGAGGATGAAGACGGGTGGCAGCTGGATCGACGGTGGAGTGCGAATCATCTTCAGCCTTATCGAGTGGGGTGAAAGGTGCACGAATGTAAATCATTTTAGTATATGTTAGTCGCCCGTGTCCTTGTAATGCAGGAAGCAAAATTAATTCAAAGGATGGCCAAGGGTTCTGTCGATCGACAGTGTCGAAGTTAGCCGTAAAGGCCGTCGAGCTCCGACGTTAAATATCGAGAGACGAGCCGGCGTCTATAAATCCTCCGAGCGGAAGACCGTCGAGCTCCGACGTTAAATATCGAGAGACGAGCCGGCGTCTATAAACCCTCCGAGCGGAAGATCGTCGAGCTCCGACGTTAAATATCGAGAGACGAGCCGGCGTCTATAAACGTCCGAGCGGAAGACCGTCGAGTTCCGACGTTAAATATCGAGAGACGAGTCGGCGTCTATAAACGTCCGAGCGGAAGACCGTCGAGCTCCGACATTAAATATCGAGGGACGAGCCGGCGTCTATAAACTCTCCGAGCGGAAGACTGTCGAGCTCCGACGTTAAATATCGAGAGACGAGCCGGCGTCTATAAACGTCCGAGCGGAAGACCGTCGAGCTCTGACGTTAAATATCGAGAGACAAGCCGGCGTCTATAAACGTCCAAGCGGAAGACCGTCGAGCTCCGACGTCAAATATCGAGAGACAAGCCGGCGTCTATAAACGTCCGAGCGGAAGACCGTCGAGCTCCGACGTTAAATATCGAGAGACGAGCCGGCGTCTATAAACGTCTGAGCGGAAGACCGTCGAGCTCCGACGTTAAATATCGAGAGACGAGCCGGCGTCTATAAACCCTCCGAGCGGAATACCGTCGAGCTCCGACGTTAAATATCGAGAGACGAGCCGGCGTCTATAAATAATCCGAGCGGGGAAAAAGAAAAAAAAAAGACTGCAAGTGTCCGAGAAGTTCGCTGCCAATATCGTTCGACCGACTCTACGTTCCGCTCGGCTCAGGGCCCAAAGGTTCTTGTCGGCTTATAGCGAGCGATCCTTGCTAGCAAAGCGGAATGTTACGCGTCCGGAATATTTGCCCGAGCGGAAGGGCATCGCCAAGTACTTCGCAAAAATGCCTTTCGAATGCCAGAGGTGTGATAATAGGCGAGCAGGCAACACACATATTAATTAGCAAAAGGACAAAGTGCAAAAAGATAGAGTGCGCGAAAGGAAAGCATTGCATTAAAAATAAAATCTCAGGCCGGACGACCTAAGTACAAAAGGGTTCATATTTAGCCGAGTGGCCAAATTACAAAAATTACTCGATATAATCGTAGAGGGTCTTGGGGATGTTATCTAGGAGCGCCACCTGATCTCCGGCCGGAATATTGGTGGACTCCGGAAGAAGGCCCTTCGACTTCAGATAGGTCATAGTGGCAGTCATGGCCAAGTCGAAGGCTGTGTACATCCGCTCGCAGATTTTCTTCGAGAATTCGGGCGATCGGATGTAGCTCTGTCGTAGAGCGGCGACTCGGCTCGGCTCGGCATCCTGATATTCTTTGAAAGCCGCCTGGGAGCCAGTGAGGGCCTCGGTCAGATTCTTAAGCTTTTCTGCGTCGGCCGAGCGGCCCGCCTTCTCCCTGTCGAGCTGCTCTGTCAACTCCTTTATCTTCAGCTCCAGGCCCCGAGCCTCAACGTTCTTCTTCTCCAGATCGGAGATAGCTGTATTCTTCCGAGTGGTGGCCAGGGCTATTTTCGTGTCAAGCGACTTGACTTGTCGCTCGGACTCGGCCAAGGCATGGGCCTGGTCGGCTGTCTTCTTCTGTTCGGCCGCCAGCAGAGTTTGAGCTTTCTTCAGCTCCTTTTGCAGCTCAGAATAGGAAGGGCCCTAAAGGCCGGACGGACCAACTGCGGCCTTCAGTTGCCGTAGCTCTTCATCCGCCAAGGCCAAGCGGTTGGAAACCGCAATTTCCTCCACTCATCTCTGGCAAAAGAAAATTATAGTTATTAGCGGCCGATCGGAAAGAATGAACACCAAAGTTGGTAGATTACAAACTTACCCCCGTGGCCTGCTGCATATGGCTGTTAGCCAAATTTCCGAGGGGTATCAGCGCAGTGCGGGCCCGAGCATCGGCCCACATCTCAGCTAGGGGCCCTTTCAAGGTGATGGTGTGCTCGAGCGCAGATGGACGGTCGGCTTCTGCAATCAGCTCTTCAATCGGAAGATGAAGAGTGACCCGAATCGTGCGGCTATGACTGGGGGTCGTCTGATCGGCGGTCGGAAGGGGATCAGAAGCCGGCGTAGAAAACTGGGAATGAATGGTCGAGCGCTGGGCTGAATGGCGAGCGGGCGGAAGGGTGCTGATTGGAACAGCCTCCACTGGAGCAGCTGGCTCGTCCCAATCCGAAGGCGTCCGGTCGGACGAGATGGTTTCGGTCTCTGGCGCCTTGCCCCGAGTAGTTGCAGTGACCCGCTCGGATGGTTGGACCGCTGAGGTTGCCGACCGCAGGGGAGTCTCCACTCGACGCCTCTTTTGTAAGGGCTGCTCCTCCTCCCGAGCGGAACTTTCCTCGGGGGCAGTTGGTTCTCCAGGAGGAGTGGCTCCGCCGGCCGCGTTTTGTTGAGAAGCGGGAGCGGTCGACTCAGCCTGAGTCCCACTCTCTCCTTCGTGGGATCCGACCGGCTGGATACCCAAAGCTTCCATTTCTCTGGCCGTCGCGGCTTCCAGAGCGGCCGCCTTTCTCTTCAAAACACCGGCCATGACCGAATCCATAACGATGTCCGCTGCAAAGAAAGGAAAAGAAATCAGTTAGCAATCAAAGCAAATGCCCAACCAAAGTTCTTACCGAAGCCGGCCGGAAGAGGAGTCCGTATAGGACTCAGCCCGAAGATGTACATCACTCCCTCGTGGAGAAGTTTGTTGATGTCAAGTCGCAGACCGACCAGTATATTTGCAGCGTGGAGGTAGTCCGGTCGGGTCTTGAATTTCTTCAACTCGGGAGTGGGAGGCAGACTGACCTGCCACTGGGTCGGAAAGTTTGCCTGATTGGGCATACTGATGTAGAAAAAATAATCCTTCCAATGTTTATTGGAAGTAGAAGTTTGTTGAAAAAGACCAAGCCGGGCCGAACTTGGAACATGAAGGTGCCTGGCTTGTGGTAATAGTAAAAGACCTCCGGTCGGAGGGGATGTTGTGAATCTTAAACAAAGCGACAACACCGCAGAGGAGACGGAAGGTATTGGGTACTAAGCTGCCGAGCGCACCGAAAAAATTACAGACATCTATGGTGAAAGGGTGTACAGGAAAAGCGAAGACCGGTGATGGCGGTCTCGGAAGACCTGAAAGCTCATGTGAGGCCGGCGGAAGGACCACTAAGCGAATTTCAAATCCTCGGGATTTGAAATTGTCCATAAAATATCAAGTCCCATTGTTCGAATCGGGCGCATGGTGGTGTACCATGGGCCGAGCGACTGATCTTCGGGATTGGAAGAACTAGCCATGGGCCGATCGGGAGGAGTCAAAAGGCAAAAAGGCAGGAGAAAAACAACAGCAAACGAAAGGAAGTTTCAAGGATCAAAACTGAGAAAGAAATGCGGAGGAAACACCGGAAAAGAGGAAGGAAAGATATAAAACCTTGCTGCGGGGAAAGGGATCAAGGAAAAGGCGCCGGAGAGCGTCGGAGAGCAGAAACAGGATCGCTGGAGCTCCGAAGCGCAGGAGGCAATGGTCGAAATCGCGGAGGCAGGTGAGGAAGAGAAGGAAACGAAGAATTTATAGGGTGAAGGTCGGGCGGCCTCCACCGTTGGATCCAAGTCACGGGAATCAAAGCATGCATCGAACCGTCCATTTCGAATCGCTTCGATCACATCAAAACACCATGCCACCGCCGCCGTACGCCGATGGCAGTGCTCCAGGTGGCATTCAATCATTCGGAGCATTTAATGAAAGCATGCTCAACCTTAATGTCGAAGATTGACGCAGAGCACGAGGAGATCCAGTCAATGCCATTGTTGATTCACTCAAGGCTACCTCTATGGTTGGCCGAGCGGAGGATACCAACACGAAGGAGCCGCTCGTCCAGATTCTTAGTCCAGTCAGTCGGACTATTCGCCTCCTTCGACTAGACTTGAAGGGGAGGCAAGTGATCCGGTAGTAAGAACAGGGGACCCCGCCCTGTGGAGTCAACGCCACGTGGAAGTCACAGTGGAAGTTGTCCGGCCGGAGAGGGTCGGGTCCGACCGGACGGTCGGAGAGGGCCGGGTCCGACCGGCCGGCCGGCCGGCCGATGGAGTCGAACGCCCGGAGAGGGATGGGTCCGATCGGGCGGAATGACCGGACGATATTCGGCTGATGGTTAAAGGCGCCCTGTCGAAATCAGGGTTCCGGTGCTCAGTGGAAAAGGTCGTGGGGCCGAGCGGACCTCACGCTCGACCAAAGCCATAAGGTAACACTGCTAATAGTCCCTATAAAGCACGTGATGGAGGATCTCCCCAAGTAAACCACCGCATATGTCCGGTCGGATGTTGAGGGAACTGTCCGTCCGGAAGCCAGATTTGGAGCTAAGGGGAAAATGACAAGGAACGTCTTTTTCTGACAGCAGGTATGTTTCACGTGTGGGCCATGCTCTAAATCTTGTGACAGGGGATTCTGCTGTCCCATCGAGGACATGCTAAGACTATAGCAGTATGGGTTAGGGAAACTCACTGACAAGTCCTTACTGGAGTATGGGCCATGGGCACGTGTACACCTCGGTAGGTGTACACTCACTTCTTCGCTGCCCTATATAAAGGACCTCATTCTTCGCCGGAGGTACGCAGTCTACGAGTTTTAAAGCCATTGTTTCTTTCTTGAGCTTCGCCTGACTTGAGCGTCGGAGGGTCGTCGCCGGGAATCCCTTCCCGGCCCAACTTCTGTGCAGGTTCGCCAGAGCTTTGTGCCGCCAGTCGAAGATCCACGCCAGCAGCCGGAAGCACCACGTGCCCAACATCCATTGATTCGGCATTCGGACAGGATCATATAACATAATTATCAATGCACCATTTGCCGTTGTCCCATAGTGGGAGGGACAAATAAAATGATATATAGAATAAGGGATGCAAAACACATTTTCATCCTATTTAAATTTTAAGATTAATATAGTTTTATCACTTTAATATTAAACGTTATATCCCTTTTAGTTTTATTCTCATTCGATTGCTACGCGACAAAATTTTATTTTGTAGAAGATAAATATTTAGAATTTTAGCCGTCCTAAATTTTTTCGAATAATCTAAAATAAATAACAATTTAATTTTTATGACAATCAACTAGAAAGGGGACTGAATCAATCAAAGGGGGAAAAAGAAATTTAAAAAATAATCGGATGACAGAAATTAATCCCCAAACTAGTAACAAATCTTGCATTTGATTCGAGGACCAAAGACATCTCTCTCTCTCTCTCTCTCTCTCTTCGTTGAACAGGGCGGATGATCAAATCGCGCAACATTTCGCCACATTTGAGAGATCAAAGCCAACAAGAACACGAATTCTCAGCCTTCTTTAGCGATTCCGATCGCGGACTCTATGCTGGCACGTAGGGGCCTTTCCACATCCGATCTTTCAGCTTCCGGTACCTGATCTCTGCCTCTCTGATTCGTTCTCCTGCGGCCCTCGCGATTTGTTAGCGTGCTCTTTTGCTTGGAGGCGGTGTGGGCTGGGAATCTGTTCTGGCCGGCGCCGCCACGGTGACGCCGCAGCGGTGAGGGCCGGCGGCAAGTCGCAGCTGGCGCAGTGGCCACGATGCAGATTAGGTTTTCGCCTAGCATGAGAAGCATAACGATATCGAGCAGCAATGGGTTTCTGGACTTGATGAAGGTGAAGGTCGCGGCTCGTCATTTCTCCTACCGGACCCTTTTCCACACCATTCTCATCCTCGCATTTCTTTTGCCATTTGTCTTCATTCTCACCGCCCTCGTCACCCTCGAGGGCGTCAACAAGTGCTCCTCCTTGGGTAGGTTCTGGAAACGTAAATTCTGGATCTCGAAATGGTTGTAATTTGTCACCAGACGCTGCTTATGTCATTACCGACTGCAAGATTCGATCTTTACTTTTTTCCCTTTCATTTTTAGTTACCAATACATGTCATTCAATTTTCTGTTTGATGATTTTCTTTATCATTTGATCCAAATTCGTTATATTTAGATTATGAATTTGACTTTGATGTTTTGGATAGACATATTTCTTGCATCTGTTCCTCCAATTGGTGGTTTACCAAAATCATCCATCCCAATTCTTTATTATGGATCTAGGATTAAATGTAGTTCCACTGTTGAGAATGCCACAGGATTTCAATTCTTTGGGACGAACTTTAGGGTCGTTATGCAGAATCTTGAACCTTTTGTGAACTTGATCTTCTTGATTGTTTTTCAATGACGACCTCTATCTAATTTTGAAGGGGAAATGTACGAGGACTAAAAAATCTTGAACCAATTTATATATGTTTTCTACCATTATAGTCAAATACAGTTTAGCAGTAGCATATATAAGTTCTTTTGTGTGTCAACATTCTCCACACAATTCATTGACTGTTTGTGAATTTCCTCTAAATGCCTTTTCACATTTCTGTTCTTATTTTATTTGATTATTGATAGTAATAAGGACCTTTATATTTTACTTCTGTTTATATTGTTAGATTTATTTTGTTCAATTTTCTTATCATCTCAGGATAGTCATGTTGAAGCAATTTATAACTGCTAATCAATTTCTGTACATATATCATGATCTTTAGTTTTCATGCCAAGTATTTACCTTGTTATCTTTGCCATTGACATTTGCATGGTTCCTTTTGTTCGTGGATTGCAACTTATATAAGTTTTCTCTAATAGCTTGTTAGCAGTGAGATGTGGTGGATAATGATGTTTGGGCTATCATTTTGCTTATAAAGCATGTGATATTTTGTTGGATTACCTATATTTTTTTCTTCATTTGTACTGTCTTGTAAGTTTTCTTTGTCATTTCTTCAGCCACCTGCTCTTTATTAAGCAGTTGTGTAATAATGATTTCAAATCTTTGAATAAGCAAGAGCTCCATGACAATTGAGATTACTTATGGAAATGCTTCAATTGATTGTCTTGACTCTTCATTCTGGAATATTTGCATACTTAACTTCTAGAGGCACTTTCACCCTTGTGCATTTAGCTTGTCTCTTTCTGTCTATTGTTATTATGTTATGGATTTCCAAATGAGCTGCTATGAAACTTAAATACTACTTTTTATGTTAGATTTCTCTGGAGTATTCTTCAAGCATGTTCTACGAGTGAATGAATGTGAATATTTTACAACATAATTTAAATTAGAGTATCTGACTATATTCACTTTATTAAATGTAATGTATATTACCAGAAGGTATAAATCACTGCAGAACTTCATCATTGGCAAATAAATTGAATCAAACTTATTTGTTTCAGATTGTCTGGGAAGACGACTGGGTCCAAAGTTTCTTGGTCGAGGAGGTGATGGTTCTGAGGTAGTTTTGTCTCTTCTTTGCTACTTAAATTCATGATTAATAAGCATTTTCTTGTTGTGAAAATGGAATCATACACTGAATCAACTAAATGTATATGCAGAAACTTGTTAAAGATCTGTACAAGTTACTTGACCAAATAAACTCTGAGGAAATTCCAGCTGGATTAAAAGTGCCAGAGTCTTTCAGTGAGTTTCTTTCAGACATGAAGAATAACCAGGATGATGCCAAGACATTTGCTATAAGCTTGAAGGCAACGGTATGCCATTTACTTATTTTTATGCCCATCCCAAAAGCATATTATGGTAGTTTAGCATTTGTTTGTTTGTTTGAGAAAATAAATTTTCACCATGTTATTGCAATTCTTTTAAAGAGAGGATCTAGTTCTTGTTTGCTTCAGGTTCTCTGAACTTTATGGAGATGCTCTTTTGAGTTATTGGGTCTGTTCCATGGATATTTTTCTGTAGTTGAATTATAATTTCACATACTTTCTTTTTTATTTGGTTTCAAATATTTGGCCATTCCCACAGAATTGAGACTAATCTTGAACTTACCAATTATATTCAAGATAAATCTTCTTGGTGTAGTAGAGTTTAAGCTCAAAGCTTGAATTGTGGAAAGATAATTAAGAACCCAAATGTTTTAAGTTTTGCGGAAGTTCGACTGCCTGAATAAATGAAATAGATGGATGGCATGGATTTTTAATAAGAGATTTAAATACCTTGAATATGCTATTCAAAAAGAAGATATTGATAGAGATATGCAAGATGGGAAATGAAAATAAAAACTTTTTAAATTTTATGATATTATCATGTGCCCTTCGGCTAAAAGTTTTTTTTATAATTTTTTTCTATAATCCATTATATATTATAAGAATGTTCTGCAAAATGTTTAAGGTAGCAGAATGTCAATGCTAAGCTGCTATTGTGTTAATTGAACAAAGAATGTAACATGAATCAATGGTAGAATCAGGGAAGATGATATGAACATGTTAAAAGGTGACTAATGGATTCTGTGGTTGGGCAAGTAGAATTTTTTCTAGTTGATGTTGAAGGAATAGAGAGGACCAAGCAAAGCAAATTAATGTAATCAATTGATTTAAGAGATCTGAATATTAGTAGCTGTATAGAATTGCAAAATGCATAGATCCCACTGTTGGGATATGATCCATGTACCTGACACAAAATAGTTGAAACTTGCATTGCTTGATGATTATGATGGAATAGCCAGGACTAACAAAACTTGGTGACAGTACTTGTTTATGATCATTGGATATTCAATGTTCGTGACATTTTGGTAGATCATGAATAATCTGTTTTCATTTTAGACTACTATCGTTTAGAATCCATCTATCATTATTTTGTAGTAGCCATGTGTGTATTAAAATTCCTCAACATTTGCCTTGGAAAAATTCATAGGTCATTATCATAAGATTAACAAGCTATATTGGTTGAAGTAGAAACCTAAATAAATATGCTATCTTTACAATTTTGGTGTTTAAAATATCAAAGATTCAAAACCAAGAGAAATTTTAAAGCTTAATAGGGTTGTTTTAGTTTCCTTAAATTCAGAAGAGAAAGTGGTTATAAGAAACAGATTCATGGCCTGATTTTTTATTTTACTTCATTTCTACTTGCTTTAATTTTTTAATTCTATTTTTTTGTGTTTTTACTACTACTAGCAGATCGGTAACTTTGATATGATCAAATTAGTTTAAGTTCTATAACAGGAACTCCTCTTTTAGCAGAAGTCTTTAAATACCAAAATGAATATGATACATTAATAAGCAATCTTCATGCTAGAAGTGCCTAGTGTTGATGCATATGTTTGAAAAAGATGTGGTTTCTCATAAACTTCTAATAACAAAGAGGTTGTAATCAGGCAATCTGGCTTGTACATATTGATACAAATGTGGGCACAGAGGGGAACCTAGTTTGCATTTGATTTTGTTCAAACAGTTCCATTTCTATGCTTACAGTACAGATTTACAAAACTAAGTCATGAAAAAACAAAACTAAATATGAAAAACAATTGATAACTTTGTATCATCTGAACTTTATTAAAAAAAAATCCACACAACTAGGGGTTGTTCTGATCTTGGACTACTAGGGATTTGTATGCTGTGTTGCCTGGTTTAGTGACATATTTTGTCCTGAGAGATCCAGATATGCCAATTGGTATCAACCTATATTGTTCCATCCAACCTCAAAGACTTAATTTTGTTTCATTGAGTTGTTTTAAAGACTTTTAAACCAATACATATTCTTGCTTATCTCTGTTCCTTCCAAATCCTCACACTCAAACAGTCAAACTGTCCAACATTTAAATGAGATTGACTAGGAGGGGCTAGAGACTCTAGATGAAAGATTTCACTTATATATTTGCAGTTTAAGGCAAGTTGTGAAATGATTCAAGAAATGTTGGAAATAGTGCCACTGCATCTCCTTTTATAAGTAAAATCGAGGAAAAACAATTCTGAGGTGGTTTCTCAGCTTGCTACGTCAGCTTAAAGGTCTTAGCATGCATAATAAGAAATGAAGGATTCAATGGCAATTTTGTAAATCAAAGCGCAATTGATTAGAATGCAAGTGTCTAATTAAAAAAATATGAACGGATAGGAGGACTTTTCATTTCCTTTGACAGTTTTTCATTGTAAAAAGGGAAAATTCTATTACTTGTCATGCAAATATTCATTTGCATTAATTGGACATTTGTTAATCTTCTTTATAGTAAAACGAAAGCATCCCTGCATTATCTGCTTTCTCAGGTTTGCATTCATATAACCTCTTGTATTAGGCTGAAAGTTTTTCATCATTTTCCAAATAAATATCAAGTTAAGCATGCATGTAAGCTAGAATATATATATATATATATATTCTCTTTGTTGTTGATTTATACGTATGACAAAGGGTAGCTTGGACATATGAATAATTGAGGTTCCATCACATTACAAATTTTTTAGGATTACTTCAGTTATAATATTTATTTTCGGATACATTTTTTGTCATAAAGGCAGCTAAGGAAAATGATTTTTAGATTAAGCATATAATTTTTATGATTTATTAGAATTAGTTAATTCCATAAATTTGAAATTAATTATTCTGTGAAAATTCTTAAATTTATAAATCTAGATTTCTGAATTCTACTATAAAATTTAATTTGTATGCCATTTTTTTTTAATAATCATTTGATTATTTTTCTCACAACTTTAATTTATAAATGTTTATTGATTTTAATATAGTTACTTAAAAATACTACACATGAAGGGGAGTCTTGACGCAACGGTAAAATTGTTGCTTTGTGACCTAAAGGTCATGAGTTCGAATCTTGGAAACAACCTCTTGCAAAAAGCAGGGTAAAACTGCGTACAATGGATCCTTCCCCGGGACCCCGCATGGTGGGAGCTTCGTGCACCGAGCTGTCGATCACTTAAAAATACTACACATCACGCAGTTTAGCATCTAGTATAATAGAATCAATGAGTGAGAGCATCAAGAGCAGACCCACAATCCTACAACCATGGTTTCTAGTTTGGTTCTTCTAGAAGTTATTGTGTAAGGCATTTCTGTTAAAATCTACCAGGTACATTTCCTCTTTCAACAGATTATGGTGTGTCTATTTATTAGAAAGAATTTGATCATCTTCAATTATGTGGCCTTTGGGGGAATTGATTAGGAACGGTGGATTAGGTTAGAAACTTTGAAATTGAATTATCTTGTATCAATAACTGACTAGCCACTAGTAAAGAAATTTCATGTTTTAAGATAAAAATTTAGGGGAAAACTATGTAGATTAACAACCTTTCTGTTCACAGTACCAATTATTCTACTGTAATTTTTTTTAATTACAAAAAACCATTGTCAACCATTTTTAAATAAAATTTGTTAAGTGAATAGTCATGGAGGTGTGTTCTTATCAGTTGTCATTTTATGTGCAGATGGAAAGCATGGACAGGGAGTTGAAAAGATCTCGACTAGCAGAGCAACTGCACAAACACTATGCAGCAACGTCTATTCCAAAAGGCTTGCATTGTCTCTCATTACGACTTACTGATGAATATTCATCCAATGCACAAGCACGTAAACAGTTGCCATCACCTGAGTTGCTACCTCTGCTTGCAGATAATTCATACCATCATTTTGTCGTAGCCACTGATAACATTCTTGCAGCCTCTGTAGTGGTCAACTCAGTTGTTACATCTTCACTAAATCCGGAAAGAGTAGTCTTCCATGTCATAACTGACAAAAAGACCTATCCTGGAATGCATTCATGGTTTGCATTGAATCCTCTTGCCTCTGCTATTGTTGAAGTGAAAGGTGTCCATCAGTTTGGCTGGTTAACGAGAGAAAATGTGCCTGTTCTTGAAGCTATTGAGAATCACAATGGTGTCAGAAATCACTATCATGGGAATCATATCACAGGAGCTGATGTCACTGATACTCCGAGGATTTTTGCATCTAAATTGCAGGCTAGGAGTCCTAAATATATTTCTCTGCTCAACCATTTGCGCATATACCTGCCTGAGGTAATTTAGTTAGTGTGAACATTTTGTTTTGTGATACCAGCTCTTCTGTTAAAAAAAATTCACAGAAATTCTGTTGTTCCAAACACGAAAAAGGTGGAATTTTAATACCTCTACTTTTTTTTCAGTCTATGCTTGCTATGTTGTGTAGTGTGGACTAAAGAATCAGGTTGTTGGGTCCAGGCATGCATACTAAGCACTTTCATGGCTTCGACTTTTATACAGTTTCTTTGCTATTGGCTGCATCATCCACCTTACCTCAATATTACTTCAATTGTCGTATTATAGGTTTAATATTGTAAGCTTTACTGCTCTTCAAAATTTTCATCCTTTAAAATAAGGTTGGGAGAATAAAGGTGGAAAATGTATTGTAATTTGATTGTCTCTTTTTTCATGAGCTGTACACAGACATTACCTTCTGGATGTTAAAGTTTCCCTAAGACCATGACTTCCAGTGGTTGTTATATATGAAATGCATCGATTATTATTTAGTATCATCCCACAAGAATAATATACACGTATGCATATTAATGTTCATGTTTGTGGCATGAAGGATGGCCAGAAGGCTTCTCATTCATGCCAGTCAGATTGTGATTGTCATCTCATTCCCATATTTGATGTACAGATTTGTTTTATTCGTAATATGTTTCCTGAATAATGGCAATAATGTGATTGTTCTAAATTTTGAAACAGTTATTCCCCAATCTCAACAAGGTGGTGTTTCTAGATGATGACATTGTTGTTCAGCGTGACTTGTCACCATTATGGGAAATTGATCTTTCTGGGAAAGTAAATGGTGCTGTCCTAACTTGCAAAGGTGAAGATTCATGGGTGATGGGTAAAAGGTTTAGGACATATTTCAACTTCTCGCATCCCCTCATTGCTAATAAATTGGATCCTGATGAATGTGCTTGGGCATATGGGATGAATATTTTTGACTTGAATGCCTGGAGGAAGACTAATATTCGAGAAACATACCATTACTGGGTGAAGGAGGTAATGTCTAACCTCTGTTATCTTCTAATCCTTTGTCCTAATGAGTGCCTTAAATTTTCCTTTTAGAAAGAACTATAAAATATTTGCTTCCCATTTCTTTTTTGCTTGTTAACTAAATTAGTTCTTGTTGCATATTGGAGTGGTGTTTTCAGGTATATTTTGATTGGTTTAGATAGATGCATCACTCTGATTACAGATGTAAAATCATTGATTGGCTGCAAGATCGAATGCATTGCATAGCATTTAGACACATTGGGTGTGATGAAAAAAAATCATAAATTTTGAATACTCTTGTTGAATATTACAATATCCTAATCCAAATGGTGTTTGCTTGCCAGCGATGCTACTTCTTACATGCATCTTGAATTCTCTGGGAATGTTCTTGATAATATGTTCCTGAAGCAAGATTAAATGCATCACATGCACTTATAATTTTCCATAATAGAAATGGAGTTTGCTTGGATTTTGAACTTTGGTTCCCATTTAAGTCATTTTCAGTAAAAACATTCTAGATTCATCATTCACAGAACCAATCAAACAATCTGCTAACCTCCACGTTTAAGTGAAAGTTCAATTATACACCTTTTGCCACTGACAAGAACCTACAGGATTACTGTTAGGTAGTTTGTAGAGGATGAAGACCATGCCATCATGTTGTGCTATGAGAAAAGTTCTAAGACATTGTCGCATAGTTGTTGTTAACAAACACATGCAAATGAATATTGTGATACAGATGAGAATGTTGGATTTGTTTGTGAATTTATCAGGAGATTTTTTTATATATATAATTGAGCAGCTTGAAGTTTTGATAGATGAGTTGAGAGAAAATATATTGTAGTATGAACATATCGGAAAATGATCAAGAGGATCTCAAAATTAGTGTGTTGATAATTTGGAGTTGGAGGTGTTAGAGTATGAGGTAGACCAATAAAAGACAATCAAATAAACAAATGACTTGGGCCAACCCATGGCAAGATGTTATTTATGGAGGAATAAGATGTATTTACCAAAACCCATTTGATGGGAACATTCTTGTTGTACCATGCAGAAATAACCAATCCAACTCTAACCAATTTTGAGGAACCATCAAAATTAATGGAAGCTGGTTCCAAATTCTAAGAGAATCTAATGAACCTTGAATCTAAGTTTTATCTTCATTTTTCTCTCCAGACTCTATACTCGATAACTTTTATTTTTGCTATTTCTAAATTCATCGAATTGCATTATGTATATTTCATTAGTAACCTGCAGCTAGTCATGTGTTTTAGGGACAGACCATAGCTTTGGACATGTTGCAGTTTTTGATGAACTAATAATCAGATAAATCACTTGTAAGCTAATGCTTATGCCGGTTTCACCATGTCAGTTAAACATACATTTCAATAATGGAATAAGATATGCAGTCACGTAAGCTGTAACCAGAATATGAATTTTTTCATGAATATCCACAATTGATGTCCTTGATCTAATTATATTATTGTGTCAGTCTTTGTCGTTTTAAACAAATGCTCATCATATACTTTTCAACTTTCTTTATGTGCATTTTGCCAATAGCATGTGGAGTCTTTATAAAATCCTACGGATGTCATTACAGTTTCATGTACCCAGGTGGAACTGAGGTTCCAAATTCTTCCTTGTGACCATATTATTGCCTATGAAATCTGGGCCTATGCTAAGTGTAGCACCTTTATTCTTATTGTCAAGGCATTCAGTTTCTTATTGTATCTTATTCATATTGGCGAAAGTTAATTCTTGTTTTCCTGTCGAATCACATGCATAAGAAAAATGCAACTTGTTTTTTTTTTTAATTTTCATGTCCTCAAAGATCCATCGGCAGAAGTTGCTTCCCTCATTTGTGCATGCATTCCTAACGTCTCCTCTTCTTCTTCTATCTCAATGCAGAATCTGAAATCAAATATGACACTATGGAAGCTGGGGACATTACCACCAGCTCTAATTGCATTCAGAGGTTATGTGCATCCTATAGAATCATCCTGGCATTTGTTAGGTCTGGGCTATCAGGAGAAGACTGACCTCGACAGCGTGAAGAAGGCTGCTGTGATCCACTACAACGGGCAGTGCAAGCCTTGGCTGGAGATTGGATATAAGCACTTACAGCCCTTTTGGACGCTGCATGTAAACTATTCCAACGACTTCATCAGGAATTGCCATATCTTGGACCCTCAATAATAGTCAAATATCTGGACTGCATGAAAATTGAGGGAAGAAGTTCTGAATCTCACCTCAAAGAAAGAACCACTTCGTAAACCAAGAACTCAGTTGCATAGTGGTGCAGTCAAAAATGGGATGCATCTGGCAAATTCCTGTTTTGTGACCGACTCTGGAAACTCTGGGAATTAGATTCATTCTAAGGTTATAATAATTAGTATTGGGCATTCTAAAGGTAGTTCTGTATTCTTGCTATGGAACAAACAGGCTCAATCTGCTCCTTGTTGCTAGAGGAGGAGCATCCAGCTGCACGACCAGTATATACTGAAGAGAACTTGTTTTGGAGGATGCGGATTTTGTGTGGGTGTTTCTTTTTTTCTTTTGAAAATTTTATTTTGGCTTTTATTTATTAATTTACTCAAACTTTTTTGCCGGTTCCTCGTTTGACCTCTAAATTTAGAGGCCATGGATGTTTACTTTTTAACATTCCAACCCCTTTGAATATTGGGGAACCCTAGGAAATGTCTTAATTCATACGATATTGAAATGTGCAGTTAATTCTTTCAGTTTTAATATGTTCAATTGTGTTTTTCATCTCCCTGTGATTCTATCTTTTCTTGGCCAAATTTATTCCTCAAACTGACGTAAAAAATCGAAAGGGTGCCTCATCGGATTTTTTATATTTTATTTTTTATTTTCCAAAATATCTCTTATCTCAGTGTTGTTGTAGCCTACATTGTTAATTGTTATAATGCGTAAAGCTATCGAGTAACTATTATAACATTGTTGATTATTTTCAATACTATATAGTAATTATGATTAATTGATATAATATCTAAAAGTTATTGTATAAAAAAAAATGATGAATCGAGAATACGTGATCAGTCTGGTCACATGAAAGCTTTTCATCGATTCTTAGAATAAATCGGGAAGCGTTTACGATGGGTATCTTAAAAAATCATTACTTTGTGATTATATTCTCTATTTAGAAGAAAAATTTTAATAAATGTGTCGTAGTTGAGGATCGAATCGTGGATGCTTAGGTAACAACTTGACGTCCTTTTGTTGTATCTTAGCCTCGGGGTGAAAATGTTAACTAGTAATATTGAATCTGGAGTGATCGATTTGATTATATGAAAATTTTCTACCGATTATCAAGATAAATAAAAAAGTACTTACAGTGGATGATCTAGAAGCTCAGTATTTCATGATTACGTATTCTATTTAGAGAAAAAATTCTTATAAATGTATCGTAACTAAGAATCAAATTTTAATAAAAGTTATTATATAACTGTTATAATATGTAACATTTAATATAATATAGTTGGAGTATTGAAGTAGCTATTTAGCCATTATTATTATTATTATTAATTATTAATTATTAATTATTATTTAAAGTAATTTTGATTAATTTAAAATAATTTTTAATAAAATTTAAATGATTTTAATTAATTTAAAATACTTTTTAATAGAATTTAAATAATTGTAATGAAGTTGATAAAAAGTATTTTAATATAAGTGTTTAAAATTTAGAATTGAGTGTTTGAAAAAATGATAGAATTTAGAGTTTAAAAACAACGGGTACTCATTCGCTATTCCAACGTGAAAGTTTCATCCAATACATTACAAAAGTTATCGAATAATTTTTGCACGTTTAGTCGGTTTAGTCGGTAGATTTTATTTAGAACGTCCTTTCAATTTTTGTTTAAAAAAAAAATCAATATTGACTTGCTGAAATTAAAGTAGGATTTATTCTATTAATTGACTTCCGGCGACGTTATCTCAAGCATGCTTTTGCCTCAAAGTCTGGGAGGACAACGAACGCAATCGACAAGGGAGCCACCTCGACAGGCGATCGGACAGCAGCATTCACCGGGTTCAGAGGAGGAACGTCTCCCTCTTCACTGATCTCCAACGGAGTGCCGTTCAGCAGAACGGTCTGGCTCAGATGGTTGCCGTCTTTCGCCGTCAGATGATACTCCTCTCTCTTTCCATCATCCCTCCGCCCGCCTTCACCATCGCCATACAGAACGTCGACGACGCGCACGCTGAACTTGGTGTACCTACTCAGATTGATCAGCAGCATAGAGACGCCGCCTTCTTTCCCTTTCCTGCAATGCGCGTAGGCTCTCAAGTACGATGAACCACTGACATCGGTCGAAAGCACTCCTTTCCCCATCAGCCGATGCCACAGCAGAGCACTACCAACGCAGAAATCGCAAAAAGGACATTATCACTCTCTAAACAAGAAAGAAATCGTTTTCGATCGAGTAATCCGAATGCCTTTCCCTTGCCTGTAGTAATCAGGATTCGGAACGAAAGTATTCGAGTCGAGGAGACCGTAGTTCCCTCCGATCAACGTCTGTCTGCAGTACACCTTGGTGTTGTACTTGGACGCCATGCCGAGTTGATCCAAGTACCTGAATCGTTCGTCTTTAGCGAGCAGTTACAAACAAATCTGCAAGGAGAGACGCAATGCGAACCTACGTACCAGAAGCTGTTGAGGAATGCTTTCGAGACGAGCCTACTGCCGCTGTTGAACGCGCCGCCGGCTTCCCCGACCCAAGCAGAGGACCACGGTCCAGTCCTCTGTATTGTGAGTCGCAGAGCCCTGTACGTATCTGCCTCCCCACTCAAGTACGCTGGATCTGTGATCCTTTCTCGTATGTTTGGATCATTCCCTGGACCCAGATTGTAGATATGATGCGTGACGGCGTCGATCGTGCCGGCGCCGGAGGCCTGCAGGAGCCGCGCGTACCATGGCTGATCGAAGAAGCCGCCGGGAGCGACCAACAACGCCTCCCGTCGCGAACCTCTGTACAGCACTTTCAGGACAGCTTTGAGAGCGATCAAATCTCTGGCGTATTGATCGGCGCTGACACTCGCACTCACACCTTGCCCGCTCAACTCATTGCCTGATCATCATCGAGAATCGGCCGTTATAACTACCTTTCCTTCTCTTAGGTGGCAAAAGACGAATACTCTCTTCAGCGTCTCCGTCAATCCGTCTCAGGATCAACACAGAGAAAATAAATCACAGACAACTACTAACCTTTAGAATAATGACTAACACATAAAGTAGACATTTACTTCGACTTTGTCGAATCTTTCCTTCCCTTGGAATTCAAGTAAAGATAGAGAGAGAAAGAAAGAGGGATTACCGAATTCCCATGAATCTACATTGTATCCTTTCGATATCGAGTACTCGATGAATGCTCGAGCATTGGTGGAGTTCCAAGCTCCTACCCACTGATTGCTTTGTGCCCGGTGCCTCCCGTATAGTGCATTTAGACCGAATGTCGTGACGACTCTGGGTAATTATAATGGTTTTCACTATAAGAAAACTGTCAATTAACGACTAAATTAACTTTAGAAGAGTTTACCCGGTCTTTTGAAATAGGTGGTTTATCTCGTCCCACCTTGAGGTGCTCAAGCATCCTCTAGAGAAGCCAAAGAGACCGTCGTCGGTCTTCGAAAAAGGAAGGCATGGAGTCCCTAGATTCGGCATGCCATACACAACTTGATCTTGCAAGGAACCTCCCACTCTTATCCGCAATGGGCTAAAAGCTGAATTGAATAAGATGGAACAACTGTGATTGATATAATTGGAAGATCATGAAGAACAGGAAGGGATTACCTCGAATGGATTTTGCGAGAAATGGATGAGACAAGTTCTGAAGCACGACCATGGAGCCAAAAAAAACTTAATTAGTTGTGAGATTGCCTAAAACCGTACTAGAAGGATTCTCACCAGATTTAGGATTGAGGATTCTCCCCATGGACATTGATAGTAGTTACACTTCTCGCGCGGCCACCAATCGAGAGTCGCGCAAACAAAAGTATCACTGATTTCGGCCACTAGATCAGACCCCTTCACTATGATTGCCACATCTGGGTGTTCTTGAGCAGGAACTTGAACGATGAAGTAGAGGAACAATGGCAAGAACAGAAACGGAGATCTCATTATATTTCTGCTTTGGTAAACGCAAGGAAAGGGAAGAAGAGTTAATAGAGAGTTCATATTCTTTCAATTCTGATGCTTTGATACTGCAAGTGAAAAACTAGTGTGAAGTTTGAAAAACAAAGCATTTATCGCCTTCTTTGTGTGTTTTGTGTCTAACAATCCTCATTCATCTTAAACATAGCAAATGTACCTCTGTAAACCTAAAAGAAGAGCTTCTGGCAACAAGAAATCCTTCCAAATCTTCCTAAATACTCACTAAATTGCACGGAAACTAAGCAAAGAACAATGGTTCTAAGAATGGCAATCACCTTGTGCAGGGTTTCAGCTCCTCCCAAGAACAGCAAGAGCTCAGTCAAAAGGCAGCGATCTCGATCGATCCCTCTCGGATTCTGTCAACTCGAGCTAGATTCAGTAAAACTATACCGTGAAGTGGATTGGATTGGATTGGATTCCCTCAGGAATCTGTTTCCTGTAGCTTTATTTGCATCACAGCGAATGGCACTCTCTGACATATAATAATGAATATAAAGATCTACTGTTCTTCTCTTTCATTGTTAATGGAGTAAAACAAGTGAACATGTGCATGGACTCCCTAATCACAATTTAAATTTTACATACAATTTTCATTGCCAAAAAAACTTTATTTCCACTGTTTGATCAAATAAAAACATAATGAATATCAATTTATCTAATTGTCTTTCATATTTTTTAATATAAAAAATTTTAAAATGAATATAATTTAGATATTAAATTAGAATCTCTAGTATATTTTCTATCAAACTTATTTTCCATGATGATAAATATACTAGATTCTCTTTAAATAATAACCAGTTGAATAAAAAATATATTAGAATATCTTTAAATGGTGCTGAATTTATAAGGAATTTTATTACGGTGGAAAAAAATAGTGCTCAATTTTTCACTCCCTAACTAAACATAATGGATACTAATTTACCTATTTACCCCTCATTTTTTTTAGGTATACAAAGTCTAAAAATAAATATAATTTCTCTTAAATTCAACACATTAAATTAGAATATAGTATATTTTCTATTAAATTGAGTACGACTCTTTTTCCATCTCAATTAGATAAAAAATATATTAGGTTCACTTTAAATAGTACTCAATTAAATAGAAAATATATTAGATTCTCTTTAAATGATGCTGAATTTAAAAAATGTTATATTAAGCGAGAAAAAAACATATTCAATTAGATAGAAAATATACTCTATTTTAATTTAAAATACGAAATTTAAGAAGAATTATATTCATTTTTTAAAAAAAAATTATTCTAAAAAAAATATGAGAAATAAATAGATAACGATGTCTGTACAAAAGAGCTAAAGTAAACAAAATTTTACATATAAAAAGATTTTTTTTTTAAAAAAAATAAATATTATATATAAAATTAAAGTTGTATTAGAGATTTTTTTTCCAATTACTCGTAAAACAATGCCAATGACTTTAGGCTACTCCAAAATTCTCCACGAACAGATGGATCGAGCTGTGGAGAAAACAGCCACGGAGTCTTTATCTCCACCATGTGGAAAGTGGCATGTCACATTCGATTGGACAGTGATGTGTGTGCTTCGCTCTTTCTTTGCTAATAAATTATAAACAGTTGGAGAACTTTGGAGTCACATAATTGTACCGGTAGCATGTGACATCAAATGTCAAGATCTTCTTAATTATTTTTGGAATATCTAAGATGGGTTTAGTGATTTCATTTTTAGCCAGCGTCAAGTTTTCTTCAAGCCGATTAATAGGATGATCAATTCAATCCCATGAATCTTCTTTATCGATCAAGGTAAATTCAAAAACATTCACAATGGACGGTCATATCCCGTAATATGTTATAACTGATAATCGAATTATAAGATATTGGGAGACTATATAAATACTTTAGAAGTGGATCAACTAGCTTCACTGTTTGTTGATGGAGAAGACATGTGAGATCATTTTTTAAATTGTCACTTTATATTATGTATTTTTTTTTCCTAGCCAACAAGACTTTTTTTTTTTTCTTCTCAATCATCACATAAAATGATACAATTATTTGGGACCTAGCCAACAAGACTTTTTTTTTTTTCTTCTCAATCATCACATAAAATGATACAATTATTTGGGACCAGATCATGTAGTCCTCCCTTTATCCTCGTCCGCTCTTGGACTCGGATAAAAGGATTTGTGGGAAGTAGTGGCCTTCACCTATTAACAGGTGGGGGTTATTGTCCTCTACCAATATAAAAGATGGACCATGATTTAATCCAATTTTTACGGATCAAAAGATTCACCCCTAATTATTCTTCCTCTAATATATATATATATATATATATATATATATATATATATATATATATATATATATATATATTATTATCTTTTATTACATACATTAAATTTAACCATAGTTGATCAATTATATGAATAAGTCAAAGGTCGCTTATAGTAATTATGAAATCATAACATCTCTAATATTTTAACAAACACAGTTTTGTAGTTGTTATTGTAGTTCTAGTACTTCCAAATTAGATACATTTTTATATTATAGTAGTTATTAAACTGTAATGATTATAATATTATAATTTATCGGTGATTAAGATTTAATATTTATGGTAGTAGATAATAATATCTAATAGTATACACGAGGTTATCATTTTAAATGATGATAAAAGATGAATACGTTCATCCCTAGTACCCGTCAACTTATCCTAAGAATATCATTTAAAAACAGATAGATCCACTACCTTAGCGATCCTATAGTGCTGATCCCACGAATATGAAAGGAGGTTCATATAGATACATAGGTCATGAGCACATGTCGTCAATTCTTGAGAATCGACTCCTACTTATTACGTTAAAATTAAAAACCTGCGTCACCATCATGATTAAAAAAATATTTTTAAAAAATTTTTGTCCTATATTTTTTAAATTATATGTACATATATTAGAATATTAAGCTTGGTTTGATTCAATAATAACTGGACTAGGCCCAGCACAACTTAAGGTCTCTATTTGGCCCATTGAAAATCTCGGCCCACGGCTCAAAGAGAAACCGAAACACGCGCATAACTCACATGGACGGCTAGGATCACAAGTGCTCCCGTTTCGAATTACGATCATCTTCTTTATCAATCTTAAAGCACCGTGGCTTGGCAACCACTTCGCAAACCCTATAACCCTCCCCTGCGCAGTCACGCTTCGCGCACACTGCGGATGGCGTGGCGAGGTTCCTTCTCGCGATCGTTGCTCGCCGCCGCGCGGTCCTCCGCCGCCCGGTCGACGCCGGCGGCGGCGCGAGCTCCGCCTTCGGCAGTACCTCGCCTCCAGCGCCGCCAGCCTTCTTTCGCTTCTCCCCGGTAATCCTCGTAAACTAAAGGCCTCGCTAGTTCGCTGTCTACGCTCCAGTTCTTTTTATTTTGTTTTTTTCAAAATGTCGTAGGAATCTGGGAGAGCTGGGATGCATGCAGTCCTTCCTTCCGCTTTACAGCACGGTGGCCGCTCCTCGACTCACCTCCCACCTCTCGGCCAGCGTGAGGGAGTGCTGTGAGCTTTCTCAGGGTACCTTCCGTCGCACTTGTCAGGATCGCTAGTTAGTCCCCTCGATGTTTTATCTGTTCTTATAAAAAAGAAATATTTTTTTAGTTCCAGTTTGATCATTGTGATACCTGTGGTTCCTGTATTGCCATGATTATCTACCCTGTATGCTTTGACTTTTTTTCCCTGCTTCCTTTCGTTGGACTTTGTGTTTTGGTTGATCGAAAGAAAATGCAATTGAGATTTGATAGGGAAAAATGGAAAAGATGGTTGATGGAAGAGACGGGCGTCATTCAGTGGGAATCAATCTGAAAGCCCACGTAGGTTTCCTCTTTTTCCAACTGATCTCCAAAAATGAATGATTAAAAGAATTATTCTACGGGGAATCATTGAAGATTCAATTCTTTTAAGGAACGGATTCTTGACGTTTTCTACAAAGCTCTTTTTTACTTGATTAGGTCTAAATTCTTTTTTCCCATTTTAATGTCAATGTTGTGATTGATAATATCAGTTAGATATTTTCTTTTTCACAATTCATGTATTCTTCTTTCATTCACTGGTTTAGTTAGTTATTAATTTGCGATAGTAAAAATGATTTCTCATAATGATTTGGATAATAACTAGTGTGAATTATATTATTAAAGAAATGCTATATTTTTACCCAGAAAACTCAACTTTTGACTAAGTTATGATAGTTTGTGATGTGTCAAGTAGAAGAAAAGAGCAGTGACATGTTTTTGCATAGCTTTGGTCATAGCAAGAATCGTTTTCTTGTTCAAGGCATGATTTTAACATTTTTCACATTAACTGGAAACAAAATAAAAGTTAGTTCTATCAAGAATTTTTTTCACCTCTAAGCATATGTTTGTAATCTATAATCTTAACTAGTCTTAAAGACACTTGAGACACTGAGATCCCAAATTAGTATCAATTCTAGTTATTTGCAGGGTAACCAGGGTTCTTATGTTCGAAAAAAATCATCTTTGTATCTAACAGTTACATGGAATTTGACTTTTGAGTCTCACTCTCACATATGATAGCAATATTTGATGATGATTGGATTAGGAAATTATTACCTTTAACTAATTGTCAAATGAAGAGAAAAACAGAATTTGGAAGAAACTTAAGAAAGTTGCATTCTTAAGTATCCATTTGATGTTTTGTTTTTGTTTTTCCTCTATGCATCATTGTGTCTATGTGTTACCAAATTTGATGGAAAGAACTAGAAAATGTGTGCTTCAAAAATTTAAGAAGGGAAGAGCAAGCAGTTAGACTATACTGAATGTATGATATGAAGGGAGAGAGAAAATAATGTAATTATGAACTAAGCACTTATCAGTTTGAGGCAGCAGATCACATATTATTAAGTGACAACAAGTTATTCAATAAGGAAATCTCAATATGCATTTCGCTGGAAGTGCCCTGTTAAGTTGCTCACTTGGCAAGAACTAACATGCTTGACTGATGCTCACTTGTCTCATATGTGACATTGTTTTACGTGTGTTTAGGAGACTCTATTTTGCCTATTGCTTATCCACACACCAGTAGATATAGATTATGAGTATCTGAAAATATAGATGATTTTTTTTTTTTAAATTCGTTTTGTTCAGATTTGTAGGAAGCCCGTGACTTAGCAACTGAGTAATCTAGGTATTATGGTAGTAAGGCTAACTGGTGGTCAATCATATATAATGTTGATTTTAAAAGATTATGTGTTATCTGCCTTCAGCAATTGACCAAGTCATTAATCTAGCTATTTGTTATCTTTAAAAGATTGTGTTATCTGCCTTCAGCAATTGACCAAATCATTAATGTAGCTATTAGTTATCTAGATTTAATGCCCATATTTTCAGAATTCTCAAATACGAGAGAATGGAGGTCTTTCTGGAATTAGTTCTGCATAGGATTTGGGTAACTCATTAAATATCATGGAAAAACTAACATACATTTGAACAGATGATTTGGCCAATCTCTTATTGCAGTTTATGCAAATTCTTCAACATATAGAATTCCATTTATGACCAACTGAAACTGAAAATATCTAGTGTAACATTTTGTAGAGGCAGAATATTCCCTTTCTTCATCATATTCATGTGATGCTTCATTGTCTTTCAAGTCAATCCTCTATATCCTAATTGGATCATGATTTAGTTGAATTGTACTTGGACACGTAACTGTGACCTCAAATACAGCAGTCAAACATTTGTCCCTTTCCATTCAACAATAGTATGGAAAGTTGGAAGGCTAGAGGAAGGATTACCTCATGAGCTCATACAACAGTTCCATTCCATAATAAGATCATTTAGGGAACTGTTGTCTTTCTGCCAAACATTCAGGCACAATATCTCATGAGCTCACACAACAATGAGAATGTCTGTTGTCTCACTTTTGCATCCTAAAAAGGTTTATCTTCTAAGTTTGTTATATTGGAAGCTCAGTTTTTTTCAGTGTAACTGTACAGTCATCTTAAATTTATCTTTTTGACTGGTTTAAGAGAATCCTCCAAAATGTTCTAGGCTCCTATCTATTGACTGAATCAGGAAACGAAGGTCATATATGTAATGTAGGTTGTGCCTATTTCTTTAATGTAATAAAGAAGCTTCTCAATGACAAATTTGTATGTTTTTAACAAAAAAAATGAAAAATGATATTAAAAAAAAATAGTCAGCAAGTTTTTCTGCTAACAATGTGATTGCCCCCTGAAAACAAGTTGTAATGTGTGCAGGTACTTGAGGAATTAAGGATTTGCTGTGCTTCCAAGAGGCGGCGAGATCTGGATTATCATTTTGTGGAATGGAAGAGTAGTACTTTTGTTATTAACTTTGACACTATATGTGCATGAATAAGTAAACTTCACCTTGTGTGGAAAAAAAAGATGTTCCACAACACCAAGATTTTAAACATTAGCCAAGTAATGCCTGCTATTTCCTTTTGTAGCACTGTGCATTCTTTCTACACTTCAATAAAAGAATTCTGGTGTTTCTTTGTGTGCCACCAATAACATTGTTTCAAATAGCAGACACAAGAAGTTATAGCTCGTTTTATTAAAGTCCCTTTTTTCAGCCTATATTCCATCTTGTTCATGGACAATTTCTTTTTAGCAAGTATGGTTCCATAGTTTCTTACATAGTAGTTTGATTGGAAACAAACAAAAACCACTGCCTAAAATGATCAACACTGGATAGGTAACAAAGTAGTTCATATTTGATATATTACAGTACTTACGATACTAAGCAACCATGGTAGTAAACAAACAATTCCCAGCACATAGAAATCTAGGTTGTGTAACACTACTGACTTAATACATTGTGTCCCTTGACATCCTACGGGAAAACTAACTGACATTTCACTCATTGCAAAAAGACCCAAACATGCATCTTATTGCCCAATTTTAGCTCTGATGGACTTCTTCAAGTGTCACAGTGCAACCAAATTTTTTACATGGCGTAGATCATCTCTCCACTGCTTTCGATGTCGAGGTCAAGATCAGAGTCGAAGTCCTCCATATCATCGTCGTCAAGATCAAGACTGCCAATCAGGTGCTGGTTAAGCCCACTGGTACCGGCTGCAGGGATTGTCGCTTCAGCTAAGATCTGCATTATTGCATCGCTGCTTTGCATTGGTTGGTCGGGCTCCTCGTACTGGCTGCTCATTGTGTTCTCGTCCATCAGGTCTGTAGGAAGGTTCTTAAGGAACCACTCGTGGTTGCATATCTCAGGAATTGTTATTCTCTGATGGATGATTAGTGATCGTCAAGAATGCGAAGAACATTCATAGCTTGTGTTCCAAACTAATTACGGTCACGAATGAACTTACCGAGGCAGGATTGGCAACAAAAATCCTTGAGATCAAGTGTTGGCATTCCGGCGATATGTGAATGTAGTCTGGAATCGAATATTGTACACTCAATATACGCTGCAACGGATCGTGATTAAGTTTGATGATGCAAATGAAATATCCATGTAGGAACATGTAAACAAATTTTACCTGTATTGTCTTTCGGAAATTTTTAGGCTCGTCTGGATCCTCAAAGGGATATGCCCCGACCAACATTACGTATAGAGTAACTCCACAAGACCAAACATCCGCTATCTACAGAAAGTTGTCAAGATGTGAGAATTGAGGGATTAAACTAACAACAAAGGGGTGACACAACTCAAGTCACCAAGTAAACAAGGGCAAAACATTAGCTCCCAAGTAACAACTTATGAAACATGAGAGACTAAACCGAGAAATGTGGCACCTTCAACACTGCAAATTTGTTTATCTTTATGCGCTGATATTTTTTTCTTATTAAAAAAGGAAAACTATTATGCTTAGCAATAAGTATAACCACAAACTTAAGTTGATATTTTACTTTGTAACAACTGCAAGATTCCAATCTTGCAATTTTATAGAGCTATCAGTCCTATAAAAATATCACTACAATGAGAGAGAATCAGTATTCCGATCGTTAAGCAGAATAAGATGTTTAATGCTTCCTATTACAAGGCTGCAAACATATGGATCAGAGCTTCTAAGAAGTTGCTCAAGGCGGTTCTCTCTTTAACATGGTTCAACCTCAAGGAATAAAACAAAATTTTCTGACGAAATATCACTGTCAATAAAGTCTATTGAGAGATTTAGGGATGGACGACACTAGATTCTTGAAAGAGTTCATGACATGATAATCTAAAAATAGCAGCATTCCTATTTGCAAGCCCAAGGGTCTGAATTCATAGACATAATAATACGTCTATAAAACAGGAGGATATATTAGATAACTTTCTGGTGATGAATTGCAATTTACTTATTCAACTACTTGATTTGGATGCTTTCATCATGCACTGAATGTAGGTAGCAAAAACAATGTAGAATTAGGCATTTTTTAAGTACATTTAAGGCTAACAAAAAACATATAAACTCAATTCTCTAGCTAGACAATTTGAATCAATTAGAGTGAAAAGTATAAAGGATAGAAGTTAATCTAATAGAATTTTAGTTTATATAATAAAACATAATTGTCAATCTGAATATTATAAGTGATATATCTTTTTCATTAGAGGAGATTAATGGAGGGATAAGATCCAAATAGTTGAGGCATTCATTAGTTTATTTAGCATAAAACTAAAATACAGTCATGACAAATTCTATACAAGTATATATATAACTTGCCTTGCCATCATATTCTTTCTTGAGTAGCACTTCGGGAGCGATATATGCAGGAGTACCCACAGTTGACTTTGGTTGTGAATGCAGAACCGATGACTGAAATACAGAATATTGGCTACTCAGTGAAGATATAGTCCCTTGTTTGAGAAACTAATCCTATAAAAAAATAACCTAATACTGATTTGTACCTTTGAATATCCAAAATCACATATCTTTAGACGAGGTGCATGACTTCCATCTAACAAAGTGTTCTCAAGCTTCAAATCCCGGTGACATACTTGCTAGAAAATAAAAGATTAAAAAAACAGTTAGGGCTGATAATGTGTATATTGAATTTGACAATAGTTTCATTAACATACCATTGAATGACAGTAGCTTACTCCGGATATAAGTTGCTGGAAGAAGAACCGTGCCTTCAAGAAAAACGAAATTGGGACCAATTCATGATGAAGTATAATATACGAAACTACAAAAATATGATGAAATAGAACCTCATCCTCACTAAAGCGCCCCGCGTCACAAATACGTTCAAAAAGCTCACCACCAGAAGCATATTCCATTACAATAGCGAGATGGGTTGGAGTTAAAATAACCTGAGGATATTTGGAGAAGAGAAAACTAATGAAGAGTTAGATTTCCTCCAAAAGAAAGAATTTTATAATCTAAAATATAAACTTACCTCTCTGAATCTGATGATATTAGGATGCCTCAACAACCGATGGTTAATTATCTCTCTTTTAACATTTTCATCTATCTGCACAAAGGAAAAAAAAAAATTGTAACCAAGGCAGCATAAAAATGTGTCTGTTATGTATGTAATTGAAATCACACCATGATTTAGCTAATAATCAAGCATATAGCAAAAAACTTGACAAAAAGAAATTTCTTAATGGAATTGGCAAGCAATATGATACTTATTCTTAGGAGATGAATAAAGTAGGAACATAATAGGGATAAATACTCCTGCGGTTCATGTAATAAGAATTTCAACATATAAGGATAAATATTCTTAGACTTTATTCAAGGATTAGCTACGAAGGATTGAGAAAGAATAATAATTACTGAACCAGAGTGAGAAAGTAATAATTCTAGGGATAACAACAACTCTCTAGTTCATTTTGCAACTAAATGAAGAAATAACTATTCCCATAAAATTCAGGAATGTGTAATTGTAATTTTAGGGATTTTCATGATATCGATACAATAGGAATGGAAGGGCTATTGCTACAAACCAAAATGAAGTGATCGTGCCAAAACTACAAACCAATCTAACTGTCCATCTCATTTGACCACCATCTATTAGGCAATAAATCACTTAAGAAATTGATTTATACATCTATAAAGAGATTCAGAAAAATACAAGCCTTGGTATTCTTCAAAGATGAAAACAAGCTCATGTCACTATTCAAGAGACTTTGTGCAGAAGAGCAGTTGAGTTCCCAACAAGATACAAAATTATATGCTTTGGACATCATGTAATAGAAAATTAAATTAAAAAACAATGATTGTGCACAGAAGAATAGTGATAGCGAGCGAAGAATATAATGATTTCAACATGATATGAGAACAATCAAAATGGTTTAACAATGATTGTGCAATCGAGCACAAATGAGTATCAATAATACAAGTGTTAGATGCTTGATACCATCAAGATTCATGAACCTAAGGGCCAAGACTTCTTCATAAATTGAGAAAAATGAAAGTTAAATTGTAACAAAGGACTGTGATACATAAACCATTCTTCGTTTTTCAGTAAATATACTACCACTGCTTCTTGGTCAAGTAAATTCTAAAACCTATCAAACATAACTTAATCAAAGACAGTACACTTGATCTTTAGACCTTGCAGTTAAAGATTAAATACAATGCTCTTTATATATAGCTCAAACCTACAAGTCCTACAAAAAGAAGAAAAACAAATATCCCGGAAAGAAAAACCCTAACTATTTGCGCAAAGAGAAAAGAAGAATTTACTTATCATGACATGATCCTTGCACCTCGAACGAGCTAATTGAAAAGGGACAGAACAGAAGGTTTGCTATTCTCAGAAAGCAGACTACTACCACTACCACTATCACCCAGATTCGACAAGGTACATGAAACACAATGATAATCGACTTTAACCAAAGTAGCAGCACCTGAACAGAATAATTAACTCGATAGAAAAGAATCCTCAAACACTGCAACTGCTAATCTCTAGGATCTAATTTGCCAGAAATTAGTGCATTTAGCATCAAATTACCCCCAAAAAATAACATTCAACGAGGAAGGAAGTATCACAACTCTCTAAATCAACAGAACTAACTGCAAATCCATCAAAGTTAGGAATTTGTTAAAAGATAAAAAGGGTACGGAATCAGCAGGCGACCGACCTTCTCGCCTCTCTCGATGTACTTGACGGCGACGAGCTCCTTGGTCTGCTTATCCCTCATCAGCCTGGCGATCCCGAAGTTCCCCGACCCGATGTCCTTCACCAGCTCGTACCTATCGCTGTCGTGCATTATCGGCAGGTCCATCCCCGGACCGACCGTTAGCGCAGACCGATCCATGGGTTTCGCATCAACTTTCCTCCTGATTCCAACCGGAACCAGATCAGATCAAGCGCCCCCTCGATTCGGCTACTCAACGGAACCTTCTGCACCGGAAAGAGAAGCGCCGTCCCCGTGAATCGTCCAGCAGCTGAGATTGATCCGCTTCCCCGGCTCCTCCTCTCTCCCTCTCTCTCTCTCTCTGTCTCGGGAACAACATATAAAGTGAACAAAAGTATCTAATTATACATATAATATATTATTTAGTGGATAAAGAATAAAAAATATATTTAGTAATAATAAAATTGCATATCCAAACATTTTCCAAATAAAATGAGAAATCCGTCAGCCGTAATTTCCTAAAATATATCAGTGAATTAAATAAGATTTTTATTTTTGGGGGTGCGCAAAAAATATCTTTTTAAAAAAATAAAAATCATGCTTTAAGATAAGTACGAGCGGTGTTGCGTGGCAATGCGATAAAAAGCGAGTCAACGAGATATTTCGTTGCGTCCTTCTGTCTCGACTCTCGATGCGCAAATTTACAAAAACACCCTTCTTTGTTGCGTAGTTTGCAGCAAGTGCCGCCCGAGCTCCTTCAAAAAACAAAAAATCCATAAAAAAATAGATTTGATGATAAATTTGAAACTTTATTTTTCCCATCCATAAATTCAGACAAAGCACGTGACACGTCACCCTAAATCACCTGAGCATTGATGTGGAGCTGAAGGAAAGCACGTGACGCAGCTCCCTCCAAATCGCGTGAGCATTCATGGGAGCTCAGAGATTTTAGTTGTCTCTAGAAAGGAAAGCAATTGAATGTCATGCGTGTGATGACTTCGCTCACCTACAATTGTTAGGTGCAACCAGACGTTGAATTCACTCACCTACAATTGGCCGAGATTGAGACATCAGAGTTGATTTTAGTTTTATTAGTTTTTAGAAAGCGTACGACGACTAAGAGTGAGAATTCAACCCATCAATTTGAACAAATTGAAGTTAAACTAATCAAATTTATTTTGACAAACAAAATCGATAAAATTTTACCACTAAAATGGATATAAAATCAATTAATCCGAATAATTATTGAATTAATCAAATTTAATTAATTATCCGATTAAGACCGAATCAAATAAATCAAAATAATTAATATTTTTTTAAAATATCTGATTTTAATTATCTCACACTTTTTGTGATTTCTGTTGGTCAATTTTTAAACTGTCAAATTAAAATTGACTAATTATATGTATAATACATGTTAAAAGTATTATAAAAGAAGAGTATCATCCATCAAAAGATGTGGAAAACAATAGGAAGCTAAACTTGTGAATAGACTTACATTATTGATATAAATATTTATTTATTTATTTATTATATCACCTATGGATTATGCTTTAGGTTGAAGATTAAATCTTCTGTTCAAATTTCTCTGTTCTCGTATTTCCTATTGATTGGGACAGAATTTCTCTGTTCTCGTATTTCCTATTGATTGAATGGACCAGATTACATCATAAGACATCATGACATTCTTAAGATGTGTGCAGTTTCCTCGTGATGTGCTAGACATCCTTGAGATGTAATATGATCCGTCCGATCGATAAGAGGATACGAGGACAGAGAAATTTGGAGACAGAGGATTTGAACTGTTTAGATTGGGGCTTTGATTGCACTATCTAGGTAACATAGAGCATTAATTGTCAAATTGGTTGACATTGGTAATCGGATAAGGATATAACTTATAGTTAGAACTTTCCTATTCCATTGAACCTTAATTTGGATAAAGCAGGTTCAAAATTATAGCTCCAACACTAAATGATCCACAGAGAAGTTGCAAGGAAATAAATAAAGGTAAAATACAAATTTGAAACAAAATGGTATTGTGGAAGTAAAATGATGATATTAACATCGCATGTAGCACTTATTCTGCATACTTCTTGTAGAGATGGAAGTAGAGCCTCACCAAGTGCAATCAGGTCAACAGCAAAGTTTTTGTAGTTTCAGGTCAAACATTCCGTTGGTCAGCTTATAGGCATCTATGAAAATTCAGCAATTAAGAATATAGAATAATAAATTCAACAAAATTGACTACAAAACCATTTGTTACGGATCAACATATAGAGCTGATATTATATGAAACTATACATTCAATGCAGATCCTTCCTTCCATGGTCCTATAAAAATACAAATAGCATCATTCTGAGTTCATCTTGATACTCATAAATAAGATGAGCTATTTGGCCTCTCTCAGAGAAAATGTATTGTCATGTGCCTTTTGTTCAGTGTTTAATTCAGCTTCAACTTACAGCCACTGTTCTAACAGATAGGATGGTTACCTAACAAGACTTGTATCCTTTTGCCTAATCGACAACTGCAGCATACTTCTTTTCTTTATCAGCATAGTAAATCAAATCCCACTCCGTCATGGAAGGCCGATCAGTATCAACCTTTGGCTCAACAAATAGGAGTTGATAAACCAATTCTTGCATAGCAACAACTTCATTCTAGATCCTGTATTTCCCACTGACGCACCTTTGAGTATTTTCTATCTTCTTTGTCAGATTGAGTTGCTGTACTTGAGTCATACCGTTGCAGCTGCCTTTGTATCCAAGGTGGATCATTGGGCATGAGCCGCAGGCACTCATGAGTGTCCTTGTGTCTAAAATCGGGTGAAGTTGGATATAGTTTATGCTCCCTATTGTCCCACCATTCATGTGGATTTGCAAAGAATATCTGCCATAGTCGGAGGCGATCCATTGTTTCCTCTGCACTGTCAACTGCACAAAAATGTATGTCCATGGTTATTAAACAAAGATATTAGATATATGGCAGACACCTTTTAAAAGTACAGCACTATTATGACTTCTATCACTGGAAAACAGTGAGACCATTTTTCCTAAAAAAGGAAGAAGCATACAGGAAATGGGTGCTGTGGATTCTTCTTTTATTAATTTGTCGTGGTTCGTAGGCTTTTTATTATCTCCAATACGATAGACGAAATTCAGATCTTTAACAACTACCTGACAAAGAAAGAGTCTATAATATTAGGTTAAATTCAAATCTTCAACAATGGTAAAAGGGAGCTCTTTTGAGTGTATATAGAGGAAGATAAGCACTTGGAAATGGAATACAGTATAATCAAACAATCCAAAATTAGTACTTAAAGCTCATTAAATTAGCTCCAAAGCAATTTTAGACAGGCATCATTTAGCACTTAGCATTTAGCAATTAACAAATTAATCAAGAAGATGTGTCATGATAATATAAGCAATTATGAAGAAAGAACTGTAGATATAGAAAGTTAATACTTCTTAATTTTAAGAGGATTGAGAATCAACAGACATGCCAGCAAAGGATTAAACAAATTCCTAAAACATCAAAAAAAAAGTGTTCCTGATATATGCCCTGTAAGTACTTAAGAAGAAAACAAAAATAGGGAATATTAAAAGGAATGATAACGATACAGTACCTTGTACATATTTTCAAGCTGTCCATTTATATTGAGCTTCTCGTAAGAACTTAAAGGGCCGCGAACATATATAAAATCGTCTACTTTTAAGTGTTTAAAAGAGATTTCAGCTAGCCGGCCAAACATCTTCAGTAATATCCTGCTCCAGAATTACCAGTTGAAAGTAGCTGAGATAACGTCTTCTACTACAAACATTATGCAGAGACACACACATTGACAGACTAAAAAAAGGGAAGATGGCGTGTTACATGCTAAAACTGAATAAAAAAGTAAAACTGCAAGATCAGTTCCATAATTATGATTTTGAGTTGAGTTTTGAAGAATATAACAATAAAGTTGAAACAAAGTACAAAACTAAAAAATATATCTTGTGTCAGACGAGTTCCCATGTTGACATATCAAAACAGATTGCAGAAGGAACTACAGGTATGAACATTAGAACAGAGCGAATTGACATCAGCCAAAGAATTATCAGATAGATTGCAATTGATTCAAGTTAGTCCTGCTCAATCACATGCTTCTGTTTCATTCCCTAATTAACTATTATCTGGCAAAAAAATAGGCATCCTGAATTTAATTAAGCGATAAACATCGTTTAGGCTGACACATGGTCATGCGCAGCGCAAAGTCTCCGCGAGCAGGATTTTTTGATCAAAGAAAAGTAATATATGATCCTCATAAGTTACCTTGAAATCTGCCAATTCCACAGCGTCAATAACATCATTTGTGAAATCAAAAATTAATATAGACCAAAATACTATCTTCGTTGGATTTCATAACCTACCGTACGCATTGATTAATAACGGCACTGAGGGGGAAAACGCAAGACGGATGAGAAAAAAAACATGAATCTCACTTGAATTTCGAAGGGGTCGAACTGATAGAAGGCCCCTCCACTTCGAGAAAAGTATAAACAAGTGGGCAAAATCTGTCCGACTTCCGCGGAGCGAGAACCACAGTTCCTATGAGGCTGCAGGAGCGTCGGAGTGGGTACACGGTCTCTCGATCCACCGTCGAAGGACGGCGGAACATTGACTGCTTGTAGACGATGCTCTCGCGGCCGTTGAAGGTATGCACACATCTCCTGAGGGAGAAGAGAGCATGCCGCGGTACCATCCCTCGGAGAGCAGCGGAGCAGCGACTCCGTTCGTCCTCGAACCAACTAGGGTTTTGACCGCTGTCGCGGCATTAAAACGCTATCGCCCTCACGAATCTAAACGCGCAAACCGGGCAAAATCAACCGTCCGTTATTTGGCACAGTCTGTGACGTCATCTGGGACCCGCATTCCGTCGCCTTGATTCCCATTTCCCACGACAAGCCTCGAGATACGTCTGCCTGGCGGAGCCACACCAGGAGCAGATCCTTTCCGTTTGAGCAGTATGCTGTCGCTTCTGCGTTTCGACTTGATTCCTGGGATGCGATCATCGTTCCGGTTAGTCCAAACAGAGAACTCAGTCTTCTAGCCTTTTTGGAGCTTCAGCTAGCCAGATTTTGCCAAGAGAACAGAGACGGTGCCGATATAGAGAAGCAGAGAAGGGTCTCATAAGAACATAGGATTCTTTCTCGAGCAATCTGTTGAGCATGTTGGGACCCTGCAAGCCAGCGAGGTGCAGCTCCCCTTGTCGCGAAGCCTCTGTGGGAGCTACATTGGCTGATTGAAAACAGGATGGATTGGACTGTCCATGTCCTCGTCCACGAGGAGAGGATAGGAGCTCAGTGATGAACTACTACTACTACTTGTAGTCCTCGAGTAGAGAAGGCATGCTCAACACAATTCCCTACACCAAATCAATTCAATCTTTTCCACTGGGTCTTGGCATGGCACATGGTTGCTGCTGCCATCCAAGAGCCAAGTGGGGACAAGCAGGTGCTTGCCGAGCCTCCTCTTTGTCCGGGTTCGGCCATTTTGGCAGTCTCTGCCTCTGCCTTATTAATCAGCTTTCACTGAAAAGGAATGCTGCGAGCTCCTCTCTGTCTTTCTGCATGGATGCTGTTCCTCCTGAGTCAATGCGCCAGCATGGAAGAAGGCTATGTGAGCTATTGGAAGATCAGCAAGAGCTCCTGGAGCATGATGGCTACTCAGACAGAGCAGTTAATTCTGCTGCGTGCATTTGCTGGTTTGGCAGTGCTTGCAGAAGGCTGAAGAGGCTCTCCAACTACGGGTTCAAGAGGAAGAAGAAAGCCGAGGCCATCAGGCTTCTGATCAAGAGAGCTTGGAGATGGCATGCTGCGGCCGTTGACAGGGTGACGAAGATCAACAGCCGCGGTGTAAAATTCCACAGGCTCTCTTCTTCAGCTGCCGCCGACGATGCTGAGATGAACAAGGAGGAGAGGAGCCCCGTGTCAGTCCTTGCTCTGCATTCTCATGAAGGTTTCGATCTTCTGCTTCTTCTTTTTGTTTCCTCTGTTGATTAATAATTCCGTTAATCCTAACGCAGTCGAGGAAGAATCGACATCACCTTCGAGTTCTGAGTCAACAGAAGAGACGAAGAATTCCAGGATGCTAGAGTTCGAAGAAAGCCTCCCTGATTGTGACGAAAGCATCACCATCTCCGAGTTGATAGATCGTGATCTCTCCGAATCGAAGAAAGAATGGACCCAATTCGAGCACGAGCGAAGGGAGGTCGGAACTGCGATTGAGCACATCATCTTCGAAGACATCAGACGAGAAACTGCACTGGATCTTCTTCTGCATCGTAGTAGCTGCACGATGCAAATTCCTGTCGATTCCAGTCATTATTTTTAATTGCTTTCTTAGATTACTCCGAATCACTGTGCAAGATGCGCAAACTTCCTCCAGCTCAGTACAAACTCCAAACATGTAACAGGGCCATAAACAGTAGAATACAATAATAAATCCCTTGCACCTCTGCCAATTGTTTCTGGTCATTATTATTATTGCTGAATTGTTTGTGATTCGATGATAAATCAGTTTCCGGAATGCAAGGCACGAGATGAAGCTAATAAATGGACACCCTAACGGTTACAAGGGACGTGAGTTCTTCATTAACATTGTGTGTCGTGTGACGGTGAGCAAGGGTAGAACACAATGGTCCACGCCATGGCCACGGAGTTAATGGGTCATGTCATCATTTAGAGCTCTATCAAACCATGTGCAAATTAAATGATAAAGAGGTAAACCAGGATTGTCTTTGGCACTACTGTGTACACACGAAAAACAAAGACTAAGGTGGTGTTTCATTTTCAACTAGAAATCAGAATAAAAATAGATATCATAGTATTGTAAAATGAGAATGGGTATGAACTTGAGTATCATTCCTAAAAATAATATTTGGTTAGTTGAATATTTTCAATCAGAATGAACTTAAATTTCCTTTTTTACCCTTAGAGGAAAATAAGAGAAAAAAATAGATGAAAGATAAAGTTGAATGTGAGACAAACATATGATGAGCGAGAAAGTGTGATAAGAAAAAATAAAGAGAGAGAAAGTGCGATGAGAGAAAATGTGATAGGAGAGATTGAGAAGAGAAAAAGTATGATGAGAGAGAAAGCGTGATGAGAAAAAATGAAGAGAGAGAAAGTGAGAGATTGAGAAGAGAAAGTATAATGAAAAAAATGATGAGAGAAAAAGTATGATGGAAAAAATGAAGAGAGAGAAAGTATGATGGAAAAAATGAAGAGAGAGCAAGTGTGATGAGAGAGTGTGATGGAAGAGAACAAAAAGAGATAAAGTATGATGAGAGAAAATATGGAGAGAGAGCATGGTAAGAGAGATTGAGGAGAGAGAAATATGATGAAAGAGAAAGTATGCTGAAAAAATGAGGAAAGAATGAAGAGAGAGAAAATAAATGAGAGAGAGTATGTGTGTGATGAGAGATAATATAGAGAAAAAATAGTAGAGAATGTATGATGAGAGAGAATAAGGAGAGAGAGTGTGATGGAAGAGAATGAAGAGAGAGAAAGTGTGATGAGATAAAATACGGAGAGAGAGCATGGTAAGAGACATTGAAGAGAGAGAAAGAATGATAAGAGAGAAAATATGATAAAAAAATGAGGAGAGAATAAAGAGAGAGACAATAATGAGAGAGTGCATGTGACGAGAGAAAATACATAGAGAAAATGATAAAAAATGTGTAATGAGAGAGAATAAGGAGAGAGAAAATACGTTGAAAGAGAAAATGTGATGATAGAATGAGGAAAAAGAAAGTATGATGAGAGAGAACAAGAAGAGAGAGTGAAATGAAAGAAAAATTGGACAAATATATTAAAGGTATTTTCGTCGAAAACTTAATTTTTATTCCCATTCGATCAAAATCCAAGGGAGGGAGTGAGTTTCATCCATATCTAAATTTTTAGGTTTCATTCCAAAATCTTGATTTCATTCTCATCAATCAAATACAAGATTTGGGAATGAATTCATTCCCTCATTCCCAAACCTCTAAATCAAGCGCCACCTAAGCTCCCGCGAGACGATGATTCATACGGGAGTATTGTTATAGATAAATTCGGGATCAATTCTATTAATTTCTTAAATTTATTTGTTTCGATTTAAATTTTAAATTTATAAAATGACTAAATCAATTAAACTGAAACTTGATAGTCGACTTTTATTTGTAAATAATCAATTGATAATGTCATCCGTTACAAATTAATTAATTAATTGATAATGGAAACTGAAATTTGATTGTTGATGGAATTAATCGGTCGGTTAAATTTAATTGGTTCGATTCGTCATTTGATTTTGAATTGATTGCTGACGCATCAATCTGCTAGGCCCAATTAATCTTATTCGGCCTGCTAAATTGGCTACGGCCCAACTAACTAAACAACCTGTTAAACCGAATCTAGGGTTAGGTTTCCTCCTTGGCCTCTTTAAATGGCACCACGGAGAGAATTGCAATCCAGATCGTAACCATGTCGTCGTCATCTTCTTCTTCGTCGCCTCCACTCGATTTGTCTTCGACTGCTCGATCGAGTTGTTTTCTCCGTTTTATTCTGATTTTGTAATGGAGTCGGTCAATCATCCGCCTGCTCTTCGCTGCTGCAATCGAAGGCGCAGTCTAATGCTTCGACTCCCAAATGGATGGGAGGCGCTTAAGGCCCTGAGCTTCTGTATCTTAGTTTCTGGGTTACGCACGCCTCTAAATTTCAATCGTTCATGTTTTTCTTTCGATTTTTGGATTTAATTTTCTCGATCGCTCCGTTCGTGTTTTTCATGGTTGAACGGTAGTGTTGGTGCTGTGATTGTAAACATAATTCCTCGTTCTGAATGCCGTCGAGATCGATCGGCATGACAGACTCAATTTACACCCATAGAATATGAGCACCTTTTTGTTTATTTTTTTAGTAAATCTCAACTCCAGGTCGCAAGTCAATTGAAGGAGTTGTATATTTGTCTACTCAGATGAAGAACAATGACAAACAATGAGAAATACATCAGTCAGATATGAAAGAAATCATTGGTTCGACTTTAAAAAAATAAAAACTGAATCTTTTGTAAAGGTAACCTGGAATTGCCTTCTCAACAGCAAAATTTTGATATAAAATGAATGATACTCGAAGGAATTCCGGCACCGAACAACTCAAGACTGAAACTATCTACATCTTTAATTGGAAAGTGTTTTCAGAACCTCTCTTGAAGGAGCATTCAGCTGTGCTCTTGCTGCTCCGAACTAAAGATTCGATCTGGATCTTGTAAAGCAACTCACACCAATTCTCAGTCGATCTGTTCGCCTATCAAATCCAGACCGACGAGTAGAAAAGCGATCCCCTGGAACAGGAGAAAGTAGAAGTGGATGCCCTGGGCCGATAGCAAGCTGCGAGCGGCGGCAGTTAAGAGAAGGAAAGCGAGGGCTAACTCCTTCCGGTAGATCCTGTTATGCCTGCGCTTCGACTCCTTTTTCGGCTTGAGATCTTCCTTCGCAATGGATTCAAGGTTGGGCATGGAGGAGCCTCGTTGCTGCTTGGGTTCATCCTTCGTGAGAGAAGTAAGATCACCCTCCGACGAGCGGCCGGACTTCTTGGTGACAACCCACTCGTAGGCGCTGCCGAGCTGGAAGAGACCCGAGATCATCGCGTTGAACTTGGTCACGGACATCGTGTTCTCGAAGAGAAGGTAAGGGACGATGAAAGGGAAGGATTTGGGGGCGGGGAGAATGTTGAGTAAGGACATGGTCGCCGGAATGTAACAGACGACCCATGACGGGAGCTCTGCCTCCGGGACGAACATGGTTAATGGGAGAATGATACAGAACAACGTGAAGGAATAGAAAGGCAATATCAGTTTCCGGAGCAGGAAGAACAGAAATATCAAGTTTGATTTCTTCCAGAACCCAATCTGAAAATCAAAAATCATGATGTAAATTGCGTGTTTAACTGTTTGAACATCGGCAAATTCAATTGTTTGACTGAAGTTATACCTCGGATTTGATAACGTCCGGCAAGCAAAGCCTGAATAGCTGCATAGGTCCGGAGTGCCACCGGTGCTGCTGCTTCCTGTAAGCCTCGTAGGACTCCGGCAACTCACATTGGCACTGAACAGATGATTCAATCGTGAGATAGATGAACGATCAATGGTGTAAGTTAAAGAAATCCTTGTCGTCGCACCTCGACGTCGTTGAGGTATATGAACTTCCATCCGTTGAGGTGAGCTCGGACAGCAATGTCCATGTCCTCGACTGTCGTCCTCTCCAGCCACCCTCCTGCGTCTTCCAGTGCCTTGATCCTCCAAACTCCGGCGGTTCCGTTGAACCCAAAGAAGTTGAGGAACTCCCCGTTCACTTGCTGCTCCACCTCAAAGTGGAAGCAGAGGTTAATGTTCTGAAGCCTGGTCAGCAAGTTCTCATCTTTGTTGACGAAGGACCATCTTGCCTGCACCAATCCCAACTCCTCGTTGTCCTGTAAATCACGACAGTTGATGAATTTAGTTCTTTCCTGAGAAATTAAGTTTGCGTGTTGATGATGAATCGATCAGATCTTAAATTGCACCTTGAAATGAGGCACGGTGCGCTTCAAGAAGTCCGGCGACGGCTGGAAGTCAGCATCGAAGATGGTGACGAACTCATAATCCTTGACGTAGCTACAATTCATCGCTGACTTGAGATTGCCGGCTTTGTAGCCATCGCGAAGCACACGGTGGCGGTACAAGATCGGGGCACCATCCTGCTTCCACTTCTCCACTTCCTCCCTGATCAAAACCTGCGTCGCGGGGTCGCTGGAGTCGTCCAACACCTGAATCAGCATATTGGATCTTGGCCAGTCCAAATTGCACACAGCAGCGATCGATTGCTGGTACACCTACAAATAGCAAGAAACAGTTTGAGAAGACGGCCAATCTAGGGCAATGCTTCCCGAATCTCACAAACAATGGCTTACCTCTTTCTCGTTGCACATTGGTATCTGGATCAGAACCATGGGGCAGTAGTCGTCACTGCCGGACTCGAGATCCTTGGAGTCGCCGGTGGCGCTCTTGGGCACTGGCTTTATCCCTTTGAAGCGGATCCAGAAGCAGCCGAGGCAGAGGATTAGGCGGTCGGCACTCTGTATGAGGAAGAGAACGACGCAGGCGTCGGCGAGGAACTGAAGCGGCGGCACGATATAGTCCACCCGGAAGCTTAACCAACCAGCGTAGAGCGACATTAAGAGTCCTTGGAAATCAAAGGATGAGGGGAGAACCAGGCGCGGCATCTCGGCGGCGGTCAAGTGCCAGCCGTTGAAGTACGCCACGACCTCGAAGACGAGCAAGGCAAGGGAGAGCCAAAGGAAGGCCTTTATGAAGGAGTAAAACCGCGAGCGCAGCACGGGGCTTTCCTCCTGTGGGGAGGCGACGGCGTCAGAGTCCGTATGCCCGGAGGCGATCCGGCGGCGCACGGCGGCCGCGAGCCCGACGGCGCCAGATACCAGCTGGGTGAGGCACCCCGCGGCGCGGTGGGCCTTGAGAAGGAGAACCCAGGTGATCTGCTTTGCGTTCTTCCCCCGCGCGCCTTTCTTCCCCGGGGACGCAGCGGGGAACTGGTAGTCGTCGTCTTCGTCGTCAAGGGAGGATATCTCAGAGATGGACCAGTTGGGGTTTTCCATCTTGACGATCACCGGCGTCCCCTTTTGGCCCTCGGTGTCCCACCAACCGAACGACGGCGCCATTACTTATACCACCTCTAAACCGCAATCAAGATCCCACCTTTTTAGTAAATCCGGCGTCGCCGACCGGTTCCGGGCAAGAACCAAGCGAATTCGGGTAGAAAAACGCTTCCGGCAGCAATGCGGCGAACTCCGGCAGGGCTAGCAAAGCCAAGGAGGGATTTTTGAGCGAGGGAGAAGACGGAGATTTAAGGAGGAAGCAGGGGATTGGTCAGAGGCGTGATCTAGCGGAGTGTGGGAACCGAGTACAGGTTGGAGGAGGTAGAGAGGCTGCCGCGCTGTTTCCCGCAATAAGAAGAGCACGACAAAGGGCACCAGAAGATGCGAATAAAAAGAACAGCTCAACACGTCTGGACAGTGATAGGAAGGAAGGAAGAAGGAGAAGAAGCCGAGTAGGCCAGTAAAAATAGAAATAAGCAACGATTTCTTTTTAAAAAGAGTTTATCTTTTAATGCATCCCAGCGTCTAATTTCCTTTTTTAGTCGCGAAGAATATCAAAATCTTTAATAGATACAAAAATTAAACGGGCGTTCTTTAGTTTTTGAAATTATTAAGATGACTTATTAAGATGATATTCTAGTTTAAGTTTTTATCAAAAACATTCAATTACTCTCCATTGTATTATTTTTTTTTTAATCGTTACGAAATTATAGTTACACTTGCGATTTCAAAACTGTTATAACTCACCTAATTGATCCAGAATTTAATCAGGAGATATTGATGGAATAATAATAGAAATAATATTAAAGGATAGCATATCATTTTATATTTTTTTTATTAAAAATTAGAATTGGATTTATAAAAGAATTGGATGATCCATTTATTTTTTTAAAGCTTAGTTGTCTCATTTTTTACAATCCAATTAATTTTGGAAGTGACTTTTACTGTCTTTAACGTCCCGTTGACATGAAGAAAATTTATTGATGTGATAATTAAAGTCAAGAATGGATCAACTCTCAGGTTGTATTGATGTCATGCTGAAATTAATTTAGTGTCACTGTCTAGTGCTCTGGTCGATCAGATCAAAAGGTCAATCTAATACGCTAGACACATCATTTGACTAGATCGAACTCTATATTCAAGAATAGTGGTCGACTGCAATTTGAACCCCCGACATAAAGTCTGACTAGAAATATTATCCAAGTGGATGTCGACTCCCCAACATAACCCCGGTTAGCTCAAAGGCCGATTGGACCTTAGGGGCTCGACTCTCCACTTTTCCAATACAAGGTTCTTAGTATAAACCTGATCGGACTTTGTGTCGGTTGGACTTTCGGGATCTAACTCCCTACTTCTCTGAATGTAAGACTATCAACTTACATCCGCCCGCCCCCAAGGTCGGTCGGACCTCCAAGGCTTAGCTTCCCACTCGTGGGCATGATGACTCTAAGCTTACATCCGTCCGACCCCAGAACCAGTCGAACATCCGAGACCGAGTTTCCTGCACATGCGCATGACTCCTAGTCTACAGTCGATCGACTCAGAGCTGGATAGACTCCATTAAAAAACAGTATTGTCATAGAACCGTAACAATCTATTAGGGAATATGTCATTACTCTGATATATACATGCAATGAAATTTTCCTATGCTTATAGAAAAACTATCGTACATACTCCATTATCCGACATACTCTAAGATCAGATATTCTCTACCGTCTCGTTAATGACACAAATTATAAAGGACGATATAAAAAAGAAGTCCTCTCCATTGGCCAGGGATGCTCACTCGCACTCACAGACGCGAGGTCTCGCTACCACATATCATTATTTATTTTATTGTTCATCATCTTCTCTATTTTCATTATGTTACTATTTTAATTTGAACAGATTATATCAAAGAATTCCCCCCCTAATTAAGTTCCCATTAATTTTATCTGTGATATACATAGATCTTCGACTCTTAGCTCCATAATCATTTAAGATCATCTCCTTCGCATAGTCTACATCTAAGCCATTTCGATGTCCCCTAATCAATACACTATCCTCTAGTTTTGAGACGAGACAAGTGGATTAAAGCGTGACACTCCCTCGGTTAACTCTCCTGCCAGTGGGGCTTAAATGACCCATGTACGATTTGAAAAGAAGGGAACGCCTTTTTGTTTAATACATATATTTTTGCCCAAAAGTAAATAATCTCACTCCGCGTTCGGTGCTGTGACTCGAGGGCGGATCTCGCTCAAGGTCGGCGGTTCGGTCTCCCGCCGGCCCGGTTTTGCAGGCGGCCTGTCGCCTCCTCGTCGTGGCGGAAACCACGGCCGTCGCTTTCTCTTCCCCGTTTACTATTGCCGTTTCGGTGCTTTTCTTTATTATTTTCATTTTTTTTTTGGTTTGCGCGTAAATAAAAACGAGGAATGAATTTTTAATTTTGGTAAATTAACACAGCCCATCCACTCCCCTCCTTCGCCTGTTGTTTACATTTGGTGATGGATTTTGAATCCAGTTTTGTCGTTTACTTGTTGACTGCCTTCGGGTCATTGACATTCGTGGATTAATAGGTGTGTATTTGTACTACTGTTCTTATTTTATTGTTTTAGTTTAACATTTTAAAGAACCTCTTTTATTTTTTATCATTGGATCTCTCATTAAAAGAATTTATATTCTGCAAATATTAAAGTAACAATTTTGACTACAAGTATTTAATAATTTTGAAAATATTAAAGTAATTTTTGTGAAAACTACTATAATCATTAATGCAGACCAACTAATCTAATATATTTTTTTTGAATTTTTAAAAAATTCAAAAAATTAAGCGTCCTACTATAATAATTAGACAAATTAAGTGCCCTATTTTAATAAATTCTTTCTATTAACATTTTTATTACAATTTTTTGTTTTCTGATAGGAATTTATATATATATATATATATATATATATATATATATATATAAAAGGAGGTAATCTCTAGAATTGGATTGTGGTAGGTGGAGTGATATGGATCTTCGTCCACCTCAAATTCAGTATTGAGTGTGGCCACCAGCTAATAAGCATATTCTGTCATTGCATTCCGCAATTATTCATCCCAATAACACTTAAAAGCCGTGAGCCTCACCTTTACCTTTAATACTCGGTGTTTCGACAGAGGGATCGAGACTTGGACTGCTGATTCCAGATATATCTAATCATATTCATGATACATTATGCATAAATAAATTTACATTATATTATTTTTGAAAAAGTATAATTAGATGTCAAATATATTTAAAAAAAACTATACAATTATACACCTTTCAAATAATAATAATAAAAAAAGTCAGTTATGAAAAATAATATCGAATTGATTTTATTCAATTAAGGTTTATCATATTTAGTATCATAATCATAGATTGACAGTAAAACATAATATATCTAAATTTATATTATTATTATTATATTTAATATTTTTATTATTAGTTAGATAATTTGTATAACTAAACTTTTGTCTTCATCAATATGATTATTTAGAAATAATTATTTTCTTTTCTATTTTTTTTCTCAATCAATTAAAAATAATTATTTGTTTTTTATTTTTTTTCTCTTTCAATTTTATCATGGTATCAGAGTGAATAATCCAATCTTTTTTCTATTTTCATGAATTCTTTCTTGTGTTCTCTTTCTATTTCTTCTATTTAATTATCTCTCTTTCTTTCCTTAAGCCTCACAAGTACTTTTTATTAGGAAATAATTATTATTAGTAAATATTTATTTATTTTCTAATTATTAGAGAATAATTATTATTAAAAAATACTTATTTGTTTTATAATATTTTATATGTTTTTCTATTTTATGTGTTTTCCTATTTTTAACTTTGTAATAGTATTTATATACTACATATTATCATTAATAAAGTGTATAAATTATAACCTTAACAACAATCTTTTTTCCTTTTCTCCACAATATCCACCAGCCGCTCTTATGGTTCTCAACGTTAATGCTGAAGCACCGTTGAAACTCACCATCTCCAATTACTCTGCCTTGCTCTTACAATTCACGTATCTTCTATTCGAATATGACTTAGTAGGTTTTGTTGATGGCTCACGTCCCTGCCCCCTTGCGCAGATTATGCCTACAGACGCCACGTTCCTCCAGGCGAATCCTGATCATATTCTTTGGCTCCGTCTGGATCAACTTCTTATCAACGCTATTATAGGTTCGATGTATTTTACTCTTATGCAGTTTATTTCTTCATCAACTTCATCTAAAGACGCATGACAAACATTGGAGAGAACCTATGCTGCTCCCTCACGTGGCAGGATTATGACTTATCATCAAAATCTTGCAATGTTCCCCTCTCTAGTCTTGATTCCCATCAATCTGATCACTCATCTTCGAGTAGTTCCGATGATGATACTGTTGAGTTTTAATTCAAACTATTCCTTTTATTTCTTTTTGGTAATGCATATATGTATGCATTTAGTCCCATATTACTAAGCTAAGAAGGTTGGAAGGCCTTATATATGGAGCTCTTCCATCCTTGCTTAGCAAAGTTAAGGGGACCTATACGCATGCGCGGGCCGAGCCCAAATCAGGTGGGTTCGGGGGGTTCGAGCTGGAAATGCATAAACCGGGCGCGACGCATGCGATCATCACACGCGCAGGGGGGGGGGCAAATCCTCAGCTCGTGGGCCTCACGCTTGCAGGCGGCCTAGTTAGTTTTTGCCAATCTCTAGTTTGGTTTTGTCCCTCGCACCTGGTGGTTTGGTTCTGTCCGCGTGAGGACGCGACGCACCAGGTTGGTTCTCTCTGCGTAAGGAAGTACGCGGAGCGAAGCGACGCACCTGGTTGTTCTGTCAACGTGAGGAAGCGACGCACGCTTTGGGAAGCAGTGCTTCAGAGTGAATAAATATGCAGTCTGCTTTCTGATTCTTCACTCAAGCAATCTGTGCGTTGCTTTGCTTTCTCTTCTTCCTTCCTTTCCTTTCCTTGTTCTGAGTCTGAGACGACGTGAGTGGTTGTCGGATCTTGGGAGGATTTTGCCAGAGAGCATCTGCACCGTGGGCGACAATAAATTCTCTAAAGACAGTCGGCACGCCGACGCTTCAACCGGAAGATACCAATTTCTAAATCTTACTCTTTTATTTACTTGTTTATTGCATGCTTGCTATTTTGGTGCAATTTACTACTGTTTAGTACTCTCGTACAACAACAATTATAGAGAATTTATTACCAGCATCAATAGACATGATGAATGATAGGGTAACGGGTTCTGATGAGGCTAGCGCCAGACCCGAGAGATTTTTCGGGCAAAACTGCAGACGTTGGCAACAACGGATGAAATTTTGGCTTACTACGCTAGGGTTATTTTCTGTTATAGAAACAGATCCTCCTTCACCTGATGAAGAGGAACCTGCCTATAGTGCTGCCTTACAGAGGTTTAAGCAAATGGATTATCTCTGCCATGGGAGGATCCTGTCTGCCCTCTCAGACGCACTATTTGATGTATACTGCTCAACGGCTTCGGCTAAAGAGCTGTGGAAATCTTTGGATAAAAAATACAACTCCAAAGATTCTGGTTTAGAAAAGTATACTGTGGCAAAATTTCTAAACTTCAAAATGGTTGAAGGCAAATCTGTGGTTGAGCAGACACATGAATTCCAAGTTCAAATTCATGATCTTGCTGAAGGAGATATGTCATTATCCGAAAAATTTCAGGTCTTGTCTATCATCGAAAAATTGTCTCCAAGTTGGGAAGATTTTGGCATGACTCTTAAACATAGGAGAGGTAAAATCTCTCTAGAAGATTTGATGATTGCCTTAAATATCGAAGAAGAACATCGGAAGCAACATAAAAATGATGATAAAAGAATGCATATAGATTTTATTCCAAAGGCAAACGTAATAGTCTCATTTGATAAGAAAAAAATTCAAAAATCAGAAAATGAAGAACAAGATGAAACCCAAACCAAAGATTCAAAAGAAAAATGGAACCAAGCCGTGCTGGGCATGTGGACAAGTTGGACATTATGCCAAATTCTGCCCTAAGCAAAAGGACAAGAAGAAAAACCAGAGCAATATGTCCAACACCAAGGCACAAGCAAATGTTGTGACTGCTAGTGACGACACCAGCGATAGGCTTGTTACCTTCAAACCCGAACTAAACTTGATCTATCAACTCAATGAATGGTTAGTTGATACAGGTGCTAATGTGCACTGTTGTGTTGATCGCTCTGCTTTCCTTACTTATCAGGTAATTGAAGGCACTTCCGTGACCATGGGGAACCATTCTGCAGCCAGGGTGTTTGGGATAGGACAAGTTGACCTGAGATTCACCTCTGGAAAAGTCCTGTCACTGCATGAGGTGCATCATGTTCTAACGGTCCGTCGGAATTTGATTAGCGGGTCAAAGTTAGTCCGCGCTGGTTATGAGTTGAACTTTAAATGTAATAAAGTTGTAATATTACATTTAGGAACCTTTATTGGAAAAGGTTACCTTAATGAATGTTTATTCAAACTCAATGTACAAAATGATACCTTAAATAAATCTACTGATATTGGTTGTTCATACAACATTGAGTCTTATGATATATGGCATGACAGATTAGGACATGTTAATTTTAATACCGTAAAAAGGATGATGAATCTAGACATGATTCCTAAGCATGCTATAAATGATAAGAAAAAATATGAAGTTTGTGTGCAATATAAACAACCCTGTAAACCTTTCAAATTAGTTGATAGAAATTCTGATATTTTAGAATTGATTCATACTGATGTTGTGAGTTTAACGGTGTAATAACGAGAGACCATAAACGGTATTTTATTACCTTCATTGATGATCACTCTCGTTATTGTTATGTTTATTTGCTGAAAACTAAGGATGAAGCTTTAGATAAATTTATGGTTTTTAAATTTGAAGCTGAGAATCAAACAAATAAAACTATTAAGAGGTTAAGGTCTGATAGGGGTGGAGAGTTTACCTCGAACCTGTTTCAAAAATTTTGTTAAGATGTAGGTATAATTCACGAGGTAACTGCAAAACGAAAAAATCGAACCCTTGAAGATATGATTAATTCCATGTTAGGCAGTTCTGGGTTACCCAACTTCATGTGGGGGGAAGCTCTATACACTGCATGCCATGTGTTAAATAGAGTCCCCATGAGGTCTAGGGATAAAAGCCCATATGAGCTTTGGAAAGGCCGGAGGACAAGTTTGAAATACCTTAAAGTGTGGGGGTGCCTTGCAAAGGTACAAGTACTTGAACACAAAAGAAAAAACTTGGTTCAAATACCATAGATGATATCTTCTTGGGTTATGCTCAAAATAGTATTGCATATAGGTTTCTGATTATTAAATCTGAAATTTCTGGAATAGATACAAATACTATTGTAGAACTTCACGATGCTACATTTTTTGAGGATATATTTCCTATGAAGACGAGAACACCTCAGTCTATATTTAGTATTCCTACTAGAGATAAGCCTGCTGTCGTAGAGGTCCCATTATTCGTGGTAGGTACACCTTCCTCAAGTCACTCTACACTAGATGAATCTAGTGAGTGTACAGAACTGAGAAGGAGCAAGAGGCAACGTGCGTCGACGGATTTAGGCCAGTATTTTATCACCTATAATATAGAAGGTGACCCTGTGACATATAGAGATGCTATAACTTCTCCTGAAGCTAAGCACTGGAAAGAGGTCATTAAAAGTGAAATAGACTCTATTATCTCTAATGTCACTTGGGAGTTGGTAGATTTACCTCCTCGGTGTACCACTATAGGATGTAAATGGTTGTTTAAGAGAAAACTAAAACCTGATGGGTCAGTAGATAAATTCAAAGCCCGCCTAGTTGCTAAGCGATTCAAACAGAAAAAAGGGATTGCCTATTTTGACACTTATTCTCCTGTTACCAGAATTACTACAATCCAAGTGTTAATATCATTGACATCCATATATCATCTTGAGGTCCATCAAATGGATGTCAAAACGACATTCCTTAATGGAGATCTTGAAGAAGAGATATATATGGATCAGCCTGAGGGATATGTAGTTTCTAGAAATGAGAATAAAGTCTATAGGTTAGTCAAATCTCTTTATGGCTTGAAGCAAGCCCCAAAGCAGTGGCACGAAAAATTTGATAGAGCTATGTTATCGTTTGACTTTGAAATGAATGACTCTGATAAATGTGTGTATGCTAAAATGAAAGGTGATAATCGTATTATCTTATGTTTATATGTAGATGATATTCTACTTTTTGGTTCTAACCTTTCTATTATTAATGAGACTAAGGCTCTCTTAAGTGGTAAGTTTGATATGAAGGATATGAGTTATGCTGACATGATTTTAAGGCTGAAGTTGACTCGTTCAACTGATGGAATAGCAATTTCTCAGCCACTCTATGTTGAGAGGGTATTAGAGAAATATGGCTATAGCCAAGTTAAATCTGTCGTCACACCCTATGATCCTTCAAAAACTCTCCACAAGAATAAGAGTGGTGTGGCAGTGTCTCAATTAAGATACTCACAAATAATAGGTAGTCTAATGTATTTAGCAAATTGTTCTAGACCTGATATTTCTTTTGCTATAAAGAAATTGAGCAGGTTTACCAGCTGTCCGGACAAAATGCATTGGGATGCATTAGACACAGTACTCAGATATCTAAAAGACACTATATCCTTGGGCTTATGGTATGGGAGATTCCCTGCAGTCCTGGAGGGATATAGTGATGCTAGTTGGATAGCTGACACTGTTGAGTGTAAAGACGTTACTAGTTATGTCTTTACACTTGGAGGCAGTGCAGTTGCTTGGAGGTCTGTTAAACAGACGATTATAACCCGTTCTACATCTGAGGCAGAATTGTGTTCTTTGGATACCATAGTAACTGAAGCTGATTGGCTTAAGGGTCTTCTTTCTGAAATTCCTTTGATGATAAAGTCAATACCTTCTATTTCAGTACACTGTGATAATCAAACAACAATAGCTCAGATTAGAAGCTCCAAGTATAACCAGAAATAGAAGAGACATGTACAAATAAGATTAAAGTCTATTCATGAGTTAGTGTCTCTTGGAGTGGTGTCATTGGATTTTGTAAGGTCAAAAGATAATATTGCTGATCCACTCACTAAAGGACTTGATTCTGAGAAAATCAAGAGATCCAGTAAGGGAATGGGACTGAGGCCTATCCTGGTTTCATCTATAACGACAACCCAACCTATCTGATTGGAGATTCCAAGAAGTAAGTTCAATATGGTATAAACAAGTTATAAGGGTGAACCGTAAGCATCAAATTAATTGAGATGTAATCTCATAGTCTTTTCCCTGGATAGATACTTGACTGCTAGTAAGGATGAGTTTAGGAGCTCTTAATGAGTTCAAGGTCTTAATGACAGGATGCTCGCAGTACATCCTTGGAGAACTCACCTATGTAAGTGTAATTGTGTGGCCGCAGTGTGGGGGGTCTAGGCAACTCTCCTTAGCACTTATGAAACAAGATTCGGTGGCATGGCCGTTGATACGGTGCATATTTGGTGGGGTCGATAAGATGATATGGCTTGAAGTCAAGCCAGCGTGGCTGGTCAATAGTCCAGCTAACGAGGAGGTCAAGAGGGTCAAAGGTTAAGCCAGCGTGGCTGGTCAACAGTCCAAGCTGACAAGGAAGGCAAGAAGGTCAAAGGTCAAGCCAGCGTGGCTGGTCAATAGTCCAACTAACGAGGAGGACAAGAAGGTCAGAAGGGGCTCAGCCCTGATAGTGAGTAGTAAAAGAGTCCATGGGCCACGAATAGTTGTAGGAGACTACTGGCAGGTCTGCTTTCAGACCCAACGTGCAGGTCGGGACGATCATACCATGGATAACAACAGACGGACGCAGGTCAGAGATCCGACCCAACGTGCAAGTCAGGACGATCTTACCATGGATAACAACAGACGGACACAGGTAAGGGATCCGACCCAACGTGTAGGTCGGGACGTTCATGCCATGGATAACAACATACGAACACAGGTCATGGATCCGACCCAGCGTGTAGGTCGAGACGTTCATGCCATGGATAACAACATACGAACATAGGTCAGGGATCCGACCCAACATGCAGGTCAAGACGTTCATACCATGGATAACAACAGACAGACGCAGGTCAGAGATCCGACCCAACGTGCAGGTCGGGACGATCTTACCATGGATAACAACAGACGGACACAGGTCAGGGATCCGACCCAACGTGCAGGTCGGGACGTTCATGCCATGGATAACAACATACGAACACAGGTCAGGGATCCGACCCAGCGTGCAGGTCGGGACGTTCATACCATGGATAACAACAAACAGATGCAGGTCGGGGAGTTGACCCATCGTGCGGGTCGAGAATCAGTAGATCGTCGAGATGTACATACTTCGAGGGACAGACGAAGGTGGGTCAGGAGGCCAGAAACCTCAGTTGCAGTATAAAAAGGGATGCTTTGTCCCTTACGCAGGTACGCTCACTCGTCATTTCTTACCAGTCTTTTACTTTTCATGCTTTCTCGGTCTAGGGGAAAAGTACCTGACTTAAGCGTCGGAGGGCCTGACCCGGGAACTTTTTCCCTGATTTCTGGTCTCTAACGACCGGGTGACTCGTCTAAGTGTGTGTAGAGCAATAGCATCATCATCCTGGTCCTTTCCTTCTGTACGATTGCCCGTGTGCACCTGTCCAAGGGGTACCTCGCTGATTCAGCATCGCGACAACTCTTCATCAACTTTTAGTACAACAAGGCCCACCTCCATCTGACTCAGCTTCCGGACAAGATCAAATTTGGCGCCGTCTGTGGGAACATAACAACCTGATCCGGAACGTGACGATGGAGGAGTCTATCCGCATTCACGTTACTATGACCGCTGGGGAGTATGAACTCTTCAAGGAGGCCAAAAGATTGGCGGCCTCAGAGAGACAGGCAACTGTCTCGCGACCACGACAAGCCCCTGCTTAGGCTTCCAAGGAACCCCTGCCTGTTTTAGATCAGGGTTCCAAAAGAAAGCAGCCTGAAGTATTTCCTCAGCATCCTTATCACGAGCCTAGTATAGGATATTACCAGCCAGAGCCCCAAGCACAAAGCCTCAAAAAGGAGCAGCCTCAAGCATCTGTGGCTGAGAGCTCACAGCCGCGGGATTCGAAGAAAGGAAAGGCCCTCGTCATACCTGAGGCATTCCCCGAAGATCCGGACGAGAAAGTACCTTTCTCAACTAGAATTCTAAATGAAAGACTGCCTAAGGGTTATAGAGCTCCATCGATCAGAGAATATGATGGGAGCAAGGATCCGGAGGATCATTTGCGAAAATTCAAAAATGCAGCCTTGCTGCACCAATATAGCGATGCTGTTAAATGCAGAGCTTTCCTGAATACTTTATCTGGTTCAGCTTTAAAGTGGTTCGATGGGTTGCCTCAAGGGTCCATCACCTGTTTTCTAGACTTCAAAACGGCTTTTCTGCGCTAATTTGCCAGTAATAAAAAATATCAGAAGACAGATCATTGCCTTTTTGCTCTAAAGCAGGGGCCGACTGAGCCCCTGAGAAGTTATATCAACCCCTTTAATCAAGTGGCTCAAGATGTCCCTACTGCCACTTCAGAGATTCTGATGAGCACTTTCTCTCATGGATTGGGAGAGGGAGAGTTCTTCAGAGATCTCATCAAAAATCTCACTCGAAATTTTGATGAGATGGTGGAAAAAACTACTTCCTACATCAAGGTGGAAGAAGCACAAGTAGCTCGAAGGAAGGCCGACAGACCACTTCCTTCCAATAACAAGCAAGAAAGAAGAGCGCCTCAACCACCCCCTCAACCTCTATCGCGAGTCCGGGAAGCCAGACCTGCCTTTCATCCCGGGCAGGAAATTCGACTTGCTCCTCGAGTTGCTGCTGTACACATCCCCCGACCAGGGCCAGGGAGTAATCGGTACTGCACCTATCATAGATCTCGCACACATGATACTAACAGATGTTTTCAATTTGCTCGAGACTCTAAACGAGCTGCAGAGATGGGTTTGCCTCCGCCTGAGCTAGCGCCTCAGTTGGTCAAGATGATGGAAGAACAAAGGATGGCAGGGCAGGCCGGATCATCTCGTCCTGACCTAGCGGGACCTAGCACTCATCAGCCTGGCCGGGGAAAAGAGCCGAAAGGATCACGAGAGGTTGAAAACAGAGGTAACGCAGCTGTTAGAGAGATCGACATGATTTCTGGAGGGCCGACCGTCGGAGATTCAGGGAGAGCATGTAAGTCTTATGTTCGGCGATTGGAGGTTCATACTGTCGGATGTAGTCAGGAGCAAGCTGCTGGCCATGTTCTTAGCTTCGAGCCTGCAGACCTGGAGGGTCTGGAGTTACCTCATGACGATGCACTCATCATCAAAGCCATCATTGCCAATAGTTGAGTGGCTCGGGTTTTTGTCGATACCGGGAGCTCGGTTAACATTCTATTCAGGACTGCATTTGAAGAAATGCAGATTGATGCTGCTGAACTTCAGCCAGTGGCTACATCTCTATATGGGTTTACCGGCAATGAAGTGAAGCCTATGGGCCAAATTAAGCTGGCAATATCTTTGGGCACCGAGCCACTGGTGCGCACAAGGAGGAGCACATTTATAGTAGTGTTGGTTGCTACTCGGAAAGCCTAATGGTTCCACTGTATAAAAATTTTGTACAAAGATCTGAACTTTTTCCTAGCTACCATGTGTTCTTTTAAATTAAACTTGGATCGCCTGCGGAACTTAACACGTTTGATCCAAAGTTTAATTTATTTGTTCTTTTAAGTTTAGACTTGGATCTCCTGCGGAACTTAACACTTTCGATCCAAATCACCTAGGTTATTAATTCCATTAAATATTAATTTCCAAAATTAGCTTCCAGGACTGCATGGTAAGGCACATGGCCTTCTTGGATATAGGAACAACCACCACCGCCTAGACAAAGCCTTTTAAGGAAAGCTAATATTTAATTTCCTTAAATAACTTTAGGTCAACCGAAAAGAACAATCAAATCACAAGGAAAAGAAAAACAAAAGAACACAACATCGAAAATAAATTCGAAATACTAGAATCGCATGCCTCTTGTATTTGGTATTTTTACATGGAGATAAAACTAACATGATGCGGAAAACTATATTAGTTATACCTTCCTTTGTGAACTTTTAATGACCTCTTGATCTTCTACCGTATTCCTCTTCTAATCCCGGACGTTGTGTGAGCAACGATCTTCCGAGACGAGAACCACCAAACACCTTCTTCTTCCTTACAAGTTTCGGCCATCAAAACTTCTCCTAGGATGAAGAGGTTCGGCCACCACCATCATGCTCCAAGGGATGCTAGAAACAAAGCTTTCTTTCTCTCCTTCTTCTTCTTCTTCTCTAAACTTGATCCGGCCACCATATGAATCTCCACAAGAAGGATGAGGTCCGGCCATCAAAGAGAAGAGAGGAGGAGAGGATGACCGGCCACACCAAGGAAGAAAAAGAGAGAGAAAAATAGAATAGAGTTCTTGTCATGAAGGCACCTCTACCCCCTCTTTTATAATCCTTGGTCTTGGCAAATAAGGAAATTTTAATAAAAACTTCCTTAATTCCTTCGCCATGAAAAATAAATTTAATTAATATAAAATCAATTTCTCTTTTATTAATCAACATGGCCAGCCACAATAATCTAAGCAAAGGAAATTTAATTCAATCAAGAATTAAAACCTTCCTAATTTGTTTTCGGAAATTTTTAAAAATAAAATTTCTCTAATAATTTTTATCCCTTCATGATTGGTTTATAAAAAGGAAATTTAATAAATTAAAATTTTTCTTTTAAACATGTGGATAAAAAGAAAGTTATCTCTAAAAATTAAAATTTCTTTTAATCTACAAATAAGGAAAGATATTAAATCTTTTCTTAATCTCTTGTAGAAACTTATAAAAGAGAATATTTAATTTTTAAACTCTCTTTTAGATCATGAACATGGTTAAAAAGGAAAGTTTTCTTAAAATTTAAAATTCACCTTTTAATCAACAAATAAGGAAATATTTCAAATTTTAAACTCTCTTTTAAACATGTAGATAATATACAAATAAGGAAAGTTTTTTATCAAAAATTAAAACCATCCTTTTAATCTACAAATAAGGAAAGAGATTAATCTCTTCTCTTAATCTTTTGTAGAAAGCTATACAAGGAAATTTTTAATTTTTAAACTTTCTTTTAAAACCATGGTATCCACATAAGAAATAATTTTAATAAAAATCCTTTTTAATATTTTAGTGGCCGGCCACCTAAGCTTGGGACCCAAGCTTTGGCCGGCCACCAACTTGGCTCATCCACTTGGTCTTGGCCGGCCCTAGCTTGTGTTCTAAGCTAGCTTGGCCGACCCCATTGGATGGGTAAGAAGGTGGGTATGTGGTGGGTATAAATCTCTATATACAAGAGGCTACGATAGGGACCGAGAGGAGGAATTGGTTTTGGTCTCCCGATAAAATTAAGCATCCCGTATTCGCCTCGAACACACAACTTAATTTTATCAATAATAATTCATTCCACTAAAGAACTATTATTGAACTACCGCACCAATCCCAAATTACATTTTGGGCTCCTTCTTATTATGAGTGTGTTAGTCTCCCTGTGTTTAAGATGTCGAATGTCCACTAATTAAGTGAGTTACTGACAACTCATTTAATTAATATCTTAGTCCAAGAGTAGTACCACTCAACCTTATCGTCATGTCGGACTAAGTCCACCTGCAGGGTTTAACATGACAATCCTTATGAGCTTCTCTTGGGGACATTCTCAACCTAGATTATTAGGACACAGTTTCCTTCTATAATCAACAACACACACTATAAGTGATATCATTTCCCAACTTATCGGGCTTATTGATTTATCGAACTAAATCTCACCCATTGATAAATTAAAGAAATAAATATCAAATATATGTGCTTGTTATTATATTAGGATTAAGAGCACACACTTCCACAATAACTGAGGTCTTTGTCCCTTTATAAAGTCAGTATAAAAGAGACGACCTCTAATGGTCCTACTCAATACACTCTAAGTGTACTAGTATAATTATATAGTTAAGATAAACTAATACCTAATTACACTACGACCTTCCGATGGTTTGTTCCTTTCCATCTTGGTCGTGAGCTACTGTTTATAATTTATAAGGTACTGATAACATGATCCTCTGTGTGTGACACCACACACCATGTTATCTACAATATAAATTAATTGAACAACTACATTTATCATAAATGTAAACATTTGACCAATGTGATTCTTATTTCTAGATAAATGTTAATACCAAAAGCTAGGCTTTTAGTATACATCCTAACAATCTCCCACTTATACTAAAAGACTAAGCTGCCATATCTGCTGCCATACATCTGATCCCAACCCTTCAACATGTCCATCAAAAGCTCTTGCCTTAAGGGCCTTAGTGAAAAGATCTATAGGTCATCATCTGATGCAATCTAGGCAACAACAACTTCTCCTCGTTTAAACGATTTCTCGTATTGGGTGGTACTTGCGCTCTATTGTGTTTACTTGCCTTATAGACTCATGGTTTCTTCGAGCTTGCTACTGCACCACTATTATTACAATAAATTGTAATAATCTTTGGACAAACCAAAAATCATATCTGATCCTGTCCGAACCGCTGAACCAAAGGACGCTGGGCACGTGGCGCGCTCCTATTCGCTGGTGTAGGTCTCCGTCTGGCCGCACGAATCTCTGGCGAACCTGCACTGAAGTCGGGCCGGGAAGGAGTTCCCGGCGGCGACCCTCCGACGCTCAAGTCAGGTAAGTGGCGGAAAAAGGAGCTTCCAAGCTTGTACAATGCGTACCTCCGGCGAAGTCTACGGCTCTTTATATAGGGTGATGAAAAAGCCCCTACACGCCTATCGAGGCGAGTGCGTGTCCGCAGCCCACGCCTCGGTGTGTACCTGTCAGAGAGCTTACCTGACGCCATACTGCGATAGTCCCATTGCGCCTTCGATGGGACAACAGGACACCCCGTTGTCAGACTAGGAGTATGGCCTAGCCATATGATTCGACGACTGTCAGAAGATGTTCCCCCCTCTTTACTGTTCATAATCCGGGGCGTCCGACCGGCTGGACAAGGAGTCCGTCCGGCCGGCCCTTCCTCCTTTTACGCGTTGGCCGGACGGCACTCACCTCGCGTCCGGTCCGCCGTTGACATTGGTGTGCTAGGGAGATTTCCAGTAGGCGCTATGTAGAGACTGTTAACAGTGTCATTGTTTCCTGGTCCTTCCGCTCGGCTCTTAACTACTGTTTCGACAGAGCGTCGGAACCCCGACCCGGTCAGGGCGCCTTTTACTACCGAATGTCCCTTAGTCGGCCGATCGGTCTGGTCCATTTCTTCCAAGTCCGGTCGGCTCACCCTTCTTCGGCGGGCTGCTCGGCCATTTGACCTCTACGTGGCGTTGACCCCTCTTTGGAGGGTCCCGGGCTCTTACCACCGGATCACTTGCCTTCCCTTCGAGTCTAGTCGAAGGAGGCGAAGTCCGACTGACTGGACTGCCGATCTGACAGAACAACGATCCTTGCATTGGGCCGCTCGGCCAGGCCTAATGATGCTCGTCCGTTCGGCGGTATCTGATCCGTGCCTTGTGGTCTCTTGGACCCCATGTCCGATGCTCTCCCCTACTATTCATCACGTGCACTGCGCACGGTAAGGGGAGCTCATTAAATGCGGCCAGTATCCCGCTGACACATGGCGATCATGCGTTTGTCAACGTATGGCGGTGGTGTCACTTCCGATGGGACAACCGCCGTTTGAAATGGACGACTAGATGATGACCTCGTTATCAACGACCTGGATCGGACTCCGTTGGAGGTTGCTCCCGGGCGACGATATAAAGCCCGCGACTCCGTTTCCACCGCCTTGTTGCTTCATCCTCTTCCGGCGCTTCTCTGCTCGTTTTTTTCTCCGGCGACCTCGCCCCTCCATTCTTCGGCAAACCCCAGGCCCTCGTCGATCATCTTTCTTGCTCGTAAGACCCTCTTTCTTGTTCCCCAACGTTTTCTGCTCTTTGTTACTCGTTTCCTTCAGTCGGTTTTCCTCCACTCCTTGCTTGAACCTTCTCTTTCGGTCTCGTATTCTCGTCTTTCGCCCATGACTAGCACCTCGCAGTCGACCGGCGGCGCTCCGGGCCTATGGTACGCGACCATGGAGAGCCGCTTTGATGAGGAAGACGCATTGCGTCTCGTTCAGACTTACGACCTGCCGACCGACCACCAAATAGTGTTAGCCACACCGGCCGATCGGCCTCATGAACCGCCGCCCGACACCGTTCTTTTCTTCCGAGACCAATTTCTAGCCGGACTGCGTTTTCCACCCCACAAGTTTTTCTTAGAAGTTTGCAATTATTTTCGCATTCCGCTCGGCCAGGTAGTTCCCAACTCTATTAGGCTGCTGAGCGGAGTGATAGTTTTGTTCAAACTGAACGACATCCCCTTAGACCCAAAAATTTTCCACTACTTCTACTATCCCAAGCAGGCCGAGTGGGGTACTTTTGTTTTTCAATCTAGGATAGGTTTTGTCCTCTTCAATAGCATGCCGAGCTCCAACAAACATTGGAAGGAGCATTTTTTCTACATACGTTTTCCCGAGCGGCCAACTTTTCGGACCAAGTGGCAGACGGCGATGCCGGCACAACCGGAGCTCGGCAAATTTAGAGGCGACGCGGCCTACCTTCATGCAGCCGAATGGCTAGTTGGCCAGCGCTATCATATTGACAAGCTACTCCTCCCGGGAGTAGTGCACATATTCGGCTTGTCCTCTACGACAGCCGACCTGCCCTGCAGCATGAGTAAGTTCCCTTATCTTCCCGTTTGTTTTGTTCTAACTGATTTATTTTTTGCTTCTGCAGCTGAAGTCATGTGGCGCGCCAAGGCGGTGACGAACAAGGAGGCCGCCGAACGGGGCCTTTCCCCAGCTGATCCGGCCGGCGAAGAAGGTGAGGGGACACCAACTGTCCCCGAAGCCTCAGACGCCCCTGCCTCTCACGATGAGGCCGCGGGCGACATAGAACCTCCTACCGAAGCCGAGGTGGAGGGCCGTTCGGCCGATGACGTGCCGCTACGCACTCGGAAGCGCCGACGACCGGAATCCGCATCTGCCTCCACTACACTTGATGAATCACAGCCCGAGCGGGGCGCGGATGCATCGGTGCTGTCCGGGACAGTTTCCCTCGAGAGTACTCCGACCCCTCGTGGTTCTCCGAGGGCCAGCTCTGAGGTGCCGCCGTCCAGCCCTTCAAAAACTTTGCGCCGTATCAGGCGCTTGGGCGAGCTTCCCTCCTCGTCCACCGGTGGGCCGTCCGGTAAGGCCGACGCTTCCAAGAGCGAGCCGAGCGGCCAGAATTTAATTAAAATCGTTCTGCGCCTTCCTTCGGAGGCATACATGGCTGCTGCTGATCGGCCTGTGGTCCCCGAGCAGCAGATTACCTTGACAGGCCCTCTGGCCCAATCTTGGGTGGACGCTCGGCGTCGAATAGCCAAGATGACTCCCGGATAGCTCGGCGATAGCAACCTACAACAGGCCACCGGGGTATGCTCTGTTTCTTTGTTTGCGTATTTGAATTATGTTTTTAACCTGTCCACATTTGCTAGCAGAACTGGGTGGAGCAGATCGCCATTAGCGATCGATTGGCCGAACTGGAGGACGAGTTGAGAAAACAAAAAGCTGCGGGGGGTACCGAGCAGTCGACGGCCGATCTGGAGAAGGCCAAAAAACTACTGGATGCCGAACGCAAAAGGGCTTCCGATTTAGCGAGCAAGGTCGTTCGGCTTGAAACGATGATCAAGCAACGAGATAAAGAGATCAAAACGGCGACCACTCGGAAGCAACAGGCCATCAATGATATGGACCGCATGAAGGTGGAGATCAGGGGACTGGAACAACGCATCAAAGATTTGGACGCCCTGCTAGCCACCGAGAAAGAGAGCCGCTCGGCCGATCTCCAAAGGTTTGATGGAGACTTGAAGGATCTCCAAGCTGCCAGCGATGCTGCCCACGCCGCACTCAAAGAGTATCAAGAGGGGGAGTCGGCCCGTTCTGACGAAGTGAGGAAGGCGTTCCTCCGCTCGGAAGACTTCGGGGAGAAGTTTACCGACAAGATATCCCTCACTTTCGAGGAGGCGATCAAGGCGGCGGTGGGCTATCTGAAGACCAAAGGCCACCTACCCGCCGAGCTGACCATCCCCCCCCCCCCTCGAGGACCTCGCAAGCGTGATGGACTCCATCCCCGACACTCTTTTTGATTTTGATGTGTGAGGAGCGTTTTTATGAACTTTTTTGTATTCCCGCCGTTCGGCCCAACTTATTCCTGTAATGACTTGTTTGATCTACCTAATGAGTAATAGATGACCTTCTGCTCCCTTCACTTATGTTTTAGCAAGGCATTTTTCCCTCGTCGTGCCAAAGTGTTCTTTATATCCTTTCCGCTCGGCACCACACCTCTGTCCAGCTCAGTTCGATCGTCTTAATGACATCTATCATGCGACCGCGCAGCCGCTAGGCTTTCGAATGTAGCCGCTCGGCATTTACATGCTAATACCTCACTTCCACTGACTAACTTTTTCTTTGTGCCTTACCCCCAAAGGGGTTTTCCGTACATTTTTTATAAGCGAGCCGCTCAGCCGTATGACCAGGCCCTCGTTGATTGTATCATGTGACTGGCTATCCGCTCGGACGTTTATAGACGCCGGCTCGTCTCTCGATATTTAACGTCGGAGCTCCACGGTCTTCCGCTTGGACGTTTATAGACGCCGGCTCGTCTCTCGATATTTAACGTCGGAGCTCGACGGTCTTCCGCTCGGACGTTTATTGACGCCGGCTCGTCTCTCGATATTTAACGTCGGAGCTCGACGGTCTTCCGCTCGGACGTTTATAGACGCCGGCTCGTCTCTCGATATTTAACGTCGGAGCTCGACGGCCTTCCGCTCGGACGTTTATAGACGCCGGCTCATCTCTCGATATTTAACGTCGAGTGTGCGGCTCATACAATACACCTCCGGCCTAACGGTCCGGGGCCTTCGATATCGAGCGTGCGGCTCGGTTATTTATATGCCCCGTCCGAACGGCACGGAGTCTTCACGCAGTAAGCCGTTCGGCAGAGAATGCTCAATGTGTTTTCATCTTTTTGCTTCCTGCATTACAAGTACATAGGCGACTAGCATATACACAAAAATGAATTACATTCGTGCACCGTTCATCCAGCTCGATAAGGCTGGAGATGATTTGCACTCCACGGTCGATCCAGCTGCCGCCCGGCTTCATCCTCCAAATAATATGCGCCCGAGCGGAGCTTTTCAATAACTTTGAAGGGGCTCGCCCACGGTGCCTCCAGTTTGCTGACGTCGCCGACCGGACGAGATCACCGACCTGGAATGATCTGGGGATTACGCGGCGGTTGTAGTTTTGCTTCATCCGCTGCCGGTACGCCATCAGCCGAACGGACGCCTTGGCTCGCTCCTCGTCAACCAAATCCAGCTCCATATTCCTCCGTTCGGCATTGCCATCATCATAGCTCATCCTCCGGACGGACTCAACACCGACTTCCACCGGAATGACCGCCTCGCCGCCATAGACCAAATGGAACGGTGTGACGCCCGTCGCTTCCTTCGGCGTCGTTCGGATGGCCCATAAGACGCCCGACACTTCATCCGGCCAACTTCCTCCCAAATGGTCGAGCCGAGCGCGCAGAATACGAAGAATTTCCCGATTGGCCACTTCGGCTTGACCGTTGCTTTGGGGATAAGCCACGGACGTGAAGTGTTGCTCGATGCTGTAGCTTTTGCACCAATCCTCTAGCATCTTCCCTGTGAATTGCCGCCCATTATCTGAGACCAATCGGCGAGGGATGCCGAACCGACAGATGATGTGTTGCCAGATAAATTTTTTGACCACCTGTTCGGTGATCTTATCTAGCGGCTCAGCCTCCACCCACTTGGAAAAATAATCAACCGCCACTAGCAAAAATTTCCGCTGCCCGGTCGCCATCGGGAATGGACCAACAATATCCATTCCCCATTGATCGAACGGACATGAAACTGTGGATGCCTTCATTTCTTCTGTCGGTCGGTGGTTGAAGTAATGGTACTTTTGGCATGAAAGGCACGTTGACACTGTCCGAGCGGCATCTGCTTGTAAAGTCGGCCAGAAGTATCCAGCTAGCAGGATCTTCTTAGCTAGTGCTCGTCCGCCTGGATGTCCTCCGCACGATCCTTGATGTACTTCTTGGAGGATGTAAGCCGAGTCCTCCGAGCTCACGCATTTCAATAACGGGCGTGAGAAAGCCTTTTTATAAAGCTGATCGCCGATGAGTGTGAACCGACCGGCTCTCCTCCTTAGCAGCTGGGCTTCATACTCATTGGATGGTGTGGCGCCCGAGCGGAGGAACTCTATGATGGGCGTCAGCCACTTGGAAATGTGAGGCCTTCCATCCAGTCGACATGCGCCACCAACATTACTTTTTAGTGACCGGCGTCATTGAGCTCGCGAGCTTGGCTAACTCATCGACTGCTTGATTTTGCTCGGTATCTTTTGGACAATAACTTCTCTAAAATCGGCTTTCGACTGAAGGCTTGAGAGCTTGAGCCGAGCACTATTGATTCAAGGTACGGAGGCTGGCGGCCCAGCTGCGAGTCAGTGGAGTGTTACCGGCCGGCTCCCACATGCGGGCACACAAGCCTATGAGGGCCTCATACTCAGCCTCATTGTTGGTAGCTTTATAATCCAGGTAGGACGGATAGGTGCATCTTTTCTTCTCGTGGGGAGAGCAGCAATATTCCACTTCCGAGCCGAGTGGGCGACCCATCCACATATATTCCCCAGCTTGGCTCGACTTTGCACCTCAGTCACAAAATCGGCCAAGGATTGCGCCTTGATCGCCGAGCGGGGCTGGTATTGAATGTCAAATTCGCTTAGCTCTGTCGTCCATTTGATGAGCCGTCCGGATGCCTCTGGATTTAGTAGAACACGTCCGAGCGGGCTATTGGTTTTGACAATAATGGTATGCGCCAGGAAATATGGACGAAGGTGCCGAGCGGCGAGGACCAGAGCGAAGGCTAGCTTTTCGAGCCCAGTGTAGCGAGATTCAGCATCTTTTAAAATGTGACTAAGGAAATACACAGGTTCCTCTCCGCTTGCTCTCACCAATGCTGAGCCGATTGCCTGCTCAGTCGAGGATAGATAAATACAAAGTGGTTCACCAATAGTCGGCTTAGCTAACACCGGGAGCGAGTTCAGGTATGCCTTCAACTCTTCGAACGCCCGGTCGCATTCTTCATCCCAGTAAAATTTTGTAGCTTTGCGTAAGATCTTGAAAAAAAGGAAGGCTCCGGTCGGCGGTTTTGGAGATGAATCTGGATAGAGCTGTTATCCGACCGGTCAAACGCTGCACTTCTCTTGTATTTCTTGGGGGCGGCATGTCTTGTAGGGCTTTCACCTTGCTGGGATTTGCTTCGATTCCCCGCTCGGTCACTATGTACCCCAGAAAATGCCCCCCTTTTGCTCCGAACAGGCACTTCTGGGGATTTAGCTTGACTCCATATTTGCGTAGCGTTCGGAAGGTTTCCTCCATGTCTTTGAAAAGATCTGCCGCTCGGACGGATTTGATGAGAATGTCGTCCACATAAACTTCTAGGTTCCGCCCGATCTACTCTCTGAATACTTTATTCATTAAGCGCTGATAGGTGGCTCCCGCATTCTTCAATCCGAACGACATCACATTATAGCAATAAGTGCCGTCGAACTGACCTTTTCTTGATCTTCACGGGCGGGCGGCACTTGGTGATAGCCGGTAGGCGTTGAGCATATAGATTAATTCGTGGCCGTAGAGTCCACCGATTTGGTCTATCAAGGCGGAGGATAAAAATCTTCGGAAAGCTTTGTTGAGATCCGAAAATCTATGCACACTCTCCATTTGTTGCGGTTTGGAGACTAATACTACGTTCATGCCGGGGCTGAACCTCGCGTATATGGCGGCTTCGAGCTTTTCCACCTCACTCGGATGATGACATTACGCTCGTGAAATCTCTTTTCTACGCTGCCGAGCGTCCGGTCGGACATGTAACTCGTGTTGCGCTATACTCGGAGAAATTCGGGCAGCTCATGTGTCGACCGACGAAGACATCATGATTTCTTGGAGGATTGGATCGATTCTTCTTCTGTTTCTCCTCCGGATCGAGATAAAGGTTGTGGCCTCCGTCGGGATGGGTGAATCTGCACTTCCTATTTTTCTTCATAAATTAAAGAGGGTGGCTTTTCGGTGATGGCGTTTACCTCGATCCAGGCCGCCTTCCGGAATTGGCTTTTGCTCGAACCATTTCGATGTAGCATCGCTGGTTGATCTCCTCGTACTTCTCCCACTTTGTCCTCCACGGGAACTTGATCTTTTGATGGAAGGTTGAGACGACCATTCAATGAGCGCCGGTCGTCCCGAATGACGTTGTAGGACGAGGAGAGTCGACCACCACAAAGTTTGTTGTCCTTGTCCTCTGGCGGCTCTTCTCCCAACGAGGTAGCCAGCCCGGATCTGTCCGGCCAGGCGCCGTTACCGTAAACCCGTAGAGCGGAGTTGTCATGGGTATGACTCGGCTTGATCAATTTGCGGTGATCGAACGTCTTCTTGAATAAGATGTTGACTGAGCTCCCTGTGTCAACAAATACGCGATGAATTGTGTAATTGGCTATTACCGCTTTGATGAGCGGAGCATCGTCGTGGGTACTTCAACTCCTTCCAAGTCCCAGCCCGAAGCTGATTTCGGGTCCGTTCTAGCCAACGGCATGGATTTGGAGCTGTCGGACGCTCGCCTTGCTTGCTCTGTTGGAGTCTCCTCCGGTCGGCCCGCCAGCAATAACGTTGATTTCGCCTCGGGAGGTATTGCTTTTATTTTCCTCTTCCCGAGCGGACGGTCGAGAACGTTCTCTGGATGCTCGGCGATTCTCCTGCCTTGGGGAACGGTGCCGATCGGGAGTTTGTTGCTGTCGCCTATCAGCTCACGTCCGATCGGCTCCTTGAATTCTCTGTCGCCTGTCGACTGAGGGAGACCGCCGTCCGGCATTCCGGGGTACGGGATGAGACACGAAGGGAAGACTTCGACAATCCCTTGTGTTGTGTGTATCCGTCCGGTGGAAGGAGCAGAACATCGGGGTTCATTTCTTTTTTGGCTTGGGCCGGGCGGCGGCTACCTCTTGCACGTGGGACCTGGCATGGGGGGATCGGATTGCTTCGACCTTTGGTTCTCTATGCGGCTGATGAGTGACGTGTTGCTTCCGCTCGGCTGGAGGAGCCCGCTCGGTTGGAGTTTCTTTTTTCCTAGCCGCTTGTGCCTCTTCCACGTTGATGTATTCGTTCGCCCGGTGTAACATGTGATCATAGTCTCGGGGCGGCTTTCGGATGAGCGATCGAAAGAAATCCCCATCCACCAGGCCTTGTGTGAGGGCATTCATCATGGTTTCTGAGGTGGCCGTTGGAATGTCCATCGCCACTTGGTTGAACCGCTGGATGTAAGCTCGAAGCGATTCACGGGCTTCTTGCTTGATGGCGAACAGGCTCACGCTCGTTTTCTGGTAGCGTCGACTGCTCGCAAAATGGTGGAGGAAGGCCGTTCGGAAATCTTTGAAGCTCGTGATGGATCCGTCCGGCAGCCTCCGGAACCACAGTTGAGCCGATCCCGAGAGAGTGGTAAGAAAAACTCGGCACTTTACTCCATCTGTGTATTGATGGAGAGTAGCTGTGTTATCGAACTTACCCAGATGATCATCCGAGTCGGTTGTCCCATTGTACTCGCCGATCGTCGGAGGCGCGTAGTGCTTTGGCAGAGGGTCTCGTAGGATAGCCTCTGAAAACTAGCGATTGATCCGCTCGGGCGATGAGTCCGCTCGGGGGACTTTCCCCTTCCTGTCATCTCGCCTAGGCATTTCATCCGAAGAAGATCCCCTATCCCGGTGGGCTGCCACGGCTTCAGGGGTACGGAACAGAGCCCGATGAAAGGCGACGGTGGCAGGTGGTGCTTCCGCTCGGCCGCCAGACGCTGAAGTTGCTTGCTGCTCCGGCCGCTCAGCTGCTACCTTCTGTTTTTGCTCCACAAGCTTGGAGGCCCTTATCTCAATCAGAGCATCGAGTTCCTCAGTTGAAAGTGTCACCGCGTGTTGTCGTCCAGCCTCATCCATTGTTTCGGATCGGATACAGGAGCGTTCCCACAGACGGCGCCAAATTGATCCTGTCCGAACCGCTGAACCAAAGGACGCTGGGCACGTGGCGCGCTCCTATTCGCTGGTGTAGGTCTCCGTCTGGCCGCACGAATCTCCGGCGAACCTGCACTGAAGTCGGGCCGGGAAGGAGTTCCCGACGGCGACCCTCCGACGCTCAAGTCAGGTAAGTGGCGGAAAAAGGAGCTCCCAAGCTTGTACAATGCGTACCTCCGGCGAAGTCTACGGCTCTTTATATAGGGTGATGAAAAAGTTCCTACACTCCTATCGAGGTGCGTGCGTGTCCGCAGCCCACGCCTCGGTGTGTACCTGTCAGAGAGCTTACCTGACGCCATACTGCGACAGTCCCATTGCGCCTTCGATGGGACAACAGGACACCTCGTTGTCAGACTAGGAGTATGGCCTAGCCATATGATTCGACGGTTGTCAGAAGATGTTCCCCCCTCTTTACTGTTCATAATCCGGGGCGTCCGACCGGCTGGACAAGGAGTCCGGCCGGCCGGCCCTTCCTCCTTTTACGCGTTGGCCGGACGGCACTCACCTCGCGTTCGGTCCGCCGTTGACATTGGTGTGCTGGGGAGATTTCCAGTAGGCGCTATGTAGAGACTGTTAACAGTGTCATTGTTTCCTGGTCCTTCCGCTCGGCTCTTAACTACTGTTTCGACAGAGCGTCGGAACCCCGACCCGGTCAGGGCGCCTTTTACTACAGAATGTCCCTTAGTCGGCCGATCGGTCTGGTCCATTTCCAAGTCTGGTCGGCTCACCCTTCTTCGGCGGGCTGCTCGGCCATTTGACCTCTACGTGGCATTGACCCCCTCTTTGGAGGGTCCGGGCTCTTACCACCGGATCAATATCTAAGTCTATCTTGAGGTTATTGAGCCATTCAGCTTTTTATGACTACCTCAGAGGCTTGCTGATCCTGTCCGAACCAAGAGTCAGCGGACGCTGGGCACGTGGCGCTCTCTGCTGGATCCTCGAGTACTCCGGCGAACCTGCAACAAAACCGAGCCGGGAGGGGTGTCCCGGCGACGGTCCTCCGACGCTCAAGTCAGGCGAGGAATGACAAGAAGGTAGCCTCAAGATGAAGACGTGCATACCTCCGGTGAAGAAATGGAGGCCTTATATAGACCCCTCGAAGAAGCCTGGGCGCGCCAATCAAAGCAGCCACCTGCATTTGACCATGCCCAGGCATGAGTCTGTCAGAAGGGCCATGCCCAGATATGGACCCGTCAGAAAAGGCGTCCATGAGGCCATACTGCTACTGTATCAACCTTTCCATGATGTGACGGCAAGATCCTCCATCGTGCGATCTTATGTACGGCCTAATCATCAGACATGCTTCTGCCGATATTCCATATCCCGAGCCGAGCGCATAGGCCGCTCGGCCACCTTCTTCTCCCCTCGCCCTTATTTTGTCCGGGCGGGTTGCCCGCTCGGCTCTTTGGCCCCTGACGTTCGGGCTCCCGGTCGGCCCTTCGATCCTCCTGCCTTGGCGTCGGAAACCCAAACCCATGGATGGGTTATCTAACTCCGCTCGGACATACCCGGATGATCGGCTCGGCCATTAACCGCTTAGTCAGCCCTTCATCGGTTCTCAAGCTGAGACCCTTCAGGAAGTGGGTTCCCCATTCTTACTGCGGATCACTTGCCTTCCCTTCAAGTCTAGTCGAAGGAGGCCGTGAGTCCGACTGACTGGACTATATGTGTCCGAGCGGGCGGTCATCGCCTTACCGTCGCCTATAATATTCTTTGAGCCGTTCGGCCCTTATGGCGGATTCAGCCGCTCGGCTCTTCGTTTTGAATGCCTCGTCGGTCAATGTGGATGCTTGCTTGTCTAAATCTTCTCGAAAATTGCGCAAATCCTTCCCATTAAGTCGCAACACGCGCAGTATGACGCGCATTAATTGCGCCTAGTGGCAAGGCGCCACGTGGCTCTTCCCACGTGGCGGCGATGCTTAGTACGATGGGACGCGATTGCTTTGAAATGGACGGGCGGATGTTGGCCTCGCCTTTCGTGACCTGCATCCGACGGCGGAGGCCGACCAGCCTCGGCAGTATAAAATCTTCTTCTCCTCCCTTCACCGCATGCTTGCTTGCGCGTTGCCTTCTGCTTCGTTCTGTTGCTGCGGCCTCCGGCGATCTAGCGTCTGTTTTTAGGCGGCGATCACCTCATCGGTGATTCTTTCCACCCGTTTCCTTCCCAGTGAGTCTTCTTCCTTCACTTACTAGGTCTTCTCTGCTCATTTCGCCCCTTTCGTTTCCCTGCCTTCGATTTCTTGCTATTCTCTTGCCTCTCCGAGATGGCAAGTTCCTCTGGACCCGTCACTCACGTTCACGGTCCCTGGTATATGACCATGGAGAGTCGGTTTGATGAGGAGGGTGCCCGGCGCCTCGTTCGGACGTATGGGATCCCTGATGACCACGAAATAATTATAGCCAGCCCGTCCGATCGGCCCCATAACCCGCCGATCGGCACCATTTGCTTTTTTCTAGACCAATTCCAGGGCGGCCTTAGATTTCCTACCCATCCATTCATTTTGGAGGTTTGTAATTATTTCCGCATCCCTCTCGGCCAGCTTGTGCCGAACTCCTTTAGGTTGCTGAGCGGGGTGGTTGTCCTCTTTAAGCTGCATAGTATCCCACTTGACCCCAAAATATTCCACTTCTTCTTCTACCCCAAACAATCCGAGTTGGGCACTTTCATTTTCCAGAGTAGAATAGACTTTAAATTTTTTGATAATATGCTGACCTCCAACAAGCACTGGAAGGAATTTTTCTTCTACATCCGACTTCTCGAGCGGCCGGCATTTCGAACCAAATGGCAGACCGCTGTGCCGACTCAGCCGGAGCTCGGCAAGTTCAGAAGCAATCCAGCCTATCTTCATGCAGCGAATTGGTTGTCTGGTCAGCGATACAAGATCGACCAGTTGCTGCTCAAGGGGGTCTTATATATTTTTGGGTTATCTCCCGTTCGGGCCAATCTTCCCTACCGTATGGGTAAGAGACTCTTTACTCCTTTTACCTTTTTTATCTAATTGATTTTAATTTCTCCTATTGCAGTTGAAGTCATGTGGCGCTCCAAAGCTACCGCTCATCTGGCTGAAGGCCGTGGAGATCGAGGCGGCCACCAAAAGGAGCTCGCCCGGCGGGTCTCATCCCAGCCCGGCGGATCACGGGAGAGGGGCGCGGTCCGCCCACAAGCGGTCTTGCCCCATCGCTTCAGCGGAGGTTGAGGCGGATCCTGTTTCCTCGGCCCCCGCTGGATTCACCGCTAGAACTTCGGCGAAAACGTCGAAGAGACTCCGTCCTCCGCCACCCCAAGAGGAACCACGAGCCGATCGGCGTTGTCCGTCGCTTGCCGTCGCAGATCGGGACTCTGTGACATCGCCTCTGCGCCCAGCTCTCCTCCCGGACTCGTCGCGCTTACATCGGTTGGGCGAAACTTCCACCATAGGGAGTCCTCGCCAGGCGACTGCAGGTGAAGAAGCGCCGACCGGCCACCCAACCATCAAGACCACCCTCCGATTCCCATCGGAGGAATATTTATTGTCCGTCGATCGGCCCTCAAGTCCCGTTCACGAAATAACCTTGTGGGTCCGCTTGCCAAGCTTTTGAGGGCCTAGATTCAAGCGGCCTCATGGCGCCAAGCGACTCGGCGACAACAACATGCAACGAGCCACTCGGTATTCATTTTCTTCTGTTCCATGCCACTATTTGATTCTGATTTCGTTATTTCCTTTACACTTGGGCTGAGCAAATCGCCACTAGCTCGGCTGGCCGAGCTGGAGGGTCTCCTGGAAAAACTTCAATTGTCGGGGTCCGTCGAGCGGGGAAACAAACCCTCGAGGCCGAACAGCAGAAGGCTGCCGATCTGGCTGCGGAGGTGGCCCGACTCGAAGACTTGGTGAAGAAACGGGACGGGGACGTGAAGCGCGCCAGTGGCCGGAAGAGGCGAGCGATTGCTGATCTGGATAAAATGAAAGTCGAAGTCCGGGCCCTAGATCAGCAATCTAAGAAACTAGAGGCCGAGCTGAATGCCGAGCGGGAGATCCGTTCGGCAGAGCGCACAAAGGCCGAGGTGGACTTGAAGGCAGTACAAGACACCTTAACCGCTTCCCGAGCGGCCCTCAAAAAATATAAGGAGTCGACTAGCTGCAGCGCGCCAAGAATACCTCCACTCGGAGAGGTTCGGCGTAAAATTCGGTGACAACGTCTCTTCCACCTTCGCCGAAGCGGTCAAAGTCACGATGACATACTTGAAGAAAGGGGGCCACCTTCCCGAGGGAATGCATATTCCCGCCTCCGACCTGGCGGCCATGATTGATGATATTCCGGACGCCTTCTTCAACTTTGAAGACCCTGAGTGAGGCGGGTTATTTCAAGTACCTTCTGTATTTCATCCGCTCGGCGGATGTAAAATTTTTGTACCTGCCGTTCGGCATAATTCTTCTAATGAAACTCTGTTCCTTTGCTTGTTTTCCTACTCATCGTCCCTGATGTTCTTTGGTTTACTTATCGTTGATACTTAGAGTCAGTCCTGCTCGTAAGAGTTCTCCTTCACGCGTCCGATCGGCTTGGCATATTGCATAGAGCTCGAGCGAGGTGGCCTACTCTCTTTGCATGTATCCTGCCTTTGTGAAGTCCACAAACGCCGAGTATCGAAGGACTAACTCCCAATCGGGCCTGAACGTTTTAATATTTGTAGTTTCCACGATTTCTTACTCTGGCATTCGTTATTCCGCTCGGGATGTTTATAGCCGATCGGCGCGGCTCTCGATTTTTAACGACGGTGCTCGTCGGCGCGGATGTTTTTCGGCGCAGATGTTTATAACCGATCGGCGCAGCTCTCGATTTTTAACGACGGGGCTCGTCGATCTTTCCGCTCGGTTTTTATAGCCGGTCAGCGCGGCTCTCGATTTTTAACGACGGTGCTCGTCGGTCTTTCCGCTCGGTTTTTATAGCCGGTCGGCGCGGCTCTCGATCTTTAACGACGGTGCTCGTCGGTCTTCCGCTCGGAGGGTTTATAGACACCCGGCACGTCTCTTGATCTTTAACGACGGTGCTCGTCGGTCTTCCGCTCGGAGGGTTTATAGACGCCGGCTCGTCTCTTGATCTTTAACGACGGTGCTCGTCGGTCTTCCGCTCGGAGGGTTTATAGACGCCGGCTCGTCTCTTGATCTTTAACGACGGTGCTCGTCGGTATTCGGATTTATAGGCGGTCGGTAGCGGCTCTCGATCTTTAACGACGGTGCTCGTCGGCGCGGATATTTATAGCCGGTCGGCGCGGCTCTCGATCTTTAACGACGGTGCTCGTCGGCGCGGATATTTATAGCCGGTCGGCGTGGCTCTCGATTTTTAACGACGGGGCTCGTCGATCTTTCCGCTCGGTTTTTATAGTCGGTCGGCGCGGCTCTCGATTTTTAACGACGGTGCTCGTCGGTCTTTCCTTCGGTTTTATAGCGGTCGGTAGCGGCTCTCGATCTTTACGACGGTGCTCGTCGGTCTTCGCTCGGAGGGTTTATAGGCACCGTCTCTTGATCTTTAACGGCGGTGCTCGTCGGTCTTCCGCTCGGAGGGTTTAGAGTCGCCGGCTCGTCTCTTGATCTTTAACGACGGTGCTCGTCGGTCTTCCTTCGGAGGGTTTATAGGCGCCGGCTCGTCTCTTGATCTTTGCGGCGGTGCTCGTCGGCGCGGATATTTATAGCCGGTCGGTAGCGGCTCTCGATCTTTAACGACGGTGCTCGTCGGTAGCGGATATTTATAGCCGGTCGGCGGCTCTCGATCTTTAACGGCGGTGCTCGTCGGCGCGGATATTTATAGCCGGTCGGCGCGGCTCTCGATCTTAAACGGTGCTCGTCGGCGCGGATATTTATAGCCGGTCGGTAGCGCTCTCGATCTTAACGACGGTGCTCGTCGGCGCAGAATATTATAGCCGGTCGGCGCGGCTCATCGAGCTCGTCGGCCGGTAGCGGATATTTATAGCCGGTCGGTAGCGGCTCTCGATCTTTAACGGCGGTGCTCGTCGGTAGCGGATATTATAGCTGGTCGGTAGCGGCTCTCGATCTTCGCGGTGCTCGTCGGTAGCGGATATTATAGCGGTCGGCGGCTCTCTGGTTTCGTCTGGGCTGGGCGGTTAAAACTAATTTGACACTTCCGTTCGGCGTAGCTCTTTGCCTTTCACCCGGCTTGGATAATGCCCTCCGGCCGAAGGCTCAGGGTCTACCGTCGAGTATTTTGGCTCGGATAATATACCTCCGTCCGAATGGTGCGGGGCCTTCGATCCTCGGCGCTTGGCTCGACCCATTTACCTTCGTTCCTCGAGCGCTTGGCTCGACCAATTTACTTCCGGCCGAACAGCACGGGTTATTTGCTTACAAGTCTTAACCATATAAACCTCCCGGCCGATCGGCTCGGGGGCCTTCGCGCTACGATGATAATGCCTTATATTCGCTCCTTTGACTTTTCATCTCTGCATTTCAAGTATTTAGTCGAAAATGAAATACGGGGTGATTCTGGTGATACACCTTTCACCCTTGGTAAGGTGGAGGTGGTTCGCTCCACGGCCTATCTAGGCTGCCGTCCGTCCTCATCCTCGAGATAATACGAGCGGAGCCTTTCGATGATTTTGAAAGGGCGCCCATGGCGCTTCAAGCTTGCCGACGTCGCCGACCCTTTCTTCCGGACAAGATCGCCGACTTGGAACGATCTGGAATTACGCTGCGGTTGTAGTTTTGCTTCATCCGTGACGGTATGCCATCCGAACAGACGCCTTTGCCCTCTCCTCTTCTACCAAGTCCAGCTCCATGTTTCTTCGTTCGGTGTTGTCATCATCATAGCTCCGGATCTGACGCCGACTTCGACCGGTATGACGACCTCACCGCCATATACCAAATGGAGCAGTGTGACTCCCGTCCCTTCTTTTGGCGTCGTTCGGATAGCCCACAAGACGCTCGGCACTTCATCCGGCCAACTCCCTCCCAAATGGTCGAGCCGAGCGCGAATACGAAGAATCTCCCGGTTGGCGACTTCAGCTTGACCGTTGCTCTGAGGATAGGCTACGGACGTGAAATGTTGCTCAATGCCGTAGCTTTTGCACCAATCCTCTAACATCTTCCCTGTAAACTGCCGCCCGTTGTCGGACACTAGTCGGCGAGGGATGCCGAACCGACAAATGATGTGTTGCCAAATGAATTTTTTAACCATCTGTTCAGTGATCTTTGCCAGCGGCTCGGCCTCCACCCACTTGGAGAAATAATCTACCGCCACTAGTAAAAATTTCCTCTGCCCGGTCGCCATCGGAAATGGACCCACAATATCCATTCCCCATTGATCGAACGGACATGAGATGGTTGATGCCTTCATCTCCTCTGCCGGTCGGTGGGAGAAGTTGTGATACTTCTGGCATGAAAGGCATGTAGATACTGTCTGAGCGGCATCTGTTTGTAAAGTTGGCCAAAAGTATCCGGCCAAGAGGATCTTCTTGGCCAATGAGCGTCCGCCCGGATGACCCCCGCATGATCCTTGATGTACTTCCTGGAGGATGTAAGCTGAGTCCTCCGAGCTTACACATTTCAGCAAAGGGCGCGAGAAAGCTTTCTTGTAAAGCTGATAGGGGTGTCAAAAATGAACCCGACCCGACGACCCAACCCGAGTCGACCCGAAAAAAATCGGGTTCGGGTTGGGCATTTTCGGGTTCGGGTCGGGTTCGGGTTGGAGGGTTGGAGAGTAAAAAAATTTCGGGTTGGGTCGGGTTGGGTTCGGGTTGACCCGGGTTGACCCGGGTTGGCTTAAATATAGGGTTTTGTGGGTTTTTTTAGAGTTAAATCAAATTTTATTTTAAAAATTTAGATGTTTTTATGTATATTAATATCATGTTTGTATGATAATGATGGAATATTGAGATAAAAGTGAAGAATTATAGGGAAAATAGCCCAAAAAAGTCGTTTTGAATCGGATTTTCGGGTTATATGGGTCGGGTTCGGGTTGATCGGGTTGGTCGGGTTCGGGTTCGGGTTGAGGTGTTTTGGGTTGAACTCGGGTTCGGGTCGGGTTCGGGTTGGGTTAAAAAAAAAAAAACTCAACCTGACCCAACCCCACCCCACCTAAAGCTGATCTCCGATGAGTGTGAACCGACCGGCTCTGAGGAGCCGGGCTGCATATTCATCGGATGGTGTGGTGCCGAACGGAGGAATTCTATAATGGGTGTCCTCCAGTCACTTGAAATGTGAGGCCTTGCATCAGATAGACATGCGCCACGGTAGCGTTTTTCAATTGGTTCTTTGAGCGGCGGGCGTTATTGAGCTCGCTAGTTTGGCTAACTCGTCGGCTGCCTGGTTTTCGTTTCGGGGATCTTCTGAATAAGCACCTCTTGGAAAGTAGCTTTGAGTTTTCAAAGGCCTCGTAGTAGAGTTTGAGCCGAACACGAGTTGATTTCAAAGGTCTTGGGAAAGTTCTTTGACCAGCTGTGAATCGAATAGAGTGTCACTGGCTCCCACATCTGCGTCTTTGCAATCCGGCTATGAGGGCCTCATACTCTGCCGTTGTTAGTAGCTTTGTAATCTAGCCGGACGGATAGGTGCATCTTTTCTTCTGAGGTGAGTAGTAATATTCCGATCCCACTTCCAAGCCGAGTGGAGGATCCATCCACATATATTCTCCACATAGCTTCAGGCTCTGGCCTTTGCACTTGGTCACAAAATCGGCCAAGGCGCCGAGCGGGGCTGATATTGGATGTCAAATTCACTCAATTCGGTCGTCCACTTGATAAGCCGTCAGGACGCTTCCGGCTTCAACAGCACTCTTCCAAGTGGACTGTTCGTCCGGACAATAATGGTATGGGCCAAGAAATACGGTCGCAGGCGCCGAGCGGCAAGAACCAAAGCGAAAGCCAACTTCTCGAGCCCGGTGTAACGAGATTCAGCGTCTTTTAAAATATGGCTTAGAAAATACACCGGCTGCTCTTCGCCGTTCGCCCTCACAAGTGCTGAGCCCACAGCATGCTCAGTTGACGACAGATACATATAAAGTGACTCACCCCCGATCGGCTTGGCTAACACTGGCAGAGAATTAAGATATATCTTCAACTCTTCAAATGCTCGGTCACATTCTTCATCCCACTGGAACTTAGCAGCCTTGCGCAGAACCTTGAAGAATGGAAGGCTCCGGTCGGCGGTTCTGGAGATGAATCTGGATAAAGCAGTTATCCGACCGGTCAACCTTTGCACTTCTCTTGTATTTCTTGGGGGCGGCATGTCTTGCAGTGCTTTAATCTTGCTGGGATTTGCTTCAATTCCCCGCTCGGTCACTATATACCCCAGAAAATGCCCTCCTTTGGCTCCAAACAGGCACTTTTGGGGGTTTAGTTTGACTCCATATTTGCGCAGCGTTCGGAAGGTTTCTTCCATATCCTTGAAAAGAGCGGCCGCTCGAACGGATTTGATAAGAATGTCGTCCACAAAAACTTCCAGATTCCACCCGATCTGCTCCTTGAAAACCTTGTTCATCAAGCGTTGATAGGTGGCTCCGGCATTCTTCAATCCGAACGGCATCACATTGTAACAATATGTGCCGTCAGCCGTTACGAAGCTTACTTTTTCTTGGTCTTCTCGGGCGAGCGGTACTTGATGATATCCTTGGTAAGCATCAAGCATGCAAATTAGTTCGCAGTCGGCCGTGGAGTCCACCAGGCAGAGGATAAAAATCCTTGGGGCATGCCTTGTTTAAATCTCGAAAGTCGATGCAGACCCTCCACTTGCCGCCCGGCTTGGAGACCAAGACTACGTTGGCCAGCTCGGGAGCTGCACCTCGCGTATGTGGCGGCCTTGAAGTTTTTCTACTTCCGTCCGGATGATGGCATTCTGTTCGGTCCTTTTTTTCTGCTTTCCGGCCGGGCGTCCGGTCGGACATGCAATTCATGTTGCGCTAGGCGCGAAATCCCGGGTAATTCATGTGTCGACAGGCGAAGACATCATGATTTCGTTGGAGGCATTGGATCAACTCCTTCTGCTCTTTCCCCGGATCGAGGCGATAAAAGTCGTGGCCTCCGATCGGGTCGGATGGATCTGGACTTCCTCCTTTTCATCATAAATTAAGCGGGAGGTTTCTCGGTTATGGCATGTACCTCAATTCGGGGAGCCTTCCGAGCGGAACAAGCCTCTGCTTGGATCATCTCTATATAGCATCGTCGAGCTGATCTCCCCGCACTTCTCCTACTTTGTCCTCCACGGGAACTTTATCTTGATGGAAGGTTGAGACAAGCGCTCGGAATTCGCGGCCGTCAAATCCCAAAATGACGTTGTAGGATGAGGAGAGTCGACCACCACGAAGTTAAGCATCTGGTCCTCTGGCTCTTCTCCCGGTGAGGTGGCGGTAGGTTGTCAGGCCAGGTGAACTTCGTTACCCGTAAACCCGTAGAGCGGGGTTATCATGGGCAGCAGCTCGGCTCGATCAATTTGTAACTGATCGAACGCCTTCTTGAATATGATGTTGACCGAACTCCCTGTGTCAACAAATACGCGGTGAATGGTGTAATTTGCTATTACCGCTTTAATGAGCAGCGCGTCGTCGTGGGGCACTTCTACTCCTTCTAAGTCCTCGGGTCCGAAAGTGATATCCGGTCCACTCGCCCGCTCCTGGCTGCAACCGACCGCGTGGATCTGAAGTTGCCGGACGCCCGCCTTTCTGGCTCGATTGGAGTCTCCTCCGGTCGGCCCGCCAGCAATAACGTTGATCTCGCCCCGGGAAGTATTGCTCCTATTTTCCTCCTCCCGAGCGGACGGTCGTGACCGTTCTCTGGACGCCCGGCGATTCTCCTGCCTCGGGGATCGGTGCCGATCGGGTGTCTGCTGATGTCGCCTCTCGGTGCGGGTTCGGTCAGCTTCATGAGTCCTAAGTCTCCTGTCGATGGGAGGAGACCGTCGCTCGGCTTTCCTGGGAACAGGATTGGACACAAAGGGAAGGCTTCGGCAATCCCTCGTGTTATGCGTATCCGTCTGGTGGTAGGAGCAGAACATAGGGGTCCACCTCTTCTTTGGCTTGGGCCGAGTGGCAGCCACCTCTTGTACGTGAGATCTGGCGTGTGGGGATCGGATTGCTTCGGCCCTCGGTCCTCTAGGCGGCTGCTGAGCGGCTTGCTGTTTCCGCTCGGCATGAATAGGTGCCCGCTCGGCTGGAGCTTCCTTTTTCCGAGCGGCTTGCGCTTCTTCCACATTTATGTATTCGTTGGCCCGATGCAGCATGTGATCATAATCTCGGGGCGGCTTTCGGATGAGCGATCGGAAGAAGTCCCCATCCACAAGGCCTTGCGTGAAGGCATTCATCATTGTCTCCGATGTGGCCGTTGGGATATCCATCGCCACTTGGTTGAACCGCTGAATGTAAGCTCGAAGCGATTCTCTCGGCTCTTGCTTGATGGCAAACAAGCTGACACTTGTCTTCTGGTAACGCCGACTGCTGGCGAAGTGGTGGAGGAAGGCCGTTCGGAATTCCTTGAAGCTCGTGATGGATCCGTCCGGCAACCTTCGAAACCACCGTTGAGCCGATCCCGAGAGGGTGGTAAGGAAAACTCTACACTTTACTCCATCTGTGTACTGATGGAGCGTGGCTGTATTATCGAACTTACCCAGATGATCATCCGGGTCCGTTGTTCCATTGTATTCGCCGATCGTCGGAGGCACGTAGTGCTTGGGCAGAGGGTCTCGTAGGATAACCTCCGAATGACGATTGATCCGCTCGGGAGGAGTCCGCTCGGGAGCTTTCCCTTCTGTCATCCCGCCTTGGCATTTCATCGAGGAAGATCCTCTATCTCTTGAGCTAGTATGGCCGAGTGCGAAACAAGGCCGATGGAATGCGGCGGTGGTTGGAGGTGCTTAGCTCGGCCATGAGGCCAGAGATGTTGCTTCTGCTCCTTGCTCGGCGGATGCTTTTATTTTGCTCCATGAGTTTGGCCCTTATCTCGACCGGGCGTCGAGTTCCTCTGTTGAAAGCGTCACCGTGTGTTGTCGTCCACCTCGTCCATTGTCTCCGATCGGATGCGGAGCGTTCCCAGACGGCGCCAATTTGATCTGTCCGAACCAAGAGTCGGCGGACGCTGGCACGTGGCGCTCTCTTCTGGATCCTCGAGTACTCCAAACCGAGCCGGGAGGGGTGTCCCGGCGACGGTCCTCCGACGCTCAAGTCAGGCGAGGAATGATAAGAAGGTAGCCTCAAGATGAAGACGTGCATACCTCCGGTGAAGAAATGGAGGCCTTATATAGACCCCTCGAAGAAGCCTGGGCGCGCCAATCAAAGCGACCACCTGCATTTGACCATGCCCGGGCATGGGTCTGTCGAAGGGCCATGCCCAGATATGGACCCGTCAGAAAATGAGGCCATACTGCTACTGTATCAACCTTTCCATGATGTGACGGCAAGATCCTCTATCGTGCGATCTTATGTACGGCCTAATCATCAGACATGCTTCTGCCGATATTCCATATCCCGAGCCGAGCGCATAGGCCGCTCGGCCACCTTTTTCTCCCCTCGCCCTTATTTTGTCCGGGCGGGTTGCCCGCTCGGCTCTTTGGCCCCTGCCGTTCGGGCTCCCGGTCGGCCCTTCGATCCTCCTGCCTTGGCGTCGGAAACCCAAACCCATGGATGGGTTATCTAACTCCGCTCGGACATACCCGGATGATCGGCTCGGCCATTAACCGCTTAGTCAGCCCTTCATCGGTTCTCAAGCTGAGACCCTTCAGGAAGTGGGTTCCCCATTCTTACTGCCGGATCACTTGCCATATACTCAGCTTCTATGGTGGAGTCCAGAAAAACACCTATGCTTATCACTCTTCCATAGTTATGACTTTACCTCCTAAAGTAAACACAAAACCCCGAGGTTGACTTATTATTGTCCCTATCCGATTGGAAGTCAAAATCCGTGCAGCCCATAGGGACCAAATTAACTGCCTTGTAAGCTAGCATATAATCTCTAGTGCCTCTAAGGTACTTCAATATATGCTTTACTGCAGTCCAATGTCCTTGTCCAGGGTTACTTTGATATCTGCTAACTATGCCCTTTGTAAAACAGATTTCTCATCTCGTGCATAGCATACATTAGGCTTTCGACAGCCGAAGCATAAAGAACTGCCTTCATTTCCTCTATCTCCTTTGATGTCTACAGAGACATTTCTTTAGATAAAGTTACTCCATGCTAAAAAGGTAAGAAACCTTTCTTGGAGTTTTGCATGCTTAAAACGAGCAACGATTTTTTTGATATATGAAGCTTGGGATAAGTAAAATATTCTTTTCTTGCGATCCCTTATTACTTTGATCCCAAGAATATATACATTCTCCCAAGTCCTTCATATCGAATTATTTGGACAACCATACCCTTACTTCTGACAACACTTTGATATTGTTTCCAACTACCAAAAATGTTATCTACGTATAGTACAAGAAATACCACCACGTTTTCATCACACTTTTTGTATACACAAGACTTATCCGGTTACTAAATAAATCCATAGGTATGGATTATTTTGATAAATCGGATGTTCCAAGACCTTGAAGCTTTGCCTCAGTCCATAGACTGGTTGAGCTTGCACACAAGATGCTCTTTGCCCTTTGCAATGAACCCTTCTGGTTGCTTTATATGGATGCTTTCTTCAAGACTTCCATTAAGGAATGTTGTCTTGACATCCACTTGCCAAATAGATAAAAGAATCCGGATAGACTTAAGCATGGCTCCCAGTGAAAAAGTTTCCTTTTTCATCAAGCCTTGTTTTGAAAGTTTCCACCTTCCTGTCTATCCATCTTTTCCTATTGTAGACATATTTTTACCCAATGGCTTTTACACCATCTGGTGATTCTACAAGCTTCCAGATTTTATTAAAATACATATATTCTAATTCTGTATTCATTGCTCTTTGCCAAGATGCTGTATCTTTATCTTGGAGTGCTTCATCATATGTCCGGGATCAGACTCATGTTCATTTGGGATCAAGTCCAAAAACTCTCCCAAAACATGAATTTTTTAGGTTTGCTGGATAACCCTCCCACTACGATGAGCCACTGTCTGTGTATCATTTATGATACGTGTTACAGTTTCTTGTGATATTTCATCTTGTACAGTTGGTACTAGATTAGACATGTCCTTTATAATTTCTTTAAGAACAAATTTACTTATGGGCTTGTGGTTTATTACATAGTCCTTTTCTAAAAAATGGTCATTGATTCTAACAATGTCCTTCTGATTTTTAAGACTATAAACCTACTTTCGTTTCTTTAGGATAACTCACAAACAAGTGAACTCCTGCCCAACTTATCAGTGTCTCTCATGTGCTAGACCACCCAAATCTGAATATGCTTCAGACTAGGCTTACGCCCATTCTGCAATTCTATGGGAGTAGAGAGTTCTGACTTTAGAAAGTATTATGTTCACTTCTATTTCTAGTGTATATCCTTAAAACAAATTTGGTAATCATCAATCTACTTATTTCCATAAGAGTCTTATACCTTCTTTCTACTACACCATTTTGTTGGGGTGTTCTAGGTGCAGTTAGTTGGAATTGAGTCCCGATTTCTGATAAGTGACTCCTAAATTGTCCCAAGAGGTATTTGCTACTACGATCTTACCATAGTGACTTGATACTTTTACTTTAACATTTCTCCGCATCAGCCTTGTACTCTTTGAACTAATCAAAGCACTTAGTCTTGCGGCACATCAAGTAAATGTATTTGTATCTTGAATAGTTGCCTATAAAATAGATGAAATATTCGATACTACCTCTTGTCTGGATAGTCATAGGATCACACAAATCAGAATGAACCAATTCCAACATATCTTTGGCTCCATACCCCTTAGTCTTAAAAGCTTCTTGGTTATTTTTCCTTCCAAGTAAGACTCGCAGGTTGGAAAGATTTCCAATACTAATGAACCCAAAAGTTCATCAGCTACCAATGAATCCTACTCAAGTTAATATAACCTAGCCTTAGATGTCAAAGATATAAATGGTTCATTTCTGAAGGTTGCTTTCTCTTATTAAAGTTAGAAGATGTGTTATAATTTCCATTTATTGCATCGTGGGAGTTATTGGATTATAAATTGTCAACCAACATACCAGAATAGATAACTTCTCTATTTTTCTTGATAACAACTTTGTTATCACAATATCTATTCTATAATAGTTTAGAAACTGAAATCAGGTTCTTTCTAAACTTAGTATGTAAAGACAATTTCTAATAATCCATATTTTATTCCTATCAGAGGATAAGCATCTCCCACTGTAATAGCTACCACTTTTTACAGTAGTGCCCATGTAGACGGTGATTTACCTTTCATATAGTTATCGGGTTTCCTGGAACCCCTGCAATGAATTGCAGACATGCTCAGTGGCTCCTGTATCTACACACCAGGTACCGGTAGATAATACCACTAAACATGTATGAATAAAATACACCTATCTTGTTCTTAATTCTAAGAAGACAGTCTACCTTAATGTCCAAGTCCTATTTCCAATCATTACAATTGGGACTACTAAGTCTTTTCTATAGTATAACAACTAGGGGATTGACAAACATTTTAAATCCTAAGAGTCACAAAAATATTTGGTCAAGATCAACTCCTTAAAATTCCCATGAATTTTGTATGCCACGATAGTGTGGACGTATACAAAATCAAAGAGGAGATTTTATCCATTAATTTTATTATCTCATCAACTTTACTTTATGACGAATAAAATTAACAGTTGATCTGTCTTTGATCAAATATTTGGTCAAACTTTTGAATTTAAAATAACATTGATTCCTCAAACAATATTATTTAAATTCACCAACACCTCAAACACCGTAAATTTTGCATGCCACGATAGTGTGGACGTATACAAAATTTAAACATTTGTAAGAGGAGGGTTTTACCCATTAATTATCTTGTTAATAAATCTTTATGACAAATAAAATTATCTCAAACACCATGAATTTTGTATGCCACGATAGTTTAGACGTATACAAAATCAAACATTTGTAATAGGGGTTTTTAATTTTATTATCTTGTCAACTTATTTATTTGACAAATTAATAGTTGGTTTTCTTCGGTCACACAAATAATAGCAGTGACTCCGATGGGGAGGATACTATTAGACGTGCCTAAGTGTATACCATTATTTGACACTAAGTCCATTAATAAGATTGTGCCCCTTCCGATGGGGAAGATCACGCGCTCTTAATTAACTTCCTATAGTAATCCAAAATGGAAGTTTAATCTAGTGATCCGCAAACAAGCTCATCCGATATGGAGGAAGGCACTCAGAGTCAACGCGCAAGCTTGTTGCATCACTTATAAACCAGTTATTTAAAGTGAGGAATTTTGACTATGCTAGCCTACTTAATATGCATACTAACAAGCACACACAGCACAACATAAAAAGCAATAAATAGAAAAACTAATTTTCAACTATTATGGCTTTTATCTATTGCTGTCCTCCGTGTGTCGCCTACCCTAGCTGCTGCCATCTTTGGCCATCGCCACCGGGTCTAGTTGTCGCATCCATCTTGCTCCTTATTCCGCTGCGCCTCTGATCCTCAAAAGGTTCCAGGCCTTGCAAGATTCGATCCGCGACATAAATAGAATTTTACATTTTTCGATCCTATATTCCTCGAAGGAATGTACATGTATCTAGATCAAAAAATAAAATCCTAATAAAACTAAATACAGCTCCTGCTGTATTTTATAATACAATCATGCACATACAATAAAATGCCCTTAACATGTCCAAGGGTCCAATCACACACACAATATCTATAAGCCATAATAGTTGGATCCTGCATCCACAAAGTTAGCACATCCTACTATTATCCTGCCTAAATTATGTATGACATGTGCATAATTAAACTAATACCAAATACACAGAGGCAAAACCCTAGCTCTGATACCAATTGTTGGTTGCTACTCGGAAAGCCTAATAGTTCCATTGTACAAAAATTTTGTACAAAGGTCTTAACCTTTTCCTAGCTACCATGTGTTCTTTTAAATTAAACTTGGATCACCTGCGGAACTTAACACGTTTGATCCAAAGTTTAATTTATTTGTTCTTTTAGGTTTAGACTTGGATCTCCTGCGGAACTTAACACTTTCGATCCAAATCACCTAGGTTATTAATTCCATTAAATATTAATTTCCAAAATTGACTTCCAGGACTGCATGGCGAGGCACATGGCCTTCTTGGATATAGGAACAACCACCACCGCCTAGACAAAGCCCTTTAAGGAAAGCTAATATTTAATTTCCTTAAATAACTTTAGGTCAACCGAAAAGAACAATCAAATCACAAGAAAAAGAAAAACAAAAGAACACAACATCGAAAACAAATTCGAAATACTAGAATCGCATGCCTCTTGTATTTGGTATTTTTACATGGAGATAAAACTAACATGATGCGGAAAACTATATTAGTTATACCTTCCTTTGTGAACTTTTAATGACCTCTTGATCTTCTACCGTATTCCTCTTCTAATCCCGGACGTTGTGTGGGCAACGATCTTCCGAGACGAGAACCACCAAACACCTTCTTCTTCCTTGCAAGTTTCGGCCATCAAAACTTCTCCTAGGATGAAGAGGTTCGGCCACCACCACCATGCTCCAAGGGATGCTAGAAACAAAGCTTTCTTTCTCTCCTTCTTCTTCTTCTTCTTCTCTAAACTTGATTCGGCCACCATATGAATCTCCACAAGAAGGATGAGGTTCGGCCATCAAAGAGAAGAGAGGAGGAGAGGATGGCCGGCCACACCAAGGAGGAGAGGATGGCTGGCCACATCAACATGGCCAGCCACAATAATCTAAGCAAAGGAAATTTAATTCAATCAAGAATTAAAACCTTCCTAATTTGTTTTCGAAAATTTTTAAAAATAAAATTTCTCTAATAATTTTTATCCCTTCATAATTGGTTTATAAAAAGGAAATTTAATAAATTAAAATCTTTCTTTTAAACATGTGGATAAAAAGAAAGTTATCTCTAAAAATTAAAATCTCTTTTAATCTACAAATAAGGAAAGATATTAAATCTTTTCTTAATCTCTTGTAGAAACTTATAAAAGAGAATATTTAATTTTTAAACTCTCTTTTAGATCATGAACATGGTTAAAAAAGAAAGTTTTCTTAAAATTTAAAATCCACCTTTTAATCAACAAATAAGAAAAGATTTCAAATTTTAAACTCTCTTTTAAACATGTAGATGATTTACAAATAAGGAAAGTTTTTTTACCAAAAATTAAAACCATCCTTTTAATCTACAAATAAGGAAAGAGATTAATCTCTTCTCTTAATCTTTTGTAGAAAGCTATACAAGGGAATTTTTAATTTTTAAACTTTCTTTTAAAACCATGGTATCCACATAAAAAATAATTTTAATAAAAATCCTTTTTAATATTTTAGTGGTCGGCCACCTAAGCTTGGGACCCAAGCTTTGGCCGGCCACCAACTTGGCTCATCCACTTGGTCTTGGCCGGCCCTAGCTTGGGTTCTAAGCTAGCTTGGCCGGCCCCATTGGATGGGTAAGAAGGTGGGTATGTGGTGGGTATAAATCTCTATATACAAGAGGCTACGATAGTGACCGAGAGGAGGAATTGGTTTTGGTCTCCCGATAAAATTAAGCATCCCGTGTTCACCCCGAACACACAACTTAATTTTATCAATAATAATTCATTCCACTAAAAACTATTATTGAACTACCGCACCAATCCCAAATTATATTTTGGGCTCCTTCTTATTATGAGTGTGTTAGTCTCCCTGTGTTTAAGATGTCGAATATCCACTAATTAAGTGAGTTACTGACAACTCATTTAATTAATATCTTAGTCCAAGAGTAGTACCACTCAACCATATCGTCATGTCGGACTAAGTCCACCTGCAGGGTTTAACATGACAATTCTTATGAGCTCCTCTTGGGGACATTCTCAACCTAGATTACTAGGACACAGTTTCCTTCTATAATCAACAACACACACTATAAGTGATATCATTTCCCAACTTATCGGGCTTATTGATTTATCGAACTAAATCTCACCCATTGATAAATTAAAGAAATAAATATCAAATATATGTGCTTGTTATTATATTAGGATTAAGAGCACACACTTCCACAATAACTGAGGTCTTTGTCCCTTTATAAAGTCAGTATAAAAGAGACGACCTCTAATGGTCCTACTCAATACACTCTAAGTGTACTAGTATAATTATATAGTTAAGATAAACTAATACCTAATTACACTACGACCTTCCGATGGTTTGTTCCTTTCCATCTTGGTCGTGAGCTACTGTTTATAATTTATAAGGTACTGATAACATGATCCTCTGTGTGTGACACCACACACCATGTTATCTACAATATAAATTAATTGAACAACTATATTTATCATAAATGTAGACATTTGACCAATGTGATTCTTATTTCTAGATAAATGTTAATACCAAAATCTAGGCTTTTAGTATATATCCTAACAAGTAGTAGACTCCCCTTCTTCGTATAATGTTATTCTAGGGAGGCCCGCCCTGCACGAATTTAGGGCTGCTGTCTCGACCTTTCACCAAAAAATCAAGTTTCCTGTGGGCGAGCAAGTCGGGGAAGTTAAAGGAGAACCGAAGGTTTCTCGGCGGTGCTATATTGACATGGTCCGAGTGGAGTCTCGGAAACATCAAAGGATGCAGGACGGAGGTGTTCATGTTGTTCAAGAGGAGCCTCTTCCTACAGCTAAGGAACCCATCCCTTGGGAAGAAATACAACTACATGCTGATAGACCCGAGAGTCTGACCAGGGTGGCGAGTGACCTTCCCCCTTTCCTCAAAGAAGAACTGATTCAGTGTTTAATCCGCAATCGGGATGTCTTTGCTTGGTCTACTGAAGAACTTCCTGGGGTCAAACCAGAGGTGGCTGAGCACAAGTTGCATCTGTTACCTGACTCCCGGCCCGTGAAGCAAAAGAAAAGAAATTTCTCAGCTGATCAGAATAAAATAATAAGAGCCGAGGTAGATCAGCTCAAGAAAGCAGGACATGTTCGGGAGGTTCAGTTCCCATCCTGGCTCTCCAATGTCGTTTTGGTGAAGAAGCCCAACAATAAGTGGAGAGTATGTATCGACTTCCATGACCTCAATCGGGCCAGCCCCAAAGACTGCTATCCTCTACCCCGGATTGATCAAATGGTAGATTCCACAGCCGGATGTGAAAGAATATGTATGCTGGACGCCTAACAGGGGTATCATCAGATACCTCTAGCCCGGGAAGACCAAGAAAAGGTTAGTTTTATTACGGCTGACGGTACTTTCTGTTATACTCTCGTGCCCTTTGGCCTCAGGAACGCCGGAGCCACATACCAACGAATGATGGATAAAATCTTCCGGGAGCAGATCGGGCAAAATGTGGAGGTCTATGTAGACGACATACTCATCAAATCCCCGCTGGCCGAAAACTTGATCAAGGATGTGGAGGAAACATGCAGAACTCTCCGACAGTATGGGCTGAAACTCAATCCCTTGAAATGCTTATTCGGGGCTAAAGGAGGAAAATTCTTGGGTTACTTGGTGACTGAGCGAGGAATAGAGGCCAATCTTGAAAAAGTTCAAGTGCTCAAGGATATGTAGCCTCCTCAGAATTTAAAAGAAACACAGAAGCTGGTCGGTAGGATAACAACCCTATCAAGATTCATTTCTAGATCTGCAGATCGGGCCGCTCCTTTTTTCAAAGTGCTAAAGAAGGCCTCCAAGTTCCAGTGGGATGAAGAATGCACTAAGGCTTTTGAAGAGTTGAAGAAGTATCTGAAGACCCTGCCCTCTCTTTTTAAGCCTATAGTAGGAGAACCTTTATGGGTTTACTTGTCAGCCACCCCTGAGGCTGTAGGGGACGTGCTCGTTAAAGAGCATGACAATGTACAAAGACCAGTGTATTTCTTCATCCATTTATTGAAGGGAGCCGAGTCTCGATACACGACACTCGAGAAGTTGGTTTATGGATTGGTTCTTATGGCTCGGCGGTTACGACCTTACTTTTTATCGCATCCAATCACAGTTTTAACCAACAGCACCATGGGAAGAGCACTGACTAACGTGGAAGTTGCAGGTTGGCTTATTAAATGGGCCACAGAGTTGGGAGAATATGACATACAGTACCAACCGCGTACTGTTATTAAGGCATAGGCCTTGGCAGATTTTTTAACAGAAGTACATCAAATCAGCCCTGAAGAAACATGAAAGATCTATGTGGATGGGTCTGCTAATCATCATGGAAGCGGGGTCGGGGTCTTAGTAATATCTCCTCAAGGGGATATACTCCAGGTGACAGTGCGATTCAATTTCCGAGCCACGAACAATGAAGCAGAGTACGAGGCTTTATTGGCTGGATTGCAAGCAGCTCGGCATGTTGGGGCAGCTCGGGTAATCATCTATTCAGATTCCCAGTTGGAAACTGTGTCCTAGTGATCTAGGTTGAGAATGTCCCCAATAGGAGCTCATAAGGATTGTCATGTTAAACCCTGCAGGTGGACTTAGTCCGACATGACGATGAAGTTGAGTGGTACTACTTTTGGAGCTAGATATTAATTAAGTGAGTTTCAGTAACTTACTTAATTAGTGGGCATTTGCTATCTTAAACACAGGGAGACTAACACACTCATAATAAGAAGGAGCCCAAAATGTAATTTGGGATTGGTGCGATAGTTCAATAATAGTTCTTTAGTGGAATGAATTATTATTGATGAAATTAAGTTGTGTGTTCGGGGCGAACACGGGATGCTTAATTTCATCGGGAGACCAAAACTAATTCCTCCTCTCGGTCCCTATCGTAGCCTCTAGTATATAGAGATTTATACCCACTGCATACCCACCTTCTTACCCATCCAATGGGGCCGGCCAAGCTAGCTTGGAACCCAAGCTAGGGCCGACCAAGATCAAGTGGATGAGTCATGTAGGTGGCCGGCCAAAGCTTGGGTCCCAAGCTTAGGTGGTCGGCCACTAGAATATTAAAAAGAATTTTTATTAAAATTATTTCTTATGTGGATATCGTGATTTTAAAAGAGAGTTTAAAAAAATTAAAAATTTCCTTTTATAACTTTCTACAAAAGATTAAGAGAAGAGATTAATCTCTTTCCTTATTTGTAGTTTAAAAGGATGGTTTTAATTTTTGGTAAAAACTTTCCTTATTTGTAAATTATCTACATGTTTAAAAGAGAGTTTAAAATTTGAAATCTTTCCTTATTTGTTGATTAAAGGAGAATTTTAAATTTTAAGAAAACTTTCCTTTTTAACCATGTTCATGATTAAAAAGAGAGTTCAAAATTAAATATTCTCTTTTATAAGTTTCTACAAAAGATTAAGAAAAGATTTGATATCTTTCCTTATTTGTAGATTAAAAGAGATTTTAATTTTTAGAGAAAACTTTATTTTTATCCACATGTTTTAAAAGAAAGATTTTAATTTATTAAATTTCCTTTTTATAAACCAATCATGAAGGGATAAAAATTATTGGAGAAATTTTATAAATTTCCGGAAGCAAATAAGGAAGTTTTAATTTGTGTTTAAAATTTTATTTGCTTGGAAATTATATTGTGTGGCCGGCCAAATAAATTGGAGAAGAAATTTTATTTTTAATTAAATAAATATTTCCTTTTCATGGCAAAAGAATTAAGGAAGTTTTTATTAAAATTTCCTTATTTGCCAAGACCAAGGATTATAAAAGAGAGAGTAGAGGAGGCTTCAAGGAGAAGGACTCTATTCTATTTTTTTCTCTCTCTTTTCCTTGGTGGTGTGGCCGACCCTTTCTTCTTCTCTTCTTCTTCTCTTTGTGGCCGAACCTCTTCATGCTCATGGAGTTTTAATTGGTGGCCGGATCTAGCTTGAGGAAGAAGGAGAGAAAGTTTACATCCCTTGGAGCTTGGTTGGTGGAAAAGATCTTCATCTTTTGGAAGCTTTGTGCTTGGCCGAAATTTGAAGAAAGGAAAAGAAGGTGCTTTGGTGGTTTCTCATCTCGGAAGATCATTGCCCACACAACGTCCGAGGTTAGAAGAGGAATACGGTAGAAGATCAAGAGATCTTTCTAAAAGGTATAACTAGTAATTTTTCTTTCCGCATCATACTAGTTATTTTTGGAAATAATACCAAATACAAGAGACATGCGATTCTAGTATTTCGAATATGTTTTTCGATGTTGTGTTCTTTTGTTTTTTTCCCTTGTGATTTGATTGTTCTTTTCGGTTAACCTAAAGTTATTTTAGGAAATTAAATATTAGCTTTCCATAAAAGGTTTTGTCTAGTCGGTGGTGGTTGCTCCCATATCCAAGAAGGCCATGTGCCTCGCCACGTCAGTACTGGGAACCAATTATGGAAATTAATATTTAATGGAATTAATAACTTAAGGTGATTTGGGTCAAACGTGTTAAGTTCTGCAGGAGACCCAAGTCAAAACCTAAAAGAACGAATAGATTAAGTTTTGGATCAAACGTGTTAAGTTCCGCAGACGATCCAAAATTTAATTTAAAAGAACACATGGTAGCTAGGAAAAGGTTCAGACCTTTGTACAAAATTTTTGTACAGTGGAACCTCTAGGTTTTCCGAGTAGCAACCAACAATTGGTATCAGAGCTAGGGTTTTGCCTCTGTGTATTTGGTATTAGGTTAATTATGCACATGTCATGCATAATTTAGGCAGGTTAATAGTAGGATGTGCTAACTTTGTGGATGCAGGATCCAACTATTATGACTTTTAGTTATTATGTGTGTGATTGGACCCTTGGACATGTCAAGGGCATTTATATGTGTGTGCATGATTGTATTATAAAATACAGCAGGAGCTGTATTTAGTTTTATTAGGATTTTATTTTTGATCTAGATACATGTACATTCCTTTAATGGAATATAGGATCAAAAATGTAAAATTCTATTTATGTCGCGGATCGAATCTTGCAAAGCGTGGAACCTTCTAAGGATCAGAGGCACAGCGGAACTTGGAGCAAGATGGATGCGACAGCTAGACCCGGTGGCGGTGGCCAAATATGGCAGCAGCTTGGGATGACAACACACGGAGGACAAATAGAGATAAAAGCCATAATAGTTAAAAATTAGTTTTTCTATTTATTGCTTTTATATTGTGCTGTGTGTGCATGTTGGTTTACGTATTTAGTAGGCTAGCATAGTTAAAATTCCTCATTTATAAATAACTAAGTGGGAGAGGGATTTTTAAGTAAATCCCATGGTCTCCATTACTGGTTTGTAAGTGATGCAAACAAGCTTGCGCGTTGGCTCTGAGTGCCTTCCTCCATAACGGATGAGCTTGTTTGTGGATCACTAGAACAGACTTTCATTTTTGGATGACTATAGGAAGTTAATTAAGAGCGTGTGATCTTCCCCAACGGAAGGGGCATAATCTTATTAATGGACTTAGTGTCAAGTAATGGTATACACTTAGACACATCTAATAGTATCCTCCCCATCGGAGTCACTGCTATTATTTGTGTGACCAAATTAATCCAACTATTAATTTTATTTGTCAAAAAGTTAGGTTGATAAGATAATAAAATTAATGGGTTAAAACCCTCCTTTTACAAATGTTGAATTTGTATACGTCCACACTAACGTGGCATGCAAAATTCACGGTGTTTGAGGTGTTGGTGAATTTAAATAATATTGTTTGAGGAATCAATGTTATTTTAAATTCAAAAAGTTTTGACCAAATATTTGATCAAAGACAGATCAACTATTAATTTTATTCGTCATAAAGTAAAGTTGACGAGATAATAAAATTAAGGAATAAAATCTCCTCTTCGATTTTGTATACACAAAATTCATGGAGATTTTAAGAAGTTGATCTTGACCAAATATTTTTGTGATTCTTAGGATTGAAAATGTTTGTCAATCCCTAGTAGTCATACTATAGAAAAGACTTAGTAGTCCCAATTGTAATAATTGGAAATAGGACTTGGACATTAAGGTAGACTGTCTTCTTAGAACTAAGAACAATATAGGTGTATTTAATTCATTAGTTGAAACATGTTTAGTGGTGTTATCCACCAGAACCTGGAGTGTAGATACAGATGCCATCAATCATGTCCGCAATTCATTGCAGGGTTCCAGAAAACCCGGCAACTAAATGAAAATTAAAACACCGTCCACATGGGCACTACTATAAAAATGGTAGCTATTGCAGTGGGAGATGTTTATCTTTTGATAAGAATAAAACATGGATTTTTGAGTAATTGTCTTTACGCACCAAGTTTAGAAAGAACTAGTTTTTCAGTTTCTAAACTATTCAAAGAACTTGATATTCTGCCTCTTTTAATAACAAAGTTGTTATTAAGAAAAAGAGGGAAGTTATCTGTTCTGGTACGTTGGTTGGCAATTTATAAATCCAATAACTCTCACGATGCAACAAATGGAAATTAG